>NW_026115061.1:5482452-6082452 GCF_025201925.1 Gopherus flavomarginatus | reverse complement strand
AGACAAGCAGTCTCAAAATTTCTCAGTGATGGCCCATTTCAAGGCTAAGAACTGCAGCTGGTGGATGGGATACCGAGTTTTGCTGTCAGACAGTCCTCAGCTGGCAAAGGCTTCAGATTTACATTTGTCTTCCACTTCCTGGTACAAGACTGCTCCCAGACCCTCCAAACTGGCATCAGCATGCAGGATAAATGTTTTTTTTTGGGTCAGCAAGGACTAGGACTGGCACATGAATCAGGCAAATAATGATTTCCCATAAAGTCCTGTCACATCTCTCATCCCGCCATATCCCAAATGGAGAAGAGAGGAGCCCCTCCCCTGTCCCAGGCCAAGTACACCAGATATGTGGGGGCGAGATGTCTATGGTCTAGCTTGTACCAGGCCAGGCCTGCCAGAGCTGCTGGGGAGAGGAGTTCCTCCCTCAGCCCAGGCCCACCGGAGTTGCTGTTGCACTGAGAGAGAGGTGTTTCTCACCTGGTTCTTAGATGCTCTGGTGAGAGGGGATAGGGGGAATTTTTTTCTCCCCCCTGCAGCTCAAACCTCTCACCCACCCCCACCACTTTCTACTCTAGCCTGATCCCTCTCTCCCACCTCAATTCTCTCTTCTCTGGCCTTGTTCCAGAGCCCTCACAACCCAATTCTCTGCCCTAACCCTGAGCCCTCTACTTCACCCTGAACCTCTCATTCTAACCCCACTCTAGAGCCTGCAGCCTTAGAGCCAGTGCCCTCATCCCCCTGCACTCCAGCCCTCTGTCCCATGTAGCCTGATTTAGGGTGTACTAATAATATTAGTTTGGACAATATGATGAAAATTTAATTTATTAGCTTACATTTTATTTAATTTAATTGAGTTACAAAGTTACAGTTGCATTACTGCTATTCAAAAGATACATATGGCATTATACTCAACAAAGTTTTGGTTAATGTACTCACACCCTTCCTTGATAACCTGGTGGTAAGAGACACAGGACCAGCCTTGCAGTTCAGGTTTCTCAATTCTTGAGAGAAAGATGCAGTGCTTAGAAAAAGCTAGTGTTACGGTTGGGTTTCCTTGAGTAAGTGAAACTTAAAATCAAAACCTAATAAACAAAGAATAACAACTTTGAGAAACCGAGCTTAGCCTAGTTCCCGTGAAACTTAAAGTTTAAGAACAAGTACAGTCTCCTGATAGTAGATAGAGAGAGAGTGGAGGAAGTAAATCAGAATGATAGAGCAAAGTGCTCTAGCAAGGTGGATTACCTCTTTACAGAGCACAAGTGCTGGAAATCCTTCCTTCTATGCCCAAATTTCATTCCTCACCCACAAAACATTAGGGTACGCTTACTTCATAGGCTAGTCTGTTTGTGCGTGTTGATAACATGTACACATGCACATAAGTTCCCCTGTGGTGTACCTGTGGGTACAACACTGAAAAAAAAACCCTATGCCATTCTCCATTGTCAATTGGTCTAGGTAAAGGTCTTAGACAGGTGTGGGTATTTATCTATTTAAGTGACAAGATAAAGGTCAATTTTCCTTTCTGAGGTAAAGGTCACAATATAGATATGCTCACTTTACCTTAGCTTAACATACAGGATATGGCCTGTAGATCCTCCTAAGTCATGTACTCCAGCCTCCTAATCATTTTTATTGCCCGCAGTTGGACTCTCCCCAATTTGTCCACATCCCTTCTCATGTGGGTCCCAATCCCAAAAGTACTCACATTTCACCCCAATGGCCTCCAAATGCCAGATTTTAATATGTAAATAGGGTGCTGCCATGGTCAAGTCACTCCCGAGCTCTCCAGTGGAGCCTGCTGGTGGAGAACAAGGTGAAAATTAGCAGGACATCACTCAGTCAATTCCCTGTGCTCCCAGCAGATGGTATCGGAAAGCTCCAAGATCGCTCACTTCCCTTTCTCTCATCAGCTTCAGGCCCCAGGGTTACAAATGCACAAACCAGTTGGGATTCTCCCCTGGGCTCAGGGTGTGGGGCTGCTCTGAGGGGATGGGCTTGCACACTTGGGATATTAGTGCAAATATACAATTTCAATTTCTCTTAGAGAAATTTGAGGGCAATTTATATTTGGTAAAAATCATATTTAGTGAAAGGAAAGCTGCAGTGACAGCCTGGTTACTGGGGTGCAAAACACTTTCCTCCTGGGAGAAAAAAGAAGTTAGAATTAGACATTTACATTGTTTGTTCCAATGTTGGCACAGGTTTAATTTTGCTTCTGTGTAGGTTTCAGGCTGTGACCGTTCTGGTTTATTGGGTTGTTTTGGTTTTTTTAGTTGGAATGGAGCTTTTAATTGACATTTGCTGGATTCAAAAGGCTGACCTGCAACACCAGTTTGACATAGTTCTGCATATTTTATACAGATTTGGCCAGTATTCAAGAATTCAATTCCTTTATAGGCGTTTTTAGTGGTCAGGTTTATTTATTTTATGTTATTTTATCATCCTACTGTAGCACACCTTATTGATAAAATGTTGAAATTATTAATTTATGGTATTTATTAGCTTTTATTTTTAAATCAAAGTTTTTCTAAATGTTTGGATTTTAAATTAAGCATTGTTTTTGGATTCAATTTTTCATTTAGGTTTTGGTTATTGATGGGATCTTTAAGAACTTTGGATTTAATACTAAATTTGGACAGATTTAGATTACTTAAAGTAAACCCTGTTTACTATTTTATTTTAATAAAGGTTGTATTGCTGTAAATTCTGGCTGGAGGGAGAGGAGATGAGCCTGGCCTTTAACTGAGAAGAAGCAGAGGCAAGGGAGGCATGGCCCCTGTGAAGAGTGGGGCCAGGTGATGGGGGGCACAGCCCCTCAATTTTTTTGTCTAGCCCATCTCAGTCTCCCCCCAAACGAGAAGAGTCTGATGTCACCCCTGCTGGTCACTGGGTGTCACTGCTGCTCCAAGGGAGCCATAAGAATGGCCAGACTGGTTCAGATGCAAAGTCCATCTAGCCCAGTATCCTCCTGTCTTCTGACAGTGGCCAGTGCCAGGTGCCCCAGAGGGATGAACAGAGCAGGGAATCATCAAGTGATCCATCTCCTGTTGTCCATTCACAGCTTCTGGCAAACAGAAGCTACAGGCACCATCCGTGCCCACCCTGGCTAATAGCCATTGATGGACCTATCCACCATAAACTTATTTAGTTCTTTTTTGAACCCTGTTATAGTCTTGGCCTTCACAACATCCTCTTGCAAGGAGTTCCACGGGTTGACTATGAAACTGCCCTGAGTTTACCCCCCCTTCCCACTCCAGGTTGTATATGGTTAAGACGATGAGGATGAGGAGAGCCACGATGTGTCTGTCACTGGCTGGTGCCTCAGTTTCCTCTAGGCAGCAGTGCTGCAGGCTCCTTTGGTCAGTGCTCATGCAACTGTGTCTGGGGAAGGGGGAGTAGAGGCTCATGCTCCCCAGCCCCACGCCCCTCCAGCAGCAGCTGGGGAATCCAGGCCAAATTTAACCCTGGTAGTTGGGCGAGATTAGCCTGAGCTGGGGTAAGGCTGAGGAGGAATTGGGGGGGAGACAGACACACCTGCTGTGAGGGGAGATCCTCCCATTTCCTGCCAACCCCTCTCACTCCTTGCAGCACGGCACCTCCTAGCACTTCTTTCTTTGTCATGGGAGCTGTGTGCTGCCTGCTTCTCCCTTAGCATCGTCTCTTTCCAACCGGGGCACTGGCATCACCCGTCCTGTGCAAACAGGCAGACCCCGGTGTGCCCCATGGCACTGCCCTGCAATTGTGGGAGCAGCTATTGGATGGAGCCATATCGAAATATGGGGGTGGGCAAGGCTGGGGACCAGGACTCCTGGGTTCTCCCCTCAAATGTGGGAGGGAAGTGGGGGTTAGGGGGTAGAGTGGGGGAGGGGCAGGGCTGGGATCCAGGGCTCCTGCTGTTTTTGGTTTTCTCCACCTGCTGCAGCTGCCTCGGTCCTTTCAGTGCGTTTCTTGTTCCAAATTCATTTGCTGACTTGTGTAACTCACTCCAGAGGTGGCTGCATCTCAGTGTTGGGTGAGGCACCCTTGTCTGCATCACCTCCTAACCGCGTCTCTCTCCCCCTGCAGGTGACCCTGCAGCACTCGGCAAACATCCACAAGATCATGGGGCACATTGAGCGCTGGGCAGGCAGGGGCCAGGTGCTCAGCCCTCCCTCCAGAGAATGGGACCCAGCACCCCCTACTTTTTACAGGGATCAGGTGCAAAGGGAGGCAAATCAGAGGAGGTGGTGGCCAGAATCTGAGCAGGGGGCAGAAATTATCTGGTCGGGGGGGTCAAGCAGCTGGAGGCAGATTTAGGAGAGGGGCTGAAGGGCAAAGTCAAGGACAGGAGAAGGAGCCGGAGTTCAGCCCAGGGGTGATGTGCTGCCAGAGGGTTAAACCTCAGCACAGGCAAAGGGGTAAGAGTTACCCCGGTGGGTTGAGACTCCAGTGTTTGCAAACTTGGGGGGGAGCAGAGGGACTTTTTTATTTCCCCTCCCACAGGCAGCACCTCTCAGCATGGGCTTCCCAGGGCGGGACTCTTAAAGGCACAGGCATCCCACTGCCTAGACACTTCAGCTCCTCTCTGATGTAACCTACTGAGGTGCTGCAGTAGGAGACTTAATTCAGTGAAACCGGACATTCCCTATATGCCCCCCAGCCAGGGAGCTGTGCACCCCCTTCCCCGAATTTCCCCAACGCCCCCCAGTGGTCAGGTAGTTACATGCAGCGCTGCCAATGTTGTCATTGGTTGCAAATTTGAATGGAAATTGAAACGTTAACACACACTTTAAAAGCAGATACAACGTATGAAAAATACTTGTTCCTGAAAAAATATAATAGGTTTGAAAAGTCTGGACAAAGCCTGGTTTCCTCACCCAGCTGTTGTGTTTGCTGACAATGTCGGTGCATTGGCTTCTGCAATGTTGGCCAACCTTAGAATTTCAAATGATGATTTGTAAGCGAGGTGTGAATGAGCTCTCCCCTGACAGCTAGTGATGACCGGGATTGGGGGAGGCTTTGGGACCAGACTGTATTTACATGAACTCACCTACTCTGCAGCTGGGCTGCCTCTGGTCTAGGTGCCCAGAGGAGGGAAGGTGTGTGGGGCTCTAGCCTGGGAATCTTCCTCCTTCCTGCCAAGCCCTAACACTCCTTTCTTCAAGTGCCATGTGGGCCAGAGGAAAAGTATGGTAGGAAGCACAAGGGCCGAGCTTGTGGACATCAGGTGAAGCAGCAAGAATCCCAATCATCAGGGTAGCAAGTTCTAGAGCCCTAACCCATTGTGACCATCCCAGCCAAAGACCTGGCTCTAGGAGGTGTGAGTCACCCAACAGGAGGGGAAAAATTCACTCTTACACAGCTGGGGACAAGGAAGTTGAGCACTGTGAGCTCTGGGGCTTTACCACAAGGTCCCACTGAGATCTGAACTCAGAGTGCAGGATTCAGAGTCCTGAGTGCTGCCCGTTACACCATAGGACCAGCTTAGGCTGCCTTCTCTGCACATAGGTGACCCTCATGGGGCTGGCTCGTGAAAGGGGACTCTTGGCCCTGTACTAAAACTTGGTGTGTGTGGGGGGGGGCAGGGGGGTGTTGGTTGGCTAGCTCCTAGCACCAATAGGAGGAGGAAGGGCCAAAGGGAAATCAGGACCCTGAGACTGACAGTCCCCAAGGACAATGGGGAGAGGCCAAAGATCCAAGTTAGCAGCACTGACAGGCGAGGCAGTGTAATGAGGGAGTCACCAGGCCAGGGGGTCCCATCCTTCATGTGCGTTGGAACTGCCTGGGCGAGAGTGGGGCAGAGCTAAGGAGAGAGCAGGAGCACGAGAAGAGCTGGGGAGCAGAGCTGCACAGGTGTAGTGCCAGAAACTGCTCCCTGTAGGACTTTGCAACCTGTAGCAGATACCGATACTGAGGTTGTTCTTATTTGCTGACTTGTCCTAATTGGCTAAAACTTGACAGTGGTTTCTCTAGCAAAGGCCAGTCCCTGGTCCCTTGGTCCAGACATCCTCATTCACATCAGGCTAAGGTGACCAGATGTCAAAGATGAAATATCAGGACGTGGCAGGCAGAGCAAAAAAAAAAAAGCTGGAGGGCCCCCCCGCCGCCAAGTGGCAGTGGCACAGCCCTGTCTCCGTCCAACTCTCGGCTCCAACCCCCAATACACCCCCAGCTCCCCCATCCCCTCACTCCTGGGCACAGCCTGGGCTCCAAGCTCTGCAGCTGAGCCACGCTCTGGGCCTCTCCTGCAGCTTCCAGGCAGGGGGCAAACCAGGCAGCCGGGCCCAGTCCCTCCCGGCAGGAGCGTGTCTGCCCCACGTGGGTCCCTGCCCCCTGCCAACCCGGGCCCTGCCTGCTCCGTACTGCCCTCAGCCCCACTGCCCTGCCCCACAGGCTGCAGGGCTGAAGCAGCCTCCTAGCTGCGCTCCCGGCCATGGCCCGTGTGCAAACCTGGGAGGGAGGAGGAATGCCGTGTGCTTGGGGAAGAGGCAGAGCCAGGGTGAGGATTTGGGGAGGGATCCAATGGGGGAAGGAAAGGGCAGAGTGGGGGGGCGAGTGTCCCTCCGGACTCTGCCTGTGTACCAGAGCAGAGGGCAAAATTGTTTGTTTGTCCAGTGTCCCGACCAAACATCAGTCGGGATGTGGGACAAGCAAGCAAATATAGGGACCGTCCAGATAAAATCAGGACGTCTGGTCACCCTACATCAAGCTTCAAGTTGAGAATCATTTCCCATTCCCGCTCCGTGGGAGGGGAGACTTTTAAACGCGCTCTCTGTGCAACTGCACATGGCTAAGCAAAGAGAACAAACCCAAATCCCCCCTGTGCTTTGGGAGCCAGGTTTGCGGTGGGAATTCTGTAGTTCAGATGACTTCAAGCCTGGACATTGTGATTCTTTACCAGTTTCTCTGGCATTGGGGCAGTTTTGTGCTCCCAGCTCTGATGACTGAGTGGTTAAGGTGTTAGAGTTAAAATCCAATCGGGTTTCACTGCACAGGTTCAAATCCTGCTCACAGTGAGGCCTGTGTTTTAGCCAGTCTCTCACCCGGGAAATACTTCTGTACAACCCCCTGAAACACTCTCCAGTCTCTCCCCACCCCAAGTAAATCCTGTTCTGCTCCTTTCATAGAGATGCCTAGGACACCACCTCACCCTGTGCCCCTGAGGTGTCAGGCAAACTCTCAGCACCTAATGCCTCTGCCACTCACCTGGTGCCCCATAGATCAGCCACAGCCCTGGCTCTGCTCCTCTCTCTAGAGTGTGAAAGGAGCCAAGTCAGCCACTTTGCGGGAGCTGCAGAACCAACAGAGAAAAAACAGGTGCTCAGCACCCACTGGCAGTCAGCTCCCTCCCCCCACTACAGGCTTTGCTGACAAGCTCCTCCTCTTCCCCTTCAGCACCTCCCACTTGCCAGTGATCAGCTGTTCAGTGGGGTTCAGGAGGAGCTGGGTGGGGTGGGGTGGGGTGGGGGAGGAGCAGGGACGGAAGAGGTGGGAGAGAGAGAGGAATGGTGCAAGCCGGGAAGAGATGGGACAGGGATGTGGGCTTTGGAGAAGGGGTGGAGTAGGGGCAGGGCCTGGGGAGGAAAGGTGGCATTTGTCCCAGACCCCAGACCCCTCTAGGGCCGGCTCTGAAGAGAAGCACTGACTATTAAATTGACAAAACTGACCAGCATTGCGGGGGAGACTGAAGATCAGCACTCATCAGGTCTCTTCTCTCCCCCCAGGTGAGCCAGACACTGCTCTCTCCTGGCTTTCACTCTAGCAGCTGGACGCCAAGGAGCCATTTCCCCACAGGAAGTGCATTGAGTGCCCCTGTGGTGCTGGGGGGGCTGGCGCTGCTGCTGCCTGTGGGGCTGGCAGGGGGGATTGACGTCCGCACAGACTCTCAGCTGCCAGGCCAGAGGGGGCACTTGGGACCTTACCAGACTGGCTCAGTGAAGACGGGGGGTTGACAGAGCAATACAGAGGCTCTCCAGAGAGCGGAGCAGCATCTGCCCATGCAACCAGGCAATGAGCATTTCCCACAGCCTGGAGCAGAGGGGGAGGTGTCAGCTGCTGTTCCAGCTCCTCAGGGACAGGCCCTGTCAGCCAACAGACACTTCCTACTCACCACAGCTAAGGGTGGCAGGTTCCTCCGGTGGTGGTGTGAGCAGCAGTTCATTTTCCTGTCCTTTTTGTGTGCAACTGCTGACAAAAAACATCCCAGACAGAGAAGCAACAGGCCAAATCCCTATCATGCAGCTGCCAAAGTAGCTCAGTTGGGAAAGCGTTAGACTGAAGATCTAAAGGTCCCTGATTCAATCAAAGGCTTTAGCAGACCCTTTCATCCCTCTTTGTGCAGGGGTGGCTTGTTTTCTGGGAGCACAGCAGTGCCTGCACCCAAGATAAATTCCTGATCTTGGGCTTTGCAGTAGGAAAACATAAAAAGGGCTTCTGTCCCTAGTTGGCCCACCTGACCTTTAATGATGAGAGATGAGAGCTGTCTTTCCCAACATGGCAGAAAGAGAGCAAGGAAGGGTGACCCTCAGAAATGGTGCCAGAGGGCTGCTGGGCAGTGACAGGCAGGGACTGGGGATGAAAACTCCTCTGAGCAGCTGAGCAAGGGCAGTACCAGGGAAGGGGCATCTGTAAAAGTGACCGAGCACACCTCTCCTCCTCTGGGCATCTAGAGCAGAGGCGGCTGGTGCTGATAGCTCCAAGGGAAGGCTTAAAAGCCACAAAGCAACTGAGGGAAGGGCAAGAGGAGGGCAGGACCATGCCTATGTGTGGCCTTCAGACAGGCACAAAAACACTCTGCCATGCCAAACACCCACTGAAGGTCACCAGCATGCGGGGCAGCTGCTGATGCTCTGTGGTCAACGTCACCAGATGGTAGGAAAGCAGGGCCAGCCCCCCTGGTGGGGCCTCTGACTGGTCCTACTCCAGGTGCTCACTTTTGCAGTGGGGCAGGAGATTTTACCCCAAGAGGCTTTTCCCCAGCTGGCGAGAAGCAGAGAAACACTCGGGCTCTGAAGACGTTATGTAGCAAATATACTCCAGCACAGGGACAGGCGCACACGCCAGCCCGGACGCTCTTTCTACTCTCATTTGTGGCAGAGTCCTCATAACCCCAACAAGGCTGGGCCCAGGAATCCTGGGGGGCTTGACCCCCAATCTTGTCGTGCTCACTTGAACAGGGTTACAGTGTCCCCACTCTGGGGGACTCTCTCCACTCTGGGCACTTCCCTTTCCCACTCATCACTGCATTGCATTGCTTCAAGCAAATACAATTTATTACCCAGCAATTAATGTAAAACATAAGGAAAGATTAAAGGAAAACACGTCACCCTGTTCTGTGGTGCAGGGAGATCACAATCAGCATCTCTGGAGTGTCAGGGCAGGTCACAGTCTCTCCCTCACATGTCCCAGGCCTCCTTCCCAGGTCCTGGCTGTGCTGCAGGGACACCACAGGCTGGACACTTGCTCTGGCAGTGGCCACATGCTCTAGGTGACAAGCCCCTTGTTCCCAGTGTCAGCCCCCATGTAGGGATATGATCCCCCCACCCCCAAAAGTCTGGCCTGCAAGGCCTCTTGATTGGTGGCATCTCCTTGTGCTGGGCCTTCTGCCCAAGGGTCCTCTCGCTCTCCCAAGCTGCTCACTGCACCCACCTCCAGCCCAAGTGCTGCTGCGGCTCTGCCTCCAGCTCCCTGGGCTGCTTCTCTGGCCTCTCTGGCTCTGCTTGCTGCAGCTCTTCTCCCAGCACAAATCTGCTTCTTGGGCAGCTTCTGTGGCTTATGCTGCTCCTGCTCAGTTCCCATCATGGATCTGCTCTGGTTCTCCCTGGCTGGCGCAGCTCTTCTCCTCGGCTCTTCTTGGGCTCCTGCTTTCTCCTTAGCTGGGTCCCACTCTGGCCCAGGCAGGTCCAGCTCACACAGATGATGGGACCCCCTGCCCTGGTGACTCCCTCATTACACTGCCTGGCCTGTCAGTCCGGCTAACTTTGGAGCTTTGGCCTCTCCCCATTGCCCCTGGGGACTGTCAGTCTTAGGGTCCTGATTTCCCATTGACCCTTTCCCCCTCTGTTGGTACTGGGAACTAGCCAACCAAAAATCCACTGAGCTTTAGTAAGGGGCCAACAGTCCCTTACACGAGCTGGCCCCGTGAGGATCACCAATGTGCAGCAACAGCAGCATAAGCTGGTCCCATGGTGTAATGGGCAGCACTCAGGACTCTGGATTCTGCAATCTGAGTTCAAATCTCAGTGGGACCTTATGGCAAACCCCTAGAACTCATGGTGCTCAACTTCCCTATCTCCAGCTGTGCAAGAGCAAATCTTTCCCCTTCTGCTGGGTGACTTGCCCACTAGAGACTGGTTGTGATGGCCACAGTGGGTTGGGGTTCTAGAACTTACTACCCTGGTTGCTGATGCCTACAGTCCTGTGGTTTGACCAGATGCTTGAGATTTTTCACAAGTTTGGCCATTTCACTTGCAGCCACATGTTGCCTCTTGTCCACATGGCACTTGAAGGAAGAAGTGCCAGGGCCAGACTTGATAGTCAGGGCTAGGCAGGACGGAGAAGGAGTCCCAGGCTGAAGCCCAACACACCTTTCCTGCTCTGGGCACCTATAGCAGAGGGGGCTGGTGCTGACAGCTCCAAGGGAAGGCTTAAAAGCTGCAGAGCAACTGAGGGAAGGGCAAGAGGAGGGGAGGACCATGCTAATGCGTGGCCAGCAGACAGCCACAAAGACACCCAGCCAGACTGCTCCCTGGCATGCCAAACCCCCACTGAAGACGTGCTTAATCCACTCAGTGATCAGGAGGAAAACCTGTCAAAATGTGTGTGCGAGGAGAACCTGCTTGGCTTGGAAGGGGGCGAGAAAAAAAAGCGAGTGAAAAAATAATCAGCGAGAGAGCGAGAGCGAAAAGAACGTGAAAGGCAGAGTAAGAAATAAAGGGAGAGAAAAAATAGAAAAAGAAGGAAAGAAAGGAAGAGCATGAAAGGTAGAGGGGAAAAAAGAAAGAAAGAACATACAAGCTAGAGAAGGAAAGGAATGAAAAAGAACGAATGAACCACAAGTGCTAGTTGAAGGTGGAATGGGAGAGTCAGAGAAAGGACAGACTGACCCGTTAAGCAAGGTTGCACCCCAGATTCTTCATGTTGGGGGCACAGGCCCCCTATTTCCATCCTGGCCCTGCTTGGGGGGACTATGCATAGGTGCCTATTGGTACCCCCACGATCCATGGAGGGAGGCAAGGCTCCCCATAACTCAGGGCCGCTGAAAGCAGGTTCAGGTCCCGGAGAAAAATTTTTTCATGCCCTCCAGCAAGGGGGGACCAGCTAAACAGGGTAATGAAGCCAGGGAAGCCAGGCTCTGGGCCTTCTTCTGGACTGCCGGGCCCTAGCAATTTGTACCAGCTTTCCCCTTGCATGGCAATGGTGGTGCACTCACACACTGCCACGCCTGTTAGTATCATGACTATTTGTCTGTACAACAGCAGCACCTACAGAGACTGGGGCAGACTCAAACCCCTGTTGTGCCAGGGGCTGCACAGACACAGAGACAGTCCCTGCCCCAGCTGAGATCAGGGCCCTGTTGGGCCAGGCACTGCCCAGACTGAGCGAGAGACAGGCCATGCCCCAGAGAGTTTACAGGCTCCATACCCAAAAAGTGAGAGGAGAAACAGAGATCCAGGGTCACACAACAGCACTGAGAGTAGAACCCAGGAGTCCTGGCTCCCAAAGAGAGGGGGGAGGAGTGGAGTCTAGTGGTTAGAGGAAGGGAGACTTCTCAAGGCACCACTGGGAGTTGAACCCAGGATCTCCTGTTTACAAAACAGGAACTTTAACTAGCTAAGCCATGTCACCTGCTGTTACTTAACACATGGTGTCTGCCCACACCTGACTCTCTGCCAATCCCCACTGGGCCCTGACAAGTGTTGCTCGTGTTTGGCTTCTGTAAAGCAGAGGAGCAGGTGAAGTTTTGCTCCCAAGGTGTGTGTGTGATTTTTTGGACAGGTCTACACTACAAAATTAGGTTGGTGTAATTACATTACTTAGGCTGGCAATGCAGTTCTATCAACTTAATCCCAGTGTAGGTAGTGGCTTAGCTGTTAAAACTTTCTGGAGCTATGAAAGGGGAGGGGCCCAGCCTTTGTAGCAAAGGAATGCAAGGCAGGTGAGTTCACGGCAGGCATTATGGGATACTGGTGCAGGCCAGTTATGGTGATATAATGACCAGCAGCATTTACACTGACAATTTGTCTCTTGAAGTTTGCTGCAAAAAGCTGTAGGCCTCTCGTCAAGGTGGTTTTATTTTGTCACCAAAACAGGACAGTTTTGTCACCAGACGTGGCATTGAAGAGTGTACACCAGCCACAAGCTGCCAACTGAGGGAGCGTTGTGTGTTTTTCACACATCTGAGCAATATAATGATGCTGAAATAACTTTGTAATGCAGACCTGGCCAAAGATTCACACACACACACACAACTTGCAAGGAAAACGTCACCTGCTCCACTGCTTTGCAGAATCCAAACACATGCAAGCTTGTCAGGCCCGGGTGGGGATGGCAGGGAGTCAGGTGTGGGCAGACACCGTGTTTTAGCCACAGGTAGGCACATGGCTAAAGCAGCTGTCTTGTAAACAGGAGATCCTGGGTTCAGTTCCCAGTGATGCCTTACTGAGTAGCTCTTGGGGTACCTAGTATTGGCTACTGTCAGAGGACAAAACACAGAGTTAGGTGGGCCTTTGGTCCAGCCCAATATAGGTATTCTTATGGTTTAAATTACACTCACAGGCACTGACAATAGAGTTACTGAAAGTTTGGGTGTTAAGAGCTGATAGGTCAGTGTTCCAAGCTCCTTGCAGATGACACCCTCCCTCTGGGACAGGAGCAGGTCTGGACTCTCACACCAAATGGCTCATTGTGGCTGCCAGAACCTGTAGGCAGCTCATCTAGTTTCCACTGAGGGTTGAGTCCTGCTTTGTCCACGTCGTGTGAGACAATGAAAATCCTAAACTGCCCTTTGAAATAACAAATGCAGCAGGATGTGTTATTGTCCCTGCCCCAAAGCAGACAGACCAATGGAGAAATGCCACTGAGTCCACGGTAATACTCTCCTGCCATTTTACCTTTTCTGCTTGCTAAACTCCCTCCCAACCTTGTGGGGTCCAGAGCCCGGTATTGAGCCTGAGCCAAGATGTCTACACTTCAGATTTACCACCCCACAGCCCAAGCCCTGGGAGCCTGAGCTGGCATGGGACAGCCCTGGGTGTTTCATTGCAGTGTGGACATAGCCTAGCATTATGTCTACACTGCCATTCTCACACCCAAGTCACTATTCTCAAACCCTGGGTCAGTTGATTCAGACGCGTGCTGCAGGGTTATAAAATTACAGTGTAGACACTTGGGCTTTAGCCCAGCCTCTGAGACCCCACAAGGGGTGAGGGTCTTTGAGCCTGGCTCCAGTCTGAGCCCAAGGAGCCAAAATCAGATCATCCAGGCCAGCTGAGCCACAGGGATTTTATCACAGTAAAGATGCACTCTCAGGTATGTCTACATTGCAATGTAGGCCCAGGGTTAGCAGTAGTCATGTCAGCAGCCCCAATACATAAACATAAACCATGAGGGAAAGACCCACCCCCAAATAAGCTGAGTAGTGTCTTTCTACCTACCATTCGTAAGTCCAGCAACCAAAAGTCCTTTAACATGAGCCCCCCTCCTCTGCACCCCACTCACAGCTGTTGTCCTTAGTCAGTGCAAGCCCAGAGGTGCCTCTGTAGAGTTCACCTGCCATCCTGGGTGGGAAAGGGGGAAAATAAGAAGGCACCGTACTCACTGTGTTGCCAAGGGACTCACTCATCCCTCCACAGCCACCCTGTCCTAACGTTGATCTAACTCCTAAATTTTAGTATTAGGACCTAGGCCCCAGCCCACTTGGCATTGGAACCCCTGTCCCCTGCCTAGCAAGTGCTATTGAATTGAGGGTCAGTCCCTCAATCGGGATCTGCCGAGCACAGTTCTGCTACCCTCGATTCACACAACAAGAATAACAACGCTTTATTTCTCCTGCCCCTATAACATGGAGACTGGGAATCCAGCACTAGCCAAAAGTGATCATTTCTGCAAGCAACCCAACACATTTCCAACATACTGTAAACTCCACATGCAGACTCATACATGAAACCTTGCAAGAAAATCTTCCTGAGGGGGGTCTGAAGCACCTGCTGCTGGAGGGAAGGGTGGGTTGGGACTGAGGAGCAGCGTGAGGAGAAGGGGCCTGTGGGTTGGGATTGAGGAGCAGCATGAGGAGGGGGCTGTGCATTGGGATTGAGGGGCACTGGGAATAGGAGGGGCCTGTGGGTTAGGACAGAGGAGAAGGGTGAAGAGGAGTAGGTTCTGGTTGAGAGTGAGGAGCAGTGAGCATAGGAGGAGGCTGTGGGTTGGGACTAAGGGGCACTGGGAATAGAGAGGACATGGGTTTGGGCTGAAGAGCATCCTCGTTTGGGGATCCAGCAGGACAGGGGAAGTCAGCAGGTGATTCTCATTCCTTAAGGATAGTCTGTGTGTTTGTGTGTGTGTGTGCAGGGGAGGAACATGCTATATGCCCAGAGGCCTTTATTCCTCCAGGCTGCAAGGGCAGAGGGACTGTCAGGAAGTTGCCCCTTCAAACCCACACACACAAAGGCCCTTCTTAGGAAAGGAAAAACCCTGAAGAGAAAAAGCAACATCAAGGAGGACTCCAGAAAGACAGACTTTGTAGATCTTTGTCAGTAGTTAATCACGTGACCAAGGACTTGAACCCTGGACTCTCAAATTAAGAGCTGCTGTTTCTACTAACTGAGCTAGCCAGGTTCACATAGGTAAAGTGCAAGTTGGTGCAGAGGAGAAACTAGTCAAGAAAAAGTGAGCAGGAAACAATAGGGGAAACCTGCTGCTCTCTCTCTTCCCAGCCCTGGCCTGGTCTGGTATTAGTGCTGGTTAAAAACACAGGAAAATATCGGCATCTACCAGCCTTTCATAGCTGTACAAGACTCAGGCACAATAGAGAGGTGCCCATCTGCAAGTGCCGAATGGTTGGATTGGCTAATGCAGCCTGTAGACGTCCAGGGCACACTGGGATATACAGCCAAGTGTCCATCACCATTGTTATTTCAAAAGGACAATGATAATGGTGAGAAGGTTCACAACTGACTCTGCAGTTGCATACAAAGGTGCACGTTTGGCAGTTTCATTGGGAAATTCTGGCTCCTTCTCAGGCTCAGGTTGGCCACCCCGGTCTAGATGTAGAAGTTACAACATTGAAACTTGAATGAGAGGCCAATTTCCGCATCATTTCACACCTTCACATCCAAACACAATGACTTTCTGAATTTGAACCCTCCTTGTTCAGCCAGGAGATCTTGGGGTGGGTGTAGGAGTCACTGGGTAAAATTCTCTGCACTCTGTTCTGAATCAGGTCAGAGCAGAGGTACCTAGTGATCTAGTCTGGCTGTAAAATCTATATATCAACCCCAAATATGGTGTGAAATTAATCTCAGAAATGACTGTTCCCCACCCAGACACCAGCAAAGGGGTCTCCAAGGAAGGAGCTGTTGAGGAAGGAAAGAAGAAAGATGTCCTTCTCTCCCTGGAGAAACTGGGCTCTGCGCTTTGGACAGAAAGGAGGGGAAGGAAATGGCTACACGATGGGTGCAGAACCTAAGAAATGAAACACAACAGGCTTCTGAGCACATTGCTTCTGAACAGTGAACGAACCTGACTCCTTTATCATGAAAAGCCAAAAAGCCATTTCTTAGTGTGACAGGGAGAAAAGAGTTCCAATAATTCCTGCCCCTTTACTTTTGAATTATTTTACATTATAAAGAAAATTGTAACAAAATTAGTCTAAACTTGAGCTGTCTGTTATTAAATGCTGGTTCCCCAATTCAGTTCCAACTGCCCTGCTAGAAACACCCCCAGGTCCCCGCTCACCCCAGGAAGAGGAAAAAGAGAAACCCCCTCTGGGCACTGCCCTTGGCTCCAGGCTACTGTCCCGGGGTGCTGGTAGGGACTGATTGTTTGCTGCTGAGGAGGGAGCCAGTAGAGGCCTCTGGTGCTCTGCTCCTAGCATCTGCCCAGCCCAGGCTGTCCTCTGCCTCAGCGGCTGTTCCAGGCCTGCTCTAGAGTCAAACATGCAGGGCCCCCAGGGGAACAGAGGCTGGGACAGGGCCACAGCCTGGGCTGAGCTGGGAAGACGCTGGGAGTTCTCGTTTCCTGAGAACTGGCCTGGCTCCCTTCTCAACAGCAAACAAATAAATTCCATCTCCCCTCCCTCAAAAAATCAGCCTGGAAGCCAAGGGCAGCAGGGGACTATTCCCTTTAGTCCCCACCGAGGCAGGAGAGAACCCAGGGTGTTTCTAGCAAAGCTTGTGGAACTGATGTGGGGAAACCAGCCTTTAATAACAGGCAGCTCAAGCTGAAGCTAAGCGTATTTAACAATTTCTACATTAAATAACCCTTCAATCGTAGAGTCACCATCCATAAAATTGCTCCAGCCTTATAGGTTCCCAAATACAAAACTAAACATCTCTTCAAATCCAAGGGAGTGGAGATCAGTCAGTGTTCAGAGTCACCCCCCATAAAAGAACCATGTTGTCATATATACTGGCCCCATCATGTGGCCATTGCTTTTCCCTCCTCTCTGTTAAAAGTTTTGGTATTTTGCACAGAAACTCTCTTCCCTCAGGAGAGACCTGGGAACCAGGGCTGCCAGCCAGACAAACACCTTTAAGAGGAGGCATAACCTGTCAAAAATGATCTTCCTTCTTCAGTTCAGTGACAGCCTGAAATGTTACTTATCAGGCAGAGCCGGAGGATTGAAAGCAGCTACGTCAAACCCCTGTGTAGCTTGCAGGAATGAACACAAACACTCCCTTGTATTTCAGGAGATGTTTAGTTTTACCTTTAGTAAACTACAAGACTAAAGGGAAAGGCTGTGGTGGTATCAGATATAAAGAATGAAACATGAAACAATCATCATAGTTATGCCCATAATGAATGCAAAATATTTCTATATACTCCTTATTATCATCAGTGTATTATTTTCTCTGACATCTAGACATTGACTATACCTTGACCAAGAAATCTGGAACTTGACAAAATAATCAAGTATCCCTCATTAAGGTAATGGACTTGACATCCATTTGGGCATCTCCACGCAGGTTCAAGTATTAACAACAGTGGCGCCTTACAGCCATAGCTTTTAATCAGGGCAATACATTGATACAAATTCCTGTTAAATCATTTCTCAGCCTGAGTCCATAGCCCACATTCCTTAAGGCACTGGGCCACCATGTGGACGTTTCATTTTCTTCCTCAGTTTCACACAGAGACACAATTTCCTTTGCACAGATCCATGAACAGCAAAACCTCCCTGTGTCTCTTGTCTGAGCCAGGGCATTTGATTCCAGTGAACCTTTCTCTCCTGCAATTGCAAAGGTCAGACAGGGGGGACGTGGTCATCTGCATCCCTGCCAGGGAGATATTGGCTCGGCTCTTCTTTCTGCTGCTGTTGTTAGTCCATGAAACATCAGGGATGGAATGCAAGGCTGAATTGATGCATCAACCCCCTGAAAAAATTCAGTGCCCCAGAGAAATCTGGACTCCGGCTGTTGGAATGATATGATAGAGATACAAATAGGAAAGGGACTGTCTGAATTGTCAGTGTGGGGAATGAACAACAATCTATTGCAATGTCGTTAGCCACAAACACACTCTCATCGTGCTCCAGCCGGAAAAGAAATGGGCAGGAACTCTTGCTGTTCACCATGGACACACTTACACTAATGCACAGCCCTGAGTGTGCTGGGGGAGCTGGTCTGAGCAATTTGAAGTGACAAGTCTGTGAGAACAGAAACATTGTGTAGTGAAGTAGGACCGCTAAACACTGAGGATGGAATGGAGGTTAAGGATAACCTAGGCATGACCCAGTATCTAAATAAGTACTTTTCCTCAGTCTTTAATAAGGCTAATGAGGAGCTTAGGGATAATGGAAGGATGACAAACGGGAATGAGGATATGGAGGTCGATATTACCACATCTGAGGTAGAAGCCAAACTTGAACAGCTTAATAGGACAAAATTGGAGGGCCCAGATAATCTTCATCCAAGAATATTAAAGAAACTGGTGCGTGAAATTGCAAGACCATTAGCAAGAATTTTTAACGAATCGGTAAACTCAGGGGTTGTACTGTACGACTGGAGAATTGCTAACATAGTTCCTACCTTTAAGAAAGGGAAAAAAAGTGATCCGAGTAACTATAGGCCTGTTAGTTTGACATCTGTAGCATGTAAGGTCTTGGAAAAAATTTTGAAGGAGAAAGTAGTTAAGGACATTGAGATCAATGGTAATTGGGACAAGTTACAACATGATTTTACTAAAGGTAGATAGTGTCAAACCAACCCGATCTCCTTCTTTGAGAAGGTGACAGATTATTTAGACAAAGGAAATGCAGTAGATCTAATTTACCTAGATTTCAGTAAGGCATTTGACATGGTTCAACATGGGGACCTATTAGTTAAATTGGAAAAGATGGGGATCAATATGAAAATTGAAAGGTGAATAAGGAACTGGTTAAAGGGGAGACTCCAACGGGTCGTACTGAAGGGTGAACTGTCAGGCTGGAAGGAGGTTACTAGTGGAGTTCCTCAAGGATCAGTTTTGGGACCAATCTTCTTTAACCTTTTTATTACTGACCTTGGCACAAAAAGTGGGAATGTGCTAATAAAGTTTGCGGATGACACAAAGCTGGGGGGTATTGCTAACACGGAGAAGGACCGGGATATCATACAGGAAGATCTGAATGACCTTGTAAACTGGAGTAGTGGTAATAGGATGAAATTTAATAGTGAAAAGTGCAAGGTCACGCACTTAGGGATTAATAATAAGAATTTTAGATATACATTGGGGACACATCAGTTGGAAGCAACAGAGGAGGAGAAGGACCTTTGGGTATTGGTTGATCACAGGATGACTATGAGCCGCCAATGTGATATGGCCGTTAAAAAAGCTAATGCGGTGTTATGATGCATCAGGCAAGGTATTTCCAGCAAAGATAAGGAGGTGTTAGTACCGTTATGTAAGGCACTGGTGAGACCCTACCTGGAATACTGTGTGCAGTTATGGTCTCCCATGTTTAAGAAGGATGAATTCAAACTGGAACAGGTTCAGAGACGGGCTACTAGGATGACCTGAGGAATGGAAAACCTGCCTTATGAAAGGAGACTCAAAGAGCTTGGCTTGTTTAGCCTAGCCAAAAGAAGGCTTGCTCTTTATAAATATATCAGAGGGATTAATATTAGGGAGGGAGAGGAATTATTTAAGCTTAGTACCAATGTAGACACAAGAACAAATGGGTATAAACTGGACACTAGGAAGTTTAGACTTGAAATTAGATGAAGGTTTCTAACCATTAGAGGAGTGAAGTTCTGGAACAGCCTTCCAAGGGGAGTAGTGGGGGCAAAAGACATATCTGGCTTTAAGACTAAGCTTGATAAGTTTATGGAATGGATGCTATAGCTTAATTTTGACAATTGATCTTTGATTATCAGCAGATAAGTATGCCCAGTGGTTTGTAATGGGATGTTGGATGGGATGGGATCTGAGTTACTGCAGAGAATTCTTTTTTGAGTGCTGGCTGGTGAGTCTTGCCCACATGCTCAGGGTTTAGCTGATCGCCATATTTGGGGTCGGGAAGGAATTTTCCTCCGGGGCAGATTGGCAGAGGTCCTGGAGATTTTTCGCCTTCCCCTGCAGTGTGGGGCATGGGTCACTTGCTGGTGGATTCTCTGCAGCTTGAGGTCTTCAAACCACAATTAGAAGACTTCAGTAACTCGGATATAGGTTAGGGGTTTGTTATAGAAGTGGATGGGTAGGGTTCTGTGGTCTGCTTTGTGCAGGAGGTCGGACTAGATGATCATAATGGTCCCTTCTGAGCCTAAAGTCTATGAGTCTATGAGCTGTACATCAAGTAGCTGTGGCCAAGTGGTTAAGGCAGTGGGCTAGAAATCCATCGGGGTCTCTCCACGCAGGTTTGAGTCCTGCTAACTACAGAAGCATTAGTGTGTTGTCGCTGCTGTTGTCTTAGTGCCTGGGCATCTATTGAGCCAAATCTGGTCTCACTCTGAGGCTGTCTACACTTGAAATACTGCTGTAGCACTGTGGAGTAAACAGTTGCTACGGTCAGGGGAGGGCTTTCCATCGCTGTAATAGCTGCTTTGGCAGAACAATCTTTCCTTTCATTTAGCACTATTTAAACATGGCTTAGGTCAGCTTAATTATACTGGTTCTGGGGGTTTTCATACCCTGAAAGACGTACTTGTTAGAGAGTTTATCCCATCACCTTCCCATTCCCTGGTCCTTCTCACGTGACCAGAAAGCAGCAATACGCGAAGCTCAAAGGTGCAAACAATTCAATGTTTATTTGGGTAAACTTCCAGCAAGCAATGATTCCAGTTTCCTTCCTCAGCATCCCCCTTCCCAGCTCTGAAACCACAGAGCCTTGCCTGTATCCCTGTTCCCCTTCCCTGTTCCTATTCCCCCCTTAGCAAAACATAATTCCAATTCCCCTACCCTGATTCCCATTCGCATTCCCCCCCTTACTTCCTGATTGACTGCAGACTATATAAAAAAACTTGAGTTCTGCTTAGCTGTGCCTTAACCAATCATTTTACTGAAATTTAACTAACCAATCCTAACATAGTGTAACATGATTATCTAACCAATTATACCCCACCACCTTAATTGGTTTACACCCAACAAATTAATTATACAGCAGACAGAAACAGTCACAGAACCAGGCAGAGATTATACAGACAAGCAATAGAAAAGTGGGGACTACAGTGATAGACCAACAAAGAAATGAGAATTTCACACCCCAGCTACTGACCACTGATTTGTTCCCAGACAGGATGCTATCGTGGTAGAGGTTGTAGGTGCTGGTTGCTTAACTGTCTGGTGCACAGGGCAGGATTTTGAGGTTCACCATTACTGTCACAGAATGCCAGCAACCATCTTTTGTTCACTTAAAACGTGAGCAGGGACATTACAACACCATAGAACTCATGAAGCTCCAGGAAACGTGTAACTTTAGATCTGGGTGAGTGTGTCTAAAATTCAGCTGTGCTGTAGAAGGTCTCTGGGAGTTGAAAGAGATGTGTCATCTTGACCTCCCTAAAGAGTTCATCAACTATTAATGAAAACTAGAGTTCATAAGTCACATTCTTTGTAGTATCAGGAGGTGGACTGGTCTAAAGTGCTAGTTATAAAACTCTTTTTTTCCAATCCCTTGGGTGTTCTGGTCTCTGCATGGAGACATGGTTTCTTATCCCACTCCTGACATTACCATTAATTCTATCTGGAGAAAATGGCCTCACTTCAATCTCCTTTGCAACAATAGAACCCCATTTGCTTAGCTTTTCTATTCCATAGTTGTGAGAGAAGCTCCGAACCAGGGGGAAACGGTGCCTGTTCTCTTAACCTATCAAATTTTTGTCTTCCTTCATTCTGAGCCATTTTCTCAAATACATCCATATTTCCCACACTTTTATGAAACTTTAGGGTCATCATTTAATTGCCACACAATTGTACTTATGAAGTGAAGTGAAACACAACATTTTTTGGATATTTTTGCAGAAGAGTTTTGCTTTCTGATCTGGAATTGAACAGGGACTACCCGAGGGGGACAATGCTACTCCCTTTTCTTGACTCATCCAAAAAACTTAAGTTCATGGTGCCCTTCGTTTCCCTGTTCTTCAAACACCTGTTGGGGTGGTCTAGGGAGACTTGGTTCTGACTCTCGGGGTCCCTCCATGCCCTAACTTTCTATATGATTCTGTTGTGTTTGTGCTGTGTCGTTGTTCCACACTAAGCTGTTTTGCATAGTGTCACTTTGCACTCTGACTCATTGTTTTGTGTTGTATGGTTTTTGCACCGCCTTGTGTTGCGTTGGTTTGAGCTGAGCTCTTTTGCAATGTGTCATTTTGCCCTCTGGGGAGTTCATTTGCATGGTGCTGAATTGTCGGGCTTTGCACTCCTACATATGGTCACTTTGTGCTGTGGAATGTCATTTCACGCTGAAATGTTAGATGTTAGATTGGAGTGTTTCCACTTTTGTTGTTGTTTACATTATATTGCGATGGCATCGAATTATAGATCTGGGTGGCTGCAAGGGCCCTGGAGAGGTCATGAAATCCAGCCCTCTCTGCTGAGGCAGGGCCAAGCAGAGATAATGCCTCAGGGCCATGTGGGTCAAGTGCCCACAGCAGTCGGCCGAGGCAGGGAGCAGAAGGCGGGAACCAGAGCCAGAGCAGGTTGTCTACGGGACCAAGAATACGCAGAGTATACTTGACAGAGGTTTGTTCAACTTGTTCTTAAAAACCTCCTAGAACAGAGACTCCACAGACAACCTTGGGAGCCTATTCCAGAGCTTAACTACACTCAGAGTTAGAACATCTAACGTGAATCCCAACATCTAACGTGAATCTCCCTGGCTGCAGATTAAGCCCATTACTTCTTGTCTTACCACCAGTGGACATGGAGACTAATTGATCATTGTCCTATTTATAAAGACCAAACTCTTCTCTCTGCAATCATCCGTTAAATGGGTATTATCCCCTCTTCTTGCCTGGGGTACAACGGAAGAGGAGAAAATACTCTCTTAACATAAGATGCAAATGTCAGTTTGTTCTCTCTTCATGTTTTACTGAAGCTCAGAGAGAGGAAGAAACATGACCTGCCAAAGAGCACAGAGTGTTTGTTTCATTTTGATCTGTGACTATTAGCAGAAGAATGACACCTAAGGGTTGTCGCTACCACCCACCATGGGGCTTGGATTTATGATGGTGGGATTAAGAGCATCATGCTGTACCAACAGAGCTAACTAGATTTAATGTCAGCCAACTGCCCAGTCGCAGCGTAGAAGGTGCCCTGAGGGTGTTTATTTGTGAGCTGAGGTTCCCTGTCTGACATTTGCCTTCTTTCCTGGTTTGTTATGTCTCCAGTGAGCAAACCGGAGCTGTCACAAGGCTGGTTAGATGCTGCTTTCTAGTCCAGAGAGCTGGGGTTGATTTAGCATGCTGCAACCATCAACTGGTCAGAGTAACCAGGGAGGGAGGTCAGAATTTAGGATTCTCCCAGAAAGGGGAGGTGCTGAGGACTCATTTAGTAGGGGAGAGTCTGAAAATGTTTCTCGGCTTCCAAAGAGGGGGCAGACAAGCTGGTGCCACACACACATTTTCACAGGGAATCAGGCCCCCCTTGGGAAAAGCTCAAAAGAAGCCCAGACCCAGGAGTGTTCAGAGAAGGGAATCATTGTTTGCCTTAACAGATGGGTGAAGGAAACCTGCAGGTCCTTTGATCCCTCCAGCGCCTGATAGAACCATTTGTGGGGAAGGTCTGGGGAAGCCGAGGAGGACAAGGAGAGGGAAAAAGGCCTTGCAGCTGTTGTGCAATCACCATGCTCTCAGCAGAAGGGTCCAGGGGGCTCAGCACTCAGAACTCACAAGATGGCAAAGCTCAGAGCCCCGTTCCACAGAGTCAGAATGTGATCAGCTCACAGCAAGGGGGAGCAACACCCCTTCCTTGGTCTCTATGTCAGAGCACCTATCAGCTCAGTGTCCTTCCTGCAAGAGTCAGCTGCTGAGAGGGTTGCAAATGGGTAAATGAAGGCAGAGGAGGATTGTTCCTCATGGGTTTTTTGTGTGTGGCTCTGTGATCCTGCTGGAGGAAGCATCATTAGAGTTTGTTTCAGTGGCTTGTGTTGGGCTGAGGTTGTGACCCTGAGCACAGGGGTTCCTGCACTCTCTGTTCTTAACCCCTCAGGGAGTGAACAGTAGAGCACTGTCAGAGTGGATAGAAAGTAGCCTAAGAAAGTGTAGCATAAGTGAGAAGAAAGAAAACAGCACCAGCTCCCTGGTGGTCTAGTGGTTTGGATTTGGCCCTTTCACTTCCACAGCCTGGGTTTGATTCCTAGTTGGGGGAAAAGTGACTTCAAATCAAAAAAGCTTCAGTTATTTTTCACTCGCAATGTAAACAAAGCTGTCTTTTTCCTGATTCCCGATCTTCCCAGTGTCTCCGTGGCAGGGCTGGCTCCAGGCACCAGTGCAGCAAGCAGGTTCCTGGGGCGGCCAATGGAATCGGGGAGGCTTCTGCAGCAATTGGGCCCTCTCAGTCCCTCTTGGAGGGAAAGACTTGCTGCCAAAAGCAGCAAAGGTAGAGCTGCCGCTGACTGCAGCTTTTTTATTTTTTTTTTCCGCTTGGGGTGGCAAAAATGCTGGACCTGGCCCTGCTCCATGGAAGACAATTTGTTAAATCCCAGATGAGTGGAGTTAAATCAGTTCTCAGCCTGAGTCCTAAGGTCTTAATCCTGAGGATATTATCCCATCATGGGGCCATTTCCTGCCTCTCTTTCATACAGAAGCACAATTTTCCTTGCACAGACACAGGAACAGCAAGATCTTTCTCTGTCCCTGGTGCAAAGCAGGGGACCAAATTCCATGGATAAAATGGATGAGTTGGGGCCCTGGGCACATCCAGCCCTGACCGTGAGATGTTCCCTCCCCTCTTTCTTTATGCCCCTGTTGTTATTTCATGGATTGTCTGGGATGGGGAAAAAGCTGAGTTCACTCCAGGGGGAGGATAAAAAAGACCCTACAAATCTCAGGACCCAACCCCCTGCTACCAGGATCATTGAGGTGCTGGGGATTTGAGTAGGAAAGGGACTGTGTGAATTGTCAAGGTGGGGAATGAATAACAATCTACAATTAGATCCACCTCATTAACCACTGACCCTGGCTAATCCTGCTGCAGATAGAAGGGAAACTGGGAGTGATTCTTTGCTGTTCAGCCATGGAAACAGTGACCCAACTGCACAACAGTGAATGTGCTGGGGAAAGCTGGACTTCACAGGCAGGTGGCAATAGCAGATCCTAGAAATACCTGGAGCTTCCCACATCACTGCTGCCACCAGGGTCAGGTGTTGAGCTACTCACAGCGCCCCTCCCCTCCCATTACCTTCCAGCAGGAGGTGGCAGCACCCCCCACCCAATGCAGGGGAGAGGGCTGAGTGTATCTCTGCACCCTGAGTCCAGGGCACACACTCTCTCTGTCCCACACATTGAATCTGGCCCTGCTGAAAAGTGACCCTAAGAACCAGCAGCCTCCAGGACAGCAGGTTTGGCCCACAGAGCAGGGAATGTGTCCCCATGCTGCTCTTAGGCCACTGGATGGTCTGGAATTAGGACAGCTCTGAGTACACTCTGCAGCCCATCTGGGGATGTAGCTCAGCAGTAGAGCACATGATTTGTCTGTGTGAGGCCCTAGGTTCAATCCCCAGCATCTCCTTTTTCACCCTGCTGCTTTGCTCATGCCCAGAGTGGATGTGGATCAGCAGTCTCCCTGCAGGAGTTTCAATCCTGCTCAGTGAGGGGCAAGTGCCAATTGCATGGAAGGTCTGGGGGCATTTCTGCTCCTAAGTCACCTCAATACATGTAAGATTCCCACCCGCTGTGCTGGTTGGGATAATGGTAGTGGAGAAGGGTGAATCCTCCAGCACTGGAGGGAAAGGTCCCATCTGCACAGAGTGAGAGGCAAGGAAAAGAGGGGCAGTCAGTGCTCAGAGAGGAGAGAGGTCAGTGATTTACACCCACCAGGGGACACTGTCTTTTTGAGTATCACAGAGGTAGCTGTGTTAGTAAGGATCTGTAAAAAGAGACAGAGTCCTGTGCCACCTTATAGACTAACAGACGTACAGGAGCATAAGCTTTCGTGGGTGAATCCCCACTTCGTCAGGTGAATGGAGTGGGAATTCTGTGCCTGGCTAGCCAACTACAAAAGCAATTTCTCCTCCCTTGGTCTTCACACCTCAGCTGCTAGAAGAGGGCCTCATCCTCTCTGATTGAACTAACCTCCTTATCTCTAGACTGATTCTTACCTGCATATTTATACCTGCCCCTGGAAATTTCCATTCCATTCACCTGATGAAGTGGGGATTCACACACAAAAGCTTATGCTCCAATATGTCTGTTACTCTGTAAGGTGCCACAGGACTCTTTGTCTTTTTGAGGTGAGTGCAGCTGGCTTGGGATGGTGCTGACAATGGATAGAAAAAAGGCTGGAGTCAGTGACAGACGAGACCATAGAAGGGGAAGGGGAGCGGCAGCCCCACAGATGGTCCTGGGTGCTCACATGCCCCAGTTATTACACCCTGGCCTATCACAGAGAGAGAAAAGACACCAAGGGACCCAGCCCCCCTACAGTGATCCCATGGACAAGAACCTGGTTGGGAGTGGGGTGAAGGTTCCCTCTGGGCAAAGGGGAGCTGAAATCCCTCAGTGTCCTGGAATTTAAGCAATGGAAGCTTCAAACTCTGCACGGGTGTGGGCTGAGGTGCATCAGCAGAAGGTTGGGCTGTACAGGGGTGGCAGGTTTGTATAATTTTTCTGGTGCCCAGAATGGGACCAAGTCCTTCCCCACCCGCCACACACACCTGCCTAAGGCTCTGGGAGGGAGTTTGTGTGTGGGAGGGAGAGGGGTTGGAGTCTGGGAAAGAATTCGGGTGCAGGATCTGGGATCAGTCAGGGGGTTGTGCTGCAGGGTTGTGTGCAGGAGGCAGGTGCTTGTAGGGAGTTTGGGTGCAGATGTGGGTGTGGGTTGGGGGTGCAGGAGAGTGTTAGGGTGCAGCATTTACCTTGGGCATCTCCCAAAAGCAACCTGCACCCGCCTTCTGGCAGCAGTCCCTAAGCAGGAGAGCTGGGGGCATCTCTGAGCATGGCTGACCGCAAACTCCACCCTTGCAGCTCCTGTTGGCAGAGTTGGCACTTCGGGTGGGGGCAGAATGTGGAGACCCCCCCACTCCAGGAGCCACAGGGACGTACCAGCAGCTTCCGGGAGTGGTGTGCCACACGGAGCAAGGGTGGGCAGGATGCCGCCTTAGCCCCCTTGTGCTGCTGATGGTGGTGGCAGGGATCCCCAGGCCCTTTTAAATTGCCCAGGCGCGGCAGGTGGTACCAGGAGGGACACTCCCAAGGGCCTAACGTTTCTTTGCACAACAATAAATCTTGGAACAAGATAGAAATGAAATGGCAGCAGAACCTAAGGAATTAAAAGCCTCCAGATTCATGTGCGTGCACTGACTGCAAATGGAAACTGTAATTTGACTTGCTTTGTGTCTGCAACCAGTAAAATATGATAGGGAACATACTCCCCCCCCCGCCCCCGGTCTCGTTAGATAAGCTTTGTTATTGTTTTATAGTTAGAGGAGCTTTGCAATTATTTTTACAGGCCCCTATATGCAGGCTTCAGGTTTTAGCTAAACCAATGCTACTTAAGAATAATTTGTTTATCAGCATACTAAGCACTAAGGTATGAAGAAATGGGGTATGCAACACTGACTAAAGAGGAACTGGGAGGAAGACAATGGGTCCCTTGAGTGCCAGCTTAGCTCTAGGCAAGTATAGTGTAGCGAATATTGCTTACTTAAGGGGAACGCAGGGAGGGGTTACAGAAAGACCAGTGTAATCACTGCCAAAACACATGAACATGTTGAAATAGCTTGCTGATTTGCAATATTTTATGCTAGATATAGCAAAATATTAATCTTAATTTGCAATGTTAGCAATATAACCCAAATATGGTTATGTCTATGTGTGACGTTTTGCAGTTTTAACCGTTATAAGCTTGGTAAAATTGTAAAGGGCAGAGCAGCCTACCTCTTGCATGGGGTTACGCTGTCTCTCCCTGTATGCATACTTGTAACCTTATAGTCTTGTTATAACAGTAAAAGGAACCTCGGCTTGTCTGACCCAAAATCGACTGGGTGGACGTATTTTCCACGACAAATATCAGGACAAAATCATTCCAGTGATCGTGACCCTGGGATTGAGGAGGCTTTGGTCTTATTAAAATGTAACTAGCAAGTTACACTTGTGTTTTTAAAGGTGGCTTCCCCAAGCAATCCCAAGTTGTTCTTCCCACAGCTGGCTGATGGGGGGCAGCAAGGGATCTCCCCAATCTGGGGGAATCTCTCTGGGCCCTACCGTTAATTCTCCATCCTTTCTCCCCCTAATCACAGACACCCCTCTCCTCCCCATTATCAGTGTTTTAGAGCGACCTCTCCCTCCCTTTATGGGATACAGACTCTGTGACAGAGACTGACTGGGGCTCCTCTCTGCATGGCCCCAATGGGGAAGGAAAGAGACTGGGGGGGGTGGGGGGAAGACAGGCAGAAGGAGTCAAATGGGGCTAAACCAGAAAGGAGGAGATTTTCTTCCTGTTAAAATGTACTGGAGTCTCATGGCTGAGAAGCCGCATCTTGAGTTAGATTTGATGCATCAGCCTTACAATAGCCAGGCAAAGGTGTGACCTACAGAGACTGATAACTGTCTGCTTCCCAGCTTTGTCTAAGCAACGCCTGCACTGGTGCAACTGGTTAAAGCAAAGGGGGATAGGGCTGGGGTTATGAGTTCAAGCCTTACCTAGAGCACTGGTTTCTATTCCTTGTGTAGTTTCCCCAACTTGACTTGTTTAAGTTACCTGGAAAGTGCTCTACTAGGAAAAAAACAGTAAGTTCTAAAATGTGGCAGTAGGTGCACAGCTTGGAAACATCCCCCCTGTGCTGCCATTAGTTCTAGTAGATTGTCCACTGGCAGCATGAATTGATTTCTTTGCTGCTGTGAAAGCTGCCAGGAAAAGTCTCTGGTCACCAGAGCTCCCTTCTTCCAGCACATCCCTGGCTCCTTCCCTGCCCCAGTCACTGCTAAAGGAGGGTCCTATATACACTGAGCCTAAAGCTTTTCCAAGCCTTCTTAGTGCAGTTGGCAGCGTGTCAGCCTCATAATCGGAAGGTCCTGACTTCAAGCCTCAGAAAAGGCACTGGGTTTTGCTCCCTGCTTCAGATTTTCTACAGGAAATCAGAGAAAAGAAACTAGAGGAGAGTGGTTTCTAGACACCCTCCCACCCATCTAATACACACACACAGAGACTTTTCTAGGGCATTAACTTTTCCTTCTCAATAGAGCTTGTACTCTTCACAGAGCAAAATAAAACAAAAACATGCAAGTCCAAACCTAATACAGTATGAAACTCAATACAGATCAAATCTCACCCTCAGAGATCTTCCAATAAGCTTCTTTTGCAGACTAGGCTTATTTCTTGTCTAGGCCCAATCTTTTCACCTGGTATAGTCCGTGTTCCAGCTCAGGTGATAGCTAGGGGATATCTCATGACTGCACCCACCTTTCTTCTGTTCCACCCTGTCAAGGTATTATTACCACTTTGAACTTAAGAGTCCAGAAAGTGGGGACCTGAATGTACCCTTCTAAGCTTTATTTCTAGCTTAGATCTGATAGCCCTGCCACCAACCAAAAATACAGTGTTTTGGTACACTTCCTATCTCCCAAAACCTTCCCTGGGGGACCCAAGACCCAAACTCCTTGGGTCTTAAAACAAAGGGAA
The DNA here is from genome assembly GCF_025201925.1 of Gopherus flavomarginatus. Lineage (NCBI taxonomy): Eukaryota > Metazoa > Chordata > Testudines > Testudinidae > Gopherus > Gopherus flavomarginatus. The sequence goes on along the minus strand of NW_026115061.1, from coordinate 6,053,004 downwards.
ATAAACCATTCCCCTTCCTTTCCCCCTCCCAGGCTTCCCCTTCCTGGGTTATCCTGAGAGATACACTGGTCCAAACTCTTTGGATCCTAAAACAGAGAGGAATTAACCTTCCCCCACCTCCTTCCCCCCCACCAATCCCTGGTGAGTTCAGACCCAATCGCCTTGGGTTTTAAACAAGGAAAAAATCAATCAGGTTCTTAAAAAAAGAAAGCTTTTTATTAAAGGAAGAAAAAGTAAAAATTATCTCTGTAAAACCAGGATGGAAAATGTTTAAAGGGTCTTCAGCTATACATAGACTAGAGGGACTCCCTTTCCCCAGCCTAAGTTACAAGTTACAGCAAACAGAGGTAAAATATCCTTCCAGCAAAATACACATTTGAAAATTCAGAAAAGAAACAAAAGACTAATCCGCCTTCTAGCTAGTACTTACTATTTTGAACATGAGAGACTGTTTCAGAAAGATTGGAGAAAGACCTGGTTGCACCTCTGGTCCCTCTTAGCCCCAAGAGCGAACAAAGAACAACACAAACAGCACAAACAAAGACTTCCCTCCACCAAGATTTGAAAGAATCTTGTCCCCCGATTGGTCCTTTGGTCAGGTGTCAGCCAGGTTCACTGAGCTTCTTAACCCTTTACAGGTAAAAGAGACATTAACCCTTAACTATCTGTTTATGACACGCCCCCCAAATCTCTGACAGTGTGGAACCACACTGGAGGTGATTTCTTCTTAGAACTTTAGAATAAACAGATTAATACACACATTCGTTGTTACATATACTACTAATTATGTAAACTACAAGATTTTTCCACATTTCAAGGACAAATTTTTACCAGTTGATTCTGGGAAACTTTCACGAGAGAGTGCATCAGCTACTTTGTTAGAAGTGCCTGAAATGTGTTGAATTTCAAAATCAAAATCTTGGAAAGCTAAAATCCATTGTAGAAGATTTTTGTTGTTTCCCTTGGCAGTATGAAGCCATTTTAGCGCAGCATGGTCGGTTTGTAGCTGGAAACACCATCCCCAAACTTATGGGCATAGCTTTTCCAGGGCATACACAATGGTGTAGCATTCTTTTCCACTGATTGACCAGTGGCTTTCCCTCTCAGACAGTTTCTTGCTGAGAAACACAACAGGATGGAAGTTTTGATCCGGCCCTTCCTGCATTAAAACTGCTCCCACACCACGCTCAGATGCATCCTTGGTTACTAGGAATAGATTGTCTAAGTCTGGGGCCCTTAGCACAGGGTCAAACATGAGTGTCGTCTTAAGCTGGGTAAAGGCCTTCTGACACTCATTAGTCCACTTAACTGCATTCGGCTGGGTCTTTTTGGTCAGATCTGTTAGTGGGGCAGCCATTTGGCTGTTGTGTGGTACAAATCGCCAAGCCTAAGAAGGATTGTACCTGTTTCTTTGATTTTGGGACAGGCCACTTTTGGATAGCATCCACCTTGGCCTGTAGGGAGTTTATTGTTCCTTGACCCACCTGGTATCCCAGGTAAGTCACTGTGTTTTGGTCTACTTGACACTTTTTAGCCTTAAAAGTTAGTCCTGCCTGATGCACTCAAAGACTTGTTCCAGGTGTTCTAGGTGTTCTGGCCATGAATCAGAAAAAATAGCCAGATCATCAACGTAGGCAACTGAATATTCTCCCAATCCTGCTAGGAGACCATCTACAAGTCTTTGGAAGGTGGCGGGTGCATTTTGCAGCCCTAAAGGAAGCACACTAAATTCATACACCCCTGCATGGGTGATGAAGGCTGATCTTTCTTTGGAGGGTTCATCTAGCAGTACTTGCCAGTACCCCTTGGTTAAGTCTATTGTAGAGATGAACTGGGCACGTCCCAACTTCTCCGATAGCTCATCAGTGAGTGGCATTGGATAGTTGTTGGGACGAGTTACCGCATTCAGCTTACGGTAGTCCACACAATAGCGTATTTCCCCATCTGGTTTGGGTACCAGAACCACTGGAGATGCCCATGCACTGGTAGAGGAGCGGATTATATCTATCTGTAACATGTTTTGGATCTCCCATTCTATAGCAGCTTGGGCATGAGGAGACACCCGGTAGGGTGGGGTTCTAATTGGGTGAGTATTACCTGTGTCAATGGGGTGGTATGCCCATTCAGTCCGTCCTGGGGTGGCTGAGAACAAAGGGGCAAAGCTAGTGCACAGCTTCTTGATCTGTTGCCGCTGCAGACGTTCAAAGGTTGTGGAGAGGGTCACCTCTTCCACGCCACCGTCACTCTTTCCCTCATAGTAGACACCTTCAGGCCACTCAGTGTCATCTTCTCCTTGGGCTTTAAACTGACAAATCTTTAAGTCTCTGGAATAGAAAGGCTTGAGAGAATTAACATGGTACACTTTAGGCTTTAGGGAGGAATTGGGAAATGCTATGAGGTAGTTAATAGCTCCCAGGCGCTCTTGGACCGTGAATGGCCCTTCCCATGACGCTTCCATCTTATGGGCCTTTTGTGCCTTGAAGACCATAACCTGGTCTCCTACCCTGAAGGAAAGCTCTCTGGTATATCTGTCATACCAGGCCTTTTGCTCTTTTTGAGCATCCTTTAGGTTTTCTTTAGCAAGGACTAAAGAGTATGGGAGGGTGCATTGTAGGTTGCTTATAAAGTCTAGAATGTTAGTTCCTGGAGAAGACGTAAACCCTTCCCATTTCTGCTTCACCAACTGTAATGGCCCCTTAAACTCGTGGCCATATACAAGTTCAAATGGTGAAAACCCTAAACTGGGATGTGGTACAGCCCTGTAGGCAAAAAGCAACTGCTGTAACCCTAGGTCCCAATCATTGGAGTGTTCATTTACGAATTTACGTATCATGGCCCCCAAAGTTCCATTAAACCTCTCCACCAGGCCATTGGTTTGATGGTGGTACGGGGTGGCAACCAAGTGATTCACCCCATGAGCTTCCCACAGATCTTTCATGGTCCCTGCCAGGAAATTAGTTCCTGAATCTCTAAGGATGTCGGAGGGCCAACCTACCCTGGCAAAAGTGTCTGTTAGGGCCTAGCACACAGTTTTAGCCCCGGTGTTGCTTAGAGCTACTGCTTCCGGCCATCGGGTAGCAAAGTCCACAAAAGTCAGTATGTACTGCTTTCCTCTGGGTGTCTTTTTTGGGAAAGGACCCAGAATATCCACATCTACTCGCTGAAATGGGACCTCAATTATGGGAGTGGCTGGAGAGGGGCCATGACCTGGGTTTGGGGCTTTCCCACTCTTTGGCACACCTCACAAGTCTGGACATAATTAGCAATGTCCTTGCTCATTCCCTCCCAGTGGAAGGACTTCCTCAACCTTTCTTTGGTTCTGTTCACCCCAGAATGGCCACTGGGATGATCATGGGCTAAGCTTAAGAGCTTTCCCTGGTACTTAGTTGGAACCACCAACTGTTTTTGAGGATGCCAGTCTTCCTGGTGTCCACCAGAAAGAGTCTCCTTGTATAAAAGTCCTTGTTCTATAACAAACTGAGATCAGTTAGAAGAGTTGAGAGGCGGTGGGGTGCTTCATGCCACCGCCCAAGCTTTCTGAAGGCTGTCATCTGCTTCCTGCTCAGTCTGGAACTGTTCCCTTGAGGCTGGAGACACCAGTTCCTCCTTAGACTGTGGACTTGGGCTTGGTCCCTCTGGAAGTGATGTAGGTGATGGGGTTGTTTTCGTGGCTGGTGAACCGCTCTCCGCTAGTGCACCAGGTGGTATTTCAGGCTCTGGCTGAGCCTCTTGGGTAGGGTTTTCTGCTGCTTCTGCCAGTTCAGGCCCACTGGCGCCCTCTGACATTGGGGTTTGGAGATGGGTTTGCAAGCGCTGGCATCAGCGTGGCAATGGTTTTGGTGCGGGTTGCTTTTCCATTTCCAGTTTTGGGACTGGAGGCACTGTGGCCGTTGCAGTCGTTGGCAGGGGATCCGGATCCACCACCTCTGTCTGGGTCTCTGGTAACACAGATGGGGCCCTTGTGGACTGCTCAGGAACAGGGATGGGTCTGGAAGCTTTCCTGGCTTGGCTGCGTATAACCATTCCCGCCCGCATCACTTGGTTGGCCAAGTCTTCCCTTAGTAACATGGGGATGGGATAATTGTCATAGACTGCAAAAGTCCACATTCCTGACCAGCCTTCGTATTGGACAGGCATTTCAGCTCTAGGCAAGTCTACAGATTTTGACATGAAGGGGTAAATTGTCACTTGGGCCTTTGGGTTGATGAACTTGGGGTCCACTAAGGATTGGTGGATAACTGACACTTGTGCCCAAGTGTCTCTCCATGCAATAACCTTCTTTCCACCCACTCTCAAAGTTTCCCTTCACTCCGAGGGTATTTGAGAGGCATCTGGGCCTGGAGATCTTTAGTGTGATGGCGGTTTAATGAACTGCACTCGGTTGGGGTCCTTGGGGCAGTTGGCCTTTATATGTCCCAGTTCATTACATTTAAAACAGTGCCCAGTTGACTGGTCACTGGACCGAGGTGGGTTGCTGGAGACTGGTGAGGTGAGACAATAAGGAGTCTGGGGCTTTCCTTGGGTTGTAGGTGGGGTCTTGGGTTGCCCTCGGTGATAGGGTTTATTGTCTGTTTGCCCCCTGTGATATTTGCTCCCCTTGCTAGCAGCTTTTTTCTTTTCTGCCATTTCCACCCATCTGGCTCCAATCTCCCCCGCTTCGGTTACAATTTTGGGCTTCCTGTCTAGGATGTACCTTTCTGTTTCCTCAGGAACACCCTCTAAGAACTGTTCCATTTGCATCAGGAGGGACAGCTTGTCCAGAGATTTAACATTTGCTCCTGATATCCAGGCATCTTAATTCTTTCCAATGTGGTAAGCATGTCGGGTAAATGACACCTCTGGTTTTCACCTTAGGGCTCTGAACCTCCAACGGGCCTGCTCAGGTGTTAGCCCCATTCTGATTCTGGCCTTGGTTTGAAAAAGTTCATAATTGTTCATGTGTTTCTTAAGCATTTCAGCCGCCACCTCTGCTAAGGGTCCACTGAGCTGTGGCCTCAGCTCTATCATGTACTGCTCTGCAGAGATGTTGTACCCATGGCAGGTCCTTTTAAAATTTTCTAAGAAGGCCTCAGTGTCATCACCTGCCTTGTAGGTGGGAAATTTCCTGGGATGGGGAACAGTACCTGGAGAAGGGTTGTTAGGGTTGACTGGAACATCTGGCTAAGTCTTTGCTAATTCCATGGCCTGCTGGTGGGTCTCCCTTTGGAGCTCCAGCTCTTTTTGTTTCATCTCTATCTCTCTCCTGTGGGCAGCCTCTTTGGCTTCTTGTTCTCTTTTGTGGGCCGGCTCCGTGGCTTTTTCTTCTCTTTCTCTCAGCTCCATCTCTTTTTCTCTCATTTCTATCTCTTTTTGTTTTCTCTCCATGTCTCTCCTGTGGTCCTCTGCTTTGGCTTGTTCTTCTGCACCCAGTCTTGCCCATTCCTGTTTAATGGCTTCCTTGGAACTCATAGTTCCTGCTTTCTTGTGCTGGCTGTGCCCTCTGCAGCTTACTGCCGGGAATGCTGCAGCACAGGCTGCTTCCTCAGGGCTGCTTGGTTAATACAGACTTTCTAACTATCTATGCCCGAAGAGTTAGAAAGAAAAAAAAACAATTCACTTGAAATGCCTTTTGCTGGTGTCTGCTGGCTCACAGCTTGAGCCTCCTTTTTAACAGCTCTGCCCCAAGCTGCCATCCGAACAGCCAGAAAGGAGAGAAACAAAATTCACGGGCTTTAGTTTTTAAACCCAAACCTCTCAGCCTGTTTTCAAGCAGCTAGCAGAGAGAGGAAAAAAAACCTCACTGGCTTTTGGTCCTAGACCTCCCACCGCTGTAAACCATGTAAAGGTATTATTCCCACTTTGAACTTTAGTGTCCAGAAAGTAGGGACCTGCATGTACCCTTCTAAGCTTTATTTCTAGCTTAGATCTGATAGCGCTGCCACCAACCAAAAATACAGTGTTTTGGTACACTTCCTATCCCCCAAAACCTTCCCCGGGGGACCCAAGACCCAAACTCCTTGAGTCTTAAAACAAAGGGAAATAAACCATTCCCCTTCCTTTCCCCCTCCCAGGCTTCCCCTTCCTGGGTTATCCTGAGAGATACACTGATCCAAACTCTTTGGATCCTAAAACAGAGAGGAATTAACCTTCCCCCACCTCCTTCCCCCCCACCAATCCCTGGTGAGTTCAGACCCAATCTCCTTGGGTTTTAAACAAGGAAAAAATCAAACAGGTTCTTAAAAAAGAAAGCTTTAAATTAAAGGAAGAAAAAGTAAAAATTATCTCTGTAAAACCAGGATGGAAAATGTTTAAAGGGTTTTCAGCTATACATAGACTAGAGGGACTCCCTCCCTCCTAGCCTGAGTTACAAGTTACAGCAAACAGAGGTAAAATATCCTTCCAGCAAAATACACATTTGCAAATTCAGAAAAGAAACAAAAGACTAATCTGCCTTCTAGCTAGTACTTACTGTTTTGAACATGAGAGACTGTTTCAGAAAGATTGGAGAAAGCTGGTTGCACGTCTGGTCCCTCTTAGCCCCAAGAGTGAACAAAGAACAACACAAATAGCACAAACAAAGACTTCCCTCCACCAAGATTTGAAAGAATCTTGTCCCTCGATTGGTCCTTTGGTCAGGTGTCAGCCAGGTTCACTGAGCTTCTTAACCCTTTACAGGTAAAAGAGACATTAACCCTTAATTATCTGTTTATGACACACCCCATTATATAGCTTTGGTACAAGGCAGGAATCTTTTGTCTCTCTCCTAGGGAAGAGCCCCAGGTTTAAGATGGATTCCTGTACCAAGCGACATGGTCTCATGTCCTGTGAGACCCCAAGCCTTCATTCTTCCTGGCCTGACTCACAGATGGTGCAGGACAGAGCCATCTACAGTCAATTGTCCTGGTTAATGGGAGCCTTCAAGAGTCCAAAACACTATTAATGGCCCACACTTTGCATCATTACAACAGGACCTCAGAGTTATAGTTCATGTTTCTAGTTTCAGATACAGGAATGATCGGTTCATACAAATAGGATGAACACACTCAGCAGATTATAAGCTTTGTAATGATACCTTACAAGCGACCTTTTGCATGAAGCATAGTCCAGTCACTTTATATTCACACTCATTAGCATATTTTCATAAAATCCTATGGAGTGCAATGTCACAGCAGGGAAAGGGTTTTACTGCAGCACCTGGGAGCAGTTGAGTTTCATGTTCAGGCTGTGGTATGAGTTGCTCCAGGTTTCTCGTAAGCACACAGGAACCTTCACAGGTGCTCTAGATACAGGAATGGCCCAGACACGATAAAGTGATGGGGATTACATTTTCCTTTTTTGTTTTTGTATTTCCAATGACATTTCTGTTTGTGATTTCGTTTTGCTTTGTGTAACTGTGCATTCTCCTGGATTTGATATTTAACTAAAAAAAAGAATAAGGCCTCAGGACATCGGATGAAGGAGCAGGCTAGGGCTAGGACTGCCAAGAGAGTGAGAGTAGCAGGTTTTCTGTATTGTTTCCTGCCCTCAATTTCATGTCTAGTTTCTCTTCTGCACAAAATTTGCTTCTTTTGTATGGGAGCCTGGCTAGCTCAGTAAATAGAGCTTCTGACTTTTAGTCTGAGGGCCTGGAGTTCAAGTCCCTGATCAGAGAAAAAAGGAACCATTCCTGTCAAAATGAAAGAAGGTATCTCCCTAGGATGTTATTTGACAACACTTTTTTCCCCCAGGACTTGGCTTTTCACTAGGAAGGGCCATGTACTGCCTAGGATTGAAGGGACAACTTCCTCACATGGCCACTGGCCTCTCAGTCTGGATTAAGAAAGGCCTCTGGAAGCTGCAGCAAACTGCTGCATGCCAACTTGGTGAGCAAATGCAGCGCTGCCCGCACAGGGTCATCCACACCAGAACTCAGCAGAGGTCTGGGGGTTCCCTATTGGTCCCATGGTGTAAGGGCCAGCACTAGGGACTTTGAATCCTGCAATCTGAGCTGAATTCTCGGTGGGATTTGAGGACAATTCCTGTGCCACAAACCCTTCTGGGTCTTCCAAGACTCTGTCTTGCTTTCTCAAATGTCATGAAAGCCTCTCTTTTGCCCACTAGCTGTTGTGACTTGAGCACAAGAGGGGACGTTTGATTCAGAAGCCTGGCCGTGCCTGGAATCCTGTAGGTAGGGATGCGAGCTCCATTTCCTCTGAGTCCTGAAGTTGAGCTACAGCCTGGTCTAGGAGGCAGCCCTATTGGTTGACCTACTGGCCCAAAGTCACTTGGGCGATGTTGGTGTTCCCCAGAAATGCTGAAAGGCCTAAGGGAGGGAGGCTCAATACTCCCCGCTATCAGTCAGGGAGGAAGAGGAGGGCTGCAAGAGTGGGCAGGCTGATGGCTGGGCCTTCTAGCATTCGGTTGGGGACGAGATGGGGAAAAAGAACTGGGAGAAATGGTTGCTGGCCTGTGAGGAATGGTTTGGCCAGTGGAGTAAATGGACCTTGTCATTACCTACAAGGCTGTGATGCTCAAGACCCATCTGTGGGGAATTTCCTCAGCCATGTGTTTCCCCTGCTCCACGAGTGCTGCTGAGACCAAACATGATGGCCATCCACTTCTTGTGGGGCAATAGTACATCCCTACCTAGTCAGGAGACGTGCGGCTTTTCTGCCATATTAGAAGGGAGAGTGGGCCTAGTGGGCTTTGAAGCCTTGTACAGCTCTATGTTTCTGTGTTTCAGTTTTCAGTGGTGGCTGAGCTGGAGGGCAGGTCAGGCCCGAGGGGAAGGTGGGGCAACCGCAAAGAACTCAACTGACTCTTCCGATATGGCCATATTTTTTTACCCCACTGGGTGCAGCACCGGGTATGGGATGGTCGATGGTGGGGGAAGGGGGAGGCCCCGCCTCTAGTGTTCTTCTACTCCCACCTTATACCCTACAGGATTTTCAGTGGGTGGCTAGGTGGAAGGTGCTTGCAGGATGGCTTCATCCGCAACAGTGGCTGTTCTCACAGCAGCGGCAGCCACAACAGTGAGGCCCCCCCCCTTTCGCTCAGTCTGAACAGAGGTCAATGTACCAATATGAGGGAGCTTCCTCTGAAGGTGAGCAACTGTCCCCAGAACTTACTGACTCATAGACTCATAGACTCTAGGACTGGAAGGGACCTCAAGAGGCCATCGAGTACAGTCCCCTGCCCTCATGGCAGGACCAAATACTGTCTAGACCATCCCTAATAGACATTTATCTAACCTACTCTTAAATATCTCCAGAGATGGAGATTCCACAACTTCCCTAGGCAATCTATTCCAGTGTTTAACTACCCTGACAGTTAGGAACTTTTTCCTAATGTCCAACCTAAATCTCCCTTGCTGCAGTTTAAGCCCATTGCTTCTTGTTCTATCATTGGAGGCTAAGGTGAACAAGTTTTCTCCCTCCTCCTGATGACACCCTTTTAGATACCTGAAAACTGCTATCATGTCCCCTCTCAGTCTTCTGTTTTCCAAACTAAACAAACCCAATTCCTTCAGCCTTCCTTCATAGGTCATGTTCTCAAGACCTTTAATCATTCTCGTTGCTCTTCTCTGGACCCTCTCCAGTTTCTCCACATCTTTCTTGAAATGCGGTGCCCAGAACTGGACACAATACTCCATTTGAGGCCTAACCAGCGCAGAGTAAAGCGGAAGAATGACTTCTCGTGTCTTATTTACAACACACCTGTTAATGCATCCCAGAATCACATTTGCTTTTTTTGCAACAGTATCACACTGTTGACTCATATGAAGCTTGTGGTCCACTATGATCCCTAGATCTCTTTCTGCCATACTCCTTCCTAGACAGTCTTCTCCCATTCTGTATGTGTGAAACTGATTGTTTCTTCCTAAGTGGAGCACTTTGCATTTATCTTTATTGAACTTCATCCTGTTTACCTCAGACCATTTCTCCAATTTGTCCAGATCGTTTTGAATTTTGACCCTGTCCTCCAAAGCAGTTGCAATCCCTCCCATTTTGGTATCGTCCGCAAACTTAATAAGCGTACTTTCTATGCCAACATCTAAATCATTGATGAAGATATTGAACAGAGCCAGTCCCAAAACAGACCCCTGCGGAACCCCACTTGTTATACCTTTCCAGCAGGATTGGGAGCCATTAATAACTACTCTCTGAGTACGGTTATCTAGCCAGTTATGCACCCACCTTATAGTAGCCCCATCTAAATTGTACTTTCCTAGTTTATCTATAAGAATATCATGCGAGACCGTATCAAATGCCTTACTAAAGTCTAGGTATATCACATCCACCACTTCTCCCTTATCCACAAGGATCGTTATCCTATCAAAGAATGCTATGAGATTAGTTTGACATGATTTGTTCTTTACAATTCCATGCTGGCTATTCCCTATCACCTTACCACCTTCCAAGTGTTTGCAGATGATTTCTTTAATTATCTGCTCCATTATCTTCCCTGGCACAGAAGTTAAACTAACTGGTCTGTAGTTTCCTGGGTTGTTTTTATTTCCCTTTTTATAGATGGGCACTATATTTGCCCCCTTCCAGTCTTCTGGAATCTCCCCTGTCTCCCATGATTTCCCAAAGATAATAGCTAGAGGCTCAGATACCTCCTCTATTAACTCCTTGAGTATTCTAGGATGCATTTCATCAGGCCCTGGTGACTTGCAGGCATGTAACTTTTCTAAGTGATTTTTTACTTGCTCTTTTTTTATTTTATCTTCTAAACCTTCCCTCTTCCCGTAAGCATTCACTATACTAGACATTCCTTCAGACTTCTCAGTGAAGACCGAAACAAAGAAGTCATTAAGCATCTCTGCCATTTCCAAGTCTCCCGTTACTGTTTCCCCCTCCTCACTGAGCAGTGGGCCTACCCTGTCCTTGGTCTTCCTCTTGCTTCTAATGTATTGATAAAAAGTCTTCTTGTTTCCCTTTATCCCCATAGCTAGTTTGAGCTCATTTTGTGCCTTTGCCTTTCTAATCTTGCCTCTGCATTCCTGTGTTATTTGCCTATATTCGTCCTTTGTAATCTGACCTAGTTTCCATTTTTTATATGACACATTTTTATTTTGTAGGTCACGCAAGATCTCATGGTTAAGCCAAGGTGGTCTTTTGCCACATTTTCTATCTTTCCTAACCATCGGAATAGCTTGCTTTTGGGCCCTTAATAGCGTCCCTTTGAAAAGCTGCCAACTCTCCTCAGTTGTTTTTCCCCTCAGTCTTGATTCTCATGGGACCTTACCTATCAGCTCTCTGAGCTTACCAAAATCCGCCTTCCTGAAATCCATTGTCTCTATTTTGCTGTACTCTCTTCTACCCTTCCTTATAATTGCAAACTGTATGATTTCATGATCACTTTCACCCAAGCTTCCTTCTGCTTTCAAATTCTCAACGAGTTCTTCCCTATTTGTTAAAATCAAGTCTAGAACAGCTTCCCCCCAGTAGCTTTTTCAACTTTCTGAAATAAAAAGTTGTCTGCAATGGAGTCCAGCAACTTATTGGATAGTCTGTGCCTCGCGGTGTTATTTTCCCAACATATATCTGGATAGTTGAAGTCCCCCATCACCACCAAATTTTGGGCTTTGTATGATTTTGTTAGTTGTTTGAAAAAAGCCTCATCCACCTCTTCCACCTCATTAGGTGGCCTGTAGTAGACTCCCAGCACGACATCACCCGTGTTTTTTACCCCTTTTAGCCTAACTCAGAGACTCTCAACACTTCCGTCTCCTATGTCCATCTCCACCTCAGTCCAAGTGTGTACATTTTTAATATATAAGGCAACACCTCCTCCCTTTTTCCCCTGTCTATCCTTCCTGAGCAAACTATACCCATCCACACCAACATTCCAGTCGTGTGTATTATCCCACCAAGTTTCAGTAATGCCAACAATGTCATAGTTGTATTTATTTATTAGCACTTCCAGTTCTTCCTGCTTATTATCCATACTTCTTGCATTTGTATACAGGCATCTAAGATACTGGTTTGATCTTGCCTCCCAGCTTTGCCCTGACCCTCCTTTCTCTCTGCCATTATAGCCAGTGCTCCCTCCTGTTTCCAACCCATCTTCCAGGTCTTGTTCCCCACTTACCTGTGGGCTTTGCTCACCTGTCCCCGTCCAACCTAGTTTAAAGTCCTCCTTACTAGGTTAGCCAGTCTGTGAGCAAATAAGGCTTTTCCCCTCCTCGAAAGGTGAACACCATCTGTGCCTAGCAGTCCTTCCTCAAATAACTGAGGCCAAGAGGCAGCAAAATGGGACTTTTGAGGCTCCCCGCAAGGAGGCGGGGGCTTATCACCATCCCTGAGTGGCCTTGAACCACTGTCTTCCCAGTTAACGCCTGAATGCACTGACTCATTGCACCACAGAGACATGGACAGACAAGGCTGCACTGAACACAAAAGTCAGGAATCAGCTCAGGGTCCGGTATAGCACATGCATGCAGTGGTTAGACGAGCAACAGCAAGGAACTGGGCTGGTGTGGAGTGAAAGTTCTGTGGGAAGGAACCGAAAAGAACACTGGGGCTGTGGTACAGCGCTTGCATACACTTTCTTTGGCCTGTTTTGCTGGAAGAATTAGCAGGGCAAGATTGTTAGTCACAGGTCAGTGGGTGGGTTTGTGCAAACTAGGAGTGTACAGGGAACTGTCTTTGAACAGAAGGAAGGATAGGAACCAGAGAGAGGAAGGAGGCTAAAAGACTTCTCTGGGTTTGAACAGAATTGTGTCTTAATGGTTCTTGCTTTGAATTCCTCGATTGGAGTCATTTCAGGGAAGTGATCCTCACTTAGTGACCTAGTTGTCAAAGTCATGTGAATGGTGTCTGGGAGCTCGTTGGTGGTGGGTGTGGAGGGACTGTGTAACATCCAAGGGTATTGGCATTGTTCCTGGAATAGGCATTCTATGGCACATGTGCCGAAGGCAGCATAAGAGATGATTTTCAGTAGCATTCACACTGCCCTGGTCCTGGCTCTGCATTTTAATTTATTTTTAAATGAAGCTTCTTAAAACATTTAAAAAATCTTATGTACTTTACATACAATAGTTTAGTTATATATTAAATGCTTATAGAAAGAAATCTTTAAAAACATTAAAATGTATTATTTGCACACAGAGCCTGAAATTAGAGTGAATAAATGAAGATTTGGCACATGCCTTCTGAAAGGCTGCTGACCCCTGGTATATTCAAACTTCCCATGGGATTGGTGGGTAATAATTGATCTCTTGGGCTTTGATTTATTGTGTGTTGTCTGGATGTAATAAATCAATCCCCAAATATGTTCCTGCTCACTCTGGAACTTTACCAGGGTAAGCAGTGGAAGTGGAGTGGATGGGGGAGCCACAGCTGTCAATCCTGTGCTGTGAGGACAGGAGGTAAGTCAAAATAAGATATATCAGCTTCAGCTACACTATTCCTGTAGCTGAAGTTGTGTATCTTACATTGACCTCGCCCCTCTAGTGTAAACCAGGCCAAAGTGTAAGCAGTCTCTTAGCCTATCCAAGGCTGTGATTAAGTGTCTTGGGGTATATCTACACTATGAAATTAGGTCAAATTTATAGAAGTCAGTTTTTTAGAAATTGTTTTTATGCAGTGGATTGTGTGTGTCCCAACACAACGTGCTCTAAGTGCATGAAGTCGGTGGACTGCCTCCACAGTACCGAGGTGAGCGTTGACTTCCAGAGCATTGCAATTTGCGTAACTGTGGGTAGCTATCCCACAGTTCCTGCAGTTTCTGCCGCCCATTGGGATTCTGGGTTGAGATCCCAATGCCTGATGGGGCAAAAACAGTGTTGCAGGTGATTCTGGATACATGTAATCAGACTACCCCCTCCCTCCATGAAAGTAACAGCGGACAATCATTTCATGCCTTTTTTCGTGGGTTACCTGAGCAGACAACATACCACGGCAAGCATGGAGCCCACTCAGCTCACTCTCACCGTACGTCTCCTGGGTTCTGGTAGATGTGGGACTACATTGCTACACAGCAGTAACTCATTGCCTTTTGGCACCAGAAGGTGCATTATGATTGGTAGCTATTGTCATACTCTTAGGTGCTCTTTTAGTCAACCGTGGTGAGGTCAGTTAGGGATGCCTGGGCAAACATGAGAGTGACTCAGCCAGGTCATTCCCATCTTCTGCTAAGCACCCAGGAGATGATGATGACCAGCAGTCATACTGCACCACCTTCTGGTGAGTGACCAGGAGATGACAATGGCTAGCAGTTGTACAACCAGCCTAAGCAGTAAAAGCCAGATGGGTCAAAACAAGAAATTGACCTGATTTGTTCTGTAAAATCAATGGCCTGATAAACCCAGGGTTTTGAGTTCAATCCTTGAGGGGACCATTCTGTGTGACAGTTGTTTGTGTTTCTCCTTGATGCAAAGCCACCCCTTTTGTTGATCTTAATTCCCTGTAAGCCATGCCATCAGTCGCCCCTCCCTCCATCAGAGCAGTACCGGACAATTGTTTCGTGCCTTTTTTCAGCTCAGAACCAGAAGCTGCCAAAGCAAAACCAGGCCAGGAGGCGACAGCAGTGCAGTGACGAGAGTGATGAGGACATAGACATGGTCATAGACTTCTCACAAAGTACGGGCCGGGCAATGTGCACATCATGCTGATGAGCTCTGCATGGTCACCTGTGCTGATCGGCTTGCCACGCTGGCCAAACAGGAAATGAAATTCAAAAGTTCGTGGGCCTTTTCCTGTCTATCTGGCCAGTGCATCTGAGTTGAGAGCACTCTGGGATAGCTCCTGGAGGCCAATACCGTAGAATTGCACCCACACTATCCTAAATTCGACCCAGCAAGGCCGATTTCAGTGCTAATCCCCTCACTGGAGGTGAAGTAAAGAAACTGATTTAAAGAGCCCTTTACGTTGAAAAACAGGGCTTTGTCGTGTGGATGGGTCCAGGGTTAAATCACGGTAACGCTGCTAAATTCAACCTAAAGTCACAGTGTAGACCAGACCTGAGAGGGATTTTATAGCTACTGGCTGGCTGGGTGTCCAAAAAAGGGAGCTGCCCGCCCCCACCCCCTATCGTATATCACACTTGGTAACTACTAAGCAGAAGCACAGAATCATAGATTGATTTGCTGAGTCTCCTGCAAGCCTTCCTAACGGCACAGCAGGGCTGCTCTTGGTTCTGTACAATGTTGTTTTGTTTAGCAGTGACTGTGAAGGCAAGTCCAGCTATTTGGCCGTGGGCCCTCTGGTATTAAGTGGACACCCTGTCTTAGCTGAGTATGGCTGTATTGCTTGTAGATTGATATATTCTGTATTGATGTTATCAAATGGAGTATTTTGTAGCTGTCTGCTATAATTTGTTTAACTTGAATAGGCTCCTTCAGACTTCACCACCTGCCTTTCACACACTCCCTGCCCCTCGCTCTCTGGGGTGGGAACAAGCCACCAGCATGTGTGTCCATTGGATTCTTTTTATTTAATTACTTCTCATGTTAAATTATTTATGAATATTTTTTTTTAATTTCATTGCAGTGTGTTTTCTTCCTGCCACTGTCGCCTGGCAGCTAAGGGATGTGAGATTGTCCTCCATTGCATTTCTGCCCATGGAAAAAGAGGAGAGATCACACTTCAGTACCTTTGGAAATAAAAGCAATCAGGAAACAAACCAGCTGTCTCCTCAGTGTGCAGTTTGTGTCTCTTTTGGTGCAGTTGATACGTGCTCACATGGGAATCCATCACCCTTGGTGTGTGGTTGCATCCATTAGGTAACCAGACTGAGCCTTCTAATATCCTTGGTGATTGTTTCCAAGATCCAGGACTTTGTGCTCAAACATCTCCCAGCTTCCTTGTTGAAGATAAGGCCAAGGTTCCCTTGCAATATACAGGAAGGAAGCAGATTTGCACCCCAGATGGGACTGGAACCCACAGTCTCTGGAAGCCAACACCTTATCCATTAGGCCACTGATGTACAGCTGCTGAAGAAATGGAAATTCTATCTCATAAATGCACATTCCTCATATTTGCTTCAAACCAAGTAGCCCCTTTCTGGACCTTACAGAAATGTCTGCATCCCCTGGCAGCGAGGCAACTAGGCACGTGACTGACAGAGCTGAACACCACCTTTCTGCCAGTCATCTTTAGAGAAGAACCTCACTTGAGTCACCCCTCCTTCCTTCAGCACCTCCATGTCTGTGGCTCTGAGTGGCAGTAGGATGATTAGGGGGTGAATCCAGGGCTGGAAGGGGGGTAAGGTCAGCCTGTAAGGAGTAACCAGGTGGGGCAGACCCAGGGGGAGGCTGTGGACTGCTGGTCAGTCGTTGGGACCGGAACTCTAGATCAAAGCTGCATAGCGACCTGACATCCAGGGTTACAGGGCTGACATAGTGATCCCCTTACTGGCCTTGGGGAACCCCAAACCCTTGTTATTAAGGGCATTGAGGAATCTCTGTTCCTTAATAACTTCTGGGAGCTCCCCAGCAGGCTGCTGGCATCAGCCACCTCCTGCCTCACAGGTTAGACTCTTGGCGCTGTGCCAGCTGCCCCCTCGCTTGAGGGCCCAGTGTAGGAAGGAGGCCTGGTGCTGGCAGAAGGCGGTTTTGATCCATCTCTGTGGTATGGGCACAGGACGCTTCCACTGTGTCCCTCTGCTGGCTTCTCTTCAGCAGCACCTAGCGGCCCTGGCTCCAGGCTAGTGCCTGGTGAGCTCTTGCACTGGCAGGAAGTGCTGCAGGGTGCTGGGAAGCGGCCCTGGCAAACAGCTGCTGGTAAGTGTCTCTGTGGTATCATGGGTCAGTGAGTTCAGCTGTTAATGGAAAGGAGGGGGGGTTGTGCTCCCCCAGGGATGCCACTGAAGGCTCCTCGTGGGCTCCTCAAGGTCCGCTAGGAGCTGGGAAATCCCCCTTTTGCTACCTTGAAGGCTCCCTCTTGGACACAGTGGGTTCACTTGCTGCGCACAAGAGTGTGGGGGCCGCGCTGCAAAAGCCCATCTCCAAGCAGCCACGCCACATGCTTGGGCTTAATCCTCAAGGCCGAGCGCAAAACCTTCAGCCGGGAACGTTTCGCTCCCTCCCACCTCTGCCCAAGGAGCAAGGGAGAAATGGACGAGACACGCCAGCTTGAAGATGCCTCCATCCCACTTCCCTGTACGCTGTGCAAAGCCCTTGGCCTGCCTCATTTCTCGTCAGGAAAGCGCAGCCATGCTGCCCAAGCCTGAGTCACGTCCGCAGCCTGGCCTGCCCTGGCTGACGGTGCGCAGAGCCACGTGAGTCAATGGCAGGTCGAGTCGGGAGCCTCGGCTCTTTTCCCTGACAGCCACACAGGGCTGCCTGGCATCCCGAGAGCCTCCCTCGTGTTCTCCCGCAGCAGCCGCCTGCCGGTGTGGGTGGGAAGAGGGGACGAGGCAGCACTGCGGTCTCAGATTAGGAAAAGAGGCCCTCACCCTGCCCAGCCCTGCCTCTTGCCTTCAGCCCAAACAGCCAGAGGTGCCGGGGAGCTCCCTGGCAGGCCACTGCCTCAGCCAGGAAATAAGGAAAAGGTGATGAATAAAGAAGTCAGGAAATAACAAGGAAATGAAGGTGTTTGTCGAACGGGTTTCTGCCCGATTTACCATCTTCTCAGCTATCGCTCAAAGTTAAAGACCTAAAGTCAACCTATCGGCATAAGTACAGATGGTTAAATGGGAGTTAAAAGGAGTTGCTGTCACAAGTGTTAGGTGCCTGCAAGCAGCATGCAGACCGTTTAAAAACACTGCAATTAGAGGCTCAGATGAAATGTTTGCCTTAAATCAGAAACGCCAATAGGAGGAACAGCAGAAAGCCACTCTAGGTAAACGGCCAAGTAATAGAGGCTGTTAGAGGCAAAAAATCAATCCTCAAAATTTGGAAATCAAATCCTAGTGAGGATAATAGGAAGGTGCACAAACTCTGGCCTGTTAAGTGTCAAAGTCTAACAAGTCAAGCCAAGAAAGAATCTGAGAAGCAACATGCTAAAGACACAAAAGCTAAGCATAAATCCGGTTAATGTGAGTCCTGGTCTGTCCCTGTAGAAAGATGAATCCCCTCTGTGTCTGGAGTGAGCTCCTCTAAGCTGACCTCACTACAGACCTGTGCCAGGTAGTGCTCATTGTAAAAATGTTTCCTCTGATGGTCGGGAAAACGGGACCAGCGGTCCTCAGGCTGGCTGACACAATTAAAATCCTCCCCCCAACAACAAACATCATGCAGTCCAGAGGAAGGGATCCTTTGATCTTCCCTCTTATGCCTTAACTGGGGACCATACACACTAATATAGCAGTAACCAGTGCCACAGAGCACAAAGTCTGCCAGTAATGCCCTCCCTGGTCGGAGCTCCACCACCTTCTGTACTCACATGGCAAATGTGAAAAACAAGACTCCAGCCCCATCATTCTTCCTTGGCCAGGAGGCCCTTCCTCCAATCACCCTCTGCCTATTGAGCTACCCTACAGTTGTTAATGTGCATTTCCTGAACACCCATCATGTCCAAGTCCAGCTGCTCCGAGGCACTGAAAATCAAGCATCACCTCCTGGGCCCCCAAATCCCTTCCACCTTCCACACAGCCATTTTCACAGATGCCCCTTCCCTGCTACTGCCCTTGCTCAGCTGCGGAGAGGAGTTTTCATCCCCAGTCCCTGCCTGTCACTGCCCAGAAGACCTCTGGCACCATTCCTGAGGGTCACCCTGCCTTGCTCTTTTCCTGCCATGTTGGGAAAGGCAGCTCTCATCGTTAAAGGTCAGGTGGGTCAACTAGCGGCAGAAGCCCATTCTATTTTTTCCTACTGCAGAGCCCAAGATCAGAAACTCACCTTCAGTGCCACCCAGAGAGGAGGCAAGTGGGGTAATTTGCCCCAGGCCATGCAGAGAGGCCCCATGAGAATAGAGTATTGCAACTCTTTTTTTTAATGGAAGGGGCCCCCCAAAATTGCTTTGCTATAGGCCAGCCTTGCTCATAAGCACCACTGTGCTGCCAGACAACAAGCTGCCCCTCCACTAAGAGGATGAAAGAACCTGCCAAAGCCTGGGATTGAACCAGGGACCTTTAGTCTAATGCTCTCCCAACTGGGCTATTTTGGCACCTGCATAGGATTATTTTGATCTGCTGCTTCTCTGTCCAGGATGTTTTTGCAGCAGTTGCAAACAAAAAGAATGTCATTGTGAGCGGCCCACGAAGACAAGACTCGCTTTTGCCTGCCTTGCTCGTCTTGACTTGCTTCCTCATCCTGTTCCTGCCCTAGTGCCCGGGTTGACCTGGTGGTGGAAAGGGACTGGGGACCAGTGGCACAGGGAGGAAGTTGAGCTGGACCCTGAGCTAGACTAGACCCTGATGGTGAGAGTCTGGCCACCACTTGCCAGACCACCCTGTTGTCCTGGCTTCCCCCACTGAGTGTCATTTCGGGAGGGAAGTGGGGCTTCTGCCTCCCCTCCTCGATTTTCACACGGCAGAGGAGTGTGAACAGGAAAACGAATGGCTGCTCCACACTCCCACCAGAGGAACCCGACCCCCTTAGCTGTGGTGAGTAAGAAGTGGCTGTTGGCTGACAGGGCCTGTCCCTGAGGAGCTCGAACAGCAGTTGCCACCTCCCTCTCGGCTCCAGGAAATGCTCATTGCCTGGCTGCATGGATGGCTGTTGCTTCGTGCTCTGGAGAGCGTCTGTATTGCTCTGTCAACCCCCCGTCCTCCCTGAGCCAGTCTGGTAAGGTCCCAAGTGCCCCCTCCAACCTGGCAGCTGAGAGTCTGTGCAGACATCAGCCCCCGTGCCAGCCCCACAAGCAGCAGCAGCGCCAGCCCCCCCAGCACCACAGTGGCACTCAATGCACTTCCTGTGGGGAAATGGCTCCTTGGCGTCCAGCTGCTAGAGTGAGAGCCAGGAGAGAGCAGTGTCTGGCTCACCTTGGGGGAGAGAAGAGACCCGATGAGTGCAGATCTCACTCTTTCTCCCCCACAAGGCTGGTCAGTTGTATTGTCACTGTGATAGTCAGCGTTTCCCTTCAGGGCCGGCCCTAGAGGGATCCGGGGTCTGGGACAAATCCCCCCTTTCCTCCCCAGGCCCTGCCCCCACCCCACTGCTTCCCCCAAGCCCCCACTCCATCCCATCTCTTCCTGGCTTGCACCATTCCTCTCCCTCCCCCACCTCTTCTCATCCCTGCTCCTCCCTCACCCCATCCAGCGCCGCCTGCACCCCACTGAACAGCTGATCACTGGCAAGTGGGAGGTGCTGAAAAAGAAGAGGAGGAGCTTGTCAGCAAGGGCTGTAGTGGGGGAGGGAGTTGGCTGCCAGTGGGTGTTGAGCACCTGTTTTTTCTCTGTTGGTTCTGCAACCCCAGAGCTCCCATGCAGTCGCTGACTTGGCTTCTTTCACACTCTAGAGAGAGGAGCAGAACCAGGGCTGTGGCTGATCTATGGGGTACCAGGTGAGTGGCAGAGGCGTCAGATGCTGAGAGTTTGCCTGACCCCTCAGGGACACAGTGTGAGGTGGTGTCCCAGGCATCTCTATGAAAGGAGCAGAACAGGATTTACTTGGGGTGCGGAGAGAATTGAGAGTGTCTCAGGGAGTTGTATAGAGATATTGCCTGGGTGAGAGACTGGCTAAAACACAGGCCTCGCTGTGAGCAGGATTTGAACCTGTGCAGGGGAACCCTATTAGATTTTAACTCCAACGTCTTAACCACTCAGTCATCAGAAGTGTGAGCACAAAGCTCCCCCAATGCCAGAGAAACTGGTAAAGAATCACAATGCCCATGTCTGAAGTCATCTGAACTACAGAATTCCCACAGCAAACCTGGCTCCCAAAGCGCAGGGGGGATTTGGGTTTGTTCTCTTTGCTTAGCCATGTGCAGTCACACAGAGAGCACGTTTAAAAGTCTCCCCTCCCACAGAGCGGGAATGGGAAATGATTCTCAACTTGAAGCTTGATGTAAATGAGGATGTCTGGACCACAGGGCCAGGGGCTGATCTTTGCTAGAGAAACCAGTGACACAGAACCAGGCTAAGGAAAATGTTCCCTGGAGTCAGTAACTGGAATAGCAACAGTATTGTGCAGAGAAATGTCTCACAAGAGAAGTCAGAGCATTGGTGGTTCAGTAGCAGAAGTCACAGCTACAGCAGAGGTCTAGCTTTGGTTTCTGGCCAACAGAGGGATGAGTTTTATTGTCTCAAAATTTCAGTAGAAAAATTCAGACCCAAACTGTGCGTGATGGGGATTTCTCTGGTTTGTTTTGTTTTTCTCATTTGAAATGTCCTTGATCATTTTTCTGGGAAAACTATTTGGAGAAGGCCAAGGAAGAGTTAGAACAATTACAAATCTCCATGAGAGTGAGGGGGTCTCTCAGCGCCGGGGAGGGGCGGAGATTTTCATGGAGGAGAGTTGAGGAGATAAATGAGAGGCTTTTGCTCCAGCAGAGGGAGCGGCTTGGCAGGTTCATTTTTACCAAGTGAACCCCCCCCACCACACACACACACACACACGTTGCTCCCCTGCTGCTGCTGCCCCAGCTCAAAGCCCACTGTCACCCCCAGCATTTGGTCTACAGCTTCCCACTGACAAAGCACTTATCTATCAGAGACAAAATCCCCTCATCTGCCCCTTCTCCCAGCTGAGCCCTCCCCCCACATGGCCCAGGACAACCCCGGCCTAGCCATGCTGAGGGCTCGGGCTTAATCTTCAAGGCTGAGCGTAAAACCTTTAGCTGGGCACGTTTCGCTCCCTTCCCACCTCGGCCCAAGAGGCAAGGGAGAAACGGACGAGACACGCCGGCTGGAAGACGCCTCCCTCCCACTTCTCTATAGCCTTCTGTGATGTTATTAATATGAACTGGGACCACAGAGATCATTGTTGCCACCACTGTTATATATGTGCAGCAAATATTGTGCAAATGTTGGCGTGTGAGGTGTCTATGACAAGGTTATGATTTGCTGGTTATAATTATGCTGGCTATATGTGTGTACCATTTTTGTATTTGATGTTATGAATATGGGCTATGTACTTTTATCTCAAATGTATTTGATTCCAAGTAGCCTCAGTGTCATCAGCCCTCAACTCCTTCAGGAGTCCATAGCAAAGAGACCCCTCCACCACACTGTCCTGGACTCCCTGGGAGGTGCCTCCCACCCCGCCCCATGCCCCGCCCAATGGAGCAGCAAGGATTAAAGTGGCAGCATCTAGTGTCAGTGGGGTTCAGTGGCTCAGGGCATATGCCTGAGCTGGTTACCCGCCCCCATAGCACTGCTCGAGGTCCTGGGCCTGGGGTGTTCACAGCCCCCTCCTCACCCTTCCCTGAGCCAGGCCTGGCTCCTCACCTGGAACAAAGCAGAAGCATCTGTCAGCCAGGCTGCTGTCCGAGTCCCAGGTGCTGCTGCTGTCCCATGGGGAGCGGACCGAGCTGCTGGGGCTGGGAGAAGGATCCTTCACCTCCTGCCCTGGGAAGGCTGGAAGGTCCCCACTGACCGGGCAGGGCGATGTCTCCTGCTGGAAATCGAAGCTGGGCTCCTGGAGCCACTGCTGCCCACACAACAAGCCCTGGAGCCACCCTGCCCTGTTCTGCTCCTGGGCTGGGTCCTGCCTGCCCAGCTGCATCCTGGCCCAGCTCCATTTTGGCCTGGCTGTTGCCTCTCCCACCTCGGTGCCTGCACCGGGAGCAGGTTTCCTCTTCCAGAAGGCTGGGCACTTACACCTCCTGGCCCGGCCGGGGGCTCCTTCTCCGCCAGTGGGGCCGGAGGGGCTGCTCCACTCCTGGGGAAGATGGCAGCTGCTTCCTTCAGGCTCTGCCTTCTTCCTGAACATCCTCAGGAGCCTGGATATCCTGGAACCGAGCGGGGAGCAGGCGTGAGTCTGGGGTCAAGGCAGCCTCTCACTAACCAGCCTGTTTGGTCCCTCTCCATCCCTGCCCCACCCAGAGCAGCTCGTCCTCCCCCCACAGGCGTGCAGCGAGTGCAGGCTAAACACACTGGCAGGAGTTCATTGCATGATCTGCTCCCCCTCAACCTTCCCCCTCCTCATCCTTGGGGCTGCAAGAACCAGGGAGTCTCATCCTTTTCGAGCACTGGGGTCAGTCACAAAGACCATCAGTCACTTTGGACAAACAGCTCCCTCCTGCCAGCCCAGGACACACTCACCCTCCGCCACACCCCCAGCCCAGGCTAGAGAAGGAACAGAACCCAGGAGTCCGGACTTCTCCTGGGAAACCATTCCCCACTTCAACGTCCCTAGGCATAGCAAAGCCAGGGCCCCCTCGTTTCCCATTGATTTCCATGCCCAGCAGCTCACCGGGTCTGACCCAGCTCAGAGACTCCCAGCCTGGGGAACAGTCTCCCACAAGGGAAGGTCTCGGAGCCCCATTGCTGGGACCTTGCCAAACACACTTGAGATGGCTCTGGAGAAGCTCCTCCCTGGTCTGAGTGTGAGGGGTCCTGGGGTTGTTTGCAAATCCAATCTCCTTTGGGAGAGATTCTCTCCCCCTCTTTCTGCCTCTCCCCAGACAGACAGGGGATGTCACCAAGGAACCTTAATGCCACTCACTTGCTCTGCTGATGGAGCGATGGATGGAGGATGTTCAGTGTCATCCCTCGCCCTTATCCTCACTCTCCAAGCCCAAGGCAGGCTGGAGGGGGGTGACCTGAGGAGTTACCTTGCCCATCCAATAGGCAGGGTGATGACACTGGGCGATCAGCTGGCTGGGAAAACAAGTGTCTGTCTTATTGCCAGGGAAAGGAGAAACTTGGCCAGCAGCAGGGGGTGCAGAACATCACCCTAGTGCAGGGGTGACAGTACCTCCAGGATCCTGAAATCCCAGCACTTTACACACCTTCCTGGAGCCACCCAACCCCCTGGGCTGTCGGAACTGCGACCTCAACCCTACTGATGAGGAAGAGGCCTGGGGAGGAGAAGCTACTGGCTCTGGGCCACACCAAGAGTCAGAAGGATGGATGGAAACCAGAAGTCCTTCTTTCCAGGCCCCTTCGCTAACCACTGCTGCACACTCCCTCCCACAGCTGGCAATTACAAGCAGGCCCTCATGGCCACTCCCCCTGCCTTTGAGAGGGAGTGTGCTCCACTGGAGTCACTGGATCAGGGGACTGGGAGTCAGGACTCCTGAGTTCCATTTCTGGGGATTTAATACTTTCCCACTGTTGGAAAGTGCTGGGAGAATCCCGCAGTCAAAGCTGCTCTGACAGTGCTAAGCAGCATCTGACCATTCAAGGTCAGAGCGCACTGCCCAGGAGGAGGAGTGTTTGGCTCTGAAGTTTCACTTCATCTCAGTCTAGAGAGAGGGACCCAGCCATGGAGTTTGGCTCAAGAAGACCAATTCTCCAATTTGTTAAAGGCGTTTTGAATTCCAATCCTGTGCTCCAAAGTGCTTAGTGTCATTTGCAAATTTTAGAAGCATGTTCTCCACGCCATTTTCCAAATCAGTAATAAAAATATTGAATAGTACCAGACCCTGGACTGATCCCTGCCGGACCCACTAGGTGCACCCTCTCTGTTGGACAACCAGACATGGAGAAGTGCTCTTGGAGTCTGGGCTTTCAACCAGCTCTGCACCCACATCACACTGAATGCATCTAGACCGCATTTCCCTCATCTGCTTGTGAGACTGTCCTACGGGACTGTGTCAAAAGCCTTAGTAACACCGAGATAGATCCCATCTACTGTTTACCCACCTCCATTAGGCCCGGAACCCTGCCAAAGAAGGAAAGAGGATTTGTTTGGAATGATTTGTTCTTGACAAATCCATGCTCATTAGTCCTAAGAACCAAAGTATCCTGTAGGTGCTGACGACAAACTGATTGTTTAAGAATGTATTCCAGTATCTCTCCAGCTATGGAAGTGAGGTGAGCTAGTCTGTAAGTCCCAGGGGTCTCCTTGTTCCCCTTTTAAAGATAGGTCCTGTCTTGTTCATGGATGGGAAGATGCTCTTTTTCAGGGATCTCAGATGAGAACTGGGGCACAACACCTGGTTGTTAAGACCACAAAAGCAGAGGCAGTAACCTCTTCTCTCCTGTTGGCAAAGAACCCCAGGCACCTAAGAGACAGGGACTCACATCCCTGAATGGGCTTTAAAAAGACAGTGGTTAAAAAGTTTGGCTCTGACCATTTCTTGTTGCCACAGATTAGACATTTTAGCAAACTTTAGAATTCCTTGGTACTAAACACTGTGAAACTCCCCTTTCTCCTTCACAGAGGGTTTTAACGCCCCTTATCTCACTGAGGCTCAGGACCGCCCAGAATTCGAGAACTGTCCTTGTTCCCGTTGGACAGATGGGGAGGAACCTGAGGTACAGAGAAGGGAAGTGACCTACCCAAGGGCCTACACAGCAAGGCGGTGGCAGAGCCAGAAAGAGAAGCCACCAGTCCTGACTCCTGTTCTAACAAACAGCAAAACCTCCCAGAAGTAAGGATAGAGGCCAGGAATTGAGATGGCGGGGAAATTTCATTGAAACCATTTCTGTCAGAAAATCCCTTTCAGACTAAACCAGTTTGTTTCTCAATATCAAAACAAATGGGATGAAAATTCTTTGCAAAAAAAATTTTGTTGCAAAACAAAAGCATTTCCTGTTTGTCAGAATGTGTTAAATTGTCTCGTCACACACAAAGAGGAGACTAGATCACAAACATTAGATAAGATGCTTCAGTCTGAGTTAAGTCGTTGCTGCTCTTAACAATTTCAAAATAAAAAAAATATAAATAAAATAGAATATTTCAGCTATTCTATTATGTCATAATCTGATCGGAGTAAACGTGATAGGACACCTCATATTACGCATTGCTCCTAGTGACACTCTCCAATGGATCCCCATCCTCCACCCACCATGAGGTAGGTAGGAGCGGATCATTATTATTCTTACTTGAAAGAGGGAGAAGCTAAGGCTGAGAAAGGAGAATTGACTTCTCTTAGGTCATACAGCCAGCCAGTGGCAGAGTTGGCAATAGGACCCAAGAGCCCTGATTTTCAAACTAACCATCAGATCTTGAATTTCAGACATTGAATGACCTGAATAAAGTACTCTCACATGAGCTCCAGACCAACAACAGTGCACTATAATTATTCAGCAAGTATTTGAGGAGAACTGCAATGTTAGAGAGAATCATGAACTGCTCAGAGACCATTAATGCAGAGAAGCAGCAAAATTTGTCAAACATATGACTGGTTATGACTCATTTACTTTGTTTTAAAAGAGAAGAACAAGGACCTGAGTCTCCTCCCTGTCAATAATCCCCTGCTCAGCCAATCACGATAGAGACTGAGGATGGGAGGCTGAGGGTTCTCACCAGAGAGCCCAAAGGATGGCTCAGGTCACCGGTGGGGATCACTGTCCGAGCATTATTTCAGCTCCACATTTTTGGGTGGACCTCCCACAGTGGGAGCTGCCAAGCACTCCCCCGCAACACACACACACACACACTGCTCCTGGTGTTGGGAGAGGAACAGGAGAAAGAGCAAAAGAAGCAAGAGACAAAGAGAAAGGAGGGAGGGAGGGATGGAAGAAAAGATGAAACAAAAAGGACAAACCCTAATGTCCCCAATGATTCTAAGGGACCAAATCCCAGGTGCAGAATAAAACTCGGCCTCCTTAAGCTCGTGTTTTCCATGCCTAGAATTCAACTGTCACCAGATGGATCAGACTGAACAGGTTTCAAACCTCCAGGAGGCTCTTACCTTCTAAACAGGGAAGGCTGTTTTCTAGTAAAATCAGGAAAAGGGAAGGAGAAAACTCGATAGAGGTTCCTCCTGGCGCTCACATACGTGAACCTGAATACGCTCTTAGTCCTCAAAGAGAGACCTGGAGAAGGAGACTTGCTGAAATAAAGCCATAGGGGTCTCTGAGGTTTCCCCGGCCCCTCGCTCCTGTCCTGCCTGACTGATGTCAGCATCTCTCTGTGAGGTCACCACCTCCCCACCACCTTTGACCTAGTCTGAGGTCCTGCAAAAGCCCTTTGTGATGTCACTGCCACACCCCTCCCTTGCTGTGCTAATGTCCTGCCCCTGGCCAGGCACTTTGGAGGTTTGAGCTACTTCCTGTGGATCACCTCACTCAAGGAGCATTCGTTCTAGGAAGCAAGCTGGTAGTTTTGGATCATCTGCAAATTTTGTCAGCTCACTGTTTAGCAGATCATTTATTAATATGTTGACTAGTCCTGGTCCCAGTACAGACACCACTAGTTACCTGTTTCCATCCTGAAAACTGACCATTTATTCCTACCCTTTGTTTCCTAAAAGAAAGTAAGCCGGTACGTTCCGGTATGGGGTAGCGGCAAGAGCCGGTACGCTGTGACAGCCCGGCTCGGCTTTCCCAGGCTGGTGATTTAAAGGGCCCAGGGCTCCTTTCAGCTGTCGGAGCCCCATGCCCTTTAAGTCACCTCCTGAGCCCCCGTGCCGGAGCCTTGGGAAGCAAATCACTACCATGGATGCTGCTCTCTCCTGCTCTGCCAACACAGAGCAGGGGCGGCAGAAGCTTCCTTACAGTGGAGGGGGCACTGTTGTCCAAACTGTGGCACCCACATGACATCCCTTCCCTAAGGACCCCCACTCACACCACCTCTCCCCCTGAGGTCACACTCACAGAACTCCTCTTCCCCAAGACTGCACCCTTCCCCACACCTCCATCATTTGTCCTAACAGCCAGTAAAGAGTGGTAGGGCCATGGCCCTCTAAACCCCCTGTTCCAGCACCCCTGACACAGAGCTATGCAGGCAGCAGTGTGTGCGTGTGTGACAGAGAGTGCTGTGCTGAGCTGAGCCAGTGAGAGAAGGGGGCTGATGTCAGGCCTGTCCCCTGCCTCAGGACTGGTTTCTTCCAGCATCTGTCTGAACTTAGAGACAGTGTGCCGACATACTCACTCTTCTGCAGTGCACACACTGTTTTTTCCTCCCCCCACACGCTGTCTACCCCACCACGTACATTGCAGTTGAAAAGCAGCTGGCAATCTAGTAGGATGCCCATGGAACAAATGGGATAGAAACATGCATCATGTGATGCTGTACAGGCCCATGAGGCATTGCAAACCCTTCCCAAAGCACCCTGCAGCCAGTTGCACAGTGGGATAGCTACCCACAGTGCACTGCTCTCTGTGGTGATCCAAGAGATGCCAGCATAGATGTGCTCTGGTGACACAGGGTGGACATGCAACAGCTGTTCAATTAAAACACTTTAGCTGAAGCCATGGTACTCTTTCATGTAGACAGAGCTTGAGAATGAGACAAGACCCAGCTCTGTTGAAACTATAGAACCACAACTTCCCCTGGAGTTGGCAGGATTTGAACCTGCACAGGAGGCCCCAATGGATTTTCAGTTCATCGCCTTAACCACTCGGCCACAAATACTTACTTGGCAAGTGAGTCTCACTGCACTCTAGTTCTGTTCTCACTGAGTGATCAATTCCAGTTGTTTCCTCAGACCAGCTTCCACAACACACACACTGCTGTGCCGTTGTGTAAGTGTGTCCATGGCTGAACTGCAAGAATTCCTGCTCCCTTCCCTTCTGGCTGGAGCATGAGCAGAGTGTGTTTGTGGTTAATGATGGTGCTGTAGCTTGTTGTCCATTTCCTGCCTTGATCATTCAGACAGTCCCTTTCCCGTCATATCCCCAGTATATCAATGATTGCAATAGCAGGGGGCAGGTTTTCTCTGGGGCACTGAGCTTTGCCGGGGGGTTGGTGGCTCCTGTCTTTCCTCACCCTGGAGTAAACTCGGCTTTTTATTCCATCCTTGATGTTTCAAGGAATAACAACAGAGGACCAAAGAAAGAGGTGGATAGAGTGGGTCTCAGGGGAGGAGCAGAGAGGTGTGGGTAGGGTGGGTTTCAGGGGAGGGCTCAGAGAGGTGTGGGCGGTGGGCAGGTCAGGTCAGGGAGGGGGCAGAGAGATGTGGGTGGTGGGCAGGGCCAGTCTCTGGGGAGGGAGCAGAGAGGTGTGGGCAGTGGGCAGGGCAGGTCTCAGGGGAGGGGCAGAGAGGTGTGGGCAGTGGGCAGGGTGGGTCTCAGGGGAGGGGCAGAGAGGTGTGGGCAGTGGGCAGGGCATGTCTCAGGGGAGGGGCAGAGAGGTACGAGCAGTGGGCAGGGTATGTCTCAGGGGAGGGTCAGAGAGGTGCAAGTGGTGGTCAGGACTGGTCTTGGGGAGGGGGCAGAGAGGTGTGGGCAGGGTGGGTCTCACGGGAGGGTTCCGAGAGTTGTGGGCAATGGGCATGGTGAGTCTCGGGGGAGTGGACAAACAGGTGTGGACAGGGTGAGTCTCAGAGGAGGGGCAGAGAGGTGTGGGCAGCAGGCAGACCTTGGGTAGGGGGTGGAGAGGCTCGAGGAGGCCTTGGGGGAGGAGAGGAGTGAGAGAAAGGTGGACCAGCAGGCCTCAGCCAAAGAGGAAGAGCAGGGGTGGGAAGTGGCCAAATGGGAGAGAGGGCAGAGCACAGGTGGGGACTCAGAGGGAGGAGAATGAGGGAAGGTGGTGAAGTGGGGGGACAGCACCACCGTCTGGGCAGGGCTGCCTAGGGGATTCAGGGGGCCTGGGGCAAAACAATTTTGGGCCCCCTTCCATAAAAAAGAGTTGCAATACTATAGAATACTATATTCTCATGGGGGCCCCTGCAGGGCCTGGGGCAAATTGCACCCCCTGCACCCGCTCTGAGCGGCCCTGCCCTCAGCCTCTTCTCTTAAGTCCTCTGCCCCTTAATCATTTTTGTTGCCCTCCCCTAGACTCTCTCCAATTTGTTTCTGTAGTGAGGAGGAGGAGCGAAAACTGGACACAATGCTCCAGATGTGGCCTCACCAGCGCTGAATAGAGGGGTATAATTGTTGCTGGCACAGAGTGCCAGAGGCAAGCAACAGATGGGTCTGTTGCCCAGAGTGCGTATCGCCAGTGAACACACCAGGGTGGAGAAGCAAACAACCAAGTTTATTTGAGCTCAAATAAGGTGCAAGGGAGAAATAACAATCTCAAATCCTGCACACCTAAACCAAGCAGTTTCTTCCTTTTATATCCCAGTTGTTTAATACAAAACTTTCTTGCTGACTAGCTGATCTCTCACTCCCCCTCCTTTGCCATCCAGCTGCAGTATCTTTTCTCATTCAATCTTTTGTCTTCCCCCTTCCTCCCCCCTCTCTGCTGCAGAGACATGTATACAGTATCTTAAAACGGCCTTGAGCGGGCTTTAGCCGAGCTTCAATGTATTACAGCAGAGAACTGGCTGTTACACCAAAAACTAACTGCTAACACTACATTTTTGGAGCTATTAGTACATTAGGTTACACTAGGTTACACAAAGTATTTAACATGGAGGAACAATGGTTCATTGAGGCCTGAGCAGGAGGGCTTCACCGGCACCCATGATCGTCCTCCCTCCCGAGCTACCTAAATTTATGCCTAGTGACACCAACAACTCCCTCCTTTGAGAATACTCAACAAACTTTTGGCTGACTGTTCTCACATTTAAAGGATAACATGTGATTAAGCTCTAGGGAGCTGGAGTGCTTTACAGCAAGCAAGCAAGAGAAGAGTAACCATATACAACACCACACCAGTGAGCAGGATGCGAACAATATCTTCCCCTAGTTCTCCCAGGTTGAGTAACCAGCCCCAGAGGGAATCAGAAATAGTTGGTTTCCTTTCCTGGGCCTTCCACTGTTCAAAAGCTTGTTCGACTGACAGGATGTGCTTGTTAATATCCTGTGCGTTTTCTGGGACATAAGTACAGCATTCATCCACCCTGTGAAGCCACTTCCACCCAGGAAGTGTCCATGTATGTCTCCATGGTCACAGATCAGATGGTATTCCTGATGCATCTGTAAGGGCAGTGGGCCAAGTCTGGTACTCAAGATCACTCCAAATGGCCATCAGCTGGTCATTCAGGAAATCCTGAATTCCTACACATACTAGATCCCACTGCAATGCCTTCCCAGCCTCAGTTATATTCAATACCATCTTTCCTTGGTGTAGTACTATAATACACCTGTTATTTAACTATTCTCAGGTACTGTCAAAAGTCATTAACATTAATAGCATAGGAGGGGGTTACATTATTAGTCACTGGAATGATTTCAATACGGGTAAAATTTCTAGTGGCAGAACAAACTCTTTGGGTACTTGTTATTTAAAATCCAATTAGAGCAATACATGCTGAAGGATTTATCCAGAACACAGGGCGCAGCCTGTAGAATAAACCCCAAAATCCAATCAATACCACATTCCCAAGCATGGGTCCCACAAATGTCCTCCCACCAGTGTATAATTCTTTGTTTCTTCACCAGGGTCAGTTCTTAATGTCCTTTCTAGTCAGGAATTCCTGGACTTTCAGTGGAGTGAGTGTTCCTTCTTCTTTCCCAAAACAGTCATGGTGCCACATCCTACAGGGGAGAGGTTACAAGCACATCACCCTGTAATGGTTTTGCTTTTTCTAGAAAAATTCAAAGGCACAATAGATCTGTCAGTGGACAAGAGAGAGGTTACTAGCACTTCACCTTGTACTTTTTCCCTGCTGTCCAGAAGGCACAGTGGGGCTAGAAGGTGAAATAGGCTAATCATTAGTAGGAGAATCCTCCCGAGGTGGAGGGGTCTTTTTGCAGTGAGAATCTTGGGTCCAAGCAGTCAGTCTTTGGCACTTCATAGCGGTGTTGGTAGTCAGCAGGACTTAATAAGGGCCTTTCCAGCATGGAGCCAAAGCAGTCTTTTGTTGGTGGACCTTTACATCAGTCCAGTTTCCTGATTCCAAGGAGTGGCAGGGCTGCTAGGATCTTTGGGTAGCGCTTCTTTGCCTGTGAGAAAAGAAACCTAACACATTTCATTAGTGCCTGGCAGTGTTTTGCAAACCTTATAGCTGCGTGGGAAAATTCAAGCCCTCCTTTTCCTGATTGTTAGCCAAGTCTTAACTGTGAGCAGTGTCCTTGAGTGGAGTCAGTGTCCTATCTATAGCCTGAGCTTGATATTTTTTTTCCAGTTAACTCATTCTGTTCTTTGTCCTTCTTCCTTTCTTGGCTTCTTTTAACCTACAAAGGAAACTTCCACTCTTCACTCATACACCTTTTTCCCAACAACGAACACATAAACATTGCCATTATACAGTACATCAGTCTTATTATTTAATGTATGACACCTATACCCTTCCATTAAAATAACCTTATTACAGAACTTTGGAGCAACAAGCCAGGACAAGCACACCCACTTTGAGGAGTTCACTTAATACAACCTCTAGGCCAATAGCTTCCCACCATCCCCAGCCCTCTGGCTAGAAATCTGAGGTAGCCAGAAGGATCCCATGTACAATATGGGGAGTGGGTTAACTTTTCATGTCCTTGCTTTCAAAGACTGTTGGTATGCAAATTTTAACAACAACTTTTGCAATTAACAATTTGGACAATGAAATTTCTTTTCCTTACTTAAGGAAATGTGTTAGACTCTAATATATTACATTCTCCTGATTCCAAACCAGACCATCCCATAAAAACACCAAACACAACAACTCCGGCCACGAGACAAACACCACAAGACAGAACACAAAACACAAAACACAATTCTCATTGTGCCAGTAAACGCATGGTACGTTGAATGCTATTCAGCTGGCATCAGTTTTCTCTGATTATCTGAAAGACAAAAAAAACCAGAGGTCTACACCTTCTGTGCAGACAATCATTGCTTAAAATATACAAATACCCTTGCTGACTTCAGGCAAAACAGAGGAATTACCCCATATTTTTTTTTGTATGTGTTTCATAGGCAGCCCATGTTTCAGTGGCTCCTACCTTATCAGTTAGATAATTTGCATTAATACAGATGCTTTCTGGCTTGCTTTTTACTTTTAACTCCTGCTTTCAAACACTGAAAGAAAACATCACCACTTATACTGCCCTAAGAGCCTAATAAAATTTCAATTACATAGCACTGTCTACATTCTTCAGCTAATTCAACTAAATTGTTCATAGCCAAATCAAATGATTGCAATCCAATAATTTCTTTGCCTCAATTTATTTACAAATATTTTAAAGACACCAAGAACTTTCCTCTTTAGCATTTTTACAAAGTTCAACTACTGCTCCCTCCAGCAACTACAGAGTTAACTTCTCATTCTCCCTTAAATCACTTGCTTGTCTCCCAACAGCCACTTTTACCAACTCAAATCACCATTCCAAGTAAGTCCTGGGTATTTGAAATCCCCATGCTTACACTTACTTACTCCTTCCTTCCATTACACTTTCAAAGTATTTCAACCTCTTTTCCAATCTCTCTGTCTGTTGCCTGCCTGCCTGGGCCCGATCCTGCTTTTCTTGCTGAACCATCCCTTCCATGGGCACCAACTTGTTCCACTACCAGTTTAGCTAGGAGGGTGGGCTTCTTAACTAGCCCCCACCCCTCCTGCTCTCTTCCCTTAAACATTCTTACTCACGAGACTACCCGAGTCCTCCCTCATGAGGCTTGCCACCTGGATAAAAACACATGGCCCATTGGGCAAAGGCCATTTACTTAACATACAATCCAAAACCCTTTAGAGGGTTTACCCAGAGCCCCACCCATCTGTCTGCTGACACTTAAACAGAAAAGAGAATTACACAGAGAGCAGAAGAAATTACAGTCTAAGCCAGGCTTTCCCTCTTCTATAAACTGACCACTACAGGGGATGGGACAGAAGGATCTCAATTCAACCTCAGAGCTTCCTCGCACGCGTGGCTTCCACTCTGAGGAATTATGAATGAGAGGTTCAGTTCCACCCACACTCCTAACGTCCAAATGAACAGAGCAAAAAAACAACAGTAACTGGTTAAACAGAACAGAACCAAAACCAGATAGTGTTTCCTTATCCTATTAGGGCTAACTTTTAATTATTCAGTTCTCGACATATAACACCAACAGTACCAAGCAAAGCAAACATAAAATAACAGGAGTAAAACAAATAGATAGTGTAAATTCTGCAGGGCTCCCCCTTTCTTAATTGCTCACCAAACTGTGACAAATTTCTGTTACCAATCTATCCCTCATGTCAGGTGATCAGGCTGACACTGCAGGATCGTTGGGGGAAGATAAAGAAAACACACCATATAACTGAATTTTAAAGCTTCATTAATAAAATAATAGAACAACAACAGAGAGTGTTGGGAATGCTCCCACATCACTCAGGAAAAACATTAATGCCCCAAGCTCTAAGCCCCTTTCATACACATGTACATCCAGAATGGCCACTTCTGTGTATAATGTTCAGAGAAGGGGGAGAGGTGGACGGGAGATTATCCTGTATACAGCTTGTCCAGAATTTCCAACATGCTTCCACTCTTGGGAGGGCTGTTTTCTTACACCCTGGAATCTCCTGCGGCGTCTCTTTCAGAGATTCCAGTCCAGGTCGGCTGCCTGTGGCTTCTTTGATGTCACCAAGCCACACCGGCTCCGGGGTCACAAAGGCACACTGTTGGATCTTACTGGACAGTTAAGCTTTGCAAACATAATCTCAGTTCTGTAACTTATATTGCCTTTGGTTCGCCTCTGTCAATTTTCCTCTTTCCACAACCTGCTGGGGCTGAAAGCAGTTTTTCTTTGTACTTAGCATAGTCTGCGTTGATTCTTGACTTTGAACGCAGAGCAACTTTCTTTTTATCCCTGGGTCAAGATGAATTTCAAATTAACCCATTCCTTTCCTCAATAGACAAATTTGCTCACGCTGTGTTAGGGCTTTTTGGTGATTAAACACTCCTCTTAGATGTATGATCTTATCTAGATTAAAGTACCTTCTAATGGGCATTGTTTAAATGGATTTTCACTCGTGTAAATATTCCAATTCTCTAAATACCTGCAGGTTGATGAACCATAATGTACGTACATGTAATATGCGATGGTACTCTTAGGGGGTGAGATGGAATGTTTAGACTGCCCCCCACCCATTTTCCACTTACACACACAGGGAGGGTGCCCTGTCCGCGCTAGTGGCTCACAAACTAAGGATTTTTCCCTACCGAGTACGCACACAGGAGAGGCTAAAGAGGATGGCCACGACCCTCCTACACCTCCCTTCAGTAAAGAGCGTCGGCTAGTTTCTGGGAGACGGTGCTGCTTACTCTGATTGCATCCAGTGAGATGATCAGACTGTCAGTAGCCTACATGGAAAGGAAAGAGGGAGGGAAGATGGGTACACACACTCCTAGACCCAGGTAGCTTCCTCACCGGACAATGCCAGACCGTGTCAGCCCACCATGGGTCGGACCTCCTAAAGATCCACTAGTTACTGGGCTTGCATTAGAGTAGTCCTGGTCACGAGCTTTTGCTTCACAGGGTACTCTGGGCATCTTCCTGTAACAGTCACTCATACTGGCCCCCAGTACCATTCTGCATCTTTTTATTTTATTTTATTTTTTGGCAGCCACAACAGGGAGAGAGTGCACTAGGACATAGGGTCTCCCCTTCCTAGACAGGTCCCTCCTCTGTCCCTGAACTATCCCTAACCTGCTTTTGGATCCTTGCACTCTACCACACAGGGGGAAGAACAGGAACTACGGTGGTTTTTTTGTTTTGTTTTGTTTTTTACCAGAGCTTTTCATACAAACAGCTTCAAAACCTACCTGTTCACTGACAAAGCAGGAGTAATTGGAGGATCGTACTGTAATTTATTGATCTTTCAAGTGGTCACCTTTCCTGACCCTCTAATTTGTACTGAGGCCAGTCTACTGTACAAAATCTTTGTAACCTACTTTTGATCATTGGATCCGATCCAAACACCTTCCAATTTTCTAGAATGCATTCTAGGGGGGTACACCGTGCCTTCTCCACCTTGCTCTGTCCCTGCCCCTTGCTGCAGGAAGACACTGGGCGTCCCCAGGTCCTAACAGAGAAAGTCCAGAGAACCGGACTGTTCCTACCTTATCCAAGGGACCGGTTCCTCACCGTCACCCAGGACCAGTTCCACACCATCTCCCGCAACTGCTTCTCCACTATTTGAGCGTGTTGCACTGTTGTGCCCTCTGGGGTCACTCACACCGCGTCTCTGCCGAGGCTGCCGGTAAAGTCACCGGTGTGCACTGGGCGTCAGTCATCGCTGCGATCCGTTGACCACCAGGAGGGATCCTGGCAAGGCTAATTTTCACCTCGAGCCCACCCAGGGATGCCAAGAACTGTTGCCGGCACAGAGTGCCCGAGGCAAGCAACAGCGGGGTCCGTTGCCCAGAGTGCATATTGCCAATGAACACACCAGGGTGGAGAAGCAAACAACCAAATTTATTTGAGCTCAGATAAGGTGCAAGGGAGAAATAACAATCTCAAATCCTGCACACCTAAACCAAGCAGTTTCTTCCTTTTATATCCCAGTTGTTTACTACAAAACTTTTTCGTGCTGACTAGCTAATCTCTCACTCCCCCCTCCTTTCCCATCCAGCTGCAGTATCTTTTCTCATTCAATCTTTTGTCTTCCCCCTTCCTCCCCCCTCTCTGCTGCTGAGACATGTACACAGTATCTTAAAACGGCCTTGAGCGGGCTTTAGCCGAGTTTCAATGTATTACAGCAGAGAACTGGCTGTTACACCAAAAACTAACTGCTAACACTACATTTTTGGAGCTATTAGTACATTAGGTTACACTAGGCTACACAAAGTGTTTAACATGGAGGAACAATGATTCATTGAGGCCTGAGCAGGAGGACTTCACCGGCACCCATGATCGTCCTCCCTCTCGAGCTACCTAGATTTATGCCTAGTGACACCAACATAATCACTTCCCTTGATCTGCTGGTAACAGTCCTAGTAATCCAGCCCAATATGACCAGTTACCAATATTAAATGCAGACACAGCAATATTTGATAGATTTGTTCCTGTCCATTCAGGAGGTTATTTCCCACCTATTTATAAATAAATAAGATGCTCTAAGTGGAGGGGAGAGAGCTGTCCCGTCCGTGCAGTTAATCCATCTCCCCGAGAGGTGGTAGCTCTGTCACTGGGGGAAGCTATGCTGGTGGGTGTGCAAGCTGTGGTGTCTACACGTGTATATAAAGTTTAATCAAACCCCATTTTTAAACCCCCTGTGGTCTGGGAATAGAAAAGGAGCTCTCTGAGGCAGAGCCTGTCCTTCAAAATCCTTAAGATCACTGACTTGCCAGGGTAAATGTCATGGGGGTATAGCTCAGTGGTAGAGTGTTTGACTGCTCATCAAGTTGTCCTTGGCTCAAATCCAAGTGCCCCCTCACAAATCTGTTCCTTCAGTAAAAATAATTCTATTTCTAGTATGCTCAGCAGCCCCACAAAATAGTGATCCCTGAAATGAATGGACACCCTCAATGTTTTCCTGTGCAAATGCATAAAAACCTAGCAAGCATGTCTCTCTGCTGAAATCAGTTTGAACCCTCTAAGTGTCTAGGTTTGTTTTCATCAATTAAACAAAGGCACATGAAGACACATTTGCAGGTCCTTGGCCTCCATGGGCTACAATGTGCAGAAGAACAAGAACCACATCCACTTGGGAGGAATGGACTAGTCTGTATTACATTTGGTAAGTAAGTTGCCATTGGGACTGAAAACTTTACTGGAGATGGACAGGAGCCTGTTACAAAATAAAATAACCAAGATTTACCAAACTCCCTGTTACACATTCAAACCTCTCTTTGTGCACACAGTATCAATTGGGGCTCTAATAAATGGCAGCCTTCCTTTAACACAGATTGTTGTTCCATGTAACTTTCAGATGCATCCAAATGGCAGCTGTTTACAGGTCGTGGGCTGCTAGTTCATGAGCAGGAGCAGAGTCTCTGTAAGTTTACCGACCATAGAGCTTGTTATGTCTGCATCTAAGTAAGTGCAGAGTTATTTCAATGGCTCCTACACTGACACCTGCTGCCCCTTCTGGCTGGTTAATTGCACTATTTGGAACCAGGTCCTAAAAGTACACCCTTCCTGGGAGAGTCAAAACTGCCCAAGGAAACCCCATTGGGTTTCAAGGGCAGTTCAGGTAAGGAGGTGACAGGATAACACAGGGGTCTCAGAGCTTCTCTTTCATCATAGATAGCAGGGTTGTGGGTGCTATGAGCATGACTGTGGGGTTCTATTCCTGGCTGTGGGAGGAAAGGGGTTTTTAGGGGATTAGAGATGGGGGCCTAGAAGTCAAAGAAAAAACACCTCCCTTTTCAGCTTCAGTGCACATGGAACAAGAACATGGCTTCTCATCTCTTAGGTTTCAGAGGAGCAGCCGTGTTAGTCTGTATCCTCAAAAAGAACGGGAGTACTTGTGGCACCCTAGAGACTAACAAATTTCTTCAGTTCTGTTGCCATCATGTGGCCATTTCATTTCACTTATTGTTAAAAGGTTTGGGTACTTTGCACAGAAACATCATTTCCTTGGGAAAGACGGAGAAGTGGAAGCTGCATTGATTTAATCCTCTGAAAATTAGATAAGGATTAAAATATTCCCCAGACAGCTCAGTCCCAACCGTTCTCCCTCACTGCTGCCAGTGAAGCTCAGTTCTGTCCCACAGCCCCAAGAACTGCTGGGTGCAAGTCCTGGGTCTGATGTGCAGTAAGAAAAAGGAGGTAATGGATGTACCTTATCTCCTAGAACTGGAAGGGACCATTAAGTCCAGCCCCCTGCCTCCACTAGCAGGGTTGAGTACTGACTTTGCCCCAGATTCCTAAGTGGCCCCCTCAAGGACTGAGCTCCTAACCCTGGGTTTAGCAGGACAATGCTCAAACCACTGAGCTATCCCTCCCCTGACTAACACAGGGGTAACTGTGCCTACCTAGCAGGGCTGGCTTCAGGCCGATTTGCCCGATTCCCCCGAATTGGGCCCCGCACCTGAGGGGGCCCCGCGCGGCAGTGTCTCCTGGAAGCAAAGCTCTGTGTCTCTGGAAGCAGCAGCTGTTGTTGCTAGGCAATGAGAGACGCCGGCCGGCAGAGGGCTGAGGCAGAGGCAGCCGCGTGGGTGTTGCAGGTCGGGGGGGGAGGGGGGAGAAGGCACATGTGCTTTGCAGCCTCCCCTCCCCTTCCCCCAGCACTCACCTGGGGGAGATGCCAAGGGGGCAGGACTCTCTGCAGTAGACCTCAGTCACCTGAGCAGCTGCTGGGGCTCCCAGCGGTGAGTGTCTGACCCTGTCATTCCCCGCAGGTTTGTAAGATTGGGTTGGTGGTGTGGTTTTCGAGGTGTTGCTGTTTGAGGGCGAGTTTGTGCCTGCCTGTGTCTGTTTCAGAACTAAAGTCGGGATCATGTTATGGAACCCAAGAGAAAAGCCCCCAGCTGGTACCTAGTGCTTTGAACTCCAGGTGAGAGGGAGAGGGAGGGTTGGAGGAGGAAATCAAATACATCAACAAGGGAGAATGCGAAAGGTCTGCAATATGGCAAGGCAGGCTGAGACTTCTATCTCCCCCTTACCCTCCCCCGCAGAAGGGGAAACTGAGGCACAGCGTGATCTGATTCCCTCTCCAAATTATTTTACAAAGGACGGGGACTGAGGCTCCTATCCAAACCAGTTTCCTTCCCATCAACTCTGCTTTTCCTGGAGCAAGACCGCTTTAGGGGCTGAATATTTCCATTAAACTATGGCTCCTTCATTTGCCCTGCAACAATAAAATAGACCGGCTTGGGGGGGCGAATAGCCCCCCCCCCAAGCTGTATGGATATTAAAGTTTTCTTGTGGGGGGGCATGATAATATTCTAGATCAATCAAATGCCCAGCTCAGCTTTCTAGCCATCTAGCAGCTCTAGGGCAGGGAAGGAAGATGCTCTTGGTGCAGAGTAGTGCAAAACAGGGGTGAATTTAGCGGGGAATGGGAGGTCTGCTTGAAATCTCACCCGATGCAATCACACAGAATCACTGGCAGTGCTGGGAGAGGCCAGGAGTGGAAGCAGGTGGCCTGGAGGTGAGGAGACATTTGCCCTCAGTCCTGGGCTCTGGGATGGACTAGGCTGGGTGGTGGGTTGAGTCTAGTCTTCCAGCCTGTTGCTCTCACTGGGGTTTGTGGTTTTCATCTGGCTTCACCGAAAAGATCAAAGAAGCCCAGTAGAAAAGGGGAGTGAGAGAGGCAGGAAGGAGTTTGTAAGGGGTTTAAGTGACCCATCAGCGAAAGAGTAAAACCAGAGTCTGACTGGGTTTCCACCCAGCCACCACTCCTGCAAACACTGGGGAAGGGGCAGCTCCAACCCCCACTGAGGCTATGGTGAGGGGCATCAGGGGAGGAAGGAAGCCACATGGCAGTCCCTTCCCCCCAGCACCCGCCTCCAGCTCCCAAACTCATCCCAAAGCCTGCACGCACCCCTCCACGCTCCCTCCTAGAGCCTGCACCCGTCCACCCTTCCTGCACCCTACCCCATGCCCCAGCCCGGAGCCTGCACCCAGAACCCAAACTCCATCCCACTCAGCCCTGGGCAAAGCTCCTTGGTCTGGCTCCCAGCCCCTCTCCAAGAGTTGCAGCTATCTGGAGGTGCTGCCTTCCACACCTTCCTCAGTCACACCTCATTCATTCAATAGGGCAATTGATTACAAAGTGGAGGAAAGATCTTACCCTACTTCTAGCAAAAAGACATTTTTCTTTTACCTTATATACTACCTTAGGGGCCCGCTATAACATATTACCAAGGTTCAACACAAAGTCATGTAAAAGTTATACAAAAATGCATAATGCAGAGATTTATCTACAACTGCATTGGTTGACAGCTGTGAGCAGTAATATAGTGACCCCTGGGTCTCTGAATGAGGCTATATACTTGGAGGAGGGGAGGTGCAGGGGCGAGCGGGGGGGCAAGCGGCAGGTGGGCAAACAGGCAAGCAGTGAGCCAGCCGGCGTTCTAGGGCAGGGATAGGGATTTCTGGCAGGGGAGGGAGAAAGTGAAAGGAGGTGGGTGGGGGACTGACTAGGAGGGACGCAGCAAGTCAGCAGGGGACTAGGGGATGAAGAAGGGTGTGATGGTGGGGCTGAGGGGGTGGGTCCTATTTTACTGCTGTGATCTGGTCACCCTATGTATGCCAGGTTTCAGAGTAGCAGCTGTGTTAGTCTGTATCTGCAAAAAGAACAGGAGTAATTGTGGCACCTTAGAGGCTAACAAATTTATTTCAACATAAGCTTTCATGGGCTACAGCCCACTTCTTCGGATGAATAGAATGGAATACTTCTTTTTGCCTATGTGTGCCATTTCCCCCCCACACACACACCCAAACCTTCCTCTTTGGCCCACAGCTGTTTCGACAGGGTGGTGCTGAGGAAGGAGGGTTTGTTTCTGCAAGGCGGGCGGCGCTGGGCGGGCAATGTTTCCACGGGGCCGGGCGGTGCTGGGGGGAAGAAGGAGGCATAAAATAAACATTATTGAAGAAAATCAGTTGTACAACTATCAAAACATAAATTATTTTCCTAATATGAAAGTTAAAATTTATAATTAATATTCTTTTAGAATGTGGTGACTTCTATCAATATGGGCAAAAGTTCAAGAGATATTGGTAGAAAGTACCCAGGTGGGAGTAAGAAAAGAGCCATATACAATATGATGTAATGTATGTAATATATAATTTTGTTATTATGTATATAGTCATGGAAAGTAAATAATACATGTAAATAATACATGGAAGAAATGAAAGGTGTTTTTTTTTAAGTGTTTTTTTTTAACTCATCCCTGCCGGGATACCATCAAAACTGTTCGAATTGGGCCCCGCGCTTCCTAAAGCCGGCCCTGCTGCCTAGACTTTTCAGTAGATAAATTGAGACACATCATGCGTGGGGAAGGAGATACAGATGTGTTGTTTGATTGTTTTTCTCATGTTAAATGTACTGGATCATTTCCATGGCAAAAATATTTGTACGAGTCCATGAAAAAAGGAAGTAACCTTGGGAGAAAGGGGGTTTCTGAGAGCCAGGGTAGATATGGAGTTTTTTATGAAAGAGGAGAGGCCAAAGTAGGGCCTTTAGCTGGAGAAAAGGGGGGAGGTTTTTTGTGCAGTTTCATTTTAGCCAGCCTCATATCCTGTAGTCCCTACCTCCCCATCCCACCAACATCTGACCTAGTGCCTCCCCACTAGCAAAGCCACCTCTGGCTCCTGAAACATCCCTACTGGACTGGTCCTCCAGATCCCCCAGCACTCCCTCTCCTAGCTGGATCCCCTGGCAGCCAGAGCTCTCTGCAGAACTGCCGTGGTTGCTCCCCTGGGTCTCTGGTCAAGGACGGCTACCAGCTTCTCCTGAGAATACAGCTGAGAAATGACTCACCCTTCTCTAGATTCCCACCTGTGGGCTCTGAGAAGCAGGATGGGGCCTGTATGATAAAGTCCATGTAACATTCCCCTCTCATCCCAGCCCTGGTATGTTGCCAGTAGCCTGCTGTCCCTGGGTAGCAGCCAAGGATGTTTCCCACCGTTCAGGAGACCCCAGCCTGGGACTAAAGTCAGCTTCAGGTTTCTCCTCTCTCCCTTCGTGGAATCAAGATCATGTTTTTGCCAAGAGTTAAAGCAGCCCGAACCCCCAGAGTCTGGATCAATGTTCTCTCCCCTCTTTCTTTATGCCCCTGTTGTTATTTCATGGAATTTCTGGGATGGAGAAAAAATTGAGTTCACTCCATGTGGAGGGTAAAAGAAACCTGAAAATCTCAGGCCCCAACCCCTGCTACCAGGATCACTGAGGTGGTGGGAATCTGCATGGGAAAGAGACTATGTGAATTGTCAAGGTGGGGAATGAATAACAATTTACAACTAGATCCACCTCATTAACCACCAACACAGGCTAACCCTGCTGCAGATAGAAGGGAAACTGGGAGTGATTCTTAGCTGTTCAGCCATGGAAACAGTGACCCAACTGCACCACAGTGAATGTGCTGGGGAAAGCTGGACTTCACAGGCAGGTGGAAATATTAAATCCTAGAAATAGCTGGAGCATCCATTTGATCATTTCTGCCATCAGGGTCAGGGATTGAGCTGTTCACAGAGCCGCACCACCATCATGCCTTTCCAGCAGGAAGTGGCAGCACTCCCCCACAATGCAGGGGAGAGGGCTGAGTGTATCTCTGCACCCTGAGTCCAGGGCACAAACTCTCTCTGCCCCACACATAGAATCTGGCCCTGCTGCAAAGTGACCCTTATGAACAATTAACCTCCAGGAGGGCAGGATTGGCCCTCAGAGAGGGGAATGGGCTTCTCGTGAAGCTTATAGGTTACTGGATGTGCTGGGAACAGGAGGGCTCTGAGTGTAACCCATAGCCCACACAGCCCATCTGGGGATGTAGCTCAGCGGTAGAGGGCCTTCTTTGCATGTATGAGACCATCTCCAGGTTGATTTTTTCACCCTGCTGCTTTGCTCATGCCCGGAGGGGATGTGGCCCACCAGTCTCCCTGCAGGAGTTCCAGTCCTGCTCAGTGAGGGGCAAGTGCCAATTGCATGGAAGGTTGGGGGGGTTCTGTTCCTAAGTCACCTCAGTACATGTAAAATTCCCACCTGCTGTGCTGCTTGGGACAATGGTAGATGAGAAGGGCGAATCCTCCAGCACTGGAGGGAAAGGTCCCATCTGCACAGACTGAGAGGCGAGGAAACAGAGGGGCAGTCAGTGCTCAGAAAGGAGAGAGGTCAGTGATTTACACCCACCAGGGGACACTGTCTTTTTGAGTATCACAGAGGTAGCTGTGTTAGTAAGGATCTGTAAAAAGAGACAGAGTCCTGTGCCACCTTATAGACTAACAGACGTACAGGAGCATAAGCTTTCGTGGGTGAATCCCCACTTCGTCAGATGAATGGAGTGGGAATTCTGTGCCTGGTTAGCCAACTACAAAAGCAATTTCTCCTCCCTTGGTCTTCACACCTCAGCTGCTAGAAGAGGGTCTCATCCTCCCTGATTGAACTAACCTCTTTATCTCTAGACTGATTCTTACCTGCATATTTATACCTGCCCCTGGAAATTTCCACTACATTCATCTGATGAAGTGGGGATTCACCCACGAAAGCTTATGCTCCAATATGTCTGTTGCTCTGTAAGATGCCACAGGACTCTTTGTCTTTTTGAGGTGAGTGCAGTTGGCTTGGGATGGTGCTGACAATGGATAGAAAAAAGGCTGGAGTCAGTGACAGATGAGACCACAGAAGGGGACGGGGAATGGTAGCCCCACAGAAGGTCCTGGGTGCTCAGATGCCCCAGTTATTGCACCCTGGCCTATCGCAGAGAGACAAAAGACACCAAGGGACCCAGCCTCCTACAGTGATCCCATGGACAAGAACCTGGTTGGGAGTGGGGTGAAGGTTCCCTCTGGGCAAAGGGGAGCTGAAATCCCTCAGTGTCCTGGAATTTAAGCAATGGAAGCTTCAAACCCTGCACGAGTGTTGGCTGAGGTGCATCAGCAGAAGGTTGGACTGGACACGGGAGGC
The DNA here is from genome assembly GCF_025201925.1 of Gopherus flavomarginatus. Classification (NCBI taxonomy): domain Eukaryota; kingdom Metazoa; phylum Chordata; order Testudines; family Testudinidae; genus Gopherus; species Gopherus flavomarginatus. The sequence continues at coordinate 6,008,797 of NW_026115061.1, read as the reverse complement.
AGGTTTGTGTAATTTTTGGTGGTGCCCAGAATGGGACTAAGTCCTGCCCCACCCCCCACACACACCTGCCTAAGGCTCTGGGGGGAGTTCGGGTGCAGGGTCTGGGCTCAGTCAGGGGGCTGAGGTGCAGGAGGGTGTGCAAGGGGCAGGGCCCTGGAGAAAGTTTGGGTGTGGGTTTGGGGTCTGGGTTGGGGCAGGGGGTTGGGGGTGCAGGAGAGAGTGAGGGGTGCAGCATTTACTTCGGGCATCTCCCAAAAGCAACCTGCACCCCACCCCCCTCTGGCAGTAGCCCCTAAGCGGGAAGGCCGGGGGGGGGTCTAAGCGCTCCGCTGCCTGCAGACTCCAACCCCGCAGCTCCCATTGCCACAGTTGACAGAGTTGGCACTCAGGGAGGGAGCAGCGCGTAGAGACCTCCTCCACCCCAGGGCCCTCAGGGATGTGCCAGGCGGTCCGGGAGTGGTGTGCCACATGGAGTGAGGGCGGGCAGGAAAGTGCCTTAGTCCCCCTGTGCTGCTGATGGTGGTGGGGGTCCCCAGGCCCTTTTAAATTGCCTAGGGGCGGCAGGCAGGACCAAGGGGACACTCCCAAGGGCATAACGTTGCTTTGCACAATGATAAATCCTGGAACAGGACAGAAATGAAATGGCAGCAGAACCTAAGGAATTAAAAGCCTCCAGATTCTTGTGTGTGCACTGACTCCAAACGGAAACTGTAATTTGACTCGCTTTGTGTCTGCGACTGGTAAAATATCAAGTGAAAATCATTCCAGTGATCGTGACCCTGGGTTTGAGGAGGCTTTGGTCTTCTTAAAATGTAACTAGCATGTTACACTTACGTTTTTAAAGGTGGCTTCCCCAAGCAATCCCAAGTTGTTCTTCCCACAGCTGGTTGATGGGGGGCAGCAGGGGATCTCCTCAACCTGGAGGAATCTCTCTGAGCCCCACTGTTAGGTCTCCATCCTTTCTCCCCCTAACCACGCCCACCCCTCCCCTCCCCATTATCAATGTTTTGGAGTGACCCCTCCCTCCCTTTATGGGATACAGACTCTGTGACAGACTGACTGGGGCTCCTCTCTGCATGGCCCCAATGGGGAAGGAAAGAGACTGGAGGTGTGGGAGAAGACAGATAGAAGGAGTCAAATGGGGATAAACCATAATAGAGGAGATTTTCTTCCTGTTAAAATGTACTGGAGTCTCATGGCTGAAAAGCCACATCTTGAGTTAGGTTTGATGCATCAGCCTTACAATCGCCAGGGAAAGGTGTGACCCACAGAGACTGATAACTGCCCGCTTCCCAACTTTGTCTTAGAAGCACCTGCACTGGCGCAACTGGTTAGCACAGAGAGGGATATTGCTGGGGTTATGAATTCAACCCTTATCTGGAGCACTGGTTTCTATTCCTTGTGTAGTTTCCCCAACTTACTTTGCTTAATTCACATAGAAAGTGCCATACTTAGAAGAGGAGAATGAGTTCTAAAATGTGGCAGTAGGTGCACAGCTTGGAAACATCCCCCCTGTGCTGCCATTTGTTCCAGTAGATTGTTCACGGCAGCATGAATTGATTTCTTTGAGGCTGTGAAAGCTGCCAGGAAAAGTTTCTGGTCACCAGAGCTCCCTGCTTTTTCCAGTACATCTCTGGCTCCTTCCCTGCCTCAGTCACTGCTGTAGGAGGGTCCTATATGCACTGAGACTAAAACTTTTTCAAGCCTTCTTAGTGCAGCTGGCAGTGTGTCAGTCTCATAATTTGAAGGTCCTGAGTTCAAGCCTCAGAGAAGGCACTGGGTTTTGCGCCCTGCTTCAGATTTTCTAAAGGAAATCAGAGAAAAGAAACTAGAGGAGAGTGGTCTCTAGACACCCTCCCACTCATCTAACACACACACATAGACCTTTCTAAGGCATTATCTTTTCCTTCTCTATGGAGTTTGCATTCTTCACAGAGCAAAATAAAACAAAAACATGCAAGTCCAAGCCTAATACAGTATGAAACTCAATACAGATCAAATCTCACCCTCAGAGATCTTCCAATAAGCTTCTTTTGCAGACTAGGTTTATTTCTAGTCTGGGCCCAATCTTTTCACCTGGTATAGTCCTTGTTCCAGCTCAGGTGGTAGCTAGGGGATGTCTCATGACTGCAGCCATGTTTGTTCAGTTCCACCCCCTTATACAGCTTTGCTACAAGGCAAGAATCTTTTGTCTCTCTCCTGGGGAAGAGCCCCAGGTTTAAGATGGATTCCTGTACCAGGTGACAGGGTCACATGTCCTGTGAGACCCCAAGCCTTCATTCTTCCTGGTCTGACTCACAGATGGTGCAGGACAGAGCCATCTGCAGTCAATTCTCCTGGTTAATGGGAGCCATCAAGAGTCCAAACCACTATTAATGGCCCACACTTTGCATCATTACAACAGGAGCTCAGAGTTATAGTTCATATTTCTAGTTTCAGATACAGGAATGATCGGTTCATACAAATAGGATGAACACACACAGTAGATTATAAGCTTTGTAATGATACCTTACAGGAGACCTTTTGCATGGAGCATAATCCAGTTACATTATATTCACACTCATTAGCATATTTTCATAAAATCATCAACTTCACAGCAGGGAAAGGGTTTTACTGCGGCACCTGGGAGCAGTTGAGTTTCATGTTCAGGCTGTGGTATGAGTTCTTCCAGGTTTCTCGTAAGCACACAGGGACCTTCGTGGGTGCTCTCGGTACAGATATGGCCCAGACAAGATAAAGTGATGGGAATTTCATTTTCCTTTTTTATTTTTGTATTTCCAATAGCATTTCTGTTTGTGATTTCGTTTTGCTTTGTATAATTGTGTTTTCTCCTGGATTTGATATTTAACTAAAAAAAAGAATAAGGCCTCAGGGTGCTGGATGGAGGAGCAGGCTGGGGCTAGGACTGCAAAGAGAGTGAGAGTAGCAGGTTTTCTGTATTGTTTCCTGCTCTCATTTTCATGACTAGTTTCTCTTCTGCACAAAATTTAGTTCTTGCATATGTGAGTCTGGCTAGCTCAGTTGGTAGAGCCTCAGGAAGGCCCAGGGTTCAAGTCCCTGGTTAGGTAAAAGGGAACCATTCCCCTCCAATTGAAAGAAGGCATCTCCCCAGGGTGTTATTTGGCATCACTCTTTTCCCCCATAGCTTGGCTTTTCACTAGGAAGGGCCATATACTGCCTGGGACTGAAGGGGCAACTTCCTCACATGCCCACTGGCATCTCAGTCTGAATTAAGAAAGGCCTCTGGGAGCTGCAGCAAACTGGTGCATGCCAACTTGGTGAGTAAATGCAGGGCTGCCCGCACAGGGTCATCCACATCAGAATTCAGCAGAAGTCTAGGGGTTCCCTATTGGACCCATGTTGTAAGAGCCAGCACTCGGGACTTAGAATCCTGCATTCTGAGTTGAAGTCTCAGTGGGATCTGAGAACAATTCCTATGCCACAAACCCTTCTGGGTCTTCCAAGGCTCTATCTTGCTTTCTCAAAGACCCGAAAGCCTGTCTTTTGCCCACTAGCTATTGTGACTTGAGCACAAGAGGGGACATTTGATCCAGATGGCCGTGCCTGTAGTCCTGTAGGTAGGGATGCGAGCTCCATTTCCTCTGAGTCCTGAAGCTGGGCTGCAGCCTGGCCTAGGAGGCAGCCTTCTTGGTTGACCTACTGGCCCAAAGTCACTTGGGCTGTGTTGGTGTTCCTCAGAAATGCTAAAGGGCCTACGGGAAGGAGGCTCAATACTCCCCCCTGCCAGTCAGGGCGGAAGAGAAAGGCTGCAAGAGTGGGCAGACTGATGGCTGGGCCTTCTACCATTCGGTTGGGGACAAGGTGGGGAACGCGAACTGAGAGAAATGGTTGCTGGCCTGTGAGGAATGGTTTGGCCAGTGGCGTAAATGGACCTTGTCATTACCTGCCAGGCTGTGATGCTCAAGACCCATCTATGGGGAATTTCCTCAGCCATATGTTTCCCCTGCTCCACGAGTGCTGCTGAGACCGAACACAATGGCCTTCCACCTCTTGTGGAGTAATAGGCCATCTCTAGCTAGTCAGAAGAAGTGCGGCTTTTCTGCCATATTAGAAGGGGGGTTGGGCCTGGTGGGCTTTGAAGCCTTGTTTCAGTTTTCAGTGGTGGCTGAGTTGGAGGGCAGGTCAGGCCCGAGGGGAATGGTGGGGCAACCGCAAAGAACCCAACTGACTCTTCCGATATGGCCATATTTTTTTTGACCCCACCGGATGCAGCACCGGCTATGGGATGGTTGATGGTGGCAGAAGGGGGTCGAGTAGACTCATAGACTTTAAGGTCAGAAGAGACCATTATGATCATCTAGTCTGACTTCCTGCACAATGCAGGCCACAGAACCCTACCCATCCACTTCTATAACAAACCCCTAACCTATGTCTGAGTTATTGAAGTCCTCAAATTGTGGTTTGAAGACCTCAAGCTGCAGAGAATCCTCCAGAAAGTGACCTATGCCCCATGCTGCAGAGGAAAGCGAAAAACCTTCAGGGCCTCTGCCAATCGGCCCTGGAGGAAAATTCCTTCCCGACCCCATATATGGTGAACAGTTAAACCCTGAGCATGTGGGCAAGACTAACCAACCAGCACCCAGGAAAGAATTCTCTATAGTAACTCAGATCCCAATCTATCTAACATCCCATCACAGACCAGTGGGCATATTTACCTGCTGATTAGGAGGTTAGGAAGTCCCCCTCTCCCCCAGTGTTCTTCTATTCCCACCTTACAGCCTACAGGATTTTCAGTGGGTGGGTAGGCGAAAGGTGCTTGCAGGATGGCTTCATCTGCAACAGTGGCTGCCCTCACAACAGCGGTGGCTACAGCAGCGGGCCCCCCTCCTTTGGCTCAATCTGAACAGAGGTCAATGTATCACTGGGTGTGACAGGCCAATTTTAGGGAGCTTCCTCTCAAGGTGAGCAACTGTCCCCAGAACTTACTGACAGGGGCTTTAAAGTATTTGCAAATGTGCACGGCCGGCATGTGCAGAGCAAAGGCTGCCTAGGGGCACTGTGTCAGGCTCTGGCACCGCTTGAGACAATGGACCATCTTCAGCCACCAGGTAACCCAGGATCTAAGGCAGCAATGGGGTGAGGAAGCAACTCAAGCTGAGCAAGGCAGCTAAAATTCATCTCGCCTTCGTGGGCACTTGCAATGATGCCCTTTTTGTGTACCAGGGCTGACAAAAACATCCCAGACATAGAAGCAGCAGGCCCCAAAAGTGCCATTCAGGTGCTGACCTAGCTCAGTTGGGAGCGTGCTGAGTGACAATCTAGAAGTCCCTGGTTCACTCTCATACTTTTGGCATGATCTTTGTGTGCAGCAAGTCTACGTGATTGGAGACTCTTTACTGAGAAGAACAGACAGGCCTGTAACTAGACCTGATCGGGAGAACAGAAGGGTGTGCTGTCTGCCAGGGGCTAAGATATAGGATGTGGACCTGAGGCTGAATAGGATCCTAGCGGGAGCGGGAAAGAATCCGTTGATTGTCCTTCATGTGGGCTAGTTACTCGCTGGACTGTATCAAGGAGGACTATGCCAGACTGGGGAAGACGCTCAAAGAAATCAAGGCTCAGGTGATCTTCAGTGGGATTCTGCCAGTTCTCAGAGCAGGGCGACGAAGGAGTGACAAGATTATGGTGATCAACAGATGGCTCAGGCATTGGTGTTACAAGGAGGGCTTTGGGATGTATGGTCATTGGGAAGCGTTTACCGATAGACAACTGTTCGCTCAGGATGGACTTCATCTAAGTAAGGAGGGAAATAGAATTCTAGGATGGAGGCTCGCCGACCTCATCAAGAGAGCTTTAAACTAGGTAGCTGGGGGAGATGGTTGGGAGATGTTCAGGAGATCTCCATGCTGGAATATAACCTGGAGAGGGAAGTAAACAAAGTGAGAGGGGATACCCTTGCGGACCAAAGAATTGATCCAAGGAGGAATAGTGGAGTAGAAACCAGATTAACGGGTGATGCTGGTGGTAGAAGGTCTGTGCACGACGGGGGAAAGAATGTCACTGACGCCAAAAGCCAAAAATTAAAATATCTATACACTAATGCGAGGAGCCTAGGTAACAAGATGGAGGAACTGGAGCTACTGATGCAGGAAGTGAAACCGGATATTATAGGGATAACAGAAACCTGGTGGAATAGTACTCATGACTGGAGTACAGGTATTGAAGGCTATGTGCTGTTTAGAAAAGACAGGAAGAAAGGCAAAGGTGGTGGAGTAGCCTTGTACATCAATGATGAGATTAACTGTAATGAAATAAGAAGCGATGGAATGGATAAGACAGAGTCTGTCTGGGCAAAAATCACACTGGGTAAAAAAGCAACTTGAGCTTCCCCTGAGATAGTGCTTGGGGTGTGTTATAGACCACCGGGATCTGATTTGGATATGGATAAAGACCTCTTTAATGTCTTTAATGAAATAAACACAAAGGGGAAATGTGTGATTATGGGAGACTTCAACTTCCCGGATATAGACTGGAGGACGAGTGCTTGCAAGAATAATAGGGGTCAGATTTTTCTGGATGTGATAGCGGATGGATTTCTTCATCAAGTAGTTGAAGTACCTACGAGAGGGGATGCCATTTTAGATTTGGTGTTGGTGAGCAGTGAGGACCTTGTAGAAGAAATAGTGGTAGGGGATAACCTTGCTTCGAGTGATCATGAGCTGATTCAGTTCAAACTAGATGGAAGGATAAACGAATGTAGATCTGGGATTAGGGTTTTCGACTTCTCGAGGGCTAACTTTAAAGAGTCAAGGAAATTAGTTAGGGAAGTGGATTGGACAGAGGAACTTGTGGATTTAAATGCGGAGGAGGCCTGGAATTACTTTAAGTCACAGCTGCGGAAATTGTCGGAAGCCTGCATCCCAAGAAAGGGGAAAAAAACCATGGGCAGGAGTTGTAGGCCAAGCTGGATGAGCAAGCAACTCAGAGAGGGGATTAGGAAAAAGCAGAAAGCTTACAGGGAGTGGAAGAAAGGCGGGATTAGCAAGGGAAGCTACCTTGGTGAGGTCAGAACATGTAGGGATAAAGTGAGGAAGGCTAAAAAAAGCATTGAACTGGACCTTGCAAACGGAATCAAAACCAATAGTAAAAGGTTCTACAGCCACATAAATAAGAAGAAAACAAAGAAAGAAGAAGTGGGGCCGCAATACACTGAGGATGGAATGGAGGTTAAGGATAACCAAGGCATGGCCCACTATCTAAATAAGTACTTTGCCTCAGTTTTTAATAAGACTATTGAGGAGCTTAGCGATGATGGAGGGATGATAAACGGGAATGTGGATATGGAGGTGGATATTACCGCAACTGAGGTAGAGGCCAAACTTGAACAGCTTAATGGGACAAAATTGGAGGGCCCGGACAATCTCCATCCGAGGATATTAAAGGAACTGGCGCGTGAAATTGAGAGCCCGTTAGCGAGAATTTTTAAGCAATCGATAAACTCGGGGGTTGTGCCGTACGACTGGAGAATTGCTAACGTAGTTCCTATTTTTAAGAAAGGGAATAAAAGTGATCCGGGTAATTATAGGCCTGTTAGCTTGACGTCTGTAGTGTGTAAGGTCTTGGAAAAAATTTTAAAGGAGAAAGTAGTTAAGGACATAGAAGTCAATGGTAATTGGGACGAATTGCAACATGGATTTACTAAAGGTAGATCGTGCCAAACCAATCTGATCTCCTTCTTTGAGAAGGTGACGGATTACTTAGATAAAGGAAATGCGGTAGATCTAATTTACCTTGATTTCAGTAAGGCGTTTGACACGGTTCCACATGGAGAACTGTTAGTTAAATTGGAAAAGATGGGGATGAATATGAAAGTTGTAAGGTGGATAAGGAACTGGTTAAAGGGGAGACTCCAGCGGGTCGTATTGAAGGGTGAACTGTCAGGCTGGAAGGAGGTTACTAGTGGAGTCCCTCAAGAATCGGTTTTGGGACCGATCTTATTTAACCTTTTTATTACTGACCTTGGCACAAAGAGCGGGAATGTGCTAATAAAGTTTGCAGATGACACAAAGCTGGGGGGTATTGCTAACACGGAGAAGGACCGGGATACTATCCAGGAAGATCTGGACCACCTTGTAAACTGGAGTAATGGTAATAGGATGAAATACAATAGTGAAAAGTGCAAGGTCATGCACTTAGGGATTAATAATAAGAATTTTAGATATACGTTGGGGACGCATCAGTTGGAAGCGACAGAGGAAGAGAAGGACCTTGCTCTATTGGTTGATAGCAGATGACTATGAGCCGCCAATGTGATACAGCTGTTAAAAAAGCAAATGCGATTTTAGGATGCATCAGGCGAGGTATTTCCAGCAAGGTTAAGGAGGTGTTAGTACCGTTATATAAGGCGCTGGTGAGACCACATCTGGAATATTGTGTGCAGTTCTGGTGTCCCATGTTCAAGAAGGATGAATTCAAACTGGAACAAGTCCAGAGACGGGCTACTAGGATGATCCGAGGAATGGAAATCCTGCCTTATGAAAGGAGACTCAAAGAGCTTGGCTTGTTTAGCCTGGCCAAAAGAAGGCTGCGGGGGTATATGCTTGCTCTATATAAATATATCAGGGGGGTTAAAGTTAGGGAGGGAGAGGAATTATTTAAGTTTAGTACTAATGTAGGCACGAGGACGAATGGGTACAAACTGGATATTAGGAAGTTTAGACTTGAAATTAGACGAAGGTTTCTAACCATTAGGGGAGTGAAGTTCTGGAACAGCCTTCCGAGGGAAGTTGTGGGGGCAAAAGACTTATCTGGCTTTAAGACTAAGCTTGATAAATATATGGAGGGGTTGTTATGATAGGATAGTTTAATTTGGGCAATTGATCTTGGATTATCACCAGATAAGTCTGCTCAGTGGTCTGCGGGGAGATGTTGGATGGGATGGGAACTGAGTTATTGCAGAGAATTCCTTCTTGGGTGCTGGCTGGTGAGTCTTGCCCACATGCTCAGGGTTTAGCTGATCGCCATATTTGGGGTCGGGAAGGAATTTTCCTCCAAGGCAGATTGGCAGGGGCCCTGGAGGTTTTTCGCCTTCCCTTGCAGCGTGGGGCATGGGTCGCTTGCTGGTGGATTCTCTGCAGCTTGAGGTCTTCAAACCAATTTTGAGGATTTCAATAACTCAGTCCTGGGTTAGGGGTTGTTATAAAAGTGGATGGGTAGGGATCTGTGGCCTGCCTTGTGCAGGAGGTCAGACTCGATGATCATATTGGTCCCTTCTGACCTATGAGTCTATGAGTCGTGGGCTTTTTTCTGGAAGCACAGCAGTGCCTTTACCCACCACGAGTCCCTCATTTCAGGCTCTCAAGCAAGAAAAAACAGCATTGATTTGTACACCAAAGTTGGCCCACCTGACCTTTCTTTCTTCTTTTGCTCTTTGTCAGCAAGGAGAAGAAAAAGAAGCTCTCCTTCAAATTGGAGTCAGAAGGGCGATGTCAGGATGACTTCCTGAGTGCCGGCTCCAGTCCTTTGCTCTACCAGCTGACCTATCAAAGGGCTGCCACCTCTCTCTCCAGGTTCACCCATCAGTGTGTTCAGAATGGAGAGGGGTAACTAGTGGTTTTCCCCAATGGTCAGTCCTAGGACCAATCCTATTGAACTTATTCATAAATGATCTTGAGAAAGGGGTAAACAGTGAGGTGGCAAAGTTTGCAGATGATACTAAACTGCTCAAGATAGTTAAGACCAAAGCAGACAGTGAAGAACTTCAGAGAGGTCTCATAAAACTGTGACATTGGCAACAAAATGGCAAATGAAATGTAATGTGGATAAATGTAAAGTAATGCACAATGGAAAAAATACCCCCAACTATACATACAATATGATACAATATGATACATACAATATGATGTATAATTTAGCTACAACTATTCAGGAAGGAGATCTTGGAGTCATCATGGATAGTTCTCTGAGGATGACCACACAGTGTACAGCAGCAGTCAAAAAAGCAAACAGGATGTTAGGAATCATTAAAAAAAGAAGAAGAAGATAGAGAATATCTTACTGCCTTTATATAAATCCATGGTACACCCACATCTTGAATACTGCGTACAGATGTGGTCTCCTCATTTCAAAAAAGATATACTGGCATTAGAAAAGGTTCAGAGAAGGGCAACTAAAATGATTAGGGGTTTGGAATGGGTCCCATATGAGGAGGGATTAAAGATGCTAGAACTTTTCAGTTTGGAAAAGAGAAGACTAAGAAGGGATATGATAAAGGTATATAAAATCATAAGTGGTGTGGAGAAAGTGAATAAAGAAAAGTTGTTTACTTGATCCCATAATGTAAGACCTAGGGGTCACCAAATGAAATTAATAGGTGGCAGGTTTAAAACAAATACAAGGAAATTCTTCTTCACACAGACACAGTCAAGATGTGGAACTCCTTGCCTGAGAGGGTTGTGAAGGCTAGGACTATAACAGGGTTTAAAAGAGAACTAGATAAATTAATAGGTTTCAGAATGGAAGCCATGTTAGTCTGTATCAGCAAAAAGAATGATGAGTACTTGTGGCAGCTTAGAAACTAACAAATTTATTTGAGAAAGAACTCTGACATCATAATAAAAAGGCTGACAAAGGAGTTGCTGTCGTCATCATGAATAGGTAGAAATATGAACGAGAGGCTGCTAGGTGGCTCTCTAACACCACATTCTACAAGCCATTACCCTCTGATCCCACTGAGAGTTACCAAAAGAGACGACACCATCTGCTCAAGAAACTACCTGAAAAAGCACAAGAACAAATCTGCACAGACACACCCCTAGAACTCCAACCAGGGGTATTCTATCGTCTAACCAAGATCCATAAACCTGGAAATCCTGTATGCCCCATCATCTCAGGCATTGGCACCCTGACAGCAGGATTGTTTGGCTATGTGGACTCCCTCCTCAGGCCCTACACTGCCAGCACTCCTAGCTATCTTTGAGACTGTCATAAACAGATAAGAAAAGTTAATAGCACAGAAGTACTTTATATCTCTTTGACTATAAAGGGTTAACAAGTTCAGTAAGCCTGGCTGTCACCTGACCAGAGGACCAATCAGGAGACAGGATACTTTCAAATCTTGAGGGAGGGAAGTTTCTGTGTGTGCTGTTAGTGTTTGGTTGTTGTTCACTCTGGGGGCTCAGAGGGACCAGACATGCAACCAGGTTTCTCTCCAATCTCTCTGATACAGGTTCTTATAGATTCAAAATAGTGAGTACTAGGTAGATAAAGCGAGTTAGGCTTCTGTTGTTTTTCTTTATTTGCAAATGTGTATTTGGCTGAAAGGAGTTCAAATTGGTATTTTGCTGAAAAGATTTTAATTTATACTTGTATACTTAGGCTGGGAGGGTGTTCCCAGTGTCTATTGCTGAAAGACCCTGTACCTATTCCATTTTTTTTTAAATTTACAAAGATAATTTTTACTGTTTTTTCTTTCTTTAATTAAAAGCTTTTCTTGTTTAGGAACCTAATTGTTTTTTTTATTCTGGTGAGACCCCAGGGGACTGGGTCTGGATTCACCAGAGAATTGGTGGGGAGAAAGGAGGGAAGAGGGAGAGAGAGGCTGATTTCTCTCTGTGCCAGGATTACTTTCTCTCAGGAACAGTCTGGGAGGGGGAAAGAGAAGGAGAGAGGAAGGTGAATTGTCTTCTCTGTTTTGTGATTCAAGGAGTTTGAATCACACAGTGATCTTCCAGGGTAACCCAGGGAGGGGAAGCCTGGTAGAGGCAATGGTGAGGGAAAGGGTTTACTTTCCTTGTTAAGATCCAGAGGGTCTGGGTCTTGCAGGGTCCCCGGGCAAGGTTTTGAGGGGACCAGAGTGTACCAGGCACTGGAATTCCTGGTTGGTGGCAGCGTTACAGGTCCTAAGCTGGTAATTAAGCTTAGAGGAATTCATGCTGGTACCCCATCTTTTGTACGCTAAGGTTCAGAGTAGGGGAATTATACCATGACAGAGTCACCACTGATACTTCCTGAGGAAACTACAGTCTATTAGTGATCTTCCAGAAAACACCATCTTGGCCACTGTGGAGATAGAAGCCCTCTACACGAACATTCCACACAAAGGTGGATTACAAGCCGTCAGGAACAGTATCACTAATAATGTCATGGCAAACTTGATGGTTGAACTTTGTGACCTTGTCCCCACCGATAACTATTTCACATTTGGGGACAATGTATACCCTCAACTCAGTAGCACTGCTATGGGTACTCACATGGCCCCACAGTATGCCAACATTTTTATGGCTTACTTAGAACAACACTTCCTCAGTTCTTGTCCCCTAACGCCCCTACTCTACTTGCGCTACACTGATGACATCTTCAACATCTGGACCCATGGAAAAGAAGCCCTTGAGGAATTCCACCACGATTTCAACAATTTCCATCCCACCATCAACCTCAGGCTGGACCAGTCCACACAAGGGATCCACTTCCTGGACACTACAGTGTTAATAAGTGATGGTCACATAAACACCACCCTACACTGGAAACCTACTGACCGCTATACTTACCTACATTCCTCCAGCTTCCATCCAGACCACACCACATGATCCATTGTCTACAGCCAAGCTCTAAGATACAACTGCATTTGCTCCAACCCCTCAGACAGAAACAAACACCTACAAGATCTCTATCAAGTGTTCTTACAACTACAATACCTACCTGCTGAAGTGAAGAAACAGGTTGACAGAGCCAGAAGAGTACCCAGAAGTCACTACTACAGGACAGGCCCAACAAAGAAAGTAACAGAATGCCACTAGCCATCACCTTCAGCCCCCAACTAAAACCTCTCCAGAGCATCATCAAGGATCTACAACCTATCCTGAAGGACGATCCCTCACTCTCACAGATCTTGGGAGACACGCCTGTCCTTGCTTACAGACAGCCCCCCAACCTGAAGCAAATACTTACCATCAACCACACAACAAAAACCCTAACCCAGGAACCTATCCTTGCAACAAAACCTGTTGCCAACTCTATCCACATATCTATTCAGGGAACACCATCATAGGACCTAATCACATCAGCCACATTATCAGAGGTTCATTCACCTGCATATCTACCAATGTGATATATTCCAAGACTCTAAGACTGGAAGGGACCTCGAGAGGTCATTTAGTCCAGTCCCCTGCCCTCATGGCAGGACCAAATACTGTCTAGACCATCCCAGATAGACATTTAGCTAACCTTCTCTTAAATATCTCCAGAGATGGAGATTCCACAACTTCCCTAGGCAATTTATTCCAGTGTTTAACTACCCTGACAGTTAGGAACTTTTTCCTAATGTCCAACCTAAATCTCCCTTGCTGCAGTTTAAGCCCATTGCTTCTTGTTCTATCATTAGAGGCTAAGGTGAACAAGTTTTCTCCCTCCTCCTGATGACACCCTTTTAGATACCTGAAAACTGCTATCATGTCCCCACTCAGTCTTCTCTTTTCCAAACTAAATAAACCCAATTCTTTCAGCCTTCCTTCATAGGTCATGTTCTCAAGACCTTTAATCATACTTGTTGTTCTTCTCCGGACCCTCTCCAGTTTCTCTACATCTTTCTTGAAATGCAGTGCCCAGAACTGGACCCAATACTCCAGATGAGGCCTAACCAGCGCAGAGTAGAGCGGAAGAATGACTTCTTGTGTCGTGTTTACAACATACCTGTTAATGCATCCCAGAATCACGTTTGCTTTTTTTGCAACAGTATCACACATTGCTGGCACACAAATATGCTATTATGTGCCAGCAATGCTCCTCTGCCATGTACATTGGCCAAACCAGACAGTCTCTACCTAAAATAATAAATGGACACAAATCACAGGTCAAGAATTATAACATTCAAAAACCAGTCGGAGAACACCTCAATCTCCCTGGTCACTCGATGATAGACCTACAAGTTGCAATATTACAACAAATAACCTTCAAAAACAGACTCCAATGAGAGACTACTGAATTGGAATTAATTTGCAAACTGGACACCATTAAATTAGGCTTGAATAAAGTCTGGGAGTGGATGGGTCATTACACAAAGTCAAACTATTTCCCCATGTTTATTTGTCCCTCTACTGTTACTCACACCTTCCTGTCAACTGTTGGAAATAGGTTATCTTGATTACCACTACAAAAGGTTTTTTCTCCTGCTGATAATAGCTCACCTTAACTGCTCACTCTCGTTATAGTGTCTATGGCAACACCCATTTTTTCATGTTCTCAAATAAATTTGTTAGTCTCTAAGGTGCCACAAGTACTCCTCTTTCTTTTTGCAGATAAATTAATGGCTATTAGACAAGCTAGGTAAGGAATGGTATCGCTAGCCTCTGTTTGTCAGAGGGTGAAGATGGATTGCAGGAGAGAGATCACTGGATCATTACCTGTTAGGTTCAGTCCCTCTGGGGCACCTGGCATTGGCTACTGTTGGCAGATAGGATGCAGAGTTGGATGAACATTTGGTCTGACCCAGTATGGCTGTTCTTATGAAGGAAGGGGCAGAACTCTGTGCTAGAGTTTCTGTAGTGCAGTGGTTATCACATTTGTCTAACACACAAAAGGTTGCTGGTTTGAAACCAGGCAGAAACATGAGGGCTTAATTTTCCCATCTCCTACTGGCCTGTCCCTGCTGTTGTAGGAGCAGCAGTGATTTCTATGCTCAAAAGGTCTGTTATACTTTCCCTGCTCTCACTTTTGTCTCCTCTCCCTCTCTGAATGCCTGTGAAGTGGCTTTTCCCCTCCCGCTCCCTCCTGGACTGCTCGTGGGATGAATGTTCTGGTTGAAGAGCAGAAGAGCTCCCAGGAAGACAAGGTGTCTGGTACTCTAATTAGGCAGCGACCACCCAGAGCATGGACACTGCCCAAGGTGGAGTGTGACCAACCAAATGCAGCCAAGTCATCTCTAGTCGCAGGCCATGAGGTTCAGGTCCTTAAAAGGGGAAGGGGCTATGTGCTCAGGAGTGCACTCACAAGCTTGTACCTCCAGTGAATGTCCTTTGCCTGGACCGCCTGGCCAGTGGTTCTCTCCGTTGTATTTCATGGTACCTCAGGAAGACTTACCTTCATCGCACCATCCATAGCTGTGCTGTGGGACACTTATCTTGCAGAATCCTGACATCTCCAGTGCCATGCCAGTCCTGGGAGCGTGAGTATGCGAGTGCGAGGTGATCCCCGCCCCCACCCCCACTTATTTTGAGCTTAGTTGTCAGTATAATAAATGTGCTGCTTTCTGCCATACTCTGGTGAGTCATTAGTGCTCCCTACGCTTACTAGCTGGCCCAATTTTGGGTAACACCTGCGATAAGCCCAACCCCTGCATGGCAGAGGGTGGTGAAATGAGCTGAGGAAAAAGCCTTGGCATCAGCAGGGGAAAGCTAGAGGATCTTGGCCAGTCACCTTTTGAAGCCTTGTGGCTTGGCTTCCTCTGCCCTTGGAGGTTGGCCTATGGAGGCCGGCTCTTCCTGCTGACCTCCTTTGTGTGACTTGCCAAAGGAGGAAGTGAGGCAGGAATGAGGCAAAAGAGGAAAGTCAGGCTGAGGAAGGCAGGGCAGAAACTAAGTGCCTCAGTGCGGCTAAGTGGGGTTAGTAGAGCACCACCATTCATTCTGCAAAGCCTGGGGAGGTGGCTACTGGGAGGTAGAATCCTGTGCCTGCCTCTTGACTTCCCGGGGATGGCTACTTGCAGCCCAGGAGAAGAAGGATGGTTCTGGGTGAAAGCAAAGCTATGGGAGGAAATTTGGGTGCAGGATGCTGGCTCTGCGCTGGAGGAGGGGGTTGGAGTGCAGTTGGGGTGGCACTTACCCCGGGCACTGCAGCTCCCAAAGTGACTGATACACACAGCCCTGCATCAGCAGCTCCTAGGTGGGCCATGCCAGAGGGTTTCCTTGTGCCACTGCCTGCAGGCGCTGCCCCCAGAGCTCCCATTGGCTGCAGTTCTTGGCCAATGGGAGCTGTGGAGTTGGTACTCGGGGCAGGGGCAATGAATGGAGACATTCCCTCTGCCCCAGGGGATGCCGGGACATGCCAATCATTTCTGGGAATGGCATGGAGGGATGGAGGCAGAGTGGGCAGGGAGCCACCTTAGTGCTGCTGGCACATCTCTGCACACCCATTGGGGGAGGGGAGCAGAGGTTGTCCATGTGCTGCCTGGGATAGGGGCAGTGCACAGAGCTGCCTCCCCTCCCGGGTCTATTACAGGAGGGGAGGGGGATCTTTTGGCCTGTAAAATGCAACAGGTCTGTCATGGTATAATTCCCCACTCTGAACTTTAGCGTCCAAAAGATGGGGTACCAGCATGAATTCCTCTAAGCTCAATTACCAGCTTAGTACTTGTAGCGCTGCCACCAACCAGGAATTCCAGTGCCTGGTACACTCTGGTCCCCACAAAACCTTGCCCGGGGACCCCCAAGACCCAGACCCTCTGGATCTTAACACAAGGAAAGTAAACCCTTTCCCTCACCATTGCCTCTCCCAGGCTTCCCCTCCCTGGGTTACCCTGGAAGATCACTGTGATTCAAACTCCTTGAATCTTGAAACAGAGAGGAAAATGCACCTTCCCCTCTCCTTCTCTCTCCCTCTCCCTGAGAGAGAAAGTAATCCTAACACAGAGAGAAAATAACCTTTCTCTCCCCCTTCCCTCCTTTCTCCCCACCAATTCCCTGGTGGATCCAGACCCCGTCCCCTCGGGTCTCACCAGAATAAAAAAACAATCAGGTTCTTAAACAAGAAAAGCTTTTAATTAAAGAAAGAAAACAGTAAAAATTATCTGTGTAAATTTAAGATGAAATATATTACAGGGTCTTTCAGCAATAGACACTGGGAATACCCTCCCAGTCTAAGTATACAAGCACAAATTAAAATCCTTTCAGCAAAATACAATTTTGAACTCCTTCCAACCAAATACACATTTGCAAATAAAGAAAACAAACATAAGCCTAACTCGCCTATTCTACCTAGTACTTACTATTCTGGACGTATAAAAGACTATATCAGAGAGATTGGAAAGAAACCTGTTTGCACGTCTGGTCACTCTCTGAACCCGGAGAGAACAACAACCAAAACTGACAGCACACACACAAACTTCCCTCCCTTAAGATTTGAAAGTATCCTGTCCCCTGATTGGTCCTCTGGTCAGGTGACAGCCAGACTCACTGAACTTGTTAACCCTTTACAGTCAAAAGAGACGTGAAGTACTCCTGTTCTATTAACCCTTAACTATCTGTTTATGACAAGGTCGGACTAGATGATCACACTGGTCCCTTCTGACCTTAAAGGCTCTGAGTCTAAAAGGGAGAGGAAAGTAAAGGAAGTTTTTAAAAAAAATAAACCAAACATTGTAATACCAGGATAACTCCAACAGCTCATTGTACAGTCCCACCCCTTTCTTCCTCCATTGTGTTTTGAATGACCTGTAGGACATTGATTCTCTCATTCCATTTATAAATTGATACAATGTGACTGAAATTAAATCAGAGAAAACATAATATTACTGTATTGGCAGGGAATTGAACTGAAGTCAACTTCCTGGAAGGCAGTTATGCACACCACTATACCACCAATGCTTCAGGCAGAAGTGCACCTTATGCTTGCCTAATGAGGCTAGACCAGCATTGAGGAGATTTTCAGCCTGTTAAAATGTACTGGATTCTCATCACTGAAAAAAAAAACACCTCCATCTTCATTTGGGTTTGAACCATCAGCCTTTCAATTAGCCACCAAAGTCGTTAATCACAGGGTATGTCTACACTACGGGATTATTCTGATTTTACAGAAACCAGTTTTTGAAAACAGATTGTGTAAAGTCTAGTGCACGCGGCCCCACTAAGCGCATTAATTCGGCGGTGTGCATCCATGTTCCGAGGCTAGCGTCGATTTCCAGAGCATTGCACTGTGGGTAGCTATCCCATAGCTATCCCATAGTTTCCGCAGTCTCTCCCACCCACTGGAATTCTGGGTTGAGATCCCAATGCCTAATGGGGCAAAAACAGTGTCTTGGGTGATTCTGGGTAAATGTCGTCACTCACTCCTCTCTCTGTGAAAGCAACGGCAGACAATCATTTCGCGCCCTTTTCCCTGGATTGCCTGGGCAGACGTCATAGCACGGCAACCATGGAGCCCATTCAGCCTTTTTGCACCATCACCGTATGTCTACCGGATGGTGCTGACAGACACAGTACTGCAGCGCTACACAGCAGCATCCCCTTGCCTTTTGCAAGTTAGCAAAGATGGTTACCAGCCATACCGTCCCATCAGCTGCTTTGCAAGTTGACAATGACAGTTACCAGTTACACTGTACCATCTGCTTCTGTCATGGGTGCTCCTGGCCGGCCTCGGTGAGGTCGGCCAGGGGCGCATAGACAAAAGTGGGAATGACTCCCCAGGTCATTCCCTTCTTTGAGTTTTGTCTAAAGGGAGAGTCAGTCCTGTCTAGACTACCAGACAAGCCTACTAAAGAACTAGAGAGGCAAACGGCTGCTCCAGGTCAAAGCCCCAGACATCCCGCAGAAATGATGAGCTGCATGCCATTCTAGGGGGTGCTCCTGCAACAACCCCACCCGTTGCTTCCCTCCTCCCACACCCCTCCTGGGCTACCGTGGCAGTGTCCTTCCATCTGTGTGATGAAGTAATAAAGAATGCAGGGATTTGAAACAACACTGACTTTATTGCCTCTGCAAGCGGAGCTGAAAGGCAGGAGGGGAGAGCAGCCTCCAGCTGCTATGATATTCCAGGCAGGACTGAATCTCCATTAGACAAAGCTTAAAGAAGAGAATGCCCTGGGAGTCATTCCAATTTTTGGCCAGGCACCCCCGGCCGACCTCACCGAGGCCAGTCAGGAGCACTCATGGGACAACGATGATGGATACCAGTCCTACTGTACCGTCTACCATCCGCAAGGGAAGGGAAGGGGATGCTGCTGTGTAGCACTGCAGCACCATGTCTGCCGGCAGCATCCAGTAGACATACGGTGACATTGAAAAAAGGCGAGAAACGATTTTTTTCCCTTTGCTTTCACGGGGAGATGACGACATATACCCTGAACCACTCGCGACAATGTTTTTGACCCTTCAGGCTTTGGGAACTCAGCCAAGAATTCAAATGGTTTTCGGAGATTGCAGGAACTGTGGGATAGCTACAGTCGTCAGTCGCCCCTCCCTCCGTGAGCGTCCATTTCATTCTTTGGCTTTCTGGTATGCTTGTCTCAGCTCCTTAAGTTTCAGCACTGTGTTGAGTCCCTGCTGTGGCCTCTGTCCATCATAGACTTGCAGATTTTTTTAAATATTTTGGCTTTTTGTCTTTTGGAACGGAGTTCTGATAGAACAGATTCATCTCCCAATAAAGAGATCAGACCCAGTATCTCCCAAAGAGCTGGAGTTCTTCTTGGATTCTGGGACTGCATAATCATCTGTGCTGATCAGCGCTCCACACTGGGCAAACAGGAAATGAAATTCAAAAGTTCGTGGGGCTTTTCCCGTCTACTTGGCCAGTGCATCCAAGTTCAGATTGCTGTACAGAGTGGTCACAAAGGTGCACTGTGGGATGGCGCCTGGAGGCCAATACCATTGAATTGCGGCCACACTAACCCTAATCCAACATGGCAATACCGATTTCAGCTCTACTCCCCTCGTTGGGAGGAGTACAGATATTGGTACTAAGAGCCCTTTATATCGATATAAAGGGCTTCATTGTGTGGACGGATGCAGGGTTAATGAGATTTAATGCTGCTAAATTCGATATAAACTCGTAATGTTGAGCAGGCCAGAGAGAGCAACAGGTTTTCCTTATTGTTTCCTGCTCTTGTTTTCTTGACTAGTTTCTCCTCTGCAGCAAGTTGCTCATTTCTTTTGTGAGCCTGGCTAGCTCAGTTGGTAGACAATTGGACTTTTAATCTGAGAGTCCAGAGTTTAAGTCCCTTGTCAGGTGATAAACAACTCCCAAAGATCTTAAACTGTCTTTCTAGAATCCTCTTTGAGGGTACTTTTTCTCTTCAGGATTTTCCCTTTCCTCAGAAGGGCCTTTTTGTGTTTGGGTTTGAACGGGCAACTTCCTGACAGCCCCTCTGTCCTTGCAGCCTGGAGGAATCCTCTGGTCATATAGCATGTTCCTTCCCTGCACACACACACGTACAAAAACACAGAATATCCCTAAGGAATTAGAATCACCTGCTGCCTTCCCCTGTCCTGCTGGATCCCCAAACAAGGATGATCTTCAGCCCAAACCCATGTCCCCTTTTTTCCCAGTTCCCCTCAATCCCAACCCTCAGTCCCTCCTATGCACACTGCTCCTCACTCCCAACCAGAGCCTACTCCTCTTCACCCTTCTCCTCTGTCCCAACCCACAGCCCCCTCCTATTCCCAGTGCCCCTCAATCCCAACCCACAGGCCCCTCCTCCTCACGCTGCTCCTCAATCCCAACCCACAGCTCCCTCCTTCCCTCCAGCAGCACGTGCTTCAGACCCCCTTCAGGAAGATTTTCTTGCAAAGTTTCATGTATGAATCTACATGTGGAGTTTACAGTATGTTGGAAATATGTTGGGTTGCTTGCTGAAACGATCACTTTTGGCTGGTGTTGGATTTCCAGTCTCCATGTTATAGGGGCAGGATAAATAAAGGGTTGTTATCCTTGTTGTATGAATCGAGGGCAGCAGAACTGTGCTTGGCAGATCCCGATTGAGGGACTCACCCTCAATTCAATAGCATTTGCTAGGCAGGGGACAGGGGTTCCAAAGCCAAGTGGGCTGGGGCCTGGGTCCTAATACTAAAATTTAGGAGTTAGATCAATGTTAAGACAGGGTGGCTGTGGAGGGATGAGTGAGTCCCTTGGCAACACAGTGAGTACGGTGCCTTCTTATTTTTCCCCTTTCCCACCCAGGATGGCAGGTGAACTGTACAGAGGCACCTCTGGGCTTGCACTGACTAAGGACAACAGCTGTGAGTGGGGTGCAAAGGAGGGGGGCTCATGTTAAAGGACTTTTGGTTGCTGGACTTACGAACATTGTGGGAAAGACACTGCCCAGCATATTTGGGGGTGGGTCTTTTCCTCATTGTTTATGTTTATGTGTTGGGGCTGCTGACATGACTTCTGCTAACCCTGGGCTTATGTTGCAATGTAGACATACCCTGAGAGGGCATCTATACTGTGACAAAATCCCTGTGGCCTGTCTGGCCTGGATGATCTGATTTGGATTCCTGGGGCTCAGACTGGAGCCTAGGCTCGGACACCTTCAGCCCTCGTGGGGTCTCAGAGGCTGGGCTCAAGCCCAAGTATCTACACTAATTTTATAGCTCTGAAGCATAAGCCCCACAAACCTCAATCAGCTGACCAGGGTTTGAGAATAGTGACTTGAATGTGTTAATGGCGCTCTAGACATAATGCTAGGCTATGTGCACACTGCAATGAAACACCCAGGGCTGTCCCATGTCAGCTCAGGCTCCCGGGGCTTGGGCTGTGAGGTGGTAAATTTGCAGTGTAGACATCTTGGCTTAGGCTTAATACCGGGCTATGGACCCCACAAGTTTTGGAGGGAGTTTAGCAAGCAACAACAATAAAATGGCAATGGAGTATTACCTTGGACTCAATGGCATTTCTCCATTAGTCTATCTGCTTTGAGACAGGGACAATAACACATCCTGCTGCATTCGTTATTTCACAGGACGGTTTAGGATTTTCATTCTCACACACGGTGCATGAAGCAGGACTCATCCCTCGGTGGAAACTAAATGAGCTGCTCACAGATTCTGGCAACCACAATGAGCCATTTGGTGTGAGAGCCCAGTCCTGCCCCTGTACCAGAAGGAGGGTGTGATCTGCTAGGAGCTTGGAACACTGACCTATCAGCTCTTAACATCCAAACTTTCAGTAACTCTATTGTCAGTGCCTGTGAGTGTAATTTAAACCATAAGAACAGCCATACTGGGCTGGACCTAAAGCCCATCTAGCTCTGTGTTTTGTCCTCTGTCAGTAGCCAATACCAGGTGCCTCAAGAGTTACTTAACAAGGTTTCAGTAGGAGCTGAACCCATAATCTCCTGTTTACAAGGCAGGTGTTCTAGCAAGCTAAGCCATGGTGCCTACCTGTGGTTAAAATACAGTGTCTGCTCACACCTGACTCGCTGCTATCCCCACTGGGGCTGACAAGCTTTGCATGTGTTAGGATTCTGCAAAGCAGAGGAGCAGGTGACGTTTTCCTTGCAAGTTGTGTGTGTGTGTGAATCTTTGGCCAGGTCTGCACTACAAAGTTATTTCAGCATCATTATATTGCTCAGGTGTGTGAAAAACACACAACGCTCCCTCAATTGGCAGCTTGTGGCTGGTGTACATGCTGCAATGCCATGTCTGATGACAAAACTGCCCTGTTTGGGTGACAAAATAAAACCACCTTGACAAGAGGCCTAGAGCTTTTTGCAGCAAAATTAAAGTGACAAATTATCAGTGTATGCTGCTGGTCATTATATCACCATAACTGGCCTCCACCAGTATCCCATAATGCCTGTGGTGAACTCACCTGCCCTTCATTCCTGCTACAGAGGCTGGGCCCCTCCCCTTTCATAGCTCCAGAAAGTTCTAACTGCTGAGCCACTACACTGGGATTAGGTTGATAGAACTGCATTGCCAGTCTAAGTAATGTAATTACACCAACCTAATTTTGTAGTGTAGACCTGTCCAAAAAATCACACACACACCTTGGGAGCAAAACATCAGCTGCTCCTCTACTTTACAGAATCCAAACATGAGCAAAACTTGTCAGGGCCTAGTGGGACTTGTCAGAGAGTCAGGTGTGCACAGACATGATCCTTTAAGCAACAGCAGGCACCATTGTTTAGTTGGTTAAAATACCTGTTTTTTAAGCAGGAGATCCTGGGTTCAACTCCCAGTGGTGTCTTGAGGAGTGGCTTTTGGGGCTCCTGGTATTGCTACTGTCAGAAGACAAGATTCAGAGCTAGGTGGACCTATGGTTTAAATTACACTCACAGGCACTGATAATAGAGTTACTGAAAGTTTGAGTGTTAGGAGCTGATAGGTCAGAGGTCCAGTCCCCTCAATGTAGTTTTACCATTTCCACTTGCTAAACTCCCTCTCAACCTCTATAAAATTACAATGCAGACATATGGGCTTGAGCCCAACCTCTGAGGCCCCATGAGGGGCGAGGGTTTCTGAACCCAGGCTTCAGTGTGAACACAAATATCTGCACCACAGTTTTTAGCCCCTCAGCTTTACATCTAGGAGCCCAAGTCAGATGACCCAGGTCAGCCCTGCTGCCATCTTTATCCCAGGAGAGATGGATTCTAAGATTACGTCTCCATTGTAATGTAAGCCCAGGTGTGGCACACTGTGCTCAGAGGAGCACCTGGAAGCCCCATATTCAGCACTGTCATATAATGATGACATGGTTTGTACAAAGTCTGCCTGGTGAGGTATCATTTCAAAAGTCTTGATCTGTTGAACATTAATATCGTATTGGACTGTGTGTGCTCGCATTGGTTGGGAAGTTATGAAGTTTTGCTCTGTGTGCATTACTGAGATATGTTATGAGGTTGGGAAATGCCCATCACCACCAGCCTTTCAGGTGCGACAAGGGAGGAGCCAGACTCATTGCTGTCCCATTGAAGGTATCCACACACCCAGGGACTATCCCAGGAACCGTGTACAATGCAGGCTTCTCCAAGATAGCACAGAGACAATGGACATTGCTTGACTCACATCGTAGCAAAGGAGCTTCCTAGCAAGTTGGAAAACTATGAAAGAGGAGAAGAGACATCATGACTTGGCCTCTCTCCCCCACAACTCAGCAGCTGGAAACATACCTGGAGGACAAAGACTGAACTGATTCAGAAATCAGAAGAGAAAAATAATAATACTTTCAAACCAAAGTCCCCAAACAGACTAGTATTGTTTTTTCAGCAGAAAATTTTCAGTTTGGGGGATTTTGTTTGCTCAGTCAGAGCTTGCCAAGGGAAGCATGGAGAAAATATCTGAGTTTCTTCCTTCAGAACAGCTTGACATAGACACTAGCTCTGGTTCACTGTTCTGGCCTTGCTTGGGTTAAGGATATTTTAATAATTTGGGCAGGTCCCAGGGGGTTTGGAGAAGATGATGAGGATGTTACCTTTAGAGACAAAAACTAAGAAATACAGGACTAGAGAATTTTTTTTTTATTTTAGAAATCTGGGATTTAGACATTTTATTTAAATCAAGAGGAGGAGGGTCTGAGTTTCTGAGAAGGTTTTTGTTTGGAAGAAGCAACATTATCTGATCTGTCATTGTACCAAAGGGGGAGATGGTTGTCTATAAAGGAGGGGTGAAAACTAAATGCATCCAATAAGGAAAGGATTTGAACCCATGCATGCAGAGCACAATGGATTAGTAGTCCATCACCTTAACCACTCAACCACCTCATCTGAGCTGTCAAGAAAGGGACAGGAGGAGCAATCTAAGGCCAGCAGAGATAGAGACAATATAGAGTTTTTAAATACTAAGCGTAAGCAGGGTCTGAATGAGCTCCCCCCTCACATCTAGTGAGGAGCTTGGGGAAGGACTTCAGGAACAGACTGTGTTTGCATAGACACACCTACTCTGCCTAGGTATGCAGCATTAGGGGGCCACTTTCCCAAAACGACCAGTTTTGGCTGGCTTTGGGTTACAAATCACTTTAGGATTGAGTGGAATGAAATGTTATTATCCTTCCTGTATGAGTGAAGGGCAGCAGAACATACCTAGTCGGTCCTGATGAAGGGGTAGGTGGGTGAGTAATAGCCTTTATTGGGCTGCATAGAAGTGATTGAGAACATCATCCTAAAACAGTGGTCCCCAAACATTTCACACTATGCTCTCTTATCCATGGCTGTGGACCCTCTGAAGCTATGGTCAAGAACCGAGACTGGGAATGGGGCTGTTGCTTGCTGGGGAGAGGGGTGCAGACAGGGCTAAGGGGGTCGATGCCAAGCTGGGAACCAGAAACCCAGGCTGAGGGAGGGGTTGGGAAAGAGCTGGGACAGAGTGGGGCTGAGTGGTGCTCCCTCCATGGGGGCTGGCTCAGGCCCTGAAGTGCCCCCATGAATGTTCCTCTGTGTCCCCCCAGAAGTCATGTTCTACATTTTGGGAACCACTGAACCCTACTCACTAATCAGGGGCTAGTGATGCCAAAGGCCAGGGAAAGGGAGAACAAGTGCAGGGCCCCCAGCACTGGAACCATGTGAAGGAGTTGCAGGAGAGGGTCAATGGTTGGTGGCACAGGGAGTTAAAGGCCCAAGGGGGCAGGAGTTAGGGGAGAAGGAGGTGCAAGGGTTGGGAGTGCAGGAGCTATTGGTAATGGGGGTTTGGGGATCATCCAGGGGCAATGGGGAAGTGCCAAAGTACAAGCTTTGCCCAGGGCACCATTTCCCCTGATGCTGATCTGAGCAATTGGAAATGACCATTCAATGAGAACAGAACCATAGTGTAGAAAGGCCCCTTTGTTAAGTGGTGATGGCTGAGTGCTTAGGGAGATGGGTAAGAAAGCAAGGAGTGTCTTTCTGTGGAGGTTTGATTCTTGCCTGCTAGGCAAGGCTGGTGTGTGGTGTCTTCATGGCTGTACTTTCAGTGTCTGATGTGCCACAGGGAGCCAAGTCTAGACATGTTCAGAGGCTCTATGCCAGGATTTATCAAACTTCCTTTCACCGCAACCCCCTTCTACCAAAAAAAACTTACTACGTGGCCCTGGAAAGAGGAACCAAGCCCCTCCACCCTGGGCAGAGACAGGAGAGACAAAGCCTGAGCCTTGCCCCAGTTAGAGGAGGGCAAAACCAGAGCTTGAGGGATTCAGCCCTGGGTGGTGGGGCTCAGACTTTTGGCTTCAGCCTCAGGCCCAAACAAGTCTAATGCCAGCTCTGGCAACCCCATTAAAATAGTGTTATGACCCACTTTGGTGTCCTGATTCACAGTTTGAGAACCACCGCTCTATGTTGATGGGAGAGAGTTTTCCTATGGGTTTAGTTAATCCACTTCACAAGAGGTGGCAGCTATATCAGTGAGAGAAGCTATATCGGTGGGTGTGCAAGCTGTGGTATTTACCATATTTAAGAAGTTTAATCAAACCCCATTTTTAAAACCAGCTATGGTCTGGGAATGGCAAAGGAGCTCGATGTAGCAGGGTCTGTCCTTTAAAGTCCTGGAGGTCACAATTCTGTACTCCTGTTGTCATGGAGGTGTAGCTTGCTGGTAGAGTGCTTGACTGCCGATTAAGTGGTCCTTGTTTTAAACCCCACTGTTCTTTTATAACTTTCTTTCTTTTTTTAAAAAAAGGAAAACATTTTCATTTCTATTCTCCATTATGTTCAGGAGTTCCACTATACGGGGGTGCTTGATATAAATGTAAATATTCAACATTTTGCTGTCCAAATGCATAAAAACCTAGCAAACCTGTCCATCAGCTGAAATCAGTTCCAATCCTCCAAGAGTCTAGTTTATGTTTTCATCAATTAAACAAAGGTATCATATGAATGTACATTTGCAGATCCCTCTTCTCTAGGAGCTATGCTGTGCAGAAGAAGAAGAACCACATCCAGCTGCAGTTCAGGAGTCTGATGACCAAAGAGCTACCAAACGTTCTCAGGGCTGGAGAAAAATGCCTTCTAGTGAGCTATTGAACGAACTCAACCTGTTTAGCTTATCAAAAGAAGATTGAAAGATGACTTCATTGAAGTGTTGAATGGCCTTAATGGAGAGAAAAGACTGGGTATTAAAGGGCTCTTTAATCTAGCAGAGAAAGGTATAACAAGACCCAATAGCTGGATGGTAAAAAGAGACAAATTCATACTACAAATAAGAAACAAATATTCAACAGCAAGGATGATTCACCACAGGAACAAGCTACCAAGGAAAGTGATGGATTCTCCATCTCCTGATGTCATTTACTGAAGACTAGATACCTTTCTGGAATGTTTTTGCCCCAAAAGTAGCTATTGTTTAATGCAGAGGGTCAGATTAGGTGCTCTAATGGTCTCTTCTGGCCATAAGGTTGACTAGTTTCTGAAAAACTGAGAGTAGCATTGGGAGCAGCGTCTGATGTTTTCCTACAAGGAAGTTTCGCGCTCTACGTGAAACTTCCACCTTGCACCCCCCCCCAGCTAAAGCCGGCCCCCGCATGGCAACTAACTCAGCCCCCAACCCGGGGAGCGCCCCCTGCAGCATCTACCCCCCCACCATGACAGCTAACCCCTCCCCCATGCTTCCTTGGCAACTAACTACACCCAGAGAGACTTCTCCTCCCTCTGCATCACGGCAGCTAACCTTGCCTGAGGAGACTTCCCCACTCTCCCCCCCAACCCCCGGCAGCTAACTCTGCCTGGGGAGATTTCCCCCCTCTCCCCCTCCCCGCCACAGCAGCCAACCCTGCCTGGGGACACTTCCCCACTCTCTCCCCCCCCCTTGCCACGGCAGCTAACCCTGCCTGAAGAGATTTCACCCCTCTCCCCTCCTGCCATGGCAGCTAACCCTGCTGGGGAAGATTTCCCCCCTCTCCCTCCCCTGCCACAGCAGCTAACCCTGCCTGGGTAACCCACCTCAGCTCACCTCGGCTGCGCCTCCTCCACTGAGCACGCCGGTGCTGATCTAATTCTCCTTCCCTCCCAGGCTTGCGGCGCTGATTGGAGGAGAGCTGGGCTGTGTGCTCAGCAGAGATGCTGACATCAGGTAGGCAGGACAGGGGCAAGGGGCCAGGGAAACCTCAGAGACCCCTGTGGCTTTGCTTCAGCAAGTCTCCTTCTCAAGGTCTCTCTTTGAGGACTGAGAGAGTATTCGGGTTCACGGACGTGAGCGCCAGGAGGAACCTCTATCGAGTTTTCTCCTTCCCTTTTCCTGATTTTACTAGAAAACAGCCGTCCCTGTTTAGAAGGTAAGAGCCTCCTGGAGGTTTGAAACCTGTTCAGTCTGATCCATCTGGTGACAGTTGAATTCTAGGCATGGAAAACAAGAACTTAAGGAGGCAGAATTTTATTCCGCATCTGGGATTTTGTCCCATAGAATCACTGGGGACATTAGGGTTTGTCCTTTTTGTTTCACCTTTTTCTCCATCCATCCCTTCCTCCTTTCTCTTCGTCTCTTGTTTTTTTGTCCTTTCTCCTGTTCCCCTCCCAACACCAGGAGTGCTCTGTGTGTGTGTCTGTGTGTGTGTGTGTCGCAAGGGAGTGCTCGGCAGCTCCCACTGTGGGAGGTCCACCCAAAAATGTGGGGCTGAAATAGTGCTCAGGCAGTGATCCCCACCAGTGACCTGGGCCATCCTTTGGGCTCTCTGGTGATAACCCTCAGCCTCCCATCCTCAGTCTCTACCCTGATTGGCTGAGCAGGGGGTTATTGAAAGGGAAGAGACTCAGGTCCTTGTTGTTCTCTTTTAAGACCGAGTAAATAAGTCATAACCAGTCATATGTTTGATGAACTTTAGTGCTTCGCTTCATTAATGGTCTCTGAGCAGTTCATGATTCTCTCTAACATTGCAGTTCTCCTCAATTACTTGCTGAATAATTACTGTGCACTGTTGTTGGTCTGCAGCTCATTTGAGAACACTTTATTCAAGTCATTCAGTGTTTGAAAGTCAAGATCTGATGGTTAGTTTGAAAATCAGGGCTCTTGGGTCCTATTCCCAACTCTGCCACTGGCTGGCTGTGTGACCTAAGACAAGTCAATCCTCCTTTCTCAGCCTTAACTTCTCCCTCTTTCAAGTAAGGATAATAATGATCTACTCCTACCTATCTCACGGTGGGTGGGGGATGGGAATCCATTGGAGAGTGTCACTAGGAGTAGTGCACAATATGAGATGTCCTATCATGTTTACTCTGATCAGATTATGACATAATAGAATAGCTGAAATAGGCTATTTTATTTCTATTTTTTTATTTTGAAATTGTTAAGAGCAGCAACTACTTAGCTCAGACTGAAGCATCTAATCTACTGTTTGTGATCTAAATGTCTCCTCTTTGTAGGCGACGAGACAATTTAACACACTGTGACAAACAGGAGATGCTTTTGTTTTGCAACAAAATCTTTTTTCAAAGAACTTTCATCCCACTTGTTTTGATTTCGAGAAACAAATGGGTTTAGTCTGAAGGGGATTTTCTGACAGAAATGGTTTCAATGAAATTTCCCCACCATCTCGATTCCTGGGCTCTATCCCTGCCTCTGGAGGGTTTTGCTGTTTGTTAGAACAGGAGTCAGGACCGGTGGCTTCTCTTTCTGGCTCTGCCACCACCTTGCTGTCTAGGCTGTTGGACAGGTCACTTCCCTTGTCTGTACCTCAGGCTCCTCCCCATCTGTCCAATGGGAACAGGGACAGTTCTCGAACTTTGGGTGGTCATGAGCCTGAGTGAGATAAGGGGCTTTAAAACCCTCTGTGAAGGAGAAAGGGGAGTTTCACGGTGTTTAGCACTAAGGAATTCTGAAGTTTGCTAAAATGTTTCGTCTGTGGCAACAAGAACTGTTTGGGGCCAAACTTTTTAACCACTGCCTTTTTTAAAGTCTATTCAGGGATGTGAGTCCCTGTCTCTTAGGCACCTGAGATTCTTTGCCAGCAGGAGAGAAGATGTTCCTGCCTCTGTTTTTGTGGCCTTAACAAACCAGGTGTCGTGCCTCAGTTCTCATCTGAGACTCCTGAAAAAGAACATCTTCCCATCCATGAACAAGACAGGACCTATCTTTAAAAGGGGAACAAAGAGACCCCTGGGACATACAGACTAGCTGGCCTCACTTCCACAGCTGGAGAGATACTGGAATACATTCTTAAACACTCAGTGTGTTAGGAGCACGTACGGGACACTTTGGTTCTTAGGACTAGTGAGCATGGATTTGTCAAGAACAAATGATTCCAAACCAATCCTTTTTCCCTCTTCGGCAGGGTTCCGGGCCTAGTGGAGGTGGGTAAACAGTAGATGGGATCTGTCTTGGTGTTACTAAGGCTTCTGACACAGTCCCGTAGGACATTCTCACAACAAAATGAGAGAAATGTGGTCTAGATGCAATCAGTGTAATGTGGGTGCAGAGCTGGTTGAAAGGCCAGACTCCAAGAGCCCGTCTCCATGTTTGGCTGTCCAACGGAGCGGGTGCACCTCGTGGGTCCAGCAGGGGTCACTCTGGGGTCCTGTACTATTCAACGTTTTCATTACTGATTTGGAAAATGGAGTGGAGAGCATGCTTCTAAAATTTGCAAATGACACCAAGCACTTTGGAGCACAGGATTGGAATTCAAAACGCCTTTAACAAATTGGAGAATTGGTCTTCTTGAGCCAAACTCCATGGCTGGGCCCCTCTCTCTAGACTGGGATGAAGTAAAACCCCAGAGCCAAACACTCCTCCTCCTGGGCAGTGCGCTCTGCCCTTGAATGGTCAGATGCTGCTTAGCACTGTCAGAGCAGCTATGGCTGGGGGATTCTCCCAGCACTTTCCAATAGCGGGATAGTATTAAATCCCCAGCAATGGAACTCAGGAGTCCTGACTCCTAGTCCCCTGGTCCAGTGACTCCAGTGGATCACACCCGCTGTCAAAGGCAAGGGGAGCAGCCATGAGGACCTGCTTGTAATTGCCAGCTGTGGGAGGGATTGTGAAGCAGTGGTTAACGAAGGGACCTGGAAAGAAGGACTGCTGGGTCCCATCCATCCTTCTGACACTTTGTGTGACTCTGAGCCAGTAGCTTCCCCTCCCCAGGGCTGTTTCTCATCAGTAGGGTTGGGGTCACAATCCCAACAGCCCAGGGGGTTGGGAGGCTCCAGGAAGGTGTGTAAAGTGCTAGGATTTCAGGATCCTGAAGGCGCTGTCACCCCCGCACTAGGGTGATGTTCTGCACCCCCTGCTGCTGGCCAAGTTTCTCCTTTCCCTGGCAATAAGACAGACACTTGTTTTCCCAGCCAGCCGATCACCCAGTGTCATCACTCTGCCTGCTGGCTGGGCAGGGTAACTCCTCAGGTCACCACTCCCCTCTCCAGCCTGCCTTGGGCTTGGAGAGTGAGGAGAAGGGCGAGGGATGACACTGAATATCCTCCACCCATCGCTCCATCACCAGAGCAAGTGAGTGGCATTAGGGTTCCTCGGTGGCATCCCCTGTATGTCTGGGGAGAGGCAGAAAGAGGAGGTTTCAAGGTTCCTTCTCCACTCTGCACTTTAGGGTACAGTTGTGGGGACCTTCATGGACACTTCTAAGTTTAATTACTAGCTTAGATCTGGTATCACTGCCACTATCCAGAATTTTCAGTGTCTGGATCACTCCCTGTCCCCCTAAAGCCTTCCCCACTCTGGATAGCCTTGAGAGGCTCCTTTACTAATTCCCTGGTAAGCCCAGATCCAATACCTTGGATCTTAAAAGAAGGAGAAATTAACCATCCCCCCTCCTTTCTCCCATCACTCCCTGCTGAGTCCAGATCCAATCCCCTCGTATCTAAAAACAAAGAAAAATCAATCAGGTATTAAGAAAAAGGCTTTTAATTAAAGAAAAGAAAGGTAAAAGAAAACCCTCTGGGAGAGATTAGCATACCAGCTACTCTCACAGACAACAGATTCAAAACACAGAGGATGTTCCCCTGGGCACAATTTAGTTATACAAAAAAAATACCCAATTTGATTCTACCTCTAATTGCATAAAACAGGTTACAAAGAAATAAACATAAACCTATTTATTCCTTTCTAAAAATTTACTACACTGATAAGAGGCTGGTTCCTTAATCTTTTTCACTCTGGCTGAAACGGAAACTCTCAACAAAGGAAAAACTTCCCTCCTTCCTTTGGAAACATCTTGTTCCCCCATTGGTTCCTCTGGTCAGGTGTTAGCTAGGCTAGGTGAACTTTTTAACCCTTTACATGTAAAAGAGGCATTAACCCTTAACCATGTGTTTATGATACGCCCCCCCAAATTCTCAGACAGTGTGGAACCACATTGGCTGTGATTTCTTCCTAGAACTTTAGAGTAAACCGATTAATAAAACACATGCACCTTTTCATATACTACTAATTATGTAAAACTACAAGATTTTTCACATTCCAAGGACAATTTAACAGTTAACTGAAAAACTTTCATGGGAGAGTGCATCAGCTACTTTGTTAGAAGCTCCTGAAATGTGTTGAATTTCAAAATCAAAATCTTGGAGAGCTAAACTCCATCGAAGAAGTTTTTTTGCTGTTTCCCTTGGCAGTATGAGCCACTTTAGCGCAGCATGGTCGGTTTGTAGCTGGAAATGCCATTCCCAAACTTATGGGTATAGCTTTTCCAGGGTGTACACAAAGGTGAAACATTCTTTTTCACTGATTGACCAGTGGCTTTCCCTCTCAGACAGTTCCTTGCTGAGAAACACGACAGAATGAAATTCTTGATCCGGTCCTTCCTACATTGAAACTGCTCCTACTCCACACTCAGATGCATCTGTGGTTACTAGGAATGGTTTGTCAAAGTCTGGGGCCCTTAGCACAGGGTCCGACATGAGTGTTGCCTTAAGCTGGTTAAAGGTCTTCTGGCACTCATCAGTCCACTTAACTGCATTCGGCTGTGTCTTTCTGGTCAGGTCTGTTAGCAGGGCAGCTATTTGACTGTAGTGTCGTATAAATTGCCTATAATATCTGGCCAAGCCTAAGAAGGACTGGACCTGTTTCTTTGACTTTGGGACAAGCCACTTTTGGATAGCATCCACCTTGGCCTGTAGGGGATTTATCATTCCTTGACCCACCTGGTGTCCAAGGTAAATCATTCTGTTTTGGCCTATTTGACACTTTTTAGCCTTAACATTTAGTCCTGCCTGCCTGATGCGCTTGAAGACTTTTTCCATCTGCTCCAGGTGTTCTGCCCATAAATCAGAAAAAATGGCCACATCATTGAGGTAGGCAACTGCAGATTGTCCCAATCCTGCTAGGACACCATCTACAAGTCTTTGGAAGGTGGCAGGTGCATTTCGCAGCCCGAAGGGAAGCACATTAAATTCATACACTCCTGCATGATGACGAAGGCTGACCTTTCCTTGGCGGATTCATCTAGCGGTACTTGCCGGTACCCCTTGCTAAAGTCTAACGTAGAGATGAACTGGGTATGTCTCGAGTTCTCCAATAGCTCATCAGTGCGTGGCATTGGATAGTTGTCAGGATGAGTTACAGCATTTAGCTTACAGTAGTCCACGCAAAAGTGTATTTCCCCATCTGGTTTGGGAACTAGAACCATGGGAGATGCCCATGCACTGTTAGAGGGGCGGATTATACCCATCTGTAGCACGTTTTGGATCTCCCATTCTATAGCAGCTTGGGCATGAGGAGACACCCGGTAGGGCGGGTTTCTAACTAGGTGAGCATTACCTGTGTCAATGGAGTGGTATTACCTGTGTCAATGGAGTGGTATCCTGGGGTGGCTGAGAACACTGGGGCGAAGTAGTGCACAACTCCTTGATCTGTTGCCTCTGCAGATGTTCGAGGGCTGTGGAGAGGTTCACCTCTTCCACGCCACCGTTACTTTTTCCTTCCTAGTAGACACCTTCAGCGTCATCTCCTTCCTGGGCTGTAAACTGGGAAACCTTTAATTCTCTGGAATAAAAAGGCTTTAGAGAATTAACACGGTACACTTTAGGCTTTAGGGTAGAGGTGGGGAATGCTATGAGATAGTTAACAGCACCCAGGCGCTCTTGGACCGTGAATGGCCCTTCCCATGAGGCTTCCATCTTATGGGCCTGTTGCGCCTTCAAGACCATAACCTGGTCCCCCTACTTTGAAGGAACGCTGTCTGGTGTGTTTATCATTCCAGACCTTTTGCTCTTTCTGAGCATCCTTTAGGTTTTCTTTAGCAAGGGCTAAAGAGTGTCAGAGGGTGCTTTGTAGGTTGCTTTCAAAGTCTAGAATGTTAGTTCCTGGAGAAGGCGTAAACCCCTCCCATTGCTGCTTCACCAACTGTAATGGCCCCTTAACCTCGTGGCCATACACAAGTTCGAATGGTGAAAACCCCAAACTGGGATGTGGTACAGCCCTCTAGGCAAAAAGCAACTGCTGCAGCACTAGGTCCCAAGCACAGGAGTGTTCATTTACGAATTTACATATCATGGCCCCCAAATTCCCATTAAACCTCTCCACCAGGCCGTTGGTTTGATGGTGGTAAGGGATGGCAACCAAGTGATTCACCCCATGAACTTCCCAGAGGTTTTTCATGGTCCCTGCCAGGAAATTAGTTCCCAAATCTGTAAGGATGTCGGATGGCCAACCTACCCTGGCAAAAATGTCTGCTAAGGCCTGGAACACAGTTTTAGCCCTGGTGCTGCTTAGAGCTTCTGCTTCTGGCCATCAAGTAGCAAAATCCATGAAAGTCAGTATGTACTGCTTTCCTCTGGGGGTCTTTTTTGGGAAAGGAACCAGAATATCCACATCTACTCGCTGAAATGGGACCTCAGTTATGGGGAGTGGCTGGAGAGGGGCTTTGACCTGGTCTTGAGGCTTTCCCACTCTTTGGAACATCTCACAAGACCGGACATAATTAGCAACGTCCTTGCCCATTCCCTCTCAGTGAAGGACTTCCACAACCTGTCTTTGGTTCTGTTCACCCCAGAATGGCAACTGGGATAATCATGAGCTAAGCTCAAGGGCTTTACCCGGTATTTAGTTGGAACTACCAACTGTCTTTGAGGATGCCAGTATTCCTGGTGTCCACCAGAAAGAGTATCTTTGTATAAAAGTCCTTGTTCCACAACAAACCGGGATCAGTTGGAAGAGCTGAGAGGCGGTGAGATGCTCCGTGCCACCACCCAATCTTTCTGAAGGCTGTCATCTGCTTCCTGCTCAGTCTGGAACTTTCCCTTGAGGCTGGAGACACCAGTTCCTCCTTAGACTGTGGACTTGGGCTTGGTCCCTGTGGAAGCGATGTAGATGATGAGGTTGTTTTCATTGATTGTGAACCGCTCTCTGCTGACGCACTATGTGATATTTCAGGCTCTGGCTGAGCCTCTTGGGTAGAGTTGTCTGCTGCTTCTGCCAGTTCAGGCCCGCTGGTGCCCTCTGGTGTTGGAGTTGTAGATGGGTTTGCAAGCACTGGAGTCAGTGCTGGCAACGGTTCTGGTGCTGGTTGCTTTGCCAGTTCCAGTTCTGGGACTGGATTCACTATGGCTGTAGCATTCATGGGTAGAAGATCCGGTTCCACCATCTCTGTCTGGATCTCTGGTAACACAGACGGGGCCCTGGTGGACGGCTCAGGAATGAGGATGGGTGTGGAAGCTTGCTTGGCCTGGCTGTGTGTGACCATTCTCACCTTCTTGGTCAGCTTCATATGGTTGGCCAAGTCTTCCCTCAGTAGCATGGAGATGGGATAATTGTCATAGACTGCAAAAGTCCACATTCCTGGACAGCCCTTGTACTGGACAGGCAACTCAGCTATAGGCAAGTTTAAAGATTTTGACATGAATGGGTGAATTGTAGCTTGGGCCTCTGGGTTGATGAATTTTCGGTCCACTAAGGATTGGTGGATAACTGACACTTGTGCCCCAGGGTCTCTCCACGCGATAACCTTCTTTTTGCCCACTCTCAAGTTCTTCCTTCTCTCCAAGGTATTTGAGAGGCATCTGGGTCTGGGGATCTTTGGTGTGATTGTGGTGTAATGAACTTTAATCAGTTGGGGTTCTTGGAGCACTGGACCTTTATATGTCCCAGTTCATTACATTTAAAACATCGCCCAGCTGACTGGTCACTGGGTCGAGGTGGGTTGCTGGAGACTGGTGCGGTGGGACAATAGGGTGTCTGGGGCTTTCCTTGGGTTCTAGATGGGGCCTTGGGATGCCCCCGATGGTAGGGTTTAGTTTGGATTTTCCCTCTCTGATATTCGCTCTAGCTGCTAGTAGTTTTTTTCTTTTCTGCCAGCTTCCATCCATTTGGCTCCAATCTCCCCCACCTCGGTTACAGTTTTGGGCTTCCCATCTAGGATGTACCTTTCTATTTCCTCAGGAACACCCTCTAAGAACTATTCCATTTGCATTAGGAAGGACAGCTCTTCCAGAGAGTTAGCACTTGCTCCTGATATCCAGGCATCCCAATTCTTTCCAATGTGGTGGGCGTGTAGGGTAAATGACACATCTGGTTTCCACCTTTGGGCTCTGAACTGCCAACGGGCATGCTCAGGTGTTAGCCCCATTCTGATTCTGGCCTTGGTTTGGAAAAGTTTTTAATCGTTCATGTGTTCCTTAGGCATTTCAGCCACCACCTCTGCTAAGAGTCCACTGAGCTGTGGCCTCTGTTCTATCATGTCCTGGTCTGTAGGGATGCTGGACCCATAGCAGGCCCTTTCGAAATTTTCTAAGAAGGCCTCAGTATCATCACCTGCCTTGTAGGTGGGGAATTTCCTGGGATGGGAAACAGTACCTGGAGAAGGGTTGTTAGGGTTGGCTGGTAACTCCTGCTTAGCCCTTGCTAATTCCAGGGCATGCTTGTGGGCCTCCCCCTCGATCTCCATAGCCCTCCGGTGGTCAGCCTCTTTGGCTTTCTCTTCTCTTTCTCTCACTTTTTCTCTCGTCTCCATCTCTTTTTCTCTCGCCTCCATAGCTCTTTTGTGGGCAGCTTCTTCCCTGGCTATTTCTGTATTAATTTCTAATTGTTTTAGTTCCATCTGTCTTTTATGTTCGTTGTCTTTCTCTATTGCTTCCAGCCTAGCCAGTTCTAGTTTGTTAGCTGCTTCACTGGTACTCATTTTTCTGATTTCTTGTGCTGGCCACATCCCTCTGCAGTTCACTGAAACTGGGATGCACTTAGCTCAGGGCTGCTTGGTTAACAGAGATTTTTTAACTAGTTATACCCAAGAGGCAGAAAGAAAGAAAAACAATTCAGCGTGTAAATTCCTTTTGCTGGCTGCTTGCTCACAGCTTGAAGCCTTCTCTTAACAAAGACCCTTGTTAAAAAACTTAACATCTCTACCCTCACACTGCTTTCTAAGCAGCTAGAAAGGAGAAAAAAAGTCCTCCTGGCTTTTGGTTTAAAATGATCCCACCGCTCTTCCACCATGTCAAGGTTCCTTCCCCACTCTGAACTTTAGGGTACAGATGTGGGGACCTGCATGGACACTTCTAAGCTTAATTACTAGCTTAGATCTGGTATCACTGCCACCATCCAGAATTTTCAGTGTCTGGATCACACCCTGTCCCCCCCAAACTTTCCCCTCTCTGGGTAGCCTTGAGGGACTTCACTAATTCCCTGGTGAACACAGATACAAACTCCTTGGATCTTAAAACAAAGGGAAATTAACCATCCCCCTCCTTTCCCACCCCCACCCCCTGGTGAGTCCAGATCCAATCCCCTTGGATCTAAAAACAAGGAAAAATCAATCCGGTATTAAGAAAAAAAGCTTTTCATTAAAGGAAAAGAAAGGCAAAAATCATCTCTGTAAAATCAGTATGGAAAATACTTTACAGGGTAATCAGATTCATATAGCCTAGAGGAACCATCTCTAGACTTAGGTTCAAAGTTACAGCAAACAGAGGTAAAATCCTCTCAGCAAAAAGGAACATTTACAAGTTGAGAAAACAAAAATAAGACTAACACACCTTGCCTGGCTGTTACTTGCAAGTTTGAAACATGAGAGACTGGTTCAGAAAGATTTGGAGAGCTTGGATTGATGTCTGGTCCCTCTTAGTCCCAAGAGCGAACAACCCCCAAAACAAAGAGCACAAACAAAAGACGTCCCCCCACCAAGATCTGAAAGTATCTTGTCCTCTGGTCAGGTGTCAGCCAGGTTTACTGAGCTTCTTAACCCTTTACAGGTGAAAGAGGCATTAACCTTTAACTATCTGTTTATGACAGTAGCTATTACAGGGATGGGAAAACAACTCCACTCACTGTCTGCTCCAGAGTATTTTGCCACAGCAGCATTTTAAGTGTAGACAGAGTGAACCTGGATCTGGCTCCAGTTCATACTGTGGATGATCAGGCACTAAGACTACAGTGGTAATAATTCTCTGGTGCTTGCATAGTTAGCAGGATTCAAGCCTGCATAGGGTGACCCCAATGGATTTCAAGTCCCTCGCCTTAACCACTCAGCCACAACTACTGGGTACAATTGTTTCACTACACAATGATTCTGTTCTCACTGAATTGTCACTTCAAATTGTTTGCTCAAACCAGCTTCCCCAGCACACTCATGGCTGCGCATCTGTGTAAGTGTGTTCTTGGCTGAACAGAGAGAATTCCTGCCCATTTCCCTTCCGGCTGGAGCAGGATTAGAGTGTGTTTGTGTTAACAACATTGCTGTAGATTGTTGTTCGTTCCCCACTCTGACAATTCAGACAGTCCCTTTCCTATTCAAATCTCCAGCACATCATTCCAATAGCAGGAGTCAGGATTTCTCTGGGGCACTGAAATATTTCAGGGGATTGGTGTGTGAGCTCAACCTTGCATTCCACCCTTGATGTTTCCTGGACTGACAACAGCAGCAGAAAGAAAGAGCTGAGCCAATATCTCCCTGTCAGGGATGCAGGTGCCATGTCCCCTCTGTCTGCCCATTGCCATTGCAGGAGAGAAAGGTTCACTGGAATCGAGTGCCCTGGCTCAGACCAGAGACACAGGGAGGTTTTGCTGTTCACAGATGTGTGCAAAGGAAATTGTGTCTCTGTGTGAAATTGAGGCGGGAAATGAAATGTCCACATGGTGACCCAATACCCTAAGGAATGTGGGTGAAGGACTCGGGCTGAGAAATGATTTAACAGGGGCTTATATCAATTTATTGCCCTGATTAAAAACTATGGCTTAAAAGCAGCCATGTTGTTAGTACTTGTACCTGTGTAGGGACACCTCAGTGGGTGTCAAGTCCATTGCCTTCACCAGGGGCAGTCAATTATTTTAAAAGATCCAAATTTCTTGATCAAGGTCTAGTCAAGTTTTAGACTCCAGAGAAAACAATACACTGATGATAAGAAGAAGTATATAAAAAAAAATTGAAGTCACTATGGACATAACTATGATGTGTCGTGTTTCACTTTTTATATCTGGAGCCACTTCCTTTCCCTTTGGCCTTGTAGTTGACCAAGGGTAAAATGAAACATCTCCTCAGATACCAGGGAGTGTTTATGTTCATTCCTGTGAGCTGCACAGGGGTTTGATGTTGCTGCTTTGAATCCTCCATTTCTGCCGGGAAATGGAACAATTCAGGCTGTCACTGAACTGAAGGAGGGAGATCATTGACAGGGAAAGGGACGCCTCCTCTTAAAGGTGTTTTTCTAGCTGGCACAGTAGCGTAGCTAAGGGGGAGCAGAGGTAGTGGCCACTCCCCCCAAGCACATTTTCCACATAGCCAGCACTGGGCTCTGGACTCTAAGTCAAGAGCTGAGTTTTGTGTGTGGCTGCAGGCTGGCTCTGGGCTCCGCACAGCCCTCCCGCATCTCCAACCCTGCTCGCTCACTCTGGGGCTGCAGGCAGCATTGGCTGGTTGCCGGGCTCCCTGGGGACAAGGAGGAGGTGGCTCCCGCCTGCCCACAGCTGCCTGGCTCCCTAAGCCGGGGTGGCTCTGCCAGGAAGGGAAGGGGTGGCAGCACAGCCACCCCCCCAGTGCAGCAGGGGGGGCTGAGGATCAGCTGCCCCATTGGCCCCCAGCACCCCATGCAGAGCGAGGTGGCCACGTGGCAGGGAAGGTGGCTCTGAAGCCCAGCTGGTGCTGGCGGAGGAGGTGGAGAAGGAAGGAAAAGGGGAGGATGTTTTTTTCTCGTGGTGTCTCTTCAGTGGAGGGGGCTGAGGGAGCCGCAGAACCAGGAGGCAAATGAGCGACTTTGGGTTATTGCCCTCGCCGTGTACTTACCCCCTCCCCAGTGCTGTGCCTGGGGCTGTGAAACTGTGCTTAGTGCAGCTGGTGAAGGAAGGGGGGTAAATGTGCTTTAAGGTGCCAGTTCTGTCTCCTCAGTCTCATTGCTGACTAGCGGCAGACTCCGTGCTCAGAATTAAGCAGTATTCTCTGGGCTACTGGACTCTATACTAGTTTTCAATTACCTGCTAAATGCTTCAGCCATGCCACTTTCTCACTCAGCTACATCCTGAATAGGGGTGACGTGTGTAGCACATGCCAATTTGAGGTGAATAGTCTCTTGGCCAGATTCTACTGGGTTTATGATGCTTTGTGCCATGGGCTGGAGCAAAGTGGCTGGTGGATAACCATGGTCTATTCCAAACCAAGCCCTTCTGTCAAACTCAGAGTTTCACAATCCTTACAGCACCTTCCACTTATAAAGTGTCTCTGACAGAGGTTCTTCCCTTCAACACTGTGACACACTCTGATCCCTGGCTTAGACCTTCTTATTGAGAAACAACCCATAATGTCATGCCCCTTCTGTGTTATTTCTAGTGTAGATGAGAGAGTGTTATTCAGTGTATTTCCCATCTCCCCTGAGCCCAGGTCACTCTGAATCACTCACACTGCTGAGTGGAGAGAGCCGGTGGGATGGGAGAGCTGAGATTTCCCTCCATGGTGTGTGGGGCAGAGGGCTGGATGAGCAGTAGGACATGAGAGATACCAGCATGGTGAGCAGATCCAGTGCAGAGTCGCTGAGAAGGGCCCAGGGTGCAGGAAATGAGACTTCTCTGACTCGCTGTGACAACTCCACGGCTGAGACAGCCCAGGCAGGAATTGCTGAGGATGTTGGTGTGGTTTGTTCAGGTGATTCATTTCCAAATCTCACAAACATTCTCTGTTCAGTAGGAAAATACACATTAAGAGTTGGGATCTATCCCTGCAGGGAGCAGGCAGATCAGACTGGTGAATGGGGAAGGTCGCTGTGCTGGGAGAGTGGAGATTTATTACAGTGGCAGCTGGGGGACAGTCTGATGATTTCAGGAACCTACCAGACTCCAACATCATTTGCAAACAACTGAGATGTGGACGTGCCAGAAATGCAACTGTCTCTGCTCATTAAGGGCAAGGAGCCAGGCAGAGCTGGCTGGACGATGTGAACTGCTCTGGGAATGAATCCGATCTCTGGGAGTGTCCTTCCAGGGACTGGGGCCGGCATAAATAAAGGCACAAAGAGGATGCGGAAGTTCTCTGCTGACGTCTGTTCTGGGAATGCTCTTGCGAGCCGGGTTACCAGGGGATTTAACGGAGGGGGCAGAAGTTTCAGGAGATTGCTGAGAATGATCCTTTGCCTGACTCAGAGGTCTAGTGATTGCCCTCCATATCCTCCGAGGGAAGGGACCCCGCAAGGAATGAGGCCCCTAAAAGTGGCAAAAAAAATGTAAGGTATAACTAGGTAAGTGACATTTATTGACGCTATTGCACAATCCATGTCGGTTTTACTGACAAAACCGTGAAGTCATTATGATACATCATAATGCTATTGGCTACATCAGTTGTCTGTAGGTCAGTTTCGAATTTTAGTTGGACCCATTCAAAGAATGTGTATTTGCATTCATAATGGCGGTCGGTGGATAAATGTTATTAATTTAGTTGTTTAGTTTTTTATCATTTCCAACGCAGAAGCGTGCTTTGTGATGTCTAAGAGAGTGTATAAGAGCGGAGCTAGTAAACGAAAGGCAGCAAAAGATGCCGAGAAGGAACTTGAGAAAATTCCAAAGTTGTCAACGTATTTTGCGCTGCAATCCAATGTACAGGTACAGGCACAGGAAACGGACATTGCTAGCAGCGACGAATCGTATCCAGAAGTATCCAGAAGTGCTTCAAGTGAGGTCAAAGGTGAAGCCAGTTGTTCTACCAAACAAACTGTGACAGATATTTCAGCTGCTGCCGGGAAAGAAGTATCTGAATCTGAACCACTGACTGATGATCCAGGAGATTGGCCATCTATAATATCGGACAGGCAAGTGTGTGACATTGTTGCACATGGCCCACCGCAGCAGAATGAAAGTTACGAATTTCCATTTAACGAGGAAAGACGGAGGTTCACAAGTACTCATTTCTATCGAACCGTGGCAAATGGCGAGAAAATAAGTCGTTCATGGTTAATGTACTCAGTTCAGAAAGATGCCATTTTTTGTTTTTGTTGTAAATTATTTGGCACTGGCGACATACCGCTACGTTGTGGAACATCTGCTTGGAAAGCACTGTCAAAAAGACTTCAGCAGCATGAAACAGGCAAAGGTCATCAAGACTGTATGGTGAAATGGTTTGACCTTCGGTCAGGCATAGTAAACCGTACATCTATTGACCAACTTGAATTGCAGGCTTTTCTGAAAGAAAGAGATTTCTGGAGAAATATTGTCAAACGCATGGTTGATGTCGTTATTTTCTTGTCCGAAAGAAACTTGACGTTTCGAGGAAGTAATGAAAAGCTCGGCGATCCTTCAAATGGCAACTTTTTGGGATTGTTTGAATTGCTTGCAAAGTATGATACTGTCCTCAGTGAACTTTTACAGAGGATAAAGAAGGCAGAGACACATGTTCAGTACCTCAGTCCACAGATCCAAAACGAGCTGATTCAACTTGTTGCCAGTAACATTCAAGAGGCCAACATAGCGCAGCTTAAAAAAGCAAAATATTATTCAGTTATTTTGGACTGTACTCCCGATGTGTCACATGAAGAACAGATGTCTTTGGTGTTACGCTTTGTTGAATGCAACGGTGAAGATGGTGTCAATATTCATGAAGCGTTTGTTGGTTTTCTTAATGTTCATGATACTACTGGTGAGGGCTTATTGGAAGCGTTTCTTGAAAAGGCAAACAACTTAGGAATAGACATTGCTGACATGAGAGGCCAAGCTTATGATAACGGCACAAATATGAGAGGAAAGAATAAAGGAGTTCAAGTCCAATGCTAGAAATAAATGACCATGCCTTGTATGTACCATGTGGAGCTCACACTTGGAATCTTGTGATCTCAGACGCGGAAAAGTCATCGAAATATGCCGTTGACTTTTTCGGTCTGATTAACAGAATATATGTTATCTTTTCTTCTTCACCTTCACGTTGGGATATACTTCAAGAACATATGCCAATATCTGTTAAAGGGTTATCGGAAACTCTTTGGGAGTCAAGAATTGATGCTGTGAAGCCATTGCGTTATCATCTTGAAGAATTGTGCAATGCTTTGTCATCTTTGCGAGAATATGCACTCGAAAAGAAAGATGGCAATACAGCAACAGAATCCGGTGCGCTTTTAGACCATGTTACTACATGGCCTTTTGTTCTGACTGTGTACACGTGGTACGATATACTATTTCACGTCAATAAAACCAGCAAAATAATTCAGTCACTAGATGTGTCAATTGACGTACTGCAGGCAGAAGACATCTGTTCTTCATGTGACACGTCGAGAGTACAGTCCAAAATAACTGAATAATATTTTGCTTTTTTCAAAATTCAAACAATCCCAAAAAGTTGCCATTTGAAGGATCGCCGAGCTTTTCATTACTTCCTTGAAACGTCAAGTTTCTTTCGGACAAGAAAATAACGACATCAACCATGCGTTTGACAATATTTCTCCAGAAATCTCTTTCTTTCAGAAAAGCCTGCAATTCAAGTTGGTCAATAGATGTACGGTTTACTATGCCTGACCGAAGGTCAAAACATTTCACCATACAGTCTTGATGACCTTTGCCTGTTTCATGCTGCTGAAGTCTTTTTGACAGTGCTTTCCAAGCAGATGTTCCACGACGTAGCGGTATGTCGCCAGTGCCAAATAATTTACAACAAAAACAAAAAATGGCATCTTTCTGAACTGAGTACATTAACCATGAACGACTTATTTTCTCGCCATTTGCCACGGTTCGATAGAAATGAGTACTTGTGAACCTCCGTCTTTCCTTGTTAAATGGAAATTCGTAACTTTCATTCTGCTGCGGTGGGCCACGTGCAACAATGTCACACACTTGCCTGTCCGATATTATAGATGGCCAATCTCCTGGATCATCAGTCAGTGGTT
This sequence comes from Gopherus flavomarginatus, assembly GCF_025201925.1. NCBI lineage: Eukaryota > Metazoa > Chordata > Testudines > Testudinidae > Gopherus > Gopherus flavomarginatus. The sequence goes on along the minus strand of NW_026115061.1, from coordinate 5,965,014 downwards.
CAGATTCAGATACTTCTTTCCCGGCAGCAGCTGAAATATCTGTCACAGTTTGTTTGGTAGAACAACTGGCTTCACCTTTGACCTCACTTGAAGCACTTCTGGATATTTCTGGATACGATTCGTCACTGCTTGCGCTGTCCGTTTCCTGTGCCTGTACCTGTACGTTAGATTACAGGGCAAAATACGTTGACAACTTTGGAATTTTCTCAAGTTCCTTCTCAGCATCTTTTGCTGCCTTTCGTTTACTAGCTCCGCTCTTATACATTCTCTTAGACATCACAAAGCACGCTTCTGCGTTGGAAATGATAAAAAACTAAACAACTAAATTAATAACATTTATCCACCGACCGCCATTATGAATGCAAATACACATTCTTTGAATGGGTCCAACTAAAATTCGAAACTGACCTACAGACAACTGATGTAGCCAATAGCATTATGATGTATCATAATGACTTCACGGTTTTGTCAGTAAAACCGACATGGATTGTGCAATAGCGTCAATAAATGTCACTTACCTAGTTATACCTTACATTTTTTTTGCTACTTTTAGGGGCCTCATTCCTTGCGGGGCCCCTTCCTGTCGGAGGGTACGGAGGGCGCTCGCTACACCTCTGTCTTGAGAACATGACCTATGAAGGAAAGCTGAAAGAATTGGGTTTATTTAGTTTGGAAAAGAGAAGACTGAGAGGTGACATGATAGCAGTTTTCAGGTATCTAAAAGGATGTCATCAGGAGGAGGGAGAAAACTTGTTCACCTTAGCCTCCATTGATAGAACAAGAAGGAATGGGCTTAAACTGCAGCAAGGGAGATTTAGGTTGGACATTAGGAAAAAGTACCTAACTGTCAGGGTAGTTAAACACTGGAATAAATTGCCTAGAGAGGCTGTGGAATCTCCATCTCTGGAGATATTTAAGAGTAGGTTAGCTAAACGTATATCAGGGATCGTCTAGACAGTGTTTGGTCCTGCCATGAGGGCAGGGGACTGGACTCGATGACCTCTTGAGGTCCCTTCCAATCCTAGAGTCTATGAATTCAACTTGGTGCTTTGTCATCTTGTGTCATCATTTTTATTTCTTAGCTTTCAGCTATTTAAATGAACTCTAAAACTTTCATACTGACTGTTTACTATATGACATTGTATCTCTCTAACCTACTTCATAACCATCATTGACTTTCTTTCCATTTTAATACTATCCCATAATATCAGAGACAGTGAGAAAATTAGCAAATAAAGGTACATGACTATCTTTCTATCTCTGTAGAGAATGATAGATACACGTGTATCTGTCTCACATAGAGAGATGTGATGTATTCCCTGCAGCCAGGGCCAGCTTTAGGAAGTGCGAGGCCCAATTCGAACAGTTTTGACGGGTCCCTGGCAGGGATGACTAAAAAACTAAAAACACATAAAAAAACACGGGGCTTGTACTCACTGGACAGTGTTCCGAGTCTTCGGCAACACTTTGGCAATGGGTCCTTCACTCGCTCCATGTCCTCGGCGGCACTGAAGGACCCACCACTAAAGATTCAGAGCAAGTTAAGGACCCGCCGTCGAAGACCAAGAGCAAGCGAAAAACCCGCCACTGAAGTGCCACCAAAGACCCAGAGCGCCGCCAGGTGAGTAAAAATTAAAAAGGTGTCTCTAGCCAGGGAAGGAATTCTCACTGGGTCCGAAGCCCTCTTAGGCGTGGGGCCTGATTCGGGGGAATTTATGGAATAGGCCTAATGCCAGCCCTGGGGGTCTTTTATCATTTTTGTCTTGAGTTCATTAAATCACTAAATGCCCCATAGCAATCACTATGATCCCAAAGAAATTCTCACAGGAAAATCATAGCAGGTGAGGCTGGAGCTCAGGTTATGAATTCTAGTGAGGTGGGTGGGCTAAGTCTGCTGATCTGGTCTAGGAGATTCACTCCTGCTTGCTCCAAAATGCTTTGTAGACACACCCAATGTGGCTTGGCTAGTAACAGAGCCACAGATATCAACCTCTGTAACCTGAGCTGGGGAACAGGAAATAAAGCCTGGTCCACTCAGTGAGACAGAGCAAGCCTCTCCTCGTTTTACTGAACAGGGAGATCCAGGCTGATGTTCTCAAAATGGGCCACTTGCTTTAGATTCCTCCTGTTCTGGATGTCCAAGTTGTAACACATTGAGCCTGGCTTTCCCATTGAAGTCTGTGGGAGCTGTGGGATCTTAGTTCAACCACTAGAACAGGGCCTCATCCTCCCTGATTGAACTAACCTCGTTATCTCTAGCTTGCTTCTTGCTTGCATATATATACCTGCCCCTGGAAATTTCCACTACATGCATCCGACGAAGTGGGAATTCACCCATGAAAGCTCATGCTCCAAAACTTCTGTTAGTCTATAAGGTGCCACAGTACTCTTTGCTGCTTTTACAGATCCAGACTAACACAGCTATCCCTCTGATATCTGAGTATGGTCATTGTACGAATTTCCCAGTTTGTCATGGATGAGAGTTTTGTCTTTTTTTCTAACACTAAAGCAATGATATGACCTGCCACCCTGAGCAGAATGACAGTAGGGAGAGTTTGAGTTGTAAGTTATGTATCAATTTTGTCTGGATGCCCTAGGACTGCATAGGCCCCAGAGCTAGAGGGATCATCAGAAATGCTTCATAAACTCTTCAGGCCCATGTCAACTATGCATGCCTTACTAATGAAGAGGACCTCCATTGATCTGGAGCTCTTTGTGAAAGCAGGGGAAGGGGAGCTCATAGACTCATAGACTCTAGGACTGGAAGGGACCTCGAGAGGTCATCAAGTCCAGTCCCCTGCCCTCATGGCAGGACCAAATACTGTCTAGACCATCCCTGATAGACATTTATCTAACCTACTCTTAAATATCTCCAGAGATGGAGATTCCACAACTTCCCTAGGCAATCTATTCCAGTGTTTAACTACCCTGACAGTTAGGAACTTTTTCCTAACGTCCAACCTAAATCTCCCTTGCTGCAGTTTAAGCCCATTGTTTCTTGTTCTATCATTGGAGGCTAAGGTGAACAAGTTTTCTCCCTCCTCCTGATGACACCCTTTTAGATACCTGAAAACTGCTATCATGTCCCCTCTCAGTCTTCTCTTTTCCAAACTAAACAAACCCAATTCCTTCAGCCTTCCTTCATAGGTCATGTTCTCAAGACCTTTAATCATTCTTGTTGCTCTTCTCTGGACCCTCTCCAATTTCTCCACATCTTTCTTGAAATGCGGTGCCCAGAACTGGACACAATACTCCAGTTGAGGCCTAACCAGCGCAGAGTAAAGCGGAAGAATGACTTCTCGTGTCTTGTTTACAACACACCTGTTAATGCATCCCAGAATCACGTTTGCTTTTTTTGCAACAGTATCACACTGTTGACTCATATTAAGCTTGTGGTCCACTATGACCCCTAGATCTCTTTCTGCCATACTCCTTCCTAGACAGTCTCTTCCCATTCTGTATGTGTGAAACTGATTGTTCCTTCCTAAGTGGAGCACTTTGCATTTATCTTTATTGAACTTCATCCTGTTTACCTCAGACCATTTCTCCAACTTGTCCAGATCATTTTGAATTTTGACCCTGTCCTCCAAAGCAGTTGCAATCCCTCCCAGTTTGGTATCATCCGCAAACTTAATAAGCGTACTTTCTATGCCAACATCTAAATCGTTGATGAAGATATTGAACAGAACCGGTCCCAAAACAGAACCCTGTGGAACCCCACTTGTTATACCTTTCCAGCAGGATTGGGAGCCATTAACAACTACTCTCTGAGTACGGTTATCCAGCCAGTTATGCACCCACCTTATAGTAGCCCCATCTAAATTGTACTTTCCTAGCTTATCTATAAGAATATCATGAGAGACTGTATCAAATGCCTTACTAAAGTCTAGGTATATCACATCCACCGCTTCTCCCTTATCCACAAGGCTCGTTATCCTATCAAAGAATGCTATGAGATTAGTTTGACACGATTTGTTCTTTACAAATCCATGCTGGCTATTCCCTATCACCTTACCACCTTCCAAGTGTTTGCAGATGATTTCTTTGATTACCTGCTCCATTATCTTCCCTGGCACAGAAGTTAAACTTACTGGTCTGTAGTTTCCTGAGTTGTTTTTATTTCCCTTTTTATAGATGGGCACTATATTTGCCCCCTTCCAGTCTTCTGGAATCTCCCCCGTCTCCCATGATTTCCCAAAGATAATAGCTAGAGGCTCAGATACCTCTTCCATTAACTCCTTGAGTATTCTAAGATGCATTTCATCAGGCCCTGGTGACTTGCAGGCATCTAACTTTTCTAAGTGATTTTTTACTTGCTCTTTCCTTATTTTCTCTTCTAAACCTACCCTCTTCCCGTAAGCATTCACTATACTAGACATTCCTTCAGACTTCTCAGTGAAGACCGAAACAAAGAAGTCATTAAGCATCTCTGCCATTTCCAAGTCTCCCGTTACTGTTTCCCCCTCCTCATTGAGCAGTGGGCCTACCCTGTCCTTAGTCTTCTTCTTGCTTCTAATGTATTGATAAAAAGTCTTCTTGTTTCCCTTTATTCCCATAGCTAGTTTGAGTTCATTTTGTGCCTTTGCTTTTCTAATCTTGCCTCTGCATTCCTGTGTTATTTGCCTATATTCATCCTTCGTGATCTGACCTAATTTCCATTTTTTATATGACGCCTTTTTATTTTGTAGGTCATGCAAGATCTCATGACCTACAAAATAAAAAGGCGTCATATAAAAAATGGAAACTAGGTCAGATCACGAAGGATGAATATAGGCAAATAACACAGGAATGCAGAGGCAAGTTTAGAAAAGCAAAGGCACAAAATGAACTCAAACTAGCTATGGGAATAAAGGGAAACAAGAAGACTTTTTGTCAATACATTAGAAGCAAGAAGAAGACTAAGGACAGGGTAGGCCCACTGCTCAATGAGGAGGGGGAAACAGTAACGGGAGACTTGGAAATGGCAGAGATGCTTAATGACTTCTTTGTTTCGGTCTTCACTGAGAAGTCTGAAGGAATGTCTAGTATAGTGAATGCTTACGGGAAGAGGGTAGGTTTAGAAGAGAAAATAAGGAAAGAGCAAGTAAAAAATCACTTAGAAAAGTTAGATGCCTGCAAATCACCAGGGCCTGATGAAATGCATCCTAGAATACTCAAGGAGTTAATGGAAGAGGTATCTGAGCCTCTAGCTATTATCTTTGGGAAATCATGGGTAATAGCTAGCATAGTCCTCAGAAGAATCCTAATGGCGAAGCATGTTACGGAGTGTAAAAAAATATCCTGTGGATTTCAGGCTACGCCTCAAAGAGCAAAACATTTTCAAAATCTGTTGGACGCCACAGGGGTTTGCCAGATGGGGGCCTTGACTCTGGTGTGTGTTGGCACTTTAATACAGAAAAAGGAACCTTGATGTATATGCTATGAGACTGTCCAGCAGTCAGGCAGCTGTGGGAAGAAGTGGACATGAGTGAAAATAGTGCTTGGCTTCAGCAACCAAACCTCAGCTGAAATTATATCCTGCTGTCAGAGTGCAGAGCAGCTGCACCTGTATTTCCTCCTCCATAGTCCACCAAAGGCACACTCTTTTAGGATCTCGACTCCCAGCCGTCACTTCTCTCTTGGGCAGACTCCCACGTTTCTCTCCCCCCTGACTGGGGTGTTTCCAAGCTGCACAACTCTCTGCCTACACTGTGATATCCCCAGCAAGCCAGACAGCATGAATGGGAGTTTGGAGGAAGATTTTCAAAAGCTCCTAAGGGATTTAGGAGCACAACTCGCACTGAAAGTTCCCTTAGCACAGTGGGTGCTGGACTGATACAGCCTTATGCTTCTGAATCTTCCACCCACAGAGCAGTGTCTTAAGGGGGAGCTGATTTCAGAATATGTCTCCTCTGTAGAGCATAAGCATCATGGGTTAAATCCATCCCTGATGTCTCTGCGCTTAACTGTTACACCAGGGGTAAATTGGCCCACTTATCTTTTTTAAAATCTCACTGCAATTTATTAGCAATACTTGTAAATCTAGAATATAACATTTGTGTGTTAATTAATATCCAATGGGCCACTACATAATTTTAAACAATCAACCTACAGAGGGATATATTAGCAGAGAGAAAGCTTTTTGAGGCAGGGGAGAGTAATTGTGTTTCATTTATGCATCAGTTCTTCGAATCCCAAAACTCCTGTTTATTAAGAACCGGCTAGATCAGGGCTTTGAGAATGGTCAATGAGACTGTTTGGGTGCTATTTTCTAAATTGCTGAAGTGGCTTACGGGCACTAGTCACAATGAAAGTGAGTGGGAATTGTGATCACAAGTCACTCAATAAACCCACCCATTGCCCCCAAGTGCCAGTGTGACTCTTGGTGAAATTGACACTGGTTGAAAGTTCTTACCAGTTGTTCGACAATTTGGTAGCCTTAACCTATGTCCTAGTGGACAGCTCCTTAAATCCCCAGAACATTGTGGTAGCAGCTACAGTCGGAGAACCTTAACATTCCACACCCACCCCTTGCATATCTACAGCCTACACAAGCCTTCCTGTCCTGCTGGACGATCTGCCATTGAATGACATGGGCCTACTGTAAAACAGACATATCCTTTGTGAAGAATAGGTTGGATTTTAAGGCCCCAGGACTGTACGTGACAGAACCATCCCTGAAGCCTCTTGTATCTGTGGGACATGCTGATCTTTCAGAGAGATCAGGGTTGGAATGGAACATGCAAGAGAGAGCTTGGTTGCATAGCAGCATTTTAAAGGATAGTGTTGTGACATAAATGCCTCTAAGGGTTTCACGTTCTATCCCTGTCCTACCTACTCTCTCTCCAGCACTACTGTCCCACACAGATCAGCCATTATGATTCCTCTATGTGAGAAGAGCTCTCTGCAAAGCCACTTTATTGTCATCCTTAAAATTCTGCTTTGCTGTGATGCCTGCAAAATGCCTGATGATGGAAAATGGGCTTTTTTCCCCATGGAAATTTTTAACACAAACAAAACAAATAAAAGCATTTTCATCATTTTTTCCCATTGAAAAGTGCAATCCTTTGGCCAAAAAAAATAATAATAACTAAACAAAACAAACAAAAAAAATTGGCCAAAAATTTGAAATATTTTGATTCTGAAATACTGCCTGGTGCTTTATGGGTGCTGTAGTTTTTATTCTTCAAGCCCACATTCGCCTGTATAGGCTGGAAACCACTCTCTCTCCTCAGAGAGAGAGGACGTGGTTGCACCATGGGAGATGTAGTCTAGCAGGGGATCCCAGCCCATAGTGAAGAATGGAGACACAGAGAACTGAAATACAGCTGCCATGGGGCACCGCAGAAGGCTCTCTGAACCAAATTATTTGAATTTTGGGATATTTGTTTTTTCAACAAATATTTGAAATTTCCATGAAAAACAGACACACACACAAAAAAAAGTTTTTCTCAAAAATTGATAGGGTTCTGCCTACCAAAACCTCAAGCATTCCCTGAAGTTTTATAATTGATCAGAGATGATTTTGAAAAGATACAGACAGAGAAATCATACCAAAATAAGCACAGGGCCCTGCTCTGCTAATGAAAGGTGGCTCAGCAGGAATTAAACCTAGGCTATTCAATACCACAGCACAGGATTTTAACACTCAGCAAAACCCTGCTGCTCATTCAGTCCAAATTGCTGGGCAGGTTCACACACCTCTTTGTCTTAGGTGGGGGAGGGAGCTTCTGATTAATTCATCCTGACAGTTATGTGAACAGAAGGGTGTGTTCACACATCAGTTAGAATAAGTTTTTTACCTCAACCATAACAAGGTTTAGTCCAGGTCATAATGACATCCCTCAACTCAGGGGAGGCTCAGACTAGTCACCCACGCTTGGCCCCACCCTACAACGTCCACACAGCTATTTTTAGCATGTTAGCACAAGGCCTGCTAGCATGAGTCTGCCTACCAACGCTGGGAGGCTCACCTTCAGCTGTCACATAGACATATTCTTCAGTGGCTCAACTACTCTCATTCCTTCAATTAGTTCCTGTGTATTAATTTGAATAAGAGGCCTGAGGATTAATGTACTATTCAATGGGTAGAATTTTCAAAAGCGTTCCCATTCAGAAGGACCTAAGGATGGAGGAATCTGTGTGTCATTGAAAGTCAATGAGATTTATGCTTTTAAGTCAGATAGACACTTTTGGAAAATTTACCCAATGTGCTTCAGGATGAAAGATGCTGGCACTTTTCAAATATGCCATGAGTAGCATTTCCTCCACATCTACCCGTTGTTTTTTTAATTGACATCGATTTTGTTGTTGCTGAAGCAAAGAGGTTGTGTCAACAGGAATCATTCACATCATTTATTCTATTTTGATAGCCATTAATCTATTTTGGGTCTGATGCATTGGGTCTTGGGAAATATCTACATTGCAATGTAGGCCTAAACTCAGACTCAGGCTTGAGGATTTCAAACTGACAAACGCACATTCAACCACCATTCTACACATACTGGGAATATAATTAAGCCTTCTTTTGCCATGGGCTCTGTGATCAGGATACTGTTTCATAAGCCCAGGCAAAAGGGGTACCTCCAGTTGACTTTCCAATCCCAGACTGGTTAGCAACGGACCTGTAGGACTCTGGGGTATAGCAAACTACCTTTGAACAGGAATGGCTTCCCTTGCATATGAGTCGTGGAGCTGAAGGGTCCGGGAAACCTGCTAACAAGGCTCCAGAAATGCAGCTTTCCTCATGAGCAAGTTCTGGTCATCCCGGGTCTGCATGACAAGGGGGTCCCACAGTCTGTGCTCGTGTCCCTAGTCCAGAAGCACCAGTCTACACATGGGGCATCAGTGGCTCTCTCAAGAGTCATGAGCAGCAGCATCCAGTTTGAGTCTGTCAGGTTTGTATCACCCTCATCCTCCTCCAACAGGTGCCTTCTTTTGCCCCTGAAATGTCCACCAGCACCTCACGGAAGCTCTGCCCATTGCCTGAAACAGGAGTGAAAGAACAAGCAAGACAATTGCCTCCAGCTGCTAGGCACATGCAGACTCAAAAGACAACTTGGTCCGATTCCTTCGCAGGCTGCAATAGCTTCTGGTAAACTGATGCGGGTTGGACAGTCAAGTCTTCCCTCAGGGCACCACAAACAAAGGGCTAGAATGGCTACCTACTCGGAAAGGTGCTAGGAAATCTGGCACAGGCTGGCTTGACTTAGGTCTGCGTAGTGCAGCGTAGATGCCTGAATGTTGGTGTGAGGTCTGGGTCCAGAAATTCTAAACCAAGTGTTAATATTCAGTGTGGACACTCAAGCCTAGGTTTACACTCACTGAGCCTACAGGTTCAAGTCCCACACACCCTAGGCTTACATTGCAGTATAGGCACACCCTTACACCCCTTCTACCCATTGCAAAATGACACGCAGTACAACAAATGGGAAGACCAGTACAATCTTCCCAGATATTAAGTTATGGAGCTTTTGGAAATCCAGGACATCAAGGAGAGAGAAAATATTTGAACCAGCTAATTATGCCCATAGTGATCTGAGGCCAGTGCTAAGTAGAATGTGGCATTCACACAATTCAGAGAGAGCAGAGAAATAGATGAAACAAGTATCTGAAATCTCAAATGTCACTATGTAGAGCGCAGACAGTCAGGTTTCCAATTAAGGCAGTAGCAAGTATCAGCTTTAGCCATGAATGAGAATGTCATCAACCCAAAACTTAGCATGTCCTCATGTTCCCCAAAGCAGTTCCCACTGATGTGAGCTAGGGCCCTACTAGATGTAAACTTTCTTGCTCATTAAGCCGGATGGATTCCTTCACAGATGAGTGACTCCATTTGAATTCATTTGAGCAACATATATTAATGGATGACTTTTCTCAGGGCCTCCTTCACCTCTTTGTTTCGCAGGCTGTAGATGAGGGGATTGAGCATGGGAGTCAGGACTGTGTAGAAGACAGAGAACACTTTGTTCAGGGCTTTCAGTGTATTGGTTTTTGGTAGCAGATACACAGTCATTAGGGTCCCATAGAAAACTGTAACCACAATGAGGTGAGAGGAGCAGGTGGAAAACGCCTTTTTCCTCCCAGTGGTGGAAGGGATTCTCAGGATAGTAGCAATGATACAAACATAGGATGTCATAGTTAAAAGAAATGGGCAAGGCGAGTCTAGGGAGGCGAGTATGAAACTAACCAGTGTAATCATGCTGGTGTCACTGCAGGAGAGTTTTAGCATTGGAGAAAAATCACAAAAGAAATGGTCAATTTCACTGAGGCCACAGAATGTTAATTGTGACATAAAACACATAATAATTACGCAAATTAGAAATCCACTTATCCAAGACCCCGCTGCTAGCTGGAGGCACAACCTGCCGTTCATCAGGGCTGCATAACGCAGGGGTTTGCATATCGCTAAATACCGATCATAAGACATTGCTGCTAGGAGATAACATTCTGTAGCTGCCAGAGAACCAAAGCAGTAAAACTGTGCAAAACAGCCACTGACAGAAATGGTTCTATCTCCAGTCAAGAGACTGGCCAGTAACCTGGGCAGGACGGTGGATGTGTAGCACATTTCCAGGCAGGACAAGTTCCCCAGAAAGAAGTACATGGGGGTGTGAAGGTGCTGATCAGCCACAACTAGCGCAGTGATGAGGATGTTCCCAGACATGGTCACAATGTAGATCACCAGAAACACCAGGAAGAGAAGGAGCTGCAGTTCAGGGAGATTCCCGAATCCCAGGAGGATGAATTCTGTGATGATCGTTCGATTGTCCTCTTCTGCTTTGTCTTTGAGGTGCATCTAGGTACAAAGGAATGTCCTAAAATTCAGAGACAGGACTTTCAAAAGGACAGACATCCCAGCTTTAGCCATGAATGGGAATGTCATCATCTCAAAAAAGAGTATCTCCTCACATTCCCTGGAGCAGTTCCCATTGGTGCAAGCTAGGGCCCTACTAGATGTAAACTTTCTTGCTCATTAAGCCAGAAGTTAGATCTTGTGGATTTATTCATTTATTCTCAAACAGGGGTCACTGTTAGTGTAGGGAAAGCCCCTGGCGTGCCGGGCCAGTGTGTTTACCTGCTCCATCCATAGGTCCGGCTGATCGAGACTCCCACTGGCTGCGGATCGCTGCTCCAGGTCAATGGGAGCTGCTGTAAGCAGTGCAGGCCCATGGACTTACTGGCCGCCACTTCCAGCAGCTCTCATTGGCCCAGAGCAGCGATCCATGGCCAGTGGGAGCTACGATCGGCCACATCTGCGGAGGGGGCAGGTAAACGCACCAGTCTGGAATGCAAGGGGCTTTCTCTACACAAGCCGCGACCCCTGTTTGAGAAACCCTGCCTAAATCCTTTTGAAAATGGAATTTAGGCTCCTCAGTCAGTTAGGGATTGTTGCAACACTGAGCTCAGCAACCACTAAATAGCTTTATAAATCTGGTTCTCAGGGCTTTGCTTTATCAGGATCTTAATTCAAGCTTTGCAGAGCCACGAAGCATCTGCTGTTCCTCAAAGGATGCTAGCCACTGGAGTGTTTTAGCCCACACTAAAAATGGTCAGCGGAGCTAAGAGAGAGTAAAGGAATGGCTTTAACAAGAACTATCTCACAGCCCTTCCTTACGTGAATAAATCCATGAGGTCTAACTCTGATCTCCCAAATGGTTTCTTGCAATATTAACTTCTGCCAGAGATCCTCCCACTTTACAGCTGCCCAAGTGAGGTTAGAACCAGGAGCTGTAAATTCTGAGTACATGTACATCCTACATGCTAGTATTTTATTTTTAAATAACTGACTTGCTGCACTGAATATATATACATTTAATAGTATTTTATTATAATGGGACTTGGGGGTCTACATTCATAAGTGGGATAGACAGAGCAGTAGGTCTGGTTGATCTTCCTTGTAACCTCAAAGAACATTGCAAAGAGATGATCCAGTTCTCAATGCCTCCTGACAGCTGTTGAGACCTCTCTGCTCACACTCTGGTCAGTGGAGGAAAGGCTCTGCTGGAGACAACCAGCAGCTACAGGGTCAGGAAAATGTAAAGAGCTTCTACTTTAGGGGAAAATCCATAGGGACATTTTAGAAACAACTGAGGAAAAGAGTGAGAATCCACGTGAAAGAGGTGAGTTGTGAGGGAGATAGAAAGGCATTCAACCCCTGTCTAAAGGGCTGGTGGACTGGAGATAAAGGCTATGGGATCACCCTGGGTGCTGTTATGATCACAGGATACAAACAGCGAAGTTAGTGTAAGCAGAGTCAGGATAAGCTCTACCCTGACATCTGGTGGAAAGAATGTCAGAGAGTTTATTTGCATAGACACGCCTACCCTATCCCAGATTGCTGAGCGGTGGGACTGCTTGGTGACAAATGACTCACCCTCAGTTGGGTGGTACTTGCTAGACAAGGGTCATGGGTTCCAAAACCCAGTGAAGTAGAGAGGCTGGGGACAGGTATCTGTGCCTGGTGGTGCAGTCTCCTTGTGGAGCCAGAAGCACCAGTTGCACCCCCTCCTCTCTCCACTGTGGAATGTCAGAGTTGATTTTTTTATTCCCTCAAGAATCTAAATACAGGTTGCTGAGCTGAACTCACTTTGGGCTAATGGTGCACTCGCACTGGGGCTCCCCCACTAAGAGCTGAGATCACTAAGAGTTGAAATCACAAAAAAGCTGAACTGACTGAGCTGAGAGCACTGAGTACTGTGCTAACTAGTGGGGGAGCCTGAAGATATGCTGTGGAACCGAGCAGCTGGCGGAGTGGAGCAGTTGCGGGGACGGCTGGAGCGGATCACGGGACAGCTGGTGGCAGCAGAGCGGCTGGCAGAGCGGAGTAGCTGCGGGACGGGTGGAGCGGCCCACAGAGTGAGCGGAGCCGAGCAGTTTTGCAGAGCAGCTCATGGAGCAGAGCAGCTGGTGGAGCGGAGCAGTTCCTGAGGACGGCTGGAGGAGCAGAGTGGAGCGGAGCAGTTCGTGGAGAAGGCGGAAGCAGAACCCACGGAGAGACAGGGCAGTTGGCCCTGGACCACGTAAGGTGCCCCTTTCTACCCAGGCTGGGGGGAGGGACCTCTACAGATAGACTCTCGAACTCTGGGGTGGCATTGACCAAAGACTTTTGGGTTGTTGGACTTTGGGGTGATTGGACTTAAAATCCTAAGCGGAAAAAGGACAGTGCCAAACGTACTTGGAGGTGGGTTTTTGTTTATGGTTTGTGTTATAACCCTGTTTGTGGTGTTTCTCCAATGGGATGCCACATTGATTCCTTCCTTTATTAAAAAAGATTTTGCTACACTCAGACTCCGTGCTTGCGAGAGGGGAAGTATTGCCTCCTAGAGGCGCCCAGGGGGGTGTGGTATGTGAGTGTCCCAGGTCACTGGGTGGGGGCTCGAGCCGGTTATGCATTGTGTTACTGAAACGGAACCCCTGGATACTGAACCCGGCCCTTGTTGCTGCCAACTAGAGGGGCAGAAGGGTTACATTAGATTAAAACATCAAATACTATCTCTGGAAGGTTGCAGTGTAACATGACTTTATTGCATAAAATCCAAAACCTCAATGCACAGAACCCAAAACCAGAGAGAGAAAAGCAGGCTGCTCCGTAAGGCAGAGACACCAAACTCACCCCACATTGCTCTAGGCTGGATCTTTTCAGACTGACTTCTGAAAGACATCGATCTCATGCTTCCCTACAGAGCCCCCTGGTCTGCAAGCAGAACCTGGAAAACCTTTAAGAATTTAAAGTGATAGCCTATAACAGTTTTCAATATTCCACAGATGCCTTAGAAAGAGAGGGAAAGATACAGGCAAACAGAGAAACAGACAGAAAGGCACAGAGAGACATATGCAGACAGACAGAGAAATTAGACACATCAAGGGAGATGTGTGAAACAGCTCTATTTAACATTAGAGCTGACTGGAATTTTTTTCCTTCACAGAAATTTTGGACTTTTTGTGAAAAAAATTGACAATCAAAATTTTGTGGCTGAAAACTGAAACTTTTTCACCAGAAGTTGAAAGCTTTTGATTTTTTGACCCAATATTTTTCAGTTTTTGGCTGAAAAGTTTTTAGGTTTTGGCCAAATTTTTTTTTCAATAAAAACATGCCATTTTCCAGGGAAAGTACACAGTTTTCATGAAAAAAATTCATTTAATATGAAAACCCAATTTTACATAAAAAATAATAAAAACAGTTTTTACAAGAAATTTCCCACAAGCTCTCTTTATCAAAAAGAAATCTAACACATCCAAAAAGGCAATATAAAATAAACCCTCTGTATTCCCGTGTTAGAGAAATAAAGAAACAAAAGAATAGTACACTAGATTAGTAATGTATCACTGTAACCAATTTCACTCAAATGATCACTGAAAGACCAAGTGAGCTGAAATGTGTCTAAGTTATCAGTTAAGTTAGAGAAGTTTTATCAAGACACAGGCTGGTCGTGAGCCACCTGAGGACAAGGATTTGTTTTCCTTATGGAAGTACAGAGCAGCTGATTTTGCTTGCTACATGGGACACAATTCCCACCCAGTCACTATATCTCATCCACAGCATAAAAAGGAGCTTGGAAAACAATAGTGGGCTGAAAAGCAAGGGCAAATTTTCATAGAGAGGAATCAAATGCAGGCAATCAAAGAAACACTGAAACACCCTGTCTGGGACAGGATAGAATGGGAAATGCTCCGTAACCAAGAGAGACAGACACAGACCAACACATAGAGCCTTTGTAGTTCAATTGTTTTCCCAGTAGTACTCTGCATGGTCTAAGGTCCTAAATCAGCCTTCACTCAATGAAAATTCCCATATACCCAGAGCAATGGAAGTGTGTTGGTTACAGACTGATCAAAAAGTGAATAAAGACCCCCAGGGTTTTCCCCAATAATGATTATATCGACTAGATCTGGTTGGAAGTCCCCCATCTTCATGCGAATTGTCAACTTTTCATCAAAAAACCTGAAAAGTGAAAAATTTGTGCTGAAAGTTGCTGAAAACCAGAATTCCATCAGAGAACAAAATATGTTTGGGTTTTCTGAAGAAAACTTTTTTTAAAAAAAATGGAGGAAAACAGACACTTTCCATGAAGAACTAAATAAAAAAAAACGGTTCTGGTGGAAAGTTTCTACCTAGCCCTAACATTTACCTTTAGTTGTGAGTATGAAGGAGTGATCAATGTACTGGTGTGCGAGGAGTGACCAGTGTACCAATGGTGGCCAGTTTGGGGAATCATGATGCAGTTTCCACCATCAATCACTCTCCTGTCCTCATTTTCTTTTTGCACTTTCATGCGCTCTCTGTAAAGACCTGTCCATTTTCTTGATGGGTCCTGCGACCCTGCTTATTCCAGTACTCAGAACCTTCATTACCCTTTCTCTGGTTATTGTGGGCTTTATAGAGGAAACCAGTCTCTCCTGTGTGTTGCTGACAGAGGAATGACCCTGGAGACTGCTTGTGATGATTATATCTAAAGTAATGTGATGGGGGAATTGTTTATATTTTGCATTTCCAAACAGAGCACTTAACAAGACTAAAGAAAACAACATTCTAACACTACTGAGAACTTACGCAGTGATTTTTTCATCAAGACCGCATCTTCAGGTTGAACTAGCTTACTGGCCTCACTCAACTATTTGAGATCTAGGCTGGGATTTTCAGTTCAACCTAAGAGTATTAAGCACCCAAGTTCTACTGCATTTAAGTGACAGTCAGGTCTGGTCTACACTACAGACCTATAACTATATCCCTCAGGGATGTGAAAAATCCACATGCCTAAGCGACGTAGTTATACCAACCTAACCCCCCGGTGTAGGCAGCGCTAGGTTGGTGGAAGAGCTTCTCCCATCGACATAGCTATTGCCTCTTGAGAAGGTGGATTAACTACGCTGATGGGAGAGTTCTCTCCCGTCGAAGTAGGAGCATCTTCACTTAAGCTCTACAGTTGCGCAGCTGAATCGGTGCAGCATTTTATGTGTAGACCTCCCCTCAGACAGCTAACTCCCACACGCCTCTCTGAAAATCCCAGCCTGCATTGATAGGAGCACAGACTGTTTCAAGAAAAAGACAAAACTTGAACATTTTCTAGATAGTCAAGGCTCTTATGTTTGCAGAATTTTTGGTGAAAGGACTCTGAGAATGCTCCATAGTTGCCTTGATAGTCAATGGCAGACAAACATAATCACCACAGCACTTAAAGAAGGATAGGCAGCTTTTTGCTGAGTTCCTCATTTTTGTCCATCTCTTTTCATTTATTTGTCTTATTTAGTGCTCCCTTAGGCCACTTTGAAAGTCCCCGTTTACGAGCCTATTTAGGCTCCCGTAATTGAAAGTCTTGGCCACAGAATTACTTCCCTTAAAGAAATGTCTGTCTAACAATCCCTGTTTGTGTTAATCCATCTCCGAATCTCTCTCTCTCTCCACACCTGTACTCTCTCTCTCTCTCTTTCCCTCAAGGCAAGTACATCAGGAAGAAAAGAACAAGTTGTGAGCAGAAGGTGTGATTTTAGAGAGAGATAAATGATTACTAGATTCCAAGGCCAGAAGGGACCATTGTGGTCTTCCAGTCTGACCTCATGTATAATACAGGCCCTAGAACTTCCCCAAAATAATTCCCTGGGCAGTTCTTTTAGGAAAAACACCCATCTTGAGTTAAAAATGGTCAGTGAGGGAGAATCCAACACAAACTTTGTTAAAGTGTTTCAATGATTAGTTGCCTTCACTGTTAAATATTTATGACTTATTTATAATTTTGTTTTTAAATGAAGGCTCAAAAACTAAAAGGAAAATAAGAAAAAAAAGTTTTGAATGATTTTTAATAGCTTCAGAGATTTTGAGGCCAGAAGTAACCATTATGCTAGAAAATTGGAGGGGGTTCAGAGAAGTGCCACGAGAATGACTGAAGGGTTGGAAAATCTAATGATAGATTGATCTGTATAAGTCTATTGAGATTAACAGAGAGAAGGTTAAGGGTTGGCTGGACCACAGTCTATAAATACATACATGGGGAACAGAAAGGTGTAATGATAACCAATGACTGGAAGTTGAAGCTAGACAAATTCAGACTAGAAATCAGGTGGAAATTTTTGACAGGGAGGGTAATAGACCATTGGAATAACTTGCCAAGGGTTGTGGTGGAGTCTCCATCACGGGAACTATTTAAATCAAATATTTCTACAAGATCTGCTCCAGGTCAGTCACAGCTGTTGGATTTGAAGTAGTAATTATTTCACGGAAGCCCTGTGGCCTGCACAAGGCAGGAAGTCAGACTAGATCACAATGGTCCCTTCTGGCCTTTAAATCTATAAATCATCTAATTTGATCCTCTCTAGAGCATATCTGCTTATCAGAGACTCCAATATTGTTCTAAAGATTCAAAGAGATGAAGAATGCACCACATTCCATGGGACCTTGTTCAGAGCAGCTACAAGAATGATTTGTGAGATGGAAAAGTTACCTTGCAGCAAGAGACTTAAAAACCATGAACTATTTAACTTAACACAGAGGAGGTTACAAAACTTAACAAAGAGTGGATTTGGTCACAGTCTGGCTGTACCTACCTGGGGAAGAGATGTCTGATAGCAGAGGGCTCTTTAATCTTATAGACAAAGGCATAACAAGAGACAATGGCTGGAAGGTGAAGCAAGATAAATACAGACTAAAAACATTTTTAGCGATGAAGGCAACTATCCCCTGGAACAATTTATGTAGGGCTGTGGTGCATTCTCCATCACTTGGAGTCTTGAAATCAAGATCAGAGGTCTCTTTCTAAAAGAACCACTGTAGCAAGTGATGGGTCTGGTGACGGAATAGTTGGGTAAAATTTCTTTGGCCTGTGTTATGCAGGAGGCCAGACTAGATGATCACAATGGACTTTTTCTACTTTCAAAATCTACAAGCTCACTTCCCCACGAAAAATGGGTTAAAAGGAAAATGTGACACTTGCAGGGTCACGTATCTGGTGAGCAAGTTTGCAAGCAGAAGGTTTGTGAAACCACGGCCATCTCTCCCTCCAGCTCCCCTGCTCAGCTGAGTAGAAGAAAAAAGACCCACAGGATAAGCCACTGTGATCTCCTTGAGGCACAAACCATTCCTTCTGTCTTCTCTGGAAAGAGACAATTTATTATCAATGTTTCTGGATGTTTTTCTACATTTTCAAATATATCGATTTCAAGTTCAACACAGAATACAAAGCATGCAGTGCTCACTTTATATTATTATTTTGTTTAAAAATATTTGCACTCTAAAAAGGATAAAAGAAATAGTATTTTTCAATTCACCTCATACAAGTACTGTAGTGCAATCTCTTTATTGTGAAAATACAACTTATAATTCCATATTTGTTTTTGTTTTTTTATATAACTGCACTAAAAATGAAAACAATGTAAAATTTTAGAGCCCATAAGTCCACTCAGTTCTACTTCTTGTTCAGCCAGTGGCTAAGAGAAACAAGCTTGTTCACATCTAGGGGAGATAATGCGGCCTGCTTCTTATTTACAATGTCTCCTGAGAGTGAGACCGGGCGTTCACATGGAACTGCTGTAATATAAAGTGAGCACTCCACACTTTGTATTCTGGGTTGTAATGGAAAGCAACATATTTGAAAAGGTAGAAAAACATCCAAAAATATTTATAATACATTTAAATTGGTATTCTATGCTTGTTTAATAGTGCGATTAAAACTGCTATTTACCACGACTATTTTTTTTTAAATCTAGTTAATTTGTTTTGCATTAATTGCTTGATTTAGCTGTGACTGACATTCCTAGTTTTTAAATTAAAAAAATAAAAAATTTAAATTGAACCAGACTTGCTGTCTGAGAGTCACGGGGACTTGTGCTCCTCTCATCACACTTTAGGAGCTTTTGAGTGCCCCAGTCCCCCAGGGACAGGTCTAGAGAGCAGTCTCACTCCGTTCATGCAGCCATCCTCAGCCCACATTAGCGATGAACTGTGAGACCCTGTAGGCTAAGAGCATTAGACACCCAAAACCCATTAAAATCCCAGCCCTATTGAAAGTTAATGGGGGAACTTGCGCTCCTGCGGCACTTTGAGAACCGCCCCATGCAGCTCTGTCGTCTACACGTGGGTCTGTCCAGACGGGCGGGATTGGTTTGGTTCTGTTAAAAGTTGAGCTGACGATAGAATTTTAACTTGCATGAACTAACATGATGAGAGTCTCAATCTACATGATGATGGGGTGACTTCAGAATGACATGGGGGTGGCTTGGGTAGCGGAGATCAGAATTTGACCCCAGTGTCTTGTATAGCAGAGCTGCTTGGATAATGGCCAATGGAAGAGTTTTCCACCTGACTTCATAGCACCAGTTTCAGAAGGAAGGAGGTTCTGCTTTGAGCTTTTAGTTCAGTCCATTCGAAGCCAGCCAGATGGTGCCAACAATCCCCACTGTGGAAACAGGGTGGAGCTGCCGCCCCGTGGCTGGATAAAACTTAACTCCATTACCATCAAGCAGCCTCAGGCTCCAGCTGACAACCAGCTCTGTATTAATCTGTGTGGACAAAGCATTGAGCGGGTGGCAGCTGTCAAATACTTGAGCAGCATCATAGACAGGGTGGGAGGATGCTCAAAAGATGTGGGCACTCGTATGGCAGCAGCTGCTGCCATGTTTCGGGTCTTTCAGTGACATCTGTGGGAACGTCAGGACATCCTGCTTCCTACATAGCTGCAGATCTATCTTTTCCAGCCCCTGAGTTGCTGACATCAGCTCTACCATGTGACCGTGAAACATGGGCTCTGAGGAAGGCTGAAGAGTGGTGAGGGAATTTTTTTGATTCTTGTCATCTTCATCCGGCCACTGGACCGGGACTATTCCCAGCTCTGCTACTGGCCTGCTGGATGATCATGGGAATTCATGTCACCTCAGTGCCTCAGTTTCCCATCTGTAAAATGGGGATAATGATGTAAAGCTCTTGGAGAGCTGCTGATGAAAAGCACAATATAAAAACTAGGTCTTTTGATTACAAACCGCAGTAGCGCATCAACTGTGAACCTAGATGAGAATGACAGCTGTCTAAACTGCCAGTAACTCCTACCAACAGACTTTGCTCCTTCTGTTAAAAAAAAGAGGAAACAAAATGCAAAAAAAATAAATTGTTAATGTCGAGTTTAGGTGCCCAGTGGTAGCTTGGGCCCTTCCCAAAGGCTGAATTCAGCAAAATTCTGACTTCTAAAAGCCAGGAAATTCACAGAGGAGATAAATGCCCACAGAACCTTAACTCTGCCCTATTTGTGCAATACCCTAAAATACCCACACCACAAATTCCCATTCTGCCTTGTCACTGCAATGGACAAGCACTTCCTGCCCTGGCCTTATGTGCAAACACTGATCCTAATCTCCTGACAGGATACCACACTTGTAAAGTGTAACGGCCACTTCACACCCTTTTCCAGACCCTGAGTTGCTGAGGACAGGGGAGAGTACTGTCACGTTAAAAGCAACAAAGAATCCTGTGGCATCTTATAGACTAACAGACGTATTGGAGCATGAGCTTTCGTGAGTGAATATCCACTTCATTGGATGTGGCAGCACAGGCATTTCAAGACCACCTGGCTCACTCATGCCATCCCCGATGACAGAGGAAGAAGGGCTGGCAGCCTGACTGGAGTGGCTGAAGAGCACGGGTACCAACCTCAGGGCAGACTGTTCAGAAGCAGGGCACAAACCCCTCATTGACTGTGAGGGCTAGACTTGGATTTCACCGACCAAGTATCAAGTGGGACCTCCTCAAGCACTACAACAGCCTTAACATGGAGTCACAGACAGTCCCCTTGGGCACTCAAGTCTGTTTTGCCACCCAAGTAAGCTTGCCTTTGTGATAGATGGTCCCTTCCACCAAAAATCACAATAATATTCAGGGAGCTGACCCCTGGCAGGCACAGACTTGGCTTTCCGACGCTATGGGGAGGTGGCAGTGGGTGCCGTACAATTCCAGGCACTGCAAGAAACATCACAGGGACATACAATAAAATTAAAAGATGGCAAATTCTGAACCAATAAATACCTTTTTCCACGATGTGTGATTAGACTGTAGTCATCAAAGGGGGACTGGACATTTGTATGGCTAACAAGAATAACCAGAGTTATCATGGCAATGAGAATAATTCCTGTTACTCTAAGCAGCAGGTTATTTTTCTCTGGGAATCAGACAGAGACACAAACACTCAGACACTCTCAGCTATTCTGCTGCAAAAACAAGACGATCATGAGTAGATGCTGAGGGCATTAGGGTTCAAACCTCCCCACACACAATGTGTATCTCCATTCCGGGGAGAGACTGCATATTATTATCCATTTTTGACCCAAGTGGCTAGTTACAGTTTGGAGCCGTAGGGATGTCCCAGTTGGAAGTAAAAATTGATGGAGTCTGATATTTTCTTTGATCCAATCTCGTTTATTGACAAGAAATGTACAAAGTCTGTCTTCTCTGAAAGCATGAGGAACCAAGAACAAAAGGAGCAGCTTCTTTGCTTACCACCCCAAGTCTCATTCGCCACCTTGTGCGACCCAAACACTCACTTTTTCCATACTTGCACTGGGCTACTGCTTGGCTTCCTTGCTTTTTTCCATCAGGCTCTCTCTCTCTGTTCTGTGTGCTCTCTCCCCTCTCTCTTCTCTCACACACCAACCCTTGCCCAGCCAAACTCTTCTGCCCACTCAGTCCAAATTCTTGGGCAGGTTCACACACCTCTTTGTCTTAGATGGGGGAAGGAGTTTCTGATGAACTCATCCTGACAGTTTTGTGAATAGAAGCGGGTATTCAAACATCAGTTAGAATAAGTTTTTTAACTCAACCATAAGAAGGTTTGGTCCAGGTCATAATGACATCCCTCACCTCAGAGGAGGCTCAGGCTAGTCACCCAGTCTTGGCCCCACCCTACAACGTCCACACAACTATTTTTAGCATGTTAGCACAAGGCCTGCTAGCACGAGGCTGCCTACCCAGGCTGAAAGGCTCACCTTCAGCTGCCGTGTAGACAACCTTCAACAGCTCAACTACTGTCATGCCTTCAGTTAGTTCGTGTGTATTAATTTGCATCAGAGGCCTAAGGATTAAAGTACTATTCAATGGGTAGAATTTTCAAAAGCACCAGAGTGACTTCAGAGCCAGAGCTCCCCTTTCAGAAGGACCTAAGGACGGGGGAATCTGTGTCTCATTGAAAGTAAATGAGATTTATGCTTCTAAATCAACTAGACATTTTTTGAAACTTTACCCAATGTGCTCCAGGATGAAAGATGTTGGCACTTTTCAAATATGTCATGAGTATCATTTCCTCCACACCTACCTGCTGCTTTTTTATTTGACATTGATTTTGCTTTTGTTGCTGCTGTAGGAATGAGGTTGTGTCAACAGAAACCATTCACATCATTTATTTTATTTTGATGGCCACTTATCTGTTTTGGGTCTGACGCACTGGGTCTTAGGGAATGTCTACACTGCAATATAAGCCTAAACTCAGACTCAGGCTTGAGGATTTCAACCTGACAAACACACATTTGACCACCATTCTACACCTATTGAGATTATAATTAAGTCTCCTTTTTCCATAGCTTCTGTGATCAGGATACTGTTTCATAAGCCCAGGTAAAAGGGGGAACATGGGATCCCCTAGAATAACCATGGGAACAGTGATTCCACTTATGACATTGTCATTTGGAATAGTGTTCCAAGCTGTCCATGAAGGTAGACACCTGACTGACAGAAAACCCCAGCATCATGAACTTTTCCAGGGTAGCCCATGATGGCATTCATAACTTGACCTCTGTGGTCCCTAAGGACCTGCATACCCATGGAGTAGTACCTTTTGCAGTGTCTGTACTCCACCTCCTTGAGTACATACAATCATGACCCCGGTGAAGTGGGGAAACCCCATTCTCTCCAAGCCAGCACTTACTTTGATGATATTGTTTATTCCCCCACCTTTGGATAAACCACACACCTGACTGTCTCAAAAACCTCAGCCACTGCTTCACCTTCCAGTCGACTGTCCAACCCCAAACTGGTTAGCAATGGACCTGTAGGACTTTGGGGTATAGCAACCTACTTTTGAATAGGAATGGCTTCCCTTGAGTATGTTTCGTGGTGCTGAAGGGTCCGGGCAAGCTGCTAACAAGGCTCCAGAAATGTAGCTTTCTTCATGAGCACGGTCTGGTCATACCAAGCCTGCATGATGATGGGGTCCACCAGTCTGTGCTTGTGGCCCTGCTGCAGAAGCACTGGTCTACACAGGGGGCATTAGTGACTCTCCCGAGAGCCATGAGCAGCATCAGCCAGTTTGAGTCTGCCAGGTCTGTATCACCCTCCTTCTCCTCCAACAGGTGACTTCATCTGAAGGTCAGAAAATGCCCCTGAAACGTCCACCAGCACCTCATGGAAGCTCTGCCCATTGCCTGAAACAGGAGTGAAAGCACACGCAAGACAAGTGGTTCAAATGCAGACTGGGATGGGTTGGATCCCAGAAACCCCCCTGAGAACTGCGACCTGAGTGCCCAGACTACTTCTACCCCTGCTTTCCCTACCAGCTCGGGACTCCACTACCCTATATTGCCGAGCCAGCCATTCCCGTCTGCTCCAACAAAGACCCAGGGTCTGAATTACTTTCCCCAAAGTTGCAGGTTTACTTGAAAGCAGCTAACAGAAGTGTGCTTGTCTTTAGTACTCAGATGCCCAACTCTCAATGGGGTCTAGACCCAAATAAATCCGTTTCACCCGTACAAAGCTTATGCAGGACAAACTCATACATTGTTCACCCTCTATAATACTGACAGAGAGATATGCACAGTTGTTTGCTCCCCCAGGTATTAATACATAATCTGAGTTAATTAATAAGCAAAAAGTGATTTTATTCTATACAGAAAATAGGATTTAAATGATTCCAAGCAGTAACAGAGAGAACAAAGTAAGTCACCAAGCAAAATAAAATAAAATGCTCCAATCTATGTCTAATCAAACTGAATACATATAAGATCCTCACCAATTCCAGAATGCTCCCTTTTACAGACTAATCTCTTTATAGCCTGGGTCCAGTAATCGCTCACACCCCTTGCAGTCTCTGCCCTTTGATCCAGTTTCTTTCGAGTATCCTGGGGGGTGGAGAGGCTCTCTCTTTAGCCAGCTGAAGACCTGGCACAGACTGGTTTGACTTAGGGCTGCATAGTGGAGCGTAGATGCCTGAGCACTAGTGTGAGGCCCGAGTCAGGAAATTGTAAACCTATTGTTAATATTCAGTGTGGACACTAAAGCCTTGGCTTACACTCACTGAGCCTACAGGTTCCAGTCCCACAGACCCTAGGCTTACATCGCAGTATAGGCACACTCTTAAACCCCTTCTACCCATTGCAAGATGTCACACAGTACAACAAATGGAAAGACCAGTACAATCTTCCCAGATATAAAGTTATGGAGCTTTTGGGAATCCAGGACATCAAAGAGACAGAAAATATTTGAACCTGCTAATTCCACCCACAGGGCTCTGAGGCCAGTGTCAAGTAGAATTTGGCATTTTCCCAACTCAGAGAGAACAGAGAAATAGATGAAACATGTATTTGAAATCTCACATGTCACCATGTGGAGTGTAGCACGCAAGACAGTCAGGTTTCCAATTAAGGCAGTAGCAAGTATCAGCTTTAGCCACAAATGGGAATGTCATCAACCCAAGACATAGTATGTCCTCACATTCCCCAAAGAAGTGCCTATTGGTGTGATCTAGGGCCCTACTAGATGTAAACTTTCTTGCTTATTAAGCCAGATAAATTCTTTCACAGATGAGTGACTCCATCTGAATTCATTTGAGCAACATATATTAACGGATGACTTTTCTCAGGGCCTCCTTCACCTCTTTGTTTCGCAGGCTGTAGATGAGGGGATTGAGCATGGGAGTCAGGACTGTGTAGAAGACAGAGAACACTTTGTTCAGGGCTTTCAGTGTATTGGTTTTTGGTAGCAGATACACAGTCATTAGGGTCCCATAGAAAACTGTAACCACAATGAGGTGAGAGGAGCAGGTGGAAAACGCCTTTTTCCTCCCAGTGGTGGAAGGGATTCTCAGGATAGTAGCAATGATACAAACATAGGATGTCACAATTAATAGAAATGGGCAGGGTGCGTTTATGGAGACGAGTATGAAACTAATCAGTGTCATCATGCTGGTGTCACTGCAGGAGAGTTTTAGCATTGGAGAAAAATCACAAAAGAAATGGTCAATTTCATTGGGGCCACAGAATGTTAATTGCAACATAAAACACATCGTTATTACACAGGTTAGAAATCCGCTTGTCCAAGATCCAGCCACTAGCTGGAGGCACAACTTGTCGTTCATCAGGACTGCATAATGCAGGGGTTTGCATATCGCTAGATACCGATCATAAGACATCGCTGCTAGGAGATAACATTCTGTAGTGATAAAACAAACAAAGCAATAAAACTGTGCAAAACAGCCACTGACAGAAATGGTTCTGTCTCCAGTCAGGAGACTGACCAGCACCCTGGGCAGGATGGTTGAGATGTAGCAAGTCTCCAGGCAGGACAAGTTCCCCAGGAAATAGTACATGGGAGTGTGAAGGTGCTGATCAGCCACAACTAGCGCAAAGATAAAGATATTCCCAGACATGGTCACAATGTAGATCACCAGGAAAACCAGGAAGAGAAGGAGCTGCAGTTCAGGGAGATTCCCGAATCCCAGGAGGATGAATTCTGTGATGATCGTTTGATTGTCCTCTTCTGCTTTCTCTATGAGGTGCATCTAGGAACAAAGAAAAATACTAAAACTCAGAGAGGAGACTTTCAAAGGCGCTAACATCCCATCAGCTTAAGCAAGTGCAGAAGGACAGATATCTCAAGGCATTTAGGCACCCAAAGTTGCAGATAGATGCCTAGTGGGATTTTCAAAAGTACTTAGGCAACCAATGTGCCTTAATGCCAGATTTTTAAAGTTATTTAGGTGCTGCAGCACACAGCATCACAATGTCCAAGCCTAAATCTTATTTTCCCAGATGTAGGCACCAAGGACTCTACATTCTAATGATAGCCAATGGGATTTCGACTCCTCCATGCCTAAATCCCTTTTGAAAGTGGAATTTAGGCTCCTCAGTCAGTTAGACGTTATTGCAACACTGAGCTCAGCAACCCCTAAATAGCTTTAAAAATCTGATTCTCAGAGCTTTGCTGAATCGGGACCTTAATTCAAGCTTTGCAGAGCCATAAGTGATCTGCTGTTCCTCAAAGGATGCTAGTCACTGGCAAGTTTTAGCCCACACTAAAAATGGTCTGTGGCGGTAAGAGAGAGTAAAGGAATGGCTTTAACAAGAATGATCTCACAGCCTTTCCTCACATGAATAAATCTATGAAGTCTAACTCTGATCTTCCAAACTGTTTTTTGCAATATTAACTTCTGCCGGAGATCCTCCCATTTTACAGCTGCCCAGGTGAGGTCAGAACCAGGAGCTGTAAATTCTGAATAGACAGACATACAGACAGAGCCTTTGTAGTTCAATTGTTTTCCTAGTAGCACATTGCATGGTTTAAAGTCCTTAATTAGCCTTCACTCAGTGACTATTCCCAAATACCTAGAACAATGGAAGTGTGCTGGTTACAGACCGAGCAACATCATAGTATCTGAGCACCTAACAGTCCTTAATGCAATGGTCCCCAACTCAGTGCCCGCAGGCTCCATGGCACCCACAGGGGCATTTATGTGCGCCCGCCTGGTGCTCAGCAGGGGAAAGAAGCCACGGCCCTGTGGTTGCTGGGGACAGAGAACACCAGGGTTGTGGGCACTACTTCTCTCTGTCCCCAGGAGGAGCAGGGCCGCAGCTTCTTCTGGCTCTGTGCCTGCTGAAGACAGAGAACTCAAGGGCTGCAGGCGCCGGTGCTCTCTGTCCCCGGCAGGTGCGGGGCCGCGGCTTCTCTCCAGCTTCAAGAAGAGAAGCTGCAGTCTCACGCCTGCCAGGCACAGAGAACTGGGGGCTGCAGAGAAGCCACAGCCCCGCGCCTGCCAGGCACAGAGAACTGGGGGCTGCAGAGAAGCCACAGCCCCGCGCCTGCCAGGCACAGAGAACTGGGGGCTGCAGAGAAGCCGCAGCCCCGTGCCTGCCAGGCACAGAGAACTCCAGGGCCCATCTAGTGCCCATCAGGAGAGAGATTCCAGGGCCCCCTGCCAGGCACCTGCTTGCTCTGCTGGTGTCTGGAGCTGGCCCTGAATGGGAATATTCTTCCTGCACGGATACTGCTGTTTTCTTGTGCTTTGCAATTTATTATTTTTTAACATTTTGCTCCAAAATGAGTGGTTCAAATAAGAGACAACGTACGTATTATTTCAACTCAGAGTGGGAAGAATATTAAATATCATGTTTTTCGTATTATTTAATGTACAAATACAAGATAAGCCTTGAAAAAATGTTGACACCTGTCACACTCTTCTGAAAACAGGAATGTACTACTGGCCACAACAAGGTTGGGGGCCACTGCCTTAATGTATTTATCCTCACAATACCACATTGAGATTGGAAAAGGTTTCTGTGTGCATTGTACAGATGGAGAACTGAGGCCCAGAGGGTCAGTTTGATAAGGTACTTAGTGCCTAAAAGTGCAGAGCAGTGCCCAGTGGGATTTACAAAGTCCTTGATCAGCCTCAGTGCCTAACTCCCATTTAAGCCGAAGGATATTAGATGCCTAACCTGCTTAGATGCTTTTCAGCATTCCACTTGGTGCCCATCTACATCATTTGGTGCCTCAACATCTTTAAGATCTGGCCTAAGCAATTCCCTCAAAGGGCCCCAGGGAGCCTGCTGCAGAACAGAGAATTGACCCCACGTGTTCAACGGTTCCAGGTTAGCCCCCTGCCCAAAACTGTCCAGAGCTATAGCTTGCCACATTGTTTAGGTTCCTGAATTACTCAATGATCTCATCTGACAGTGAGTTCCAGGAGATGACGACACATTGTGCAAAGAGAAAATTGTTTCATGTCTGAGTGCTAAAGGTGCTGTCTGTTAAGTTGATTGGGTCACTCTTGATTTGTAGGTGCATCTGACGGAGTTTCTCTGTCCAGTTCATTAGTCCTTAACCTCTCACATGTCCCATCTTTTTCATCTCCTCTTTCAGTGAAACTCCCTGAGTCTTTCCTGAGGCTGGGATATTCAAGGGAGCTAAAGAAATTAGACACTGTGGAAAAATCAAGGGGAGTTGGTCACCTGACTCCCCTGAAATTCCCAGCCCCATTAAACTCTGCCCATCCATGCATCTGCTTCTCTTCTCACCCTCTGCTCCATTCCCAGCCCCATGCAGTAAATGGGGAAAAAAGAGACGCTCTCTCCTCTCTTCTCCCAGCTCTGAGACAGCAGGTGCAGGTCAGGAGCCTGCTTGTGAGCACCAGCAAAGCAGGGCGTGAGCATGCTCTCCTCATGCTAATGCCTGAGACACTGAGAGCAGGACCTTGACTAGCAGCGCAGCTGGGAAACTCCCTCTGCCCAGTGTCCTTCCCCATGCACAAAGGGAATGTCCCGAGCAGGCACAGACAGACCCCTCTCCCTTTTCTCCCCTCCTTGGCACCCTGAGACACACTCTACCCCAGGTGCACTCTGAGCCCAGCTGAAGAGTGAGAGTGTCTGGGCCTGGATTTTGTGCAGCATCCCAGGTGCAACAGAACAGCTGGAACTCAATGCTCCCAGCCACGCTCAGCAGTGTCGCAATTCAGCACTGTTGGGGGTGGGGGAGGATGAGACATGTCAAGGGCAGAATAGCAAGTGTGAGGGAGCAGGATATGCACAGCTACGGTGTGTGCCTGAGAGACAGCTCCGGCTGTGCTCCTCGCCACTACTGCACCGTGTCCTCCGTATGTGAGATCCCCAGGATCTGATCACGGGCTTTTCTAAACAGAGTCAGATCATGGCGAGCTGGGTGTGAATCTGCAGAGCACTGGCCTGCCACTTACTAACACGCTGTGTGGACTCTGCTCCAATGCACTAAACATTCCCTGGTGCGCATTGACCTACCCCCATTTCAAACAGCACTAGGGCAAAATCCACTAGGGGACTTTTAGTGTGTGATAACAGGGTCTGCATGGCCCCTTACTGCACAGCAACCTACAGCACTGTAGATTTCCATCTCAGCTTGCCATGCACTGACTCCCTGTGTGGACAAACCCCAGAAAGGTTCAGATTTACCTTTAATTCTCAACAAGAAGCGGCGACATCTGTGTCAATGCTGAGTGGGTATAGGGATCTGGTTTCCACTTCCATGCTGCTCCCTTCCATGTCTCCTGCTCTCCGAGTTTGTCTACCGGGTGGGGTAGTGCTCTCAAGATCAATGGGATTTCGAAAGGGCACCAAAGTCTGGCATGCGAATTGACTCGTTTAGAATCTTGTTGGCACCCACAGAAAGTTCCTTTGTTCATGACACATTGGGAAACTTTAGAATTAGCACCCCACTGTTGTGCACCACTGCCCCATATGGACAAGCCCTTATTCACTCTGCAAAGACACCTACCTTCCACTGCTGCACTGGGCCTGCTCTTGATTTCTTGCCTCATGCACACACCTGTGTATATTACAAAGGGCCTCCATGCGTCTGCACTGGAGCCTTCTAGGGTTTATAAGGGAAAGCAGCCTCACGTTGGCTCAGGCAGCTCTTGGGATCTCCACTGAGGCTGCTATTAATGATCCCTGCTTTGAAAGTGCCCTCAGGAGGGAATTCAATGCTATGGTGCTTGTTAAGACAGTGTAAACATCATGGCCATTCACTACTGAGGCCTGGTCTACACTATAGAGTTAGGCTGTTTAAAGACATCTTATGTCGACCTAACTATGGAAGCGTTAAAACTTAAATTTCACTCCCGCTGATGTAACTGCCCCACTACGCGGACTTAATAACCCCACCTCCACGATTGGCATAGAGTCAAGGTTGATGCAGTTAGTGTCAGTGTAGACACTGCATTGCTTATGTCGAATGTTATTGGCTTTCAGGAGCTTTCTCACAATGCTCCACACTGTCAGTGCAATCGGCGCGAGTGCTACTGGTGAGGTCGTGCACCGCTGACACAAGGAGCAAAGTGCAGACTCGCACAAGTGATGTAATTACTGCGGGACTGTCTGCCGGCGTAAATTAGGTCGACCTAATTTTGTAGTGTAGGTTTGGCCTGAGTTAGAGAAGAATGAGTTCCTTAGGATTTGGCCCATAGCAGTTATTCTTTGCTGACTGTCTGGGCCAGCTTGCCCATTCCAGGGTGAATTAACAGGTGTGTTGTATGTAAGACCTGGGAGGTAATCGTCCTGCTCTACTCAGCACTGGTGAGGTCTCAGCTGGAGTAGTGTGTCCAGTTTTGGGCACCGCACTTTAAGAGGCATGGGGAAAAATTAGACACAGTCCAGAGGAGAGCAACAAAAATGGTAAAGAGGTTTAGAAAACCTGACTTGTGAGGAAAGGTAGAAAGAATTGTGCGTGTTTAGTGTGGAGAAGAGAAGGGTGAGGGGGGACGTGGTAACAGTCTATAGAGACTTACCAGGTTGTTAGAAGAGGATGATGATCCATTGTTCTCCACGTGCCCTGAGGATAGGACAAGAAGGAAACTATAACAAAACATGCAGAGGAGTGGGGAGGATCACTTTGGAATCACAGAGCAACTGTTTGGAAAGTGGAGAAGCCACTGGATTGGGATTATTCCCCGCTCTGTGACTGGCCTGTTGGATGACCATGTGCCTCAGTGTCCCATCTGTAAAATGAGGATAATGATCTCAAGCTCTTGGAGATGTGTTGATGGAAAGTACAATATAAAAACTAGGTCTTTTGATTATTACCAAGCCACAGTTGCGCATCAACTGCAAACCTAGGTGAGAACGATAGTTCTCTAAATGGCCAGTAACTCCCACCAACAAACATTGCTCCTTCTGTTTAAAATATTAGGAAATAAAATGTCACAAAAAAATCTTTGTTAAAGCAGAGTTAAGGTACCCAATGATAGCTTGGGCCCTTTCCAAAGGCTGAGTTCAGCAAAACTCTGATTTCTGAGAACCAGGAAATACAGAGAGAAGATAAATGCCCACACAACCTTAACTCTGCCCTATTTGTGTGATACCCCAGAATATTCACACCACACATTCCCACTCTACCGTGTCACTGCAGTGGGCAGGTGCTTCCTGCCATGGCCCTATGTTCAAACCTGATCCTAATCCCCCTACAGGATACCACACTTGTAATGTGTAACAGCCACTTCACACCCATTTCCAGCCCCTGAGTTGCTGAAGACAGAGGAGAGTATTGTCACACTGTGGCAACACAGGCTTTTAAAGACGACCTGGCTCACTCATGCCATCCCCCTGATGATCGGGGAAGAAAGGCTGTCAGGCTGTCTGGAGTGGCTAAAGAGCTCGGGTACCAACCTCTGTCCAGACTGTTCAGAAGCAGGTCACAACCCCCACATTGGCTGTGAGTTCTAGACTTAGATTTCACCAACCAAGTATCAAGTGGGACCTCCTCAAGCACTACAATAGCCTTAACATGGAGTCACAGACAGTCCCCTTGGACACTCCAGTCTCTCTTGACACCCAAGTAAGCCTGCCTTTGTGATACATGGCCTCTTCCACCAAAAATCACAATAATATTCAGGGAGCTGACCCCTGGCAGGCGCAGACTTGGCTTCCTCATACTAAGGGGAGATGTCAGTGGGTGCTGCACAATCCTGGGAAACTGCAAGAAACATCATAGGGACATATAATAAAATTAAAAGATGGCAAATTCTGAACCAATAAATACCTTTTTCCATGATGTGCGAGTAGTCTATAGTCATCAAAGTGGGACTGGACATTTGTATGGCTAACAAGAATAATCAGAGTTATCATAGGCAATGACGATAATTCCTGTTACTCTAAGCAGCAGGTTGGGTTGTTTTTCTCTAGGGACCAGATAGAGACACAAACACTCAGACACTCTCAGCTATTCTGCTGCAAGAAGATGACCGCCTTGAGTAGATGCTGAGGACATTAGGGTTCAAACCTCCCCAAACACACTGTGTATCTCCATGCCGGGTAGAGACTGTGTATTGTTACCTCTTTTTAACACTAGTGGCTACTCACAGTTTGGAGCCGTGGGGATGTCCCAGTTGGAAGTAGAAATTGATGGAGTCTGATATTTTCTTTGATCCAATCTTCATTTATTGACAAGAAGTGTACAAAGTCTGACTTCTCTGAATGCATGAGAAACCAAGAACAAAAGGAGCAGCTTCTTTGCTGACCCCCCCAAGTCTCGTTAGCCATCTTATTCGATCTAAACGGTCACTTTTTCCAGGCTCGCACTGGGCTACTGTTTGCCTTCTTTGTTTTTTTCCCTCAGGCTCCCTCTCTCTGTTCTGTGTGTTCTCTCTCTCTCTCTTCTTTCACGCACCAACCTGTGCTCAGCCGAACCCTTCAGCCCACTCAGTCCAAATTCCTTAGCAGGTTCACACGCTATTTGTCTTCGGTGGGGGAAGGGGTTTCTGATTAACTCATCCTGACAGTTATGTGAATAGAAGGGGTGTCCACACATCAGTTAGAATAAGTTTTTTAACTCAACCATAACAAGGTTTGGTCCAGGTCATAATGGCATCCCTCACCTCAGGGGAGGTGCAGGCTTGGTCCCACCCTACAACATCCATACAGCTATTTTTAGCATGCTAGGACAAGTCCTGCTAGCATGAGTCTGCCGACCCAGCCTGGGAGGCTCACCTTCAGCTGCCGTATAGACGACCCTCAGTGGCGCAACTACTGTCATGCCTTCAATTAGTTTCTGAGTATTAATTTGAATCAGAGGCCTAAGGATTAAAGTACTATTCAATGGGTAGAATTTTCAAAAGTATCAAAGTGACTTCAGAGCTCGAGTTTCCCCTTTCAGAAGAACCTAAGGACGAGGGAATCTGAGTCTCATAGAACGTCAATGAGATTTATGCTTCTAAGTCAGCTATCAGAGGAGTAGCCATGTTAGTCTGGATCTGTAAAAGCAGCAAAGAATCCTGTGGCACTTTATAGACTAACAGATGTTTTGGAGCATGAGCTTTCGTGGGTGAATACCCACTTCGTCAGATGCATGCTCCAAAACATCTGTTAGTCTATAAGGTGCCACAGGATTCTTTGCTGCTAAGTCAGCTAGACGCTTTTGGAAATTTTACCCAATGTGCTTCAGGATGAAAGATGCTGACACTTTTCAAATATTCCATGACTAGCGTTTCCTCCAAGCCTATCTGCTGGTTTTGTACTTGACATTG
This sequence comes from Gopherus flavomarginatus, assembly GCF_025201925.1. NCBI lineage: Eukaryota > Metazoa > Chordata > Testudines > Testudinidae > Gopherus > Gopherus flavomarginatus. The sequence goes on along the minus strand of NW_026115061.1, from coordinate 5,931,808 downwards.
ATTTTCTTGTTGTTATTGCTGTAGCAAAGAGGTTGTGTCAACACAAATCATTGACATCATTCATTTTATTTTGACAGCCATTAATCTGTTTGGGGTCTGACACACTGGGTCTTAGGGAATGTGTACACTGCAATGTTAGCCCAAACTCAGGCTTGAGTATTTCAATCTGACAAACGCACATTCAAGCACCATTCTACATCTTTTGAGAAGATAATTAAGCCTCCTTTTGCCATGGCCTCTGATCAGGATATGGTTTCATATGCCCCGGCAAAAGGAGGTACATGGGATCCCCTAGAATAACCATGGGAACAGTAATTCCATTAATGACATTGTCATTTGGAATAGTGTTCCTGCCTGTCCATGAAGGTAGATGCCTGACTGACAGAAAACCCCAGCATCATGAACTTTTCCAGGGCAGCCCACGTTGGCATCCATAACTTTTCCTCTGTGGTCCCCAGTGGCCTGCGTACCCATGGAGTAGTACCTTTTGCAGTGTCTGTACTCTGACTCCTTGTGTACATACAATCATGGCCTCAGTGCAAGTTCTGGTCATCCCAGGTCTGCATGAGGATGGGGTCCCACCAGTCTGTGCTTGTGGTTCTGCTTCAGAAGCACCGGTCTACACAGGGGGCATCAGAGGTTCTCCCAAGACTCATGAGTAGTATCAGTCAGTTTGAGTCTGCCAGGTCTGTATCACCCTCCTCCTCCTCCAACAGGTGCCTTCTTCTGCAGGTCAGAAAATGCCCCGAAATGTCCTCCAGCACCTCATGAAAGCTCTGCCCATTGCCTGAAACAGGAGTGAAAGCACAAGCAAGACAAATGTTTCAAATGTTGACTGTGACGGGTAAGATCAAAGAAACCCTTCTGGGAGCTGTGACCTGAGTGCCCAGACTACTTCTACCCCTGCTTTCCCTACCAGCTCGGGACTCCACTACCCTACATTGCCGAGCCAGCCATTCCCGTCTACTCCAGCAAAGACCAAGGTCTGAATTACTTTCCCCAAAGCTGCAGGTTTACCTGAAAGCAGCTAACAGAAGTGTGTTTGTCTTTAGCACTCAGATGCCCAACTCCCAATGTGGTCTAAACCCAAATAAATCCATTTAACCCTGTATAAAGCTTATGCAGGACAAACTCATACATTGTTCACCTTCTATAACACTGACAGAAAGATATGCACAGTTATTTGACCCCCAGGTATTAATACATACTCTGAGTTAGTTAATAAGCAAAAAGTGATTTTATTCTATACAGAAAGTAGGATTTAAGTGGTCCAAAATAGTAATAGACAGAACAAAGTAAGTCACCAAGCAAAATAAAATAAAACGCACAAATCTATGTCTAATCAATCTGAATATATATAAGATCCTCACCAATTCCAGAATGCTCCCTTTTACAGACTAATCTCCTTTTAGCCAGTAGCAAGTATCAGCTTTAGCCACGAATGGGAATGTCATCAGCCCAAAATGTAGCATGTTCTCACATTCCACAAAGCTGTCCCCATTGGTGTGAGCTTGGGTCCTATTAGATGTAAACTTTCTTGCTCGTTAAGCCAGATAGGTTCCTTCACAGATCAGTGACTCCATCTGAATTCATTTGAGCAACATATATTAACGGATGATTTTTCTCAGGGCCTCCTTCACCTCTTTGTTTCGCAGGCTGTAGATGAGGGGGTTGAGCATGCGAGTCAGGACTGTGTAGAAGACAGAGAACGCTTTGTTCAAGGCTTTCAGTGTATTGATTTTAGGTAGCAGATACGCAGTCATTAGGGTCCCATAGAAAACTGTAATCACAATGAGGTGAGAGGAGCAGGTGGAAAACACCTTTTTCCTCCCAGTGGTGGGAGGGATTCTCAGCATAGTAGCAATGATACAAACATAGGATGTCACAGTTAATAGAAATGGGCAAGGTGCGTTTATGGAGACGAGTATGAAACTAACCAGTGTGATCATGACACCAGCATGAGAGAGTTTTAGCATTGGAGAAAAATCACACAGGAAAAGGTCAATTTCACTGGGGCCACAGAATGTTAATTGCAACATAAAACACATCGTTATTACACAAGTTAGAAATCCGCTTATCCAAGACCCCACTGCAAGCTGGATGCACAACCTGCCGGTCATCAGGGCTGCATAACGCAGTGGTTTGCATATTACTAAATACCGATCATAAGATATTGCTGCTAGGAGATAACATTCTGTAGCTGCCAGAGAACCAAAGCAATAAAACTGTGCAAAACAGCCACTGACAGAAATGGTTCTATCTCCAGTCAGGAGACTGGCCAGTAACCTGGGCAGGATGGTTCAGATGTAGCAAGTCTCCAGGCAGGACAAGTTCGTCAGGAAATAGTACATGGGAGTGTGAAGGTGCTGATCAGCCACAACTAGCGCAACGATGAGGATATTCCCAGTCATGGTCACAATGTAGATCACCAGGAAAACCAGGAAGAGAAGGAGCTGCAGTTCAGGGAGATTCCCGAATCCCAGGAGGATGAATTCTGTGATGATCGTTAGATTGTCCTCTTCTGCTTTCTCTATGAGGTGCATCTAGGTACAAACAAAAATACTAAAACTCAGAAGTGAGATTTTGAAAAGGACAAACATCCCATCGGCTTAAGCAAGTGCAGAAGGACAGATATCCAGAGGCATTTAAGCACTCGAACTTGCAGATAGACGCCTAGTGGGATTTTCAAAAGTACTTAGGCAACCAATCTGCCTAAAGGTCAGATTTTTAAAGCTATTTAAGTGCTGTAGCACACAGCATTGCAATGCCCAAGCCTAAATTTCATTTTCTGAGATTTAAGTACTGAGGAGTCTACAGTCTATTGACAGCCAATGGGATTTAGACTCCTCCACGCCTAAATCCCTTTTGAAAATGGAATTTAGGCTCCTCAGTCAGTTAGGCGTTATTGCAACACTGAGCTCAGCAACCTATAAATAACTATAAAAATCTGGGCCTGAGGGCTTTGCTGAATCAAGATCTTAATTCAAGCTATGCAGAGCCACAATGGATCTACTGGTCCTCAAAGGATGCTAGCCACTGGGAAGCTTTAGCCCACACTAAAAATGGTCAGCGGCGGTAAGAGAGAGTAAAGGAATGGCTTTAACAAGAACTATCTCACAGACTTTCCTCCCATGACTAAGTCTGAAGTCTAATTCTGATCTTCCAAACTGTTTTTTGCAATATTAACTTCTGCCGGAGATCCTCCCATTTTACAGCTGCCCGGGTGAGGTCAGAACCAGGAGCTGTAAATTCTGAATAGACAGACATACAGATAGAGCCTTTGTAGTTCAGTTGTTTTCCTAATAGTACACTGCAAGGTCTAAGGTCCTTAATCAGCCTTCACTCAGTGACTATTCCCAAATACACAGAACAATGGAAATGTGTTGGATATAGACCGAGCAAAATTGTAGTATCTGAGCACCGCACAGTCCTTAATGTATTTATCCTTACAATGCACAGTGAGACTAGAAAAGGTTTCTCTGCCCCTTTTACAGATGGAGAACTGAGGCCCAGAGGGACAGTTTGATAAGATACTTACTGCCAAAAAGTGCAGAGCAGTGCCCAGTGGGATTTTACAAAGACCTTGATCAGCCTCAGTGCCTAACTCCCATTCAGGCCAAAGGATATTAGATGCCTAACCTGCTTAGATGCTTTTCATCATTCCACTTGGTGCCCATCTACATCATTTGGTGCCTCAACACCTTTAAGATCTGGCCTAAGCAATTCCCTCAAAGGGCCCCAGGGAGCCTGCTGCAGAACAGAGAATTGACCCCACGTGTCCAACATTCCAGGTTAGCTCCCTGCCCAAAACCGTCCAGAGCTATAGCTTGCCACATTGTTCAGTTTCCTGAATTACTCAATGATCTCATCTGACAGTGAGTTCCAGGAGACGACGACACATTGTGCAAAGAGAAAATTGTTTCATGTCTGAGTGCTAAAGGTGCTGTCTGTTAAGTTGATTGGGTCACTCTTGATTTGTAGGTGCAACTGACGGAGTTTCTCTGTCCAGTTCATTAGTCCTTAACCTCTCACATGTCCCATCTTTTTCATCTCCTCTTTCAGTGAAACTCCCTGAGTCTTTTCTGAGGCTGGGATATTCAAGGGAGCTAAAGAAATTAGACACTGTGGAAAAATCAAGGGGAGTTGGTCACCTGACTCCCCTGAAATTCCCAGCCCCATTAAACTCTGCCCATCCATGCATCTGCTTCTCTTCTCACCCTCTGCTCCATTCCCAGCCCCATGCAGTAAATGGGGAAAAAAGAGACGCTCTCTCCTCTCTTCTCCCAGCTCTGAGACAGCAGGTGCAGGTCAGGAGCCTGCTTGTGAGCACCAGCAGAGCAGGGCGTGAGCATGCTCTCCTCATGCTAATGCCTGAGACACTGAGAGCAGGACCTTGACTAGCAGCACAGCTGGGAAACTCCCTCTGCCCAGTGTCCTTCCCCATGCACAAAGGGAATGTCCTGAGCAGGCACAGACAGACCCCTCTCCCTTTCTCCCCTTCTAGGCGCTCTGAGCCCAGCTGAAGAGTGAGAGTGTCTGGGCCTGGATTTTGTGCAGCATCCCAGGTGCAACAGAACAGCTGGAACTCAATGCTCCCAGCCACGCTCAGCAGTGTCGCAATTCAGCACTGTTGGGGGTGGGGGAGGATGAGACATGTCAAGGGCAGAATAGCAAGTGTGAGGGAGCAGGATATGCACAGCTACGGTGTGTGCCTGAGAGACAGCTCCGGCTGTGCTCCTCGCCACTACTGCACCGTGTCCTCCGTATGTGAGATCCCCAGGATCTGACCAAGGGCTTGTCTAAATGGAGAGTTAGATTGTGGGATGCTGGGGTGTGACTCTCCAGAGCACTAGCCTGCCAAGTGCTAACACTCTTTGGACCCTGCTTCAGTGCACTAAACATTCCCTGGTGCGTATTGACCTACCCCCATTTGAAACAGCACTAGGGCAAAATCCACTAGGGGACCTTGAGTGTGTGATAGCAGCGTCTGCATGGCCCCTTACTGCACACAACCTACCGCACTGTAGATTTCCACCTCAGCTTGCCACGCACTGACTCCCTGTGTGGACAAACCGCAGGAAGGTTCAGATTTGCCACTGCCCCATATGGACAAGCCCTTATTCGCTCTGCCAAGACACCTACCTTCCACTGCTGCACTGGGCCTACTCTTGATTTCTTGCCTGATGCACACACCCGTGTATATTAAAAGGGGCCTCCAAGCCTCCTGTTCTGGAGCCTTCTAGGGTGTATAGGGGAAAGCAGCCTCACGTTGGCTCAGGCAGCTGTTGGGATCTCCACTGAGGCTGCTGCCAATGATCCCTGCTTTGAAAGTGCCCTCAGGAGGGAATTCAATGCTATGGTGCTTGTTAAGACAGTGTAAACAGCGTGTCCATTGACTACAGAGTTAGGCTGGTCTCCACTACAGAGTTAGGTGGACACAAAGCATCGTACGTTGACCTAACTATGGAAACATTTACACTTAAATTTCGCTCCTGCTGATGTAACTGCCCCACTACGCCGACTTAATAACCCCACCTCCACGAGTGGCATAGAGTCAAGTTTCATGTAGTTAGTGTCAATGTAGACACTGCATTGCTAACGTTGACTGTTATTGACTTTCAGGAGCCTTCCCACGATGCCCCACACTGTCAGTGCAATCGGCGCGAGTGCTACTGGTGAGGTCATGCACCGCTGACACAAGGAACAAAATGCAGACACGCACGAGTGATGGAATTTAATACAACAACAGTCTGCTGGATAAGTTAGGTCGACTTATATTTATTTGTAGACATGGCCTAAGTTAGAGAAGAATGAGTTCCTTAGGATTTGGCCCATAATTATTCTTTGCTGACTGTCTGGGCTAGCTTGCCCATTCCAGGGTGAATTAACAGGTGTGTTGTATGTGAGACCTGGGAGGTAATTGTCCTGCTCTACGCGGCACTGGTGAGGCCTCAGCAGGAGTAGTGTGTCCAGTTCTGGGCACTGCACTTTAAGAGGGATGGGGAAAAATTAGACACAGTCCAGAGAAGAGCAACAAAAATGATAAAGAGGTTTAGAAAACCTGACTTGTGAGGAAAGGTAGAAAGAATTGTGCGTGTTTAGTGTGGAGAAGAGAAGGGTGAGGGGGGACGTGGTAACAGTCTTCAGAGATGTACCAGGTTGTTAGAAGAGGATGATGATCCATTGTTCTTCATGTGCCCTGAGGGTAGGACAAGAAGGAAATTATAACAAAACATGCAGAAGAGTGGGGAGGAGCACTGTGGATTCACAGAGCAATTGTGTGGCGCATTGGAGAAGCCACTGAATGGGGATTATTCCCAGCTCTGCCACTGGCTTGTTGAATGACCATGGGGGCAAGTCACATCACTGCTCTATGCCTCAGTTTCCCTTCTGTAAAATGGGGATAATGATGTCAAACTCTTGGAGAGCTGCTGATGAAAAGCACATTACGAAAACTAGGTATTTTGATTATTGCCGAGCCACAGTAGCGCATCAGCTGCAAACCTAGTTGAGAATGACAGTTGTCTAAACAGCCAGTAACTCCCACCAACAAACATTGCTCCTTCTGTTTTAAAAACTAGGAAATAAAATGTCACAAAAACCCTTTGTTAATATAGAATTAAGGTGCCTGGTGAAAGCTCGGACCCTTCCCAAAGACTGATTTCAGCAAAACTCTGACTTCTGAGAACTGGGAAATAGAGAGAGAAGACAAATTCCCACACAACCTTAATTCTGCCTTATTTGTGCAATATTCTAAAATACCCACACCACGCACTCTCTCTCTACCGTATCAGTTCAGTGGGGAGGTGCTCCCTGCCCTGACCCTATGTTCAAACACTGATCCTACTCCCCTAACAGAATACCACGCTTTTAAAGTGTAAAGGCCACTTCACACCCTTTTCCAGGCCCTGAGTTGCTGAAGACAGGGGAGAGTATTGTCACACTGTGGCAGCACAGGCTTTTCAGGACGACCTGGCTCACTCATGCCATCCCCAGTGACTGGAGAAGAAAGGCTTTCAGGCTGTCTGGAGTGGCTGAAGAGCACAGGTACTGACCTCAGGGCAGACTGTTCAGAAGCAGCGCACAACCCCCACATTGGCTGTGAGGTCTAGACTTGGATTTCACCAACTAAATATCAAGTGGGAACTCTGCAAGAACTACAACAGCCTTAACATGGAGTCACAGGCAGTCCCCTTGGGCACTCCAGTCTGTCTTTGTCATAAACAGATAGCTAAGGGTTAATGTCTCTTTCACCTGAAGCACCTGACCAGAGGACCAATCAGGAAACCGGATTTTTTCAACTTTGGGTGGAGGGAATTGAGTGTCTGAGTCTTTTGTCTTTTGTCGTCTGCCTGCTTTCTCTGATTTGTTCTTCGGCCTCAATTTTTGCCTTAGAAGTCATGGTTCCTGTTTTCTTGTGTTGGGGTGCCCTCCGGTGTTTATCTTCTGAACTGCAGGTTCTGTTGCCTCCTGAAGTCTGCCTAGCAACAGTGCTTTTTTTCCTTTTCTCTCTCTAGCTAATGTTCAATGAAAGGAAACCAGAAAAACCACTTTATTTGCATGCATATAAGTGCTGGTACTTGCCTCCTAATGGGAGGGCTATTGCATGACAAAAGACCCTCAACAGTTTGGTAATGGCTTCTCGCTTAACATGCAAGCCACAAACTGCCAGAGAGAGCAGAGAAGAAAAAAAAAAATTCTCTCTGGTTCCCTTTTTAAAACCAACTGCTTCTCTCTCTGCTAAAAAGCCCTTAGCAGAGAAAAGAAAAATATAATATTCCTACTGGCTTCTGGATTCTGTCTATATCCCACCGCTGCTACTCATGTCATAACCTTGGTCCCAGATTTGGACCTTAGCGTCCAAAATATGGGGGTTAGCATGAAAACCTCCAAGCTTAGTTACCAGCTTGGACCTGGTACCTGCTGCCACCACCCAAAAAATTAGAGTGTTTTGGGGCACTCTGGTCCCTCTGAAAAACCTTCCCTGGGGACCCCAAGACCCAAATCCCTTGAGTCTCACAACAAAGGGAAATAATCCTTTTTCCCTTCCCCCCTCCAGGTGCTCCTGGAGAGATACACAGACACAAGCTCTGTGAAACTACACAGAGAGACTCCCCCTCTCTGTTCCCAATCCTGAAAACAAAAAGTACTTTCCTATTCCCCCAGAGGGAATGCAAAGTCAGGCTAGCAATCCAACACACAGATCTCCCCTATTTCTTCCTCCCACCAATTCCCTGGTGAGTACAGACTCAATTTCCCTGAAGTAAAGAAAAACTCCAACAGGTCTTAAGAGAAAGCTTTATATAAAAAGAAAGAAAAATACAAATGGGCTCTCTGTATAAAGATGATACAACACAGGGTCAATTGCTTAAAAGAATATTGAATAAACAGCCTTATTCAAAAAGAATACAAATCAAAGCACTCCAGCACTTATATTCATGCAAATACCAAAGAAAAGAAACCATAGAACTTACTATCTGATCTCTTTGTCCTTACACTTAGAAACAGAAAATTAGAAAGTAGAACTACTTCTCCAAAGCTCAGAGAAAGCAGGCAGACGACAAAAGACAAAAGACTCAGACACTCAATTCCCTCCACCCAAAGTTGAAAAAATCCGGTTTCCTGATTGGTCCTCTGGTCAGGTGCTTCAGGTGAAAGAGACATTAACCCTTAGCTATCTGTTTATGACAGTCTTGCCAACAAGTAAGGCTGCCTTTGAAATAGATAGCTCCTCACATCAAAATATTTAGGTTATTCCCAGTCCCAAAGGACCAGTCACTTACCCCAGGTCAATTGCACTTTAGATCTTACACAAAAGATGATGCTTGTAGCCAATCCTATAGTAAAATATCTAAGGATTTATTAGCTAAGAAAAAGAAACAAGGGAGTTATTTACAAGGTTAACACTGGTAAACCCACACACAAATGATTTACAGTCTTAAGTTTCAAAAGATGATAGAATCTGCTGTAATATACAAACTCTGCGTGTCCTTTAGGGCTAATCCCAGCTAAGAAGCTGGGGATCCCTTGCTTGTGCTTAGAAATCTTGCTTTCCCAAAGGCCAAGCAGCACAGACTTACAGTTTCTTCTTGTCAGGGATTTTTTATTCCCTTCTCTCAAGCTAATGGGATGAGGCCTCATCATGAGTGTTAGGGGTGGAGTGTGTGTGTGTGTGTGTGTGTGTAAAATTATCAGTGTTTTCTCCTCTGATGTTCCACGATGGTTCTTCTGGTATCTATGGGCTTGCTTTTGTTGGACTGGAGATAATATTTCACATTTGGTATTGATTCTTTTCTGACTGGGGAGGGGGGTTTCCAGTTTCAAAGCAAACACCTAAATATTACCTTAAGACATGGGATACAGACATTATAAGAGAGATTAATGCTGTGAGCACCTTACAAACATTCTGTGAAGTCTAAACATTTTTATAAATCTTATATTTCTTTTAACAATACCAACACACAAGTGAGTCAGACTGGTTTCCAGCTGTGTATTTCTCAGTATTCAGTGAGGCCTAGGGGCCTTGGCATGAGCTGGCACTTGGTCTGCCAGCGTCACAGGGCATATTCCGCCTCTGTCCGAGAAGCATGATAAGGCTGAATATAGCAATGATATCGATGTATTATGCCATTGTCAATCCCAAGCAAAGTGTTCACTTCTGTGTTAATGTCTCAAATCAAAGATGCATTTCAGGGCAAAGATCAGGATCCTCAGTATGACTTTACACCTGGTCATTACATTGTTGACCAGAACTTTACCCTTTGAGACATCTGTACGAAAAAATGGTTGAATTTAATCAGCCATACGTAGCACTTTTTATAGACTTCCGTAAATCCTTTGATTCAGTGAATCAGGCAAGTTTCTGGAGTCTGATGAGACAGTGACTTGGTGTCCCTGGAAAACTCTATAACAGAACTGAAAGCTGTGTTAGAGTCAATGGCTGGTATATGGCATGGGGTTTCCTATCTCCATGGGAGTTAGGCCACGTTGCATTCTCTCTCCATCACTTTTCAACATCAGCATCGACTGGTTGATGGATAAATATGAGGAGGCAGCTGTCAGGGGTGTTGATCTGAACACAATGATTCTTGGAGATCTCAAAGATGCTGTTGACTTTGTCTTATTGGCTCATGTTGGTGAGTTGCTGCAGCTGACAGCTGATCTGGTTGAACAAGAGGCAGCATGCGTTGATCTGGTCATTAATCTGGAGAAAACAAAGTCTTAGGCCATTAACATCCAGCTCCAGATTACAAGCAGCTCAGTATTAAACTGTCTGAGAGGGACAAAAGGCAGGTGGCAACTCTCAAATCCTTGTCCAGCTTCATAGACAAGGCTGGAGGATGCTCAGATGATGTGAACACTAGTACGGCAGCAGGTGCCACCATATTTCAGGCCTTTCAGTGACATCTGTAGGGACATAATGACATCCAGCTTTCTACATAGCTGCAGATCTATAGAACTGAGGTGACATCAGCTCTGTGGTACAACAGTGGAACGTGAGCACTGAGGAAGGCTGAAGAGCATTGGATTACTGGTTTTGATTCTCATCGTCTTTGCCAGCTGCTCCATATTAAGTTAATAGGCTCAAGTCTCAGAGTGCATGGTCTACTGTCCAGGAGAGTGCATTTTGACAGAGGACTTCGGAGTGCTATTTCCTAGCTATGCCAAGGATTAGTTATTTGACCATTTGGGAATCACTTCCCTCCTCTGTGCCTCAGTTTTTTAGTCTATGAAATGGGGATAATAATACTTGAAATCCTTTGTAATGCGCTTTGAGGTCTACAGATGGAAAGGAGTATGATGGAGTTACATATCATTAAAGGGGCTTACACAAATTTCCCATTCACTTGGGCTCTTCATACGTGGACAGAAACAGCATGTGGGAAAATGGAAGATTTCCTTTGGGATTAGGATGCCTTTTGCATCGGCTTTGAGGCAGTATAGCAGAGCATAACATTCAAAATATACTACCAACCGCCTGACTAGGATGAGGACAGTGACTGTGAAATACTCAGGAAGATTAGAGAGGCTGCACAGGCAGAAAACGCAATAATAATGAGGGATTTCAATTATCCCCATATGGACTAGGTACATGTCACCTCAGCATGCCTATCACAGATGCAGAGATAAAAGTTCTAGACACCATTAATGACTACTTCTTGGAGCTGCTAGTCCTGGAACCCACAAGGAGAGAGGCAATTCTTGATTTAGTCCCAAGTGGAGCACAAGATCTGGTCCAGGAGGGTGAATGTAGATGAACTGCTCAGTAACACTGACCATAATGTAATTAAATTTAAACATCCTTGTAGGGGAAACCCCCCCACAGTAGCTTTTAACCTCAAAAAGGAGAAATACACAAAAATGAGGAGGCTAATTAAATGAAATTAAAAGGAACAATCACAAGGGTGAAATGCCTGCAAACTGCATGGAGAGTATTTAAAAACACCACAACAGAGGATAAAATTACATTTACACACACTGGTCCTCAAAAAAAAAAGTAAGAGGACCAGAAAAATGGCTAACAGCAAAGTAAAAAAGGCTGTTAGAGACAAAAAGATATCTTTTAAAAATTGGAAGTAGAATACTCCTGAGGAAAATAGAAAGGAGCATGAACTCTGGCAAGTCAAGTATACAAACATGAGTGAGATAGGCTAAGAAAGAATTTGAAGAGCAAATAGCTAAGGACACAAAAACTAAAAGCAATTTTTTTAAGTACATCAGAAGCAGGAAGCCTGACAAACAGTCAGTGGGGCCATTGGACGATCAAGGTGCGAAGGAGCACTCAAGGAAAACAAAGCCATTTCGGAGAAGCTAAACAAATTCTTTGCATTAGTCTTTACTGCAGAGGATGTGAGGGAGCTTCCCACACCAAAGCTATTCTTTTTAGGTGACAAATCTGAGGAACTGTCCCAGATTGAGATGTCAATAGAGGAGGTTTTGGAAAAAATTGATAAATTAAACAGTAATAAGTCATCAGCACCAGATGGTATTCACCCAGGAATTCTGAAGGCACTTATATGAAATTGCAGAACTACTAACTGTAGTATGCAACCTAGCACTTAAATCAGTCTCTGTACCAGATGAATGGAGGGTAACTCATGTAACGCCAATTTTTAAAAAAAGGCTTCAGAGGCAGTCCTAGCAATTACAGGCCAGGAAGCCTAACTTCAGTACCTGGCAAATTGGTTGAACCTATAGTCAAGAACAGAATTATCAGACACATAGATGAATACAACGTTTTGGGGGAAGAACCAACACAGCTTTTGAAAAGGAAAATCATGCCCCACCAATCTATTAGAATTCTTCAGGGGTGTCAACAAACATGTGGACAACAGTGATCCAGTGGATATAATGTACTTGGATTGTCAGAAAGGCTTTGACAAGGTCCCTCACCAAAGGCTCTCAAACAAAGCAAGCAGAGAGGGGATAAGAGAGAAGGTCCTCTCATGGATCAGTAACTGGTTAAAAAGACAGGAAACAAAGGGTAGTAATAAAAGTCAACTTTCACAATGGAGAGACGTAAATTACAGGGTCCTCCAAAGATCTGTACTGGAACCAGCATTGCTCATCCTGTTCATAAATGATCTGGGAAAAGAGGTAAAGAGTGAAGTGGCAGCATTTGCAGATGAGAGAAAATTACTCAAGAAATGTAAGTCCAAAGCTGGGAAGGTGCATAGGAATCTGCTCCCAGAAAAGTCTGGAGAAACAGCTGATAAGTAGATGAGAACCTGAAGGGCAAGATCCCTGAAAAAATGATGAGTTCTCAGAGAGAGAGAGGGAGCAAGAAGGTGAGGGAAGGACAAACTGAGGATGAGTAACAAAGGAGATCTCACAAAACTGGGTTACTGGACAACAAAATGGCAGATGAAATTCAATATTGATAAATGCTAAGCAATGCACATTGGAAAACATCATCCCAATTATGCATACAAAGTGATGGGGTCTGGATTAGCTGGTACCACTGAAGAAGGATCTTGGAATCATTGTGGATAGTTCCCTGAAAACATCTGCTCCATGTGCAGCAGCAGTCAAGAAAGCGAACAGTGTTAGGCACCTTTAGGAAAAAGACAGACAATAAGCCAGTAAATATCATAATACCTCTATATAAATCTATGGTATGAAATTAATAGGCAGCAGGTTTAACACACACATACGGAAGTTGTTCTTCACATAACACACAGTCAGCCTGTGGAACTCATTGCCAGGGGATGTTGTGAAGGCCAAAAGTATAAGTGGGTTCAAAAAAGAATTCAATCAGTTTATGAAGGCTATGTCTATTGATGGCTATTAGCCAAGATGCTCCGGGTGTCCCTAAATCTCTGCCTGTCAGAAGCTGGGACTGGATGACGGGATGGATCATTCCATAATTTCCCTGTTCTGGTCATTCCCTCTGAAGCATCTGACACCAGCCACTGCCAGAGACAGGACACTGGGCTAGATGGACCATTAGTCTGACCCAGAGTGGCCATTCTTGTGATCAGATATCAGAGGGGGAGATGTGTTAGTCTGGATCTGTAAAAAGCAACAAAAAAAACAAACAAATGCCACAGGACTCTCTGTTGCATTCTCATGATGTTACACTGTTTTAACAAGTGACACAGCATCAGTTCCCCTCTGGAGGGAATTCAAATGATCACTGGCAGCAGTCCCAAGGGAGATCCCAACAGCAGCGGCAAGGGGCAGGGGCTGGCTGCTTTCTCTGATAAACCCTGCAAAAATCCAGAGCTGTAGACATTAAGGGTTTGTGTGATGCCAACAATCAACCCAGGCAGCGAGAGACACCCATCCCAGCAGCCACAGGCAGGTGTCTGCCCACAAACTGAGAGTAGAAGGCTGACTGACACCAGACCCAGTTCTGGTGATGGAGAGCTCACTGCTTCATGTGGAGTTTTGAAGGTAAGTCTCACTAGCCTTGGGGCAAATCCTCAGGTCCTTATTCATAGGAAGCCCTTGCTCTCAGACACCCCCCTTGGACACTGTTCTCACATTCTGGGAGCTCTGTCGGAGTAAGGACGTCATAGTTGGTTGCTTTGCGGTTCAAAGCTAGAAAAACTGATGACTCAGAAAGAAGACCCAGCTATCATCTCTGCCCTAATGCATTCCTCTGTCTGCCCTCCCCTCACCCTCCTGCTTGCTGCCTGGATCTCCCCATCTCTCTCTCCCTGACAGATCATTGTTTTCTCAGGGACCGTGGCCTTCAGTCTCTCAACTACTTATCAGCTGCCTCTCCAGACTTTTCTGGGGGGCAGATACCTATGCATCATCCCAGCCCAATCGCCAGATGCTTCATGTCTACTGCTGAGTATTCCCTGCCTGGATTTCCGTGAGGCTTGAAAGCCCTCAGCATTTCTTGGGCAGTATTGAGCACTCCACAGAGTGGCTGTATAAACAGGGGAGCAGGGAGGGGATTTTACCTCTTTAAAGAGCTCTGGTGACACCAATTCTGGAATACCATGGGCAGCACTGGGGTGAACATTTTAAACATCTTTAAGGTGTTACATGTACTCCTGTTCTTTTTGCGGATACAGATGAACACGACTGCTACTCTGAAACCTACAGTGGACAAATAACTCAACTTCAGCTCCCAGCACGATGCTGCGGGCTGATGAGGTCCAAGGCTGATATCTTCAAATCAAGACCGGCTGCCTTTCTGGAAGGTACGTCTTAGCCAAACAAGTTATTGAGCTCACTGTAGGGGTACGGGGGAAATTCTGTGGTTATTGTTAAGCAGGAGCTCAGACTGGATGATCTAATGACTAATGGACATTAAAATGTTTTCTAAAAGATGTTGAAAGATTGGCGAGGGAGCAGAAAAGAGCCAGAAAAACAATTTGAAAGCTGGAGAAAATATCTTCCAGTGGGAAACTTATAGAGCTCGATGTGTTCAGTTTATTAAAGAGGAGACAGAGGTGATTTGATCACCGCGTATCAGCACCTTCCTGGGGAAATAACACTGGTTATCAAAGGGCTCTTTTGTAGAACAGGAAAAGGTACAGCTAGAAGCAATGACTAGAAGCTAAAACCAGACACATTTCAATGAGAAATAAGGCACAGTTTGTTGCCAATGGGTGTGACTTCTAATGATAGACTTTAAGGGCCCATCATGATCATCTAGTCTGACTTCCTGCACATCACAGGCTACAGAACCTCACCCACCCACTCCTGTAATAGACCTCTAACTTCTAGCTGAGTTACTGAAGTCCTCAAATCATGGTTTAAAGACTTCAAGGGACAGAGAATCTACCATTTACACTAGTTTAAACTTGCAAGTTACCTGTGCTCCATGCTGCAGAGGAAGATGAAAAGCCCCCAGGGTCTCTGCCAATCTGACCTGGGGGGAAATTCCTTCCCAAACCCAAATATGGTGATCAGTTAGACCCTGAGAAAATGGGCTAAACTCACCAGGCAGATACCTGTGAAAGACTTCTCTGTAGTAACTCAGAGCCCCCGCATCTAGTGTCCCATCACCAGCCACTGGAGATATTTGCTGCTAGCAGTTGTAGATTCGTTACATGCCATTGTGGGCAATCTCCATCCCCTCCATAAACTTATCAGGCTCAGGCTTGAAGCCAGTTAGGTTTTTTGCCACCACTCCTCCCCTTGGAAGGCTGTTCCAGAACTTCACTCTTGTGATGGTTAGAAACCTTCACCAATTTCAAACGTAATCTTGTTGATGGTCAGTTTGTGTCCATTTGTTCTTGTGTCCATACTGGTATTTAATTTAAATACTCCTCTCCCTCCCTGGTGTTTATCCCTCTAATGTATTTATAGAGAACAATCATATCTCCCCCAGCTTTCCTTTGGTTAGGCTAAACAAGCTAAAACTCTTTGAGTCTCCTCTCATAAGACAGGTTCTCTATTCGTTGGATCATCCTAGAACCCATCTCTGCACCTGTTCCAGTTTGAATTCATCTTTCTTAAAGATAGGAAACCAGAATTGCACACAGTATTTCGGATGAGGTCTCACCAATGCCTTGAATGATGGGACTACCACTTCCCTCTCTCTGCTGGAAATACCTCACTTGATACATCCTAGGACTGCATTAGTCTTTTTCACCACCGCATCACATTAGTGGCTCATGGTCATCCTGTGATCAACCAATACACCCAGGTTTTTCTCCTCCTCTGTCACTTCCAACTGATACGTCCCCAGTGTATAGCAAACATTCGTGTTGTTAGTCCCTAAATGCATGACCTTGCAATTTGCATTATTAAATTTCATCCCATTTCTATTACTCCAGTTTTAAAGGTCACCCAGATCTTCTTGTATGATATTCTGGTCCTTCTCCACATTGGCAATACCTCCCAACTTTGTGTCATCTGCACATTTTATTAGCACACTCTCACTTTTTTTGCCAAGGTCAGTAATAAAAATGTTAAATAAGATTGGTCCCAGAACCGATCCTTGAGGAACTCCACTAGTAACCTCCTTCCAGCCTGACAGTTCACCTTTCAGTATGACCCGTTGTAGTCTCCCCTTTAACCAGTTCCTTTATCCACCTTTCAATTCTCATATTAATCTCCATCTTTTCCAATTTAACTAATAATTTTCCATGTGGAACTATATCAGATGCTTTATAGAAATCCAGGTAGATTAAATCTACTGCAATTCTTTTGCGAGAAAATCAGTTATCTCCTTAAAGAAAGAGATCATGTTGGTCTGGCACAATTTACCTTTTCTAAAACCACCTTTATTTTATGCCAATTACTGTTTAGCTCTATATCCTTAACTACTTTCTCTTTCATAATTTGTTCTAAGATCTTGCATACAACTGAGGTCAGATTTAACAGATCTGTAGCTTCCTTGCTCACTTTTTTATCCCTTTCTTAAATATAGTAGTATATTTGCAAATCTCCACTCCTAGGATATGATCCCCTAGTTTACAGATTTATTAAAATACTTCCCTGCACTTTCTGATCTCCATGTGGTAGCTTTCCTTGCAGAACCATCATGTCTTCCATTCCTTGCAGGTTTTCTCTTAATCATCTGTTTGAGAAGCTCTCTCATCTGGGCTGGTCTGCAACCCTTCCCTATGATTTTTTCCCTCTTGCTTGGGATGCCGGCTTCAGATTGCTTCTGCAACTTTGGCAAAATAATTCCAAGCCTCCTCCACATTCAGATCTTGAAGTTCTTCACACCAGTCCACTTTCCAAATAATTCCCTTAATTTTTTTAAGTTAGCCCTTTTGAAATCAAGTTCCCTAGTTGTATATCCAGTTTTGTTAATCCTTCCATTTAGTTGCAATTAGCTCATAATCACTCAAACCAAGGTTGTCCCCTACAACCAATTTTTCTATGAGGTCCTCATTGCTCACCAATACCAAATCTCAAATGGCATCACCTCTTGTTGGTTCAGCAACTAGTTGGTGAAGAAATCTGTCAGCAATCATATCCAGGAAAATCTGGGCCCCTACTATTATTAGTTTCAAAGTGGTAGCCTGTTAGTCTCTATCAGCAAAAACAATGAGGAGTCCTCGTGGCACCTTAGAGACTAACAAATTTATTTGGGCATAAGCTTTCGTGGGCTAGAATCCACTTCATCCAATGCATGGATTGGAAAATACAGTAAACAGAATATATATTCTAGCACATGAAAAGATGGGCGTTGCCTCACCAAATGCGGGGTGAGTGCTTACGAGACAACTCAGTTAAGGTGGAAGTGGCCGATTCTCAATAGTTGACAAGAGGGGGTGAATTCCAAGGGAGGGAAAATTACTTTTGTAGTGCCAACAAGGCCAATGCAATCAAGGTGGCCGATTTCCAAAAGTTGACAAGAAGGTGTGAGTATCAGCAGAGGGAAAATTATTTTTTGTAGCATTTGTCCTCCAATCTATCACTTCCCCAAAGTGATTTTGGCCAAAACAGACTCTGTCTTATCTAGTCCATCATTTCTAATTTCTTTACAGTCTACCTCATCATTAATATACAATGCTGATCCACCACCTTTGCCTTTATTTCTGCCTTTCCTGAACAGCACATACCCATCAATACCTAGTCTCCAGTCATGACTATTATTCCACCATGTTTCTGTTATCCCTACAATACCTGGTTTCACTTCCAACATCAGTAGTTTTAGTTCCTCCATTTTATCACCCAGGCTCCTTGCATTAGTGTACAAACATCTTAACTGTTGCTGCTTGACTTGGCCCACATTCCCTCCTGATTGGGTAGAGTTATTCCAGTTCCCGTATCACTTTTCTGACTGGCATCAGCACTATTCTACTTCATAATGTCCATTCCCCTACCCACTGTGGCTTTTTTCTCCATTGCTGTATCCTTTCTTACTTGATTTTCCTCCCTCTCAATTCTAGAATCAGGCATGGAGATTACATGAACATCTCCCCCAAGTTTCTAGTTTAAAGCTCTTTTAATCAATTATGCCAATCTCCAACCAGAAACGGTCCCTTTTGGTCTGAAATATAAGAATCAATGAATGAAAAAAGTTGGAGTATAGGGCAGAAGAGGGGCAAATTAACTGGGTGACAGCTTGTTGGGGTGTGTGGAGAAACTTTATGGATCTCTCTGAAGAGAAGAAGTTTCTCTGTTGAGAGACAATATAAACCCAGCTCTCAGTTTGCAGTGGGAACTCTTATGGGATCAGAAGATGGAAATCTATCTAATTTCATGGTACAGCCAAATCTTTTGATGTTCATTACTTTTCACTATCACAGGATGCAGCTCATGGAGAAAGGAGATGCGGAAAATCAAACAGATTTCACAGAATTCATCCTCCTGGGGTTTGGGGATCTCCCAGAACTGCAGATCCTTCTCTTCCTGGTTTTCCTAGTGATCTACATTGTCACCATGGCCGGGAACATCCTCATCATTGCTCTAGTTGTGGCTGATCAGCACCTTCACACCCCCATGTACTTCTTCCTGGGGAACTTGTCCTGCCTGGAGACCTGCTACACTTCTGCCCTCCTGCCCAGGATGCTGGCCAGTCTCCTGACTGGAGACAGAACCATTTCTGTGGGGGGCTGCATGACACAGTTTTTTTTCTTTTGTTTTCTAGCAACTACGGAATGTTATCTCCTGGCAGCGATGTCTTATGACCGGTATTTAGCCATATGCAAACCACTGCACTATGGAACATGTATGAATGGCAAGTTGTGCCTCCAAATAGCAGCTGGGTGTTGGATAAGTGGATTTCTACCTTGTATAATAATGATGTGTGTTATGTCACAATTAATTTTCTGTGGCCCCAATGAAATGGACCATTTCTTTTGTGATCTCACACCAATTTTAATGCTCTCCTGCAGCGACACCAACCAGATGATGCTGGTTTTTTATATATTTTTCTTCCCAGATGCAATTTCCCCATTTCTATTAACCTTGACATCCTATGTCTGTATTGTTAGCACCATCCTGAGAATTCCTTCCACCACTGGGAGGCAAAAGGCCTTTTCCACTTGCTCCTCTCACCTCATTGTGGTAACACTTTTCTATGGGACCATAATGATTGTCTATATGCTACCGAAATCCAGCAACCTGAAAGCCCTGAACAAAGTGTTCTCTGTCTGCTACACAGTCCTGACTCCCCTGGCCAATCCCCTCATCTACAGCCTGAGAAACAGAGAAGTCAAGGAGGCCCTGAGAAAAGCTGTCAGAAAATGTCTGGTTCTCCCAAAGAATTTAGAATAGTTGAATGAAATGAAGATCAATCAATCTGGTTTCTATTGTGAAAGAAGGAGGGTTTAAGTGGGCCCTGATACAGAAATGCAGTATACAAGAAATATTTGTGCACGCTCACAAACACACACACGAATATAACGTTATATCAATAGAATAAAAACCAGCAGGATCTTATTAAGAGGGATAAGGCAAAGATGCCACATTTATTGGAAATATATTAATAAAGCAAAAAAGAAAAGAAAACAACATTTTGACTACTTATTCCTTATACACACACACACACACATATATATATTCACACAATTATTCTTTCAAGTTCTGTATAGGCGTTATAGTTACCAGCCTAGAAGTTGCTCATACCAAGTTACTGACCCGTTATCTTGGTCATGAGGATGGAGCGGAGTCTGTGTCTGTCATAAACAGATAGTTAAGGATTAATGTCTCTTTTACCTGTAAACAGTTAAGAAGCTCAGTGAACCTGGCTGACACCTGACCAGAGGACCAATGGGGGGACAAGATACTTTCAAATCTTGGTGGAGGGAAGTCTTTGTTCGTGCTGTTTGTTTTGTTCATTGTTCGCTCTTGGGGCTAAGAAGATCCAGACGTACACCCAGGTTTTCTCCAATCTTTCTGAATCAGTCTCTCATGTTTCAAAATAGTAAGAACTAGCCAGGCAAGGCGGATTAGTCTTATGTTTGTTTTCTTAACTTGTAAATGTGTCTTTTGCTGGAAGGATTTTTACCTCTGTTTGCTGTAACTTTGACTATCAGGCTAGGGGGGTGGGGGAAAGTCCCTCTAGTCTATATTAATCTGAATACCCTGTAAGCATTTATCATCTTGATTTTACAGAGATTATTTTTACTTTTTCTTTCCTTAATTAAAAGCTTTCTTTTTTAAGAACCTGATTGATTTTTTTTCTTGTTTTAAGACCCAAGGGGATTGGGTCTGAACTCAGCAGGGACTGGTGGGGGGAAAAGGAGGGGGGAAGGTTAATTCCTTTTTGTGTTAAGATCCAAGGAGTTTGGATCAGTGCAGCCTCTCAGGGTAACCCAGGGAGGGGAAAGTCTGGGGGGGGGGGGGGAAAACAGGGGGAAGGCTAGTTTCTCCTTGTGTTCAGATCCAAGGGGTTTGGGTCTTGGGTTCCCCAGGGAAGGTTTTGGGGGAACAGGAAGTGTGCCAAATACTATATTTTGGCTGGTGGCAGCGTACCAAATTTAAGCTAGTAATTAAGCTTAAAAGTGATCATGCAGGTCCCCACTTTTTGGATGCTAAACTTCAAAGTGGGGAAAAGAGCTTGACAGTGTCAGATGCACCTGATGCTCCTGGAGGCTGGCAGCAGAACCAGAGACTCAAAGTCCTCAGTCTTTTAGAGTCCATTTTTATAGGAATTAATTCCTATGTTAGTCTATGGGAACTGTTTCATTCTGCTGTTGCTGACTCAGTCAGCAGATGGCACATTCCTGGTGGCTCCACACTGTCCAAAGTTTGTGTTTCTCATCCTTCCAGGTGTTGAGGTGGATCCCAGTTTACCCTCTGGGGGTTGTCTGGTGGTCCACTTGACACATTCTTTGGCCGATGGATACTCTCTTTCTAGGCTGGCACCTCCCTAACCATTCATGTACATCAAGAATTCATCAACATACATTCCATATCTTAACCATATTTTAATTTACTATTTCCACCACTTTCGGAGTGTGTGCTAATTCATTTGAGACTCCCGGCCCTTTAATCACAGAGGGTGGGGGTCTGTTCCTAGGAGCCCTTGCTGTTACAATGAAGTGAAAGCCACTTAACAGCTTTTGGCATTTGTTTACATTGTACCAATACAGCTTAAGACTCACAGCGGGGTTGGTAGCATAGTGTTTACTTCAAGAACAAAGTCAATTAACTTGTTTGTAAATTTTACATAATAGAGTATCTTTCATGGAACAGATACAATCAATGGTTTCCACAGACAGGAGCTTACATGTTTTAACAGAAGAACTAAAAGATTTTTGTAGTTGGTGAAACTGTTGGATTTTCAAAGTGTGGGGGACAAATTATGGGGGGTCACTGTCACTTGGGGGAATCACTGTTAAAGCCTTCTTTAATATCCCTACAATAAGAGAGATACAGATGGTTGGGATTTTGCAGGGGGCGGAGGGGAGAAAAGGTTTTGACTTCTCATCAAAATAACTAAAACTTGAAAAATGAAAAAAAATTGCTTTTTGGAAACTGACATCTGAAAATGTTCAGATAGAAACTATGAAAAAAAGGTTATGCACTGTTGTTGTGGCTGTGGTGGTCCCAGAATATTACAAAGACAAGGTGTGACCCTCTGTACCTCAACATAGCACTCTAGACCCCAATATTCACCACTGTGATATGACTATGATGTGTTTGGTACAAAGTATGCCTTGGGAGGTATCATTTGAGAAGTCTTGATCCGCTGAACAGTAATATCCTGTTGAATTGTGGGTACTGCATTGTATATGATGTTATGAATTATTGCTGAGTGTGTTACTGAAATATAGTGAGTTTGGGAGATGGCCACAGCTGGCCTTCCTGTAACAACAAAGAGGCAACCATCACTTGCTTGACAGGCGTTGATGGCCCATGAAGAAGAATCAACTCTCCCAGAGACTTCACAGAGGGCAGCCTAGGTCGGGCAGTACTCACTGCTTATGTCACAGCAAGGATCTTTCTAACACCTGGAGAGAAAGTATAAGGAGGGTCAATGACATCACCACTTGGTCTCACTCCTCCACCATCTCAACACCTGGAAGATCGTCTGGAAGGCAAAGACTTTGAACTGAGGAAGATTGGTCCCAGGTTGGGAAGGGATTCCAGCCTGTGTATTTAGAACTGTGAGCTGCCTGTAACATCTATTAGAGTGAGAAACTATTTGATTCAAATCTTGCTTCATTTCTCAAATTTAGACTGCAAATTTATTTTTTATGTAATCAACTCTGATCTCTATGCCTGCTTCTAATAATCACTTAAAATCTCTCTTTGTGCAGTTAATAAATCTGTTGTATATTTTACCTAAAACAGTGTGTGTTTCTGGTTGAAGTGCTTGGGGAAATCTCAGCTCAGCTTAACAAGGGCTGTTGCACGTCTACTTTCATTTGTTGGTGTGGTGAAAAAATTAATGAGCTTGCGCTGTCCAAGGGAGCCTTGAGCAGTGCAGGACAGTATATTTCTAGGGTGCAAGGCTGGGGTGATTGGCTGATGCTCTCTCTGTATAATTCTTGACTGGCTTAGAGAACATTCATGCAATTTAACTGGGTGTGGGTCTCCACAAGCTGATGGCTGAGTGATCACAGCACCTGGAAGGGTTTGCTCCTTGTCACTGGCATAGTATTGTGAGAGACAGCCCAGGCTGGAGAGTTAAGGGGACACAGTGGTCCCACGCATCCAGGTTATACCATGGGGATCCCATCACACAAGGAGGGTGAGGTAATATCTTTTATTGGACCATCTTCTGCTGCTGAGAGACTCAAGTATACTTCAAGGAACTGCAATAGAGTGATCTCTTTGTGATAAGTGTTCACTCAGAGGTGATACAGTGT
The DNA here is from genome assembly GCF_025201925.1 of Gopherus flavomarginatus. NCBI lineage: Eukaryota > Metazoa > Chordata > Testudines > Testudinidae > Gopherus > Gopherus flavomarginatus. The sequence continues at coordinate 5,908,625 of NW_026115061.1, read as the reverse complement.
TTGTCTTATCATTTTTCTGTGTCTGTTCATTGGAGAGCATAGTGGTTGTCTGGTTTCACCAACATAGCTGTTGTCTGGGCATTTGATTCCCTGGGTGAAGTACACCACATGTCGTGATAGGCACATGTAGGACTCATGGATCTTGAAAGGTGCATTGAAGGGAGTATTGCTCATTGTAGCAGTTGAGATATGTCTGCTGCTTTTGCATCTGTTGTTCTGGAAGGATCTGATGCTGCTTTGAGTTGGTGTGTCCTGATCTATGGGGAACTTGCTTCTGATGATGAGCTTGGAAAGGATAGGGGCAGATGTTTGAAAGCCAGAACTGGGGGTTCAGGAAAGATTTCTTTCAGGATGTGATCCCCATTGAGTGTGGATTGTAATTGTTTAATGATACTTTTCACAAAGCGATCACTCTACCTCTGACATCTCAGACCTCATTCTCAAAGAAATCTGCACAACCCCGTCAAAAGATGAGCCTGGGAACTTAAATTCATAACTTTGGAAGACACTAAAGATCACGAACTGAATAGACGCGCTAGATTTATGGCTTATTACAACAAACTGTAATCAACTAACCCCTCCTCATGCACACACACACACCAGCCTTTCCCCCCCTCCCTTCCATGACTGGAGGAGTGTTAAAGGGCCATTTCAACTTGAATGGTACCTTGAAATGTTTGTTAACTACTTATGATAAACTACCTTGTATATAGCTGTGATACTGAGTTCATTTCCCAGACTGAAGAAGAGCTCTGTGTAAGCTCAAAAGCTTTTGTCTCTCACCAACAGAAGTTGGCCCAATCAAAGATATCACCCCTCCCACCTTGTCTCGCTCTCTCAAGAAAATATTCTGCTGTTTTCAGTTTTGTCTCAAAAAGTTAAAATCTTTGGAGGTGGTTTGCATGGTGCTCCTTTCTACTCAGCTGAGGAAAGAGAGAGGGGTACAGACTCACAATCACACCCCTGCTCCCTGGGTTAGGTCTGTTCCTTAGGGGAGGGCTAAGGAAGGGAGGAAAGGTCACCAGCCCTACATACGGTGAAATTGGGATGCTGGTGCAAGGGTAAAGGGGTCAGGAGCCCTGTGGGGGTTTCTGGGATGAACCCCAGGGGACCGGAGTGACTGAAGAAGGGAGAGAGGGGTTGGGGTAGCCAGGAGATGTGGGCATTCAAGCTGATGTTTAGAGTAGATGGACCTGAGTGTTGGGGGCCACGGAAGGGCCCTGGGTGGAGCAGGTGTGCTGGAGCAGTGGCAGGAGGGGTTGGGGTGAAAAGAGAGGGAGGTCGGGGGAGGGAAGTGGTTTGAGGATGGTGACATAGGGACAGTTTTCAGAGGTGGGTTTATTGGGTAATGGTGCTGAGAGGATGATGAGCAGCAGTGGGGTAAGGTCTGGGTGGAGGTAAGGGGAATTTGGGTGGAAGGGGGTGGTGGCAGGGTGATGTTTTCTGGGGGTGTTTAGTTGGAGCGGTGTGCCACAGGGTGGATATATGTGGGAAGAAGGGGGTTGGTGCAGTGGGGTGGGTGGGGGATGTGGCAGAAGGAGCTTTTGTGGGGTTTGGGTTTCTCTGGGGGTGTCTGGATGTGTTTATTTGGGGATGGATGGGTTTAAATAGGAGCTGGTGGGAGGGTTGGAGGTTATATGGGGGTCTATGGTGGGGTGTTGGCTTGGGACTGCAGGAGAGTTTTGGGGGATCTAAGGTAGAGAGTTCACTGGGAGCTGTTGGAGAAGGTTGGGGGTACTACAGGAAGGGGATGGGGGGATGTAGGGTGGGATTAATTGGGGGGTCAGTGATGGGGCTTTGGAGGGGGCAAAGGGAGGGGCGGTGTGGGGCTGGGAGCACAGGGAGCCATGTGGCAGTGCCGATGGCCACAGCTGGCTGTGTCTGTGCCTATCTCCCTCCTCCGCAGCCCCTTCTCCCTCTCTTCCCCTCCCTCCATCTCACCAGGGACAAGGCTGACACTCTGGGCACTGGGCATGCTCAGGACAGACTCTGCCCACAGCACCATGCCGGGCCACAGGGACTCTCCCTGCTGGTCCTGCTGCTGGGCAGCCCCGGGGGATGGGTCTCACCAAGTGGGTGGCTCGCTCAGATCTGGTGGGGGGTGAACTCCCTCTAACCCAGTCCATCGCTGGCAACACGCATGGTTCATCCCGAAGCTACTGAGGATCTCTTGGAAGGAGGCGTCCAGTCCTGATTTAAAGACTCCAAATGATGGAGAATCCACCACAGCCCTGGACAAACTGTTTCACTGGCCAATTGCCCTCACCATTAAAAACATGCCCCTTCTTTCTAGCTTGACTTTGTCTCCTTTCTGCTGCAAGCCATTGGCTCTCATTCTTCTTTGTCTAGGAGACTGAAGAGCCCCCGGCAATCAGAAACACCCTCCCCTGTAGGTACTTCTAGTCAACTCTTTGTTGAAGCTTTGCTCACCATTTTCCTGTTAAGTTACATTGTTTGAGGTTCTTGAGTCTCTCACTGTAAGGTCAGTTTTCCAGATCCCCAAATCGTTCTTGGAGCAGAGGTCAGCACCACCATGCTGTATGATAGACACTTGACAAAATTACTGAACTTAGTGACAGACATTGGGAGGGAGGTTATGTCTTTCAGTCATTCAACCCAGACTCAGATCGCGATTTTTACCTCAGCATTTTTACCACAGAGACTTGTGTCCATGTACGGACATGTTGCCTACCCCTATCTTGGAGCAACTCTGAACCATTTACCAAGGGATGTGGTGGAGTCGCCATCATCTGGAGACTTTACAGGAAGGCTGAATTCCCCTTCTAAAAGCTGCACTCCAAATAGAGTCATTGATTTTAAATAATGAACATGCCTTTAGAGAAGGGGGACTGGATCCAGAGTCTCCTATGTCCTGAGAGAGCCCTGTATCCCCTGAGGCTCAGAGTTACGGGGCAGCTGTGTCTGATTCAAAGAGAGTGGCCGAGAGCCCCAGTCAGAAGGATGTGCCTTCCTCCAGCCAGGATTTAGGTGCTGAACTTTATGGGTGGGGAGACACTCCTGTGCTTAACATCTCCCAGTGGCAACCTTAGGCGCCTGCCTGCAGCACACACTGGCTTTTGACACTCCCAGTCTTAGCCTCATCTCTCCCCATTCATTGTTCAGGGAGCCTGAGTACCTCTCTCAGGCATTGTGAATCCCAAGGATTTCCTCGCTGCTGATAAGCTAAGAATTGCTACACTCTAAGTTCCTGTGTGAATCACAAAAATGTAGAGTGGGAAGGAACCTTGAGACATCCTCACTGCCCATGGCAAGATGACACCAGTGCCCCGCTATTGACAACCTAACCCAGTGGTTTTCAACCTGGGTCCACAGACTATGTCTAGGGTTACCAAAAGGGTTTGCACCCCCATTCAAATTTTTTTTAGAGGTCCACAAATGAAAAAAGCTTGAAAACCACTGACCTGAATGATTCTGTATTGGAATGGGTATTGACAGCAGTGAGATTGGATGCGAGAGTGGTCTGCGGCTTTAATGATGGGTAGGGAAAGTACAGGGTTAATTGGTATCATGCATGCGACAGTGAAGGGGTTGTTATAACACAGGGGCCCATTGTGCCAACTGGCAAAGGGTTTGCTGTTTACAAGCAACTTCTGTCTCAAAGCTCATAGACTTTAAGGTCAGAAGGGACCATTATGATCACCTAGTCTGACCTCCTGCACAACAGACCACAGAATCTCACCCACCCACTCCTGTAACAAACCCTGACCTATGTCTGAGTTATTGAAGTCCTCAACTCGTGGTTTAAAGACTTCAAGGTGCAGAGAATCCTCCAGCAAGTGACTAGTGTCCCATGCTTCTGAAGAGGATGAAAAACCTCCAGGGCCTCTGCCAGTCTGCCCTGGAGGAAAATTCTTTCCTGACACCAAATATGGCGATCAGTTAAACCCTGAGCATATGGGCAAGACTCACCAGCCAGACACCCAGGAAAGAATTCTCTGTAGTAACTCAGATCTCACCCTATCTAGTGTCCCATCACATGCCATTGGGCATATTTACCACTAATAGTCAAAAATCAATTAATTGCCAAAATTAGGCTATCCCGTCATACTATCCCTTCCATAAACTTATCAAGCTTAGTCTTTTACCTCCACTGCTCCCCTTGAAGGGCTATTCCAGAATTTCTCCTTTGATGGTTAGAAACCTTCATCTAATTTCAAGTCTAAACTTCCTGATGGCCAGTTTATACCCATTTGTCCTTGTGTCCACTTTGGTACTAAGCTTAAATAATTCCTCTCCCTCCCTGGTATTTATCGCTCGGATATATTGATAGGAAGCAATCGTATCCCCTCTTAGCCTTTTGGTTAGGCTAAACAAGCCAAGCTCTTTCAGTCTCCTTTCATAAGACAGGTTTTCAATTCCTTGGATCATTCTAGTAGCCCTTCTTTGTACCTGTTCTAGTCTGAATTCATCCTTCTTAAACATAGGAGGCCATAACTGCACACAGTATTCCAGATGAGGTCTCACCAGTGCCTTGTATAACGGTACTAACACCTCCTTATCTCCACTGCAAATACCTCGTCTGATGCATCCCAAGACCACATTAGCTTTTTTCACAGCCATATCACATTGGCGGCTCATAGTCATCCTGCGATCAACCAATACTCCAAGGTCCTTCTCCTCCTCTGTTACTTCCAAGTGATGCGTCCCCAGTTTATAACAAAAATTCTTGTTGTTAATCCCTAAATTGCACTTTTCACTATTAAACTTCATCCTATTACTATTACTCTAGTTTATAAGGAGTAAAGACCTGACAAACTCACTACAACGAATACATCACTTTTGTGGTGTTTATCCATAAAGGGTAGCATCCAAGGTGTCTATTGAAAGCTTGTAACGTATGGATACTCAATTATTGCGAGATGTACATATGGGTAATATTTAGGGAATAATGTAGCTATACTAAACATTTTGCCTTTATGGTCTTGGAGAAAGAGTTAGTCAGCAGGGAATCATGTGTCTTGGTGATGGCCCATTTAACTGGGAGGGAGTTGTCATCCCTTCCTGGCTCATCTATTATGTAATGTATCACTCAATTGTCTACCTTTGCACCAACCCAGAACAATCTACAGAAAGCCAAAGACCCTGTAAACATCAAAACCCTGTGGAAGTGAAAAAGATAATATGACAGCAATGGGATGGCCCTGTCCAGGAATAAAGACAAAAGACTGATTCCATATATCAAGGAGAAGGAGACCACACCTGTTTGCTGAGGAGCTACCTTGCTGAGTAGGGGTGTTTTATGAAAGACTAGGTCCTAGCTCCTTAGGGCCAGCAATCCTTGTGACAGACTGAATTTTGGGGTGACAATCTACTTTATTAGATAGGAAAGGTGACCATTAGTAAGCATAGGCCCTAGTTTGTGTTTTATGATTTTGTCTTGTATGTAGTCATTTGCTTCTGTCACTCACAGTTGTTTCTGTGTGAATCTCTGTTCTTTCTTAAATAAATTCCTTTTTGTTTTACTGTAACTGAACTCAAGTGCTGTGTGACAGAGGACTTGGGGAGGGGGTAAGGTGAAATTGAAGTGCAGGGGTCCTTGGGAATCCAGCAATCAGGGTGGATGACAGAAGGGGGCAATATGAAGGGATGCAGGAGCTAGACTGCATTGATTGTCAGCCTACAGGGCTGGTGGGAAGTGGAGGAGTGTCTGATGGGCTGGTTGTGTCAGGAGCGCTCACTCAGCCAACACAGGGAAGATTCCCTCATGCTGGAGGTAGGGGATAACAAGTCAACTCCCAGCCCTAGGCACCCCAAGCAGCATCATAGTTGTAAAAGTGTTGTTACATTTTACAAGTGCTGGCTCACCACTGAGGGCTAGGCAGCTGCAGATAGCACCTGTCCATTGCTTTGACGAGGCAGAGAAGCAGTGTATGTATTATGGGCATGGGGGGAGGGGGAGGGGGAGGGAGAGGAGAATGCACTGAGGGCAGAGTTAGAGTGACAGAGACCTTTACCTTACCCAAAGTTTGAATTTTGCTGAACACGATGGTATGGAAGGGCATAAGCTTTCCCCTCAGCCACATGGTTGCTCTATAATTCCTCAGTGTTCCACCCCCCACTTTGGTTATAGTGCAGTGGCTTTCAACAGTTATTCATTTGTGGACCCCTAAAAAATTTCCAAGGGAGGTGTGGACCCCTCTGGAAATCTTAGGCAGCCTACAGACCCCAAAGGGTCCTCTGGACCACAGGTTGAAAACCACTGTTGTAGTACAATGGAAGTTCTTTACAATGTTTGCACTTGCTACCAGGGCTGGTTAGAGAAACCCCATCCATGGTCTGTCCCAAAACCTTGACAGCTTTATTACATGGTGGTTACAGTAATTTTAAGCATGTGATAGATGACTGCTGCGTCTCTCCCCTTCTCCACCCCTCCCCCACGTGGAGCTCCCCACCCCCAACATTTCCAGGCCCCCCCTCTCCCCTTAAGTCATTAGTTGCACTGTAGAAGCCACTAACATGTCAGAAGTTGCTCCTTTCTGTCTCCTGTGCTGGTACATGCACACATCACAGGCAGCAGTTTCCCAGAGGGCCACACACTACCTTGGTCATGTCTCCCAAGCTGGGCCCCTCACTCCAACTACTCACCCTCAGCCGGGACTCTGCCCCTGCTTCAGCCAGGCTCCCCCAGCCATGACCCAGAGCCACCCAGTCCACTCCTCCTGTGAACTGCCCCCTCCCACACGTGACATGATTTTCTTTATTTCAGATATTTGAAAGTAAACTTATTCTCCCCATCCCAGCTGACATGGAGAGGCAGGGAGAGGGCTCAGACACCCCAAGAGGAGCAGGTCCCCCAAGTCCCAGCACACCCAGGGAAGGCGAGAATTCAGGACTCACAGTCCCCACCCCCTGAAGTCCCAAATTCTTTTGCTACTCTCTCATTCTCCAACCCTCCCCCCAGAAGTCTCCTGCCCTCCCACTCCCCTAAGCTGGGGCCCTAACCACTCTTCCCCCACCATTCATCCCCTTCCCTATAATGCACCCTCACTGCAGATCTAACCCCCCTATTTTCCATCTACTCTTATACCCACCCAGTGAGAATTTACAGGTGGCATTTGTTCTTTTTAAAATTAGTTTGAATGGCTTCTTAATTTTCTGCTGTATTCAGATCACTTTTTAAAAAAAAATTTAAAAGACACCTGGACAGAGGCAGACTTTTCCTAGATGTTTACAGTTCATTCTCTTCTGCCCATGGTGCATCTCAAATCTTCAAATTTGCTAGAAATTGTGACCATAAATCATTCACACACCCCCGCAGTGGGGCTTTATCTCAGGGACCCCTGGCTCAAATGACACCATATTTGAATCACTAGCCCTATCCTGTGCTCCCATGAAGCACAGCAAGTTTTAAGACAATCTGCATAAGAATGTGAATTTTAGAGCACTTGGAGTCATTTGCTTAACAAGAAGGGCTTCCCAACCTTGGCTAGGGTGGAGCTGCCCTGGCGCTCCATTACTGTATGAAGCAGAAGGAGAATGGAGGAGAGGGGATCCACCCATCCATCAACAGCAGAGCGGGCTCGGACAGGTGGGCAGTGGCCCACGCACCTCCATGAGAGGTTCTCAGCTGAAAGAACACCCGGGGTGGGGCTCAATACAGCCTGAAAGCACAGCTCTGAGACACATGAACTGCCCCTATTCACTTCAGTGAGGGTTCCCATCCCCCCCTCCCCAGGGCTGGAAAGTTTCTGGTGTCAAGCACACCCATCCTCAGCAGTGTGTCCTTGGTGCATGCCCTGAACCTGCCTGTTCTCAGCTCTCCCATCCAGACGGGCAAGGGCTTCCCAGATCCTGGCTCACAGAAAGGCAAGCTCCATCTGAACCTAATCCATGTAGGAGGAGACAAGGAGAAGGGGTCAGGCAGGGACCTCCTCTCAAAAATATACTGCATAGCTGTGCAGGGACCATTAATTGGAGTGGCTAGGACATCTCTGGGAATGTGCATTAGCTAGCCCTTACCTTAGTGCAGATACACACTGCCTTTAACTGCCATTTAGCTGGTCGTGGACATCCAAATCCTCTAGGCACTTTTGAGATCTCAGCCCTATCTCCCCGGGAAGGGAGCAATTCACTGCAGATGCACCTCCTCACGGGTCTGGGAATCAGCTGTCACCCCATCTGATGTCCTCTTCCATCAGCTGCTCACATTGTTACCCTACCCAGCTCAGGATGCTCCCTCCTTGTGACTCAGCCCTCAGGCCAGGTCACTATATGGCACCCCGGGGTAACACGGTCCCAGCCGACAAGCTGTCCATATGCCTTCTCAGGCAGTTTCTGTCCCAATGCCAGGTTCTGGGCCACTTAGCCAGTGTGGGGACCCAGGTACCCTCTGACTAGCACAAAAGGCCTGTTCAGTGTCAGATCCTGTTTCTGCATCCCAGCACTCTATCTCCTTGCCTACCTCTGGGTTCACCCCTGCAGCTTTCTCCATGCCCCTTCACTCCTCTAAGTCTCTTGTAAGACTTGCTAGTTCAGGGCAGAACTCCAGGCCTACTTATCCTCCTGGATCTCCTCCATGTTCCAGGCCAACTCCCTTTCTTTCCACAAAACAACTGCAGAAATCCTGCCTCCCAGCAGCTCCTTCCTGCACAGGCTTCCTGGCGTTATAATGCTATCCCAGCTCCTCCCGCAGCTGGGCTTCATCTGCCATTTGGCCCTGTCAAGCCCTGGTTTCCCTCCACGTGCAGCATCTAAAGTTAATTCCCCCCCCAGCCCACATTAACCCATTCAGGGCTTGTGTGGGGTGGACACCCCATCACACCCACACACCCAATGCAATTATCATGAGCTCAAAGCACCTTGCAAAGAAAGCGAAGCATGATTGACCACCTTTTGCAGATGGGGAAACTGAGGCATGGAGGGGTCATGTGATTTGCCCAGGGTCGCCTAGTGGATCAGTGGTAGGTATGGAAATAGAAGGCAGGTCTCCCAGATTCCTAGCCACTGCCTCCCATGACATAAACACCAGTTTAGTAAAGAAATGATGGTGCCCAGGATTGTCAAAAGGCTCACAGGGGAAAGCTGAAATTCCAAGGGAGCTGGGCCCCTAAATCCCCCTCAAAGCTCTTCAAAAATCCCATCCTAATAGAGGAGATACATCAACTTTTTTTCTTTTCTTTTTTGTGCATGTGTTTATTCTTCTTGGCATGAGTCAGGAGAGATTCTCTTGTCATGAACACTGACTGTGCTGTTAACTAAAGTGAATGGAGTGTTAACTCATAGAGATACATGTGTGATTAATTCAAAAGGTGACATGGGAACATGCAGGTTTTTGGGGGGGTTTCCCCAGGTCAGACTGACAGAGAACCTGGGGCATTTTTGCCTTCCTCTGCAGTGCAAGGCAGTGGTCACTTGCTGGCTTGGACTAGTGTAAATGGTGGATTCTGTAACTTGAGGTTTTTAAATCATGATTTGATGACTTCAGTAACTCAGCTGGAGGTTGGGGGTCTGTTCCAGGAGTGGGTGGGTGAGGTTCTGTGTCCTGTGACATGCAGAAGGGCAGACTAGATGATCATGATGGTCCCTACTGGCCTTAAAGTCAAAGTGATCTCATGGGGGGGAGTGGAAGGAGAAACTGAGGCACCGCACAGCAGAGCCACACTCAGCTGCAAGGGGGTGTTGAAGGAGGCAATGGTGACCTTCTATACAACCTGGATCAATTTCATCTGAAACATGTTAATTTCACTAACGCTCTGCTTAGCATAAACATATTCAGAAAAAACCTCAACCCCCCCAAACGGCTGTTTCACTATGTGCTCGTTAAAACCATTCCCATTAGCAAAGCTCCTTCTAAAAAGAACTCTCTCCGATTAGCCTTGCAGCACCTGTTAGCTTAGAGACCTACAGGAGGACACACCGGTAATTAGATCTTCAGATGCCTTAATGAGCACTCCCAGAAGGGCTCAGCCCAGCACAGGGCCTGGCCTGGAAAGCTGACAACCCTCTTGAGGAATTACAGGCCAGCAGCAGAAACAAAGTTACTTGTTGCTTTAATGGGTCCCACCGAGGGCCATTAGAATGGCAACGTTGCTGGGAAATGCCAGTCTCTGTGGCAGTCTCGTGGGAGCTAATTAGAACAGAAAGTCAGAGGCATTGATTAAAGTTAGAGAAAGGAAGGGACGGGTCTGTTCCTATGGCAGATAGCCCTGATGGGAAAGCCAAAGGGGTCGAGCTGTTCATTCCCAGCACCTGTGGCAGGTGATCCCTCCCTTCATAAATTCCATTAGACCCCCCAGGTAGTGAGGGATGTGATGGGTGGGGGGTGTGGCTGTAGTGAAACAGACATGTAAATAAACCTCAGTTTCCCACGAGGTTAGCAAAGGCGGTAGGGCCCAGGGGCAGTGAGCAAAAGGTAGTTCTGGGTTTCTAGGCCTCAGTGACTGATGGTCATTGCTGTCCTGCCCATAACCCCCAGCTCTGCCGATGTCCTCGGTCCTAACCCACAGTCCCCTTCTCCCCCACCCCATCCCATCTCTGGGCTCACACACACAGCTGTGCTGGTGCCCCTCAGTCCTAACCCGCAGCCCCCTGCTGTCCCAGCCCTGCCTCCCTTACAGCTCTGCTGATAGATCTCAGCCCTGACTTACAATACCCCCATTGTGCCTGTCCTAACGCTGCCTATACATCAGAGACATGAGCTGTCATTGCTGCCCTGCCCCAGACACACAGTGCTGACAATTCCCCTCCATCCTGACCCTTTGTGACTCAAGTTCCCTGCCCACCCTGCGCGCGTGCGCACACACACACACACACACACACACAGAGCTCTGTCAATGCACCACTGTTCTGACTGGCAGTTCCCCTCTGCAGCATCCCCCTTCTGTCTGCAGCACACGGGCTAAGGAGCCTGGCCCAGGCCCTGCATCCTCTGACCTCTGCTATTTCTGTGGAGTTCTGAGCTCCGGCAGCACCTGCCACGCCAGGCCCGGACCAGAACTGAGCTGTCTCCATGCATCACAAAGCAGCTTGCACACACACACACACACACACACCTGCCCCAAGAACAGGTGTCCTTCCTTCCAAGAGGGCGCAGAAGGGAAATACACACCCCACCCCCACACCCCGAGTGAGAGAAGAGGGCAGCAGGGATGCACGCACCTGCACCCACACACTGAGCAGGGGACAACAAAACACACACACACAAATACACAGCAGATCCCAGAGCCTCCGGCAGGGCAACAGCCTCACATACATACTGTCCCAGATACATAGGACTGATGCTGCACCCCCCAACTTTGGGCTAGTCCCTTGCAGGACCCCTTGATGGGCCAGACCCCAAAAGGGTCTCACCCTCCCTTCAGGGGAGGCCACGCGGCCTTACCACCTCCTGCACTGACCCCTGACTCCAGCCCCCATGCTTCATCCCATGAGCTCTGTCCAGCGGAGCCAGACCCTGGAAGAGACGTGTCCACTTGGCAGGGACCCGGGCATCTCCCTCAGTAACACTCAGGGAGCGTGTGTGAAACAGCCGGGTTTATTAGTCATGTGGACACAGCCTAGGAAGTGCTTAGGTTAGCACAGAGAAATGAAGGTGAAAGAATTGTCTGTTCTGATCAGCCCGGGGCCCCGCTGAGCCGAAGTGAACCCCATGTCCAGGCTGTGTCTGTCTGACCTCTGGAGTCAGTTCCCAGGAGAGAGAGAGCATCCAGAAGTCACCTCTGACCCCCAGCTTACCCCATCCCAGTCCTTCGTTCTCCAGCTGGGGGGGCGGGGGGTGTCTTTGCTCATTTTCCCTGCGAGAAGGGGGGAAATCCAGGCAGTGCTGGCATTATTGCTCCGGTCCCCTTGTTCAGCTGGGTCAGTATCAACCAGTTCCTTAACGACTCTTCATGCCACCCAGAAAGGGAGGTGATGCGCACACTCCTGTGTCTTTTAGTCTTTCCTGAAAACACATAGAGTCCTTTCCCCCCACTGGGTAACCATGCACCATATAGGGGAAACCGAGGAACATAGCAGGGTCATAAAAATATTACCCAAAATTCCCCCTTCCTCACATATACACATACACACAAAGTAATAGATCACCAAATATGTGTAAGCTTCTGTTACACTTCTGGGTCTTCATAGTATGAATTAGAATTAACCCTTGTGACTTGAGTGGGACTAACGCACTGGGGCATCCGAGATCCTGATTTGTCTCCAGAGGGCAGTTTCTAACCTTGGTCTTACTGGTGTAAGTTTCAGGAAGAAGAAGAATTCATCATATTAGTTTGGGGCATGTGATGGGGCTCCAGAGACCTTAGCTTTAATAGTGGAGCTGGCCCTGACTTTGTGACCTCAGCCAAATCACTTAGGCAAAAGTTTTCAAACTCAGGTGTCTAAAGGTAGCCAGCAAAAATCCCTACTAATCAAAGTAACCAGACTTGTAGGTGTGTTGGGCACCTGCATTTCTCAGTGATCTGTCTGGGAACCAAGGCTGCCCAGCAATCCGGAGGGGAGCAGGGAGGGAAAGAAAAAGGAAAAAAGACTAAAACAGACACATTAAGGTTACGATTTTCAAACTGCCTAAGGGATTTGGATGCCCAATTTCTATTCATTTCTAGGAGAGTTAGGCACCTAACTTGTTTAACCACTTGTGAAAATTTCACAAAGCACCTAAATACCTATAAAAACCTGTCCCTCTGGAAACTGAGATTAGATGCTTTTGAAAGTGTGACTCAGCTCCTCTCTGTGCCTCAGTTTCCCAAATGGGGCTGAGGTCTGCGGTTCTGCCAGATGAGAGCTAAGTTTGGCATTGTGAAAGCAGCTTTACAGAAGCTAGATGTCCAAATCCCATTGAAATTCAATCAGATTTAGGTGCCTAATTCCAGCCTAATTATTATTAACTTTAGGTCCCAAATTTGAAAATATTGGCCCCAAATCAATCAATCTGCATGTGCTAAACTCTTCCTAAATCTGCTCATTTGGGAAAAGCAGAGGTTGCAATTTTCACTGAGGAGCAGGACGCTTAATGCTGAACGGTTGTTTAGAACAGCCATGGATCACAGTTTTGCTAAAAGACTCATGGATTCTCAGCTGTTCCATGGCCGGAAGGGACCACTGTGATATAGTCTGTTCTGTGCACAGGCCAGAGACCCTCACTCCCTGACCCCAGCGGGGCGATGACACTTGATCGAGTGTTTGAGGCATTGGACTGGCTCTCAGAACTCACAGATCAGTTCCCTGCTTTGCCCCGACTCTCTGTGTGGCACTGAGCAGGTCACTTAGGTTGATGTTTTCAAACTAAATGCAATGGGAACTGTGTGTCCAAAACACCTAGTCAGGATTGGAAAATATTAGCCTTAAACTCTGGGCCAGATCCTCAGCCGTCGCTCCACTGGAGTCACCAGGCAGATCCTCAGTTGGTGGGACCCTGCTCTAGCTCTGCTGTAGTCACCTCATCCCTGTGTGTGCTCAGACACTACTGTGCTCAGAAGCATCTACCTACCTAGATAGACAATGGGGGCAGAACCTGTCCCCACTGAGCTTAAAGGCCAACCTCCCATTGGCGCTGGCCTCACCAGAATTGAGGCCTACATGTGTTACTCGCTGATGACTTAACAATACAAAGGCAAATCTCAGCAGGTGTCTGGGGTGCTGCAATCTCATTCACAGTCCAAGCACCCCAACCAGCCCTTGGTGCTTAGGCGTTTTGACTGACAAACAGGAAGCATTTGGAAGCAAACCAGTAAAGAGAAAAGATGGCAAATACTGCAGCTGTCAATGAAATTCTGGTTGCTTCATGCAGTCGTCAGAAAGCAGCAAAGGATAAGGAATGAGAAAGATGCAGCATTATAGGGACTGGACGGGAGGGGATGACTCATTGATCTCTTCTGGCCTTGTAAACTATGCGACCATCTGATCTTCCCTCACATATAACACAGGCCCTAGCACTAATCTCATTCTGGGATGTATTAACAGGAGTGTCATATGTAAGACACAAGAGGTAACTGTCCTGCTCTACTCGGCCCCAGTGAGGCCTCAGCTGGGGTACTGTGTCAGTTCTGGGCACTGCACTTTAGGAAAGATGTGGACAAGTTGGAGAGAGTCCAGAGGAGAGCAACAAAAATGATCAGAGTTAGAAATCCTGACCAGTGAGAAAGGGTTAAAAAAATGGGCATGTTTAGTCTTGAGAAAAGAAGACTGAGGGGGACCTGATAAGTCTTCCAATAAGTTAAAGTTCTAAAGAGGATGGGGATCCATTGTTCTCCATTTCCACGGAAGGTAAGAGAAGAACCAATGGGCTTAATCTGCAGCAAGGGAGATTCAAGTTAGATATTAGGAAAAACTTTCTAACTCTCGGGGTAGTTGAGCTCTGGAATAGGCTTCCAAGGGAGGTTGTGGATTTCCCATCACTGGAGGTTTTTAAGAACAGGTTGGACAAACACCTGTCAGAGATGGTCTAGATTTACTCTAGCTGACTCAAAGATTAAATTACTTATTCCAAGAGGAGTTGTGAAATATACATTTGATAAGTGAAGTTTCTTTTCATAACTATTTCTGATTCAGTAATTGATCAAATGTTACTCTTCATGTATCTAGGTATCATACTGCACCCAGCCCTGTCGTATCTGACTCCCAAGTATTTTTCGAGTTATCCTCATAGCACCACTGGAAGTGGGAATATCATCATTTTCATCCCTATTTTTCAAAGGGGAAACTGAGACACAAAGCAATGAAGTGACCTACCCACGGTCACGCTATGATTCGGTGATAGAGCTGAGAATTGAACCCAGCACCCATGTTCCCCAATCCAGTGAATTGCTGCGATGCTCTCTGCAGGCCAGTCTTAGATAACACACTCTATCAATATTTTGGGGACCATCCTATATTAAGTTTATATATCACTGTGGGCCAGGAATTTTACATAACGCCACACGGGAGGGTTATGCCAGCTCCTCCAGGAACCAAAAATGGCAGGCAGGGGGAGGGAAGTAAAGCAAAGCAAAGAAACTCACCATCTGTGTCTACACTGCATCCTATGCCCGGGCTCTGACTCACGTCTGAGACCAAGGCCCCCTTCTGCATGCACACAGGTCAGTCTGACTCAGCAGAGCAAACACTCAGGGCGTGGGTCCTAGGATGCTGCTCGGGGGATGGGTCAGAGCTTGAGTCCAGCTGAGACTTGGGTCCAAACCCTGTCATTGTGCAGTGTGGACATGGGTCAAGCCACAGACCCGAGTCAGAAGGTCTGCACAGGGCAGTATGCACATGTTAGCACTACTGTGAGACCCAGGTCCAGCATTGTAAACCCAGGCTTCCAATGCAGTGTGGACACTCGAGCACGTGCTTGGAAACACCGAGTTCACAAGACCGGGTTTACAATGCAGTGTAGACACACCCTCGGAGACCGATCTGCTCCAGAGCAGTTCCACACCCTCGGGGGAGGGGGGTGCTAGCACAGACTCTGTCAGTCTGGCTTTTCCAGAAACAAGGAAACAAAGAAAGGACTTCTGCTCTGAAAGGATGAGCTTGGACTAACTTCGATCCATCGAATGGACAGGACCTTCTGGGCTGGTGGAAGGACTGGAAAGACTCTGACCTGCTGGGGACCCATAAGACTGATGCGTGACTCCTGCTATGCTCAGTGTGTTTACATCTGTTAATTGTCTTTTCTCTGTGATGCTTTTCCCACAGGAGAAACCAGGAGTCCTGAGTCCCAAACCCCCCTGATCGACTCACTAGGCCACAGTTGCCTCCAGGAACCAAAAGAGAATCCGGGTACACCATGGGCCAGTCCCCTACTCCAGTCCCCAGCATGCAAAGCCCAGCTAAAGCCAAGGAGAGGACCTAGGACCCAGGACTAGATGGGAACGGATAAGGTATTACAGGCTGGAGGGTTCATACATTACTGGGTGTGCTACAATACGTGAGGCCATTTATAGCCACATACGTGTGAGTACAGACAGTCGTATGATTTCATTTTGTGTGTGGGGATTTTCTATCTATCTAGCTAAAGGCTCAGGTGTACATACTGGGCCTGTTCAAAGTCCACTGGAGTCAGCTGGACTAGCCAAAGGCGTCAAAGGAAGCTAGGCAATTAGCTTCTACCAACAGAGTTCATCTGAAGACCATTGAAAAGACTCACTCCGGCTGGAGTTTCCAGTGGGAGCTGCCTCCCCAGCTCTCTCTGAAAGAGTCTCTCCTCTGACTTCATTGGGTTTGGAACAGGATGATAGGTTGTGATTTGCAAAGAGGCCAAACCCCCTGGAACTGGGTGCCTCAACCACTTCTTCCAAAATCCCAGCCACAAGGTTTAATTTGCAAAAGTCCAGTAAAATGGGCTGAAATTCTGAGCCCATTGAAGTCGAAGACAAAACGCCCTTTGATTTCAATGGGACCAGGATGTCACTGCTGGTATCGAAGTTCCACTATTCACAGCGGGAAGTGAGAATTAGGATCTCTGAATTCCATCTGGCCTCTGGGGAAATCTCAGTCCCAGGGTGGCATTCCTTCAGGGCTTAAGGCAATTAGATCAATTACCTGGGATCTTAATCCTTCCCCAGAGTCTCTGCACCATGCGGGGCAGGTAGCTGTGATCAGACTCCAGGTGCTGTACATTGAATTTGTTGAGTTGCCTTGTCATAACTTAGTCCCAGATTTGGACCTTAGCGTCCAAAATATGGGGGTTAGCATGAAAACCTCCAAGCTTAGTTACCAGCTTGGACCTGGTACGGCTGCCACCACCCAAAAAATTAGAGTGTTTTGGGGCACTCTGGTCCCCACAAAAACCTTCCCTGGGGACCCCAAGACCCAAATCCCTTGAGTCTCACAACAAAGGGAAATAATCCTTTTTCCCTTCCCCCCTCCAGGTGCTCCTGGAGAGATACACAGAAGCAACCTCCGTGAATCCAAGCAGAGGGAGTCCGCCCTCTGTAATTCCAGTCCTGGAAACAAAAGCACTTTCCTCTTCACCCAGAGGGAATGCAAAATCAGGCTAGCAAATCCAACACACACAGATCTCCCCCTGATTTCTTCCTCCCACCAATTCCCTGGTGAGTACAGACTCAATTTCCCTGAAGTTCCCCACTAAAGAAAAACTCCAACAGGTCTTAAAAGAAAGCTTTGTATAAAAAAGAAAGAAAAATACATAAAAATGGTCTCTCTGTATTAAGGTGACAAATACAGGGTCAATTGCTTAAAAGAATATTGAATAAACAGCCTTATTCAAAAAGAATACAATTCAAAGCACTCCAGCCACTATAGACATGTAAATACAAAAACAACAAAACCATGTTTGGTACTCACAAATTGGAAACAGAAGATTAGAAAACAGGAAATAGAAATCACTCCTCCTCCGAGAGAGCATACAGGCAGACAGAAAACAAAGAACTCAGACACAACCTTCCCTCCACCCAGAGTTGAAAGAATCCGGTTTCCTGATTGGTCCTCTGGTCAGGTGCTTCAGGTGAAAGAGACATTAACCCTTAGCTATCTGTTTATGACACGCCCCCCAAATTGCAGACAGTGGGGAAGCTCACTGGCGGCGATTTCCTTCTAGAACTTTAAAATAAACAGATTACTACAACACATGCACTTTTACATATAGCACTAAGTATATAACTAACAGACTTCTACATTTTAAGAACACTTTTTAACTACTAGAGTCTGGGAAACTCTGACGGGAGAGTGCATCAGCTACTTTGTTAGAAGCTCCTGTGATGTGCTGAATTTCAAAATCAAAATCTTGGAGAGCTAAACTCCAACGAAGAAGTTTCTTATTGTTCCCCTTGGCAGTATGAAGCCACTTTAGTGCAGCATGGTCAGTTTGTAGTTGGAACCGCCGTCCCCAAACATATGGGCGTAGCTTTTCCAGGGCGTACACAATGGCATAGCATTCCTTTTCACTGACTGACCAGTGACTTTCCCTCTCAGACAGTTTCTTGCTGAGAAACACGACAGGATGGAAGTTGTGATCTGTTGCTTCCTGCATGAGCACTGCTCCTATACCACGCTCAGATGCATCTGTGGTTACTAGGAATGGCTTGTCAAAGTCCGGGGCCCTGAGCACAGGGTCAGACATGAGCATTGCCTTAAGCTGGGTAAAGGCCTTTTGACACTCATCAGTCCACTTAACTGCATTTGGCTGGGTCTTTTTGGTCAGGTCGGTCAGTGGGGCAGCGATTTGGCTGTAGTGTGGTACAAATCGCCTGTAGTACCCGGCCAAGCCTAAGAAGGATTGGACCTGTTTCTTTGACCTTGGGACAGGCCACTTTTGGATAGCATCCACCTTGGCCTGTAGGGGGTTTATGGTTCCTCGACCCACCTGGTGCCCCAGGTAAGTCACTCTGTTTTGCCCTATTTGACACTTTTTGGCCTTAACAGTTAGTCCTGCCTGCCTAATGTGCTCAAAGACCTTTTCCAGGTGTAGTAGGTGTTCGGGCCAGGAGTCTGAAAAAATGGCCACATCATCGAGGTAGGCAACTGCAAATTCTCCCAATCCTGCTAGTAGACCATCTACCAGCCTCTGGAAGGTGGCGGGTGCATTTCGAAGGCCGAAAGGAAGGACATTGAATTCATACACCCCCGCATGGGTGACGAATGCTGACCTCTCCTTGGCAGGTTCATCTAGCGGTACTTGCCAGTACCCCTTGGTTAAGTCTATTGTAGAGATGAACTGGGCACATCCCAACTTTTCCAATAGCTCATCGGTGCGTGGCATTGGATAGTTGTCTGGATGAGTTACCGCATTTAGCTTACGGTAGTCCACGCAAAAGCGTATTTCCCCATCTGGTTTGGGTACCAGAACCACTGGAGATGCCCATGCACTGGTAGAGGAGCGGATTATACCCATCTGTAGCATGTGCTGGATCTCCCGTTCTATAGCAGCTTGGGCATGAGGAGACACCCGGTAGGGTGGGGTTCTAATGGGGTGAGCATTACCTGTATCAATGGAGTGGTATGCCCGTTCAGTCCGTCCTGGGGTGGCTGAGAACAATGGGGCGAAGCTAGTGCACAGCTCCTTGATTTGTCGCCGCTGCAGACGTTCCAGGGTGGTTGAGAGGTTCACCTCTTCCACGCCACCATCTTTTCTCCCTTCGTAGTAGACACCGTCAGGCCACTCAGCATCATCTCCCTGGACTGTAAACTGACAAACCTGTAAGTCTCTGGAATAGAAAGGCTTGAGAGAATTAACATGGTAAACTCTAGGTTTTAGTGAGGAATTGGGAAATGCTATGAGGTAATTCACCATTCCCAGGCGCTCTTGGACCGTGAATGGCCCTTCCCATGATGCTTCCATCTTATGGGCCTGTTGCGCCTTCAAGACCATAACCTGGTCTCCTACCTTGAAGGAACGTTCTCTGGCATGTCTGTCATACCAGGCCTTTTGCTCTTCCTTAGCATGCTTTAGGTTCTCTCTAGCAAGGGCTAAAGAGTGTCGGAGGGGGTTTTGTAGGTTGCTTACAAAGTCCAGAATGTTAGTTCCTGGAGAAGGCATAAACCCCTCCCATTGGTGCTTCACCAACTGTAATGGTCCCTTAACCTCGTGACCATACACAAGTTCAAATGGTGAAAACCCTAAACTGGGATGTGGTACAGCCCTGTAGGCAAACAGCAACTGCTGCAACACTAGGTCCCAATTATTGGAGTATTCGTTGACGAATTTACGTATCATGGCCCCCAAAGTTCCATTAAACCTTTCCACCAGGCCATTGGTTTGATGGTGGTACAGGGTGGCAACCAAGTGATTCACCCCATGAGTTTCCCACAGTTTTTCCATGGTCCCTGCCAGGAAATTAGACCCTGAATCTGTAAGGATGTCGGAGGGCCAACCTACCCTGGCAAAGATGTCTGTTAGGGCCAGGCACACAGTGTTAGCCCTGGTGTTGCCTAGAGCTACTGCTTCTGGCCATCGGGTAGCAAAGTCCACTAAAGTCAGTACGTACTGCTTTCCTCTGGGTGTCTTTTTGGGAAAGGACCCAGAATATCCACAGCTACTCGCTGAAATGGGACCTCAATTATGGGGAGTGGCTGGAGAGGGGCCTTGACCTGGTCTTGAGGCTTACCCACTCTTTGGCACACCTCACAAGACCGAACATACTTGGCAACGTCCTTGCCCATCCCCTCCCAGTGGAAGGACTTCCCCAACCGGTCCTTGGTTCTGTTCACCCCAGCATGGCCACTGGGATGATCATGGGCTAAGCTCAAGAGCGTCCCCCGGTACTTAGTTGGAACCACCAACTGTTTTTGCGGCTGCCATTCTTCCCGGTGTCCACCAGAAAGAATCTCCTTGTATAAAAGTCCTTGATCTATAACAAACTGGGATCGATTAGAAGAGCTGAGAGGCGGTGGGGTGTTCCGTGCCGCCGCCCAAGCTTTTTGAAGGCTGTCATCTGCTTCCTGCTCAATCTGGAACTGTTCCCTTGAGGCTGGGGTCACCAGTTCTTCCTCAGACTGTGGACTTGGGCTTGGTCCCTCTGGAAGCGATGTAGGTGATGGGGTTGTTTCCGTTGCTGGTGAACCGCTCTCTGCTGGTGCACCTGAGGGTATTTCAGGCTCTGGCTGAGCCTTTTGGGTATGGCTGTCTGTTGCTTCTGCCAGTTTTGGCTCGCTGGCGCCCTCTAGCGTTGAGTTTGAAGGTGTGGTTGCACTTGCTGGTGCTGGTTGCTGTTCCAGTTCCGGGCCTGAGACTGGAGGTACTGTGGCTGTTTCAGTGGTTGGCATGGAATCCGGGTCCATTACCTCTGTCTGGGTCTCTGGTAACCCAGACGGGTTGTCTGTGGACGGCTCAGGAACAGGAATGGGTCTGGAAGCTTGCCTGGTTTGGCTGCGTGTAACCATTCCCACTCGCTTGGCCCGCTTCACCTGGTTGGCCAAGTCTTCCCCCAGTAGCATGGGGATAGGATAATTGTCATAGACTGCAAAAGTCCACATTCCTGACCAGCCTTTGTACTGGACAGTCAGTTCAGCTGTAGGCAGGTCTACAGCTTGTGACATGAAGGGGTAAATGGTCACTTGGGCCTTTGGGTTGATGAATTTGGGGTCAACGAAGGATTGGTGGATAGCTGACACTTGTGCCCCCGTGTCTCTCCACGCAGTTACCTTCTTTCTGCCCACTCTCAAATTTTCCCTTCGCTCCAAGGGTATTTGAGAGGCATCCGGGCCTGGGGATCTTTGGTGTGATGGTGGTGTAATGAATTGCACTCGCATGGTGTTCTTTGGACAGTTGGCCTTGATATGTCCCAGTTCATTACACTTAAAGCATCTTCCATCTAATGGGTCAGTGGGTCGAGGTGAGTTACTGGAGACTGGTGAGGTGGAAGAATAGGGCGTCTGTGGCTTTACTTGGGTTGTATGTGGGGTCTTTGGCTGTCCTCGGTTGTAGGGTTTATGGTCGGTGTGCCCCCTGGGGTATTCATTCCCCTTGACCGTAGCTTTCTTGCTTTCTGCCACTTCCATCCATCTGGCTCCAATCTCCACCGCCTCAGCGAGATCTTTGGGTTTTCCATCTTGTATGTACCGTGTGATGTCCTCAGGAACATCATCCAAGAACTGCTCCATTTGTATGAGGAGGTGCAGTTCTTCCAAGGTTTTAACATTGTGTCCTGATATCCAGGCCTCATAGTTTTTCCCAACGTAGTAGGCGTGTTTGGGAAATGACACATCTGGTTTCCACTTTTGGGTTCTGAAATGCCGACGGGCATGATCCGGGGTTATCCCCATTCTGTATCTGGCCTTGGTTTGAAAAAGTTTATAGTCATTCATTTGCTGCTTAGGCATTTCATCTGCCACCTCTGCTAAAGGTCCACTGAGCTGTGGCCTCAATTCAACCATGTACTGGTCTTCAGGGATGCCGTACCCAAGACAGGCTCTTTCAAAATTTTCCAAGAAGGCCTCGGTGTCATCACCTGCGTTTTGCTTAGCCTTTTCCAATTCCATGGCCTGTCAGTGGGCTTCCCTCTGGAGTTCCAGCTGTTTTTGGTGGTCTGCATCTTTGGCTGCTTGCTCTCTTTTGTAGGCGGCCTCTCTTTCTCTTTCTCTCAGCTCCATCTCTTTTTGTTTTATTTCTAGTTCCTGTATTTTTTTTCCATATCTCGCCTGTGTTCGGCTTCTTTGATTTGTTCTTCGGCCTCAATTTTTGCCTTAGAAGTCATGGTTCCTGTTTTCTTGCGTTGGGGTGCCCTCCGGTGTTTATCTTCTGAACTGCAGGCTCAGTTGCCTCCTGGGGTCTGCCTAGCAACAGTGCCTTTTTCCCTTTGTTTTCAAGGTAAAGTAAACCAGAAAAACCACTTTATTTGCATGTATATAGTGCTGGTATTTGACTCCTAATGGGAGTGCTATTGTGTGACAAAAGACCCTTAACAGTCTCTTAATGGCTTCTTGCTTAATATGCAAGCCACAAACTGCCAGAGAGAGCAGAAAAAAAAATTCTCTCTGGTTTCTTTGAAAACCAAACCCTCTCTGCTAAAAAGCCCCTAGCAGAGAAAAGAAAAATATAATATTCCTACTGGCTTCTGGATTCTATCTTTCCCATAAACGCTGCCACCATGTCATAACTTAGTCCCAGATTTGGACCTTAGCGTCCAAAATATGGGGGTTAGCATGAAAACCTCCAAGCTTAGTTACCAGCTTGGACCTGGTATGGCTGCCACCACCCAAAAAATTAGAGTGTTTTGGGGCACTCTGGTCCCCACAAAAACCTTCCCTGGGGACCCCAAGACCCAAATCCCTTGAGTCTCACAACAAAGGGAAATAATCCTTTTTCCCTTCCCCCCTCCAGGTGCTCCTGGAGAGATACACAGAAGCAACCTCCGTGAATCCAAGCAGAGGGAGTCCACCCTCTGTAATTCCAGTCCTGGAAACAAAAGCACTTCCCTCTTCACCCAGAGGGAATGCAAAATCAGGCTAGCAAATCCAACACACACAGATCTCCCCCTGATTTCTTCCTCCCACCAATTCCCTGGTGAGTACAGACTCAATTTCCCTGAAGTTCCCCACTAAAGAAAAACTCCAACAGGTCTTAAAAGAAAGCTTTATATAAAAAGAAAGAAAAATACATAAAAATGGTCTCTCTGTATTAAGGTGACAAATACAGGGTAATTGCTTAAAAGAATATTGAATAAACAGCCTTATTCAAAAAGAATACAAATCAAAGCACTCCAGCCACTATAGACATGTAAACACAAAAACAACAAAACCATGTTTGGTACTCACAACTTGGAAACAGAAGATTAGAAAACAGGAAATAGAAATCACTCCTCCTCTGAGAGAGCATACAGGCAGACAGAAAACAAAGAACTCAGACACAACCTTCCCTCCACCCAGAGTTGAAAAAATCCAGTTTCCTGATTGGTCCTCTGGTCAGGTGCTTCAGGTGAAAGAGACATTAACCCTTAGCTATCTGTTTATGACACGCCTTCTCAGACACGGAAAGGCTGAAATCGGGACGTGACCCAGCGCAGAGTCATGTGGTGAAAGCTGTTCAAAGGGGGTCAGGGCCGGTTAACATAAAGTGGGAAAACTTTGCTGCTTCCTTCTGCTCGTGTAGTTTCTTGATAAAAACAGCGCTTTCCTTCCAGGACATTAACCAGCTGCTGTTTTTCATCGTTAGCTTGAGTCCCAGGATGTCCTGAGAAGGGCCCCGTGCTGCCCAGGATGGACACAGCAT
The DNA here is from genome assembly GCF_025201925.1 of Gopherus flavomarginatus. NCBI lineage: Eukaryota > Metazoa > Chordata > Testudines > Testudinidae > Gopherus > Gopherus flavomarginatus. The sequence continues at coordinate 5,885,017 of NW_026115061.1, read as the reverse complement.
GAGCATTAACCGTCAAGATGGATGGTCAGGTTTAAGCATTTCTTCCTGTGGTAGAGAATTCAGCAGCTGGGGACTGGGACAGATTCCCAACATGCAGCCTGGGACAAGCTTCCTCCATCTGCTGCTTGTTTCCACCTTTCAGCCTTCACCAGGGAATCGCATTTGCCAGCACAACACTGTTCAGCTGGAGAATGTCTGACCAGCTCCAGTCCAGACCTAGACAGAGAGGAAATGAAGAATTATGCGAATCACTGCGCGCCTGTTTGCGTTCAGGATTGTCTAGCGAACAGAAATCTGCCACTATGACAAAATGAGGTCGCGTTTGGACAAGCAAAGATCCTGCTGGTCTGTCTGTCTGTCCAATAGCTGAACTGCGCAGAGATGGGACTAGGTTTACACTGGATGGCTCATGAAGGGCGAGATCAGCACAGCCACCTCTGAACCCCCTGCTGGCTCTTGGGGCTCCCAGTTGAATGCCCAAGGTAGTTTGGGGAGCAGATACAGGGATCCCAGGGGGGCTCAGAGCCCAAAGACAGCATGGCCAACGCTGCAGTCCAGCAGGGCATTGGCGGCTTCCAGGCACTCGCTCAGCTGGGCCCCTGAAATGAGAGGGGGGTCAGTGGAGAGACACCAGCTCTTTGGGGGCAAAGAGAAGAGAGCTCACAGCACGTGGGGGACTGGCATGGAGGTTGGGAAGCTGGGAAGTAAAGGTCCTCGAGGTGGGGCACAGAAACCCCAGAAGGATGCTGGGATTGGGATGGGGAGAGGCTGGGGATGGGGGCTTTCGAGGGCTGGCTTGTGGGGCCCTGGAGGGCAGGAATCTCAGGGATGGGGGCCCTGGGACCCATGGGGCACAGGCTCTCAGGGCCCTGAAAGGGGCTGGGCTATGGGACATGGGGGCAGGGTCATGACTGTGGGCCAAGGGGACAGAGGGGTGAGGATGGAGGCTCCTGTGGCCCAGGCTCAGGGGCCCCATAAGGCAGGGGCTCCTGGGGATTGAGACCCTGGACACTGTCCCTGCCCTCCACCTCCCTGGCCACCTCTCACCTGCTCAGTCCCGCACCCAACCCACAGCCTTGGCCTCCAGCAGTTCCCACTCATCATGCTGCCCCATGGCCCGGTCGTGCAGCCAGACCACGGCTAGCACCGTGGCCCAGATGCTGGGGGTCATGTCCTGAAGGGGGCAGGAGAAAGACAGCCTGAGTCAGTGCCCGGCCTGACCTCTCATCCCTAGGGATTCCCCCACTCCAGTCATCCCCCTCCCGACTCAGAAGGTTCCTAGCACCCCTGCTCCAGCACCGTGGACCCCCTACCCAGATGTCCAGTGCCATGCCCAGGGGTAGGGACACGGCCTGACAAAGGGCCCAGCCTGGGCGCCTCCACCTGGCCCTTGGCCCCCTTGATCCAATGCTCTGACCCCATTAGGGGGTTCCCAGCCCCCCAATCTGGGCCTGTCTTGCCCACTGGGCTCCAGGTTCAGGGGTCATTTAATCTAATCACCCTCAAACTCCCCCCCACCAGCCTGGGTCACCCCCAACCTCATCTGGAAGCAGAGAAGAGGCCCAATCCATAGCACCTGCCCTTCCTCCCTGCATTGCACCCTCCCTCCCCCCGCTCACCTCCCTGGGTATCCTCTCCCTGGCATCGGTCTCGCTCACCCCCAGCACGGCAGCAAGCCGGGGGTCCAGGTCCCACAAACCGTTGGCATTTTGCAAAGACACCAGCCTCAGCAAGGGAGACTCCTCCGGTGCCCTGTCTGGGAAGAGACAAGATGGGGCTGGTAAAGGATTGTGGGTTCAGAACGGCGACATGGCCTGTCCAGGCTGGGGGACAGCCAACTTTAACTGTAGCCCTCTGTGTGTCCTTAAAACTGTCCCTCCAGGGATGTCCTTAACCTGCTCCTCTGCACCCTTAACACTACCTCATCCATGAGCACCCTTTACCTGCTTTTCTGCACCCTTAACCCCGCCACAGACATCCTTAACTCTGCCCCTTCTTGTACCCATGGGATGACAATTAAATTTCAGTCAGAGATGGGCACCCAGCTCCCTGTGAATGTCCCAGCTCAGCCATTAATTCCACTATCCCAGGGTGTTTCTCAAAACAATCTGATCCCAGGACCATCCCTCACTACAACCTGCGATACAGACCTAGGTCCGGAGGGAGACACAAGCATCTAAAGGGGTAGCAGGAAAGGGGATGTTACAGAGTCTATATGATATTATAGCCATGCATGGGCCAGGGTTATTGGGCAGAGCTAAAGTTATCTGGGCTACAGTAAGTTTGTATTTCCAGACTCTCCAAATTCAGGTTTTAAGGTGAGCCTTCACTTTAAAAGTTCTGCCTTTCGTGGGTTTCTTCGTGTATAAACCAGAATGTGCCAATAGACTTTTGCCCCTGAACTCGCCTGTACAAACATCCAAGCTCAGGCCCAGTTTCACAAGGTTTTTTTGCCTGGGTATTTCCCTCTGTGTTTATTCCAGAGAAAGATGCTCAGACATTTCTGTTACTAAAAACTCCTGATTCCCTCCTGCCCTCTCCCCGGACACACTTAGCTCACCGATACAAACTTACACCCCAAATTCCAGCTTCATAGAGTTTTTTGCCTGGGGGGTTCCTTAGTTTTTATTCATTTTGTTTCGAGATAATTTGCTTCAAGACACTTAAAAAAAAACAACAGCTATGAATTCCCCCTCCCGCAGCGACACAAAGGATTTTCGCCCAGGAATTTCCTTCGTTTTCTGTGTAGCTTTTAAATACTTGCACATCCGTGACCTTCAGGGCACTTCTGTCTCTAACCCGATGAAGCGTCACCCTGGCATTTTCTCACCCCCAGAGTCCTGACTCCTAGTCCATGCCCCCCTCACTTTTCAGGGTGCCGAGGGCCCCTGACTGTAGGACTGTCTGCCCTTGTGTAGCCTCCCCCCCACAACCACGGAGCCAGGAGAGGCACTTCCGAGGGAGGAGATGGCCGGTGCTGGACTTCGAGAGCTGCAGGTACGTGTGGCAGTGGTACTCACGTGCCGCATGCAAGTCACGGGACAGGCGCCCTAAGATGCTGCAGTAGTTCGGTTCGTCTAGGCGCACTCTGCTCGGTGGTCGCTTGTAGATACACTCTATTGAGACTTCCCCTATGAGACGCAGTCTATCATCTCCATATATTCCATGATGAAATCTACATTTAGGGAGCAGATGGACAGAGAGAGACACAGACGGACACACAGATAGACACAGAGAAGCAAAGAGAGGGAAGAGAAACCCACCCCCCCCCCCGCCCCCAGGCACTTAGAGCCAACACACCGCTGGGACCCTAGGACCCCTTCCCCATACCCCCCATTCCCTTTCCCCCAGCTGGGACCCCAAACATCCAGCCCCATCCTCTTCTCCCGGCAGCTGCATCACAGCCAGGATCTCCCCAGCTCCTGTCCCTTCCCCCTGGCTGTGACCCCCAGATCCAGTCCGCACAGGCCCATTCTTCTCTCCCCATTCTTCAGCCGGGACCTCTCCTCCAGCCCCAGAGGATGCAGGGGTGGGTGCTGCACCCCATGGATGAGGGCAGGATGCTGGGGAGCGAGAGGCACCTGCTAGGCAGGTCTGCTCGTGACAGTGATGTGCCTGCCCCTCCTGTTCCTGCATCTGTCTGGGTCGGTCAGTCAGTCTGATTGGATCTGTTTCTCTCTCTGTGTCTCTCCGTCCTGTCCCGCTCTGGGTCCATCTGTCTGATTCTCGGTCTCTGTCCCTGCATCTGGCTGGATCTGTCATAAACAGATAGCTAAGGGTTAATGTTCTTTCACCTGTAAAGGGGTAACAACAGTAACCTGAAACACCTGACCAGAGGACCAATTAGGAAACAAGACTTTTTCAAATCTGGGTGGAGGGAAGTTTTGGGCGTGAGTCCTTTGTTCTTGGTCTGTTCCTTTTCTTGTCTCTGAGAGTGATCTTTCTATCTCCTGGCTTTCTAATCTTCTGTTTCCAAGTTGTAAGTACAAGGATAGTAAGACAATAGGTTTATATTGTTTTCTTTTGTATTTACATGTGTGTAGTTGCTGGAATGTTTTAAATTGTATTCTTTTTGGATAAGGCTGTTTATTCATTTTTTTCCTTTAAGCAACTGACCCTGTATATTGTCACCTTAATACAGAGACTATTTTTAATGTCTTTTTCTTTCTTTTGTATATAAAGCTTTCTTTTTAAGACCTGTTGGACTTTTTCTTTAGTGGGGACTCCAGGGAATTGAGTCTGCAGCTCACCAGGGAATTGGTGGGAGGAAGAAGTCAGGGGGAAAATCTCTTTGTGTTAGATTTACTAAGCCTGACTTTGCATACCCTCTGGGTGAGGAGGAAGAGAGATTAGATCTCTCGGTACTTGTGTTTCAAGGACTGGAAGCAGGGAAACTCCTAGGGTCGTCCAGGGAGGGGAGCCTGGGAGGAAGTAACAAGGAAACAAGGGGAGGGGGTTATTTCCCTTTGTTGTAAGACTCAAGGCATCTGAGTCTGGGGGTCCCCCAGGGAAGGTTTTGGGGAGACCACAGTGAGCTAGGCACTGTATAATTCCTGGCTGGTGGCAGCGATACCAGGTCCAAGCTGGTAACTAAGCTTGGAGGTTTTCATGCTAACACCAATATTTTGGACGCTAAGGTCCAGATCTGGGAAGAAATGTTATGACAGGGTCGGTCGGTCGGTCGGTCTGATTGGATCTGTTTCTCTTTCTGCGTCTCTCCGTCCTGTCCCGCTCTAGGTCCATCTGTCTGATTCTCAGTCTCTGTCCCTACATCTGTTTGGGTCGGTCTGATTGGATCTGTTTCTCTCTCTGTGTCTCTCCGTCCTGTCGCGCTCTGGGTCCGTCTGTCTGATTCTCGGTCTCTGTCCCTACATCTGTTTGGGTCGGTCAGTCGGTCTGATTGGATCTGTTTCTCTCTCTGCGTCTCTCCGTCCTGTCCCGCTCTGGGTCCGTCTCTCTGATTCTCGGTTTCTGTCCCTGCATCTGTCTGGGTCGGTCGGTTGGACTGATTGGATCTATTTCTCTCTCTGCGTCTCTCCATCCTGTCCCGCTCTGGGTCCATCTGTCTGATACTCGGTCTCTGTCCCTGCATCTGTCTGGGTCGGTCCGTCGGTCTGATTGGATCTGTTTCTCTCTCTGTGTCTCTCCGTCCTGTCCCGCTCTGGGTCCATCTGTCTGATTCTCAGTCTCTGTCCCTGCATCTGTCTGGGTCGGTCGGTCTGATTGGATCTGTTTCTCTCTCTGCATCTCTCCGTCCTGTCCCGCTCTGGGTCCATCTGTCTGATTCTCAGTCTCTGTCCCTGCATCTGTCTGGGTCGGTCGGTCTGATTGGATCTGTTTCTCTCTCTGCGTCTCTCCGTCCTGTCCCACTCTGGGTCCGTCTGTCTGATTCTCGGTCTCTGTCCCTGCCTGACTCTGGGTCTCCGCCTGCCTGTCTGTCTCTGTCCGTCTGTCTGGGGAGAAGCACAGGTCCCACTCTCCCGGCAGGGGTGTGGGGGGCAAGCCCTGTGGGCTACTCCCTGTCTCACCCTGCCAGCACCCCTGGTCTCCCCATGCCCTGGGGGTGTGGGGATTGGGGTCGTCGTTGCCCAGGAACAGAGAGGGACAGCAGAGCCCCATGGGAGTCAGGGGGGCAGGAAGATGGACAAAGGGACATTACCCCATAAGCAAAATGCCCCCATGCTTCTGGGTTCCCCCTGCCCTTACACTGGGATTCTCCTGTACTGGGATCCTTCCCAGAATTCCCCTCCTTCCTGGTGCCAGATTCCCCCCATCCCTCCCGCCGGTGCCCCCCCCCGAGTTCCCCCCACATGCTGGGTGCCCCCCCAGCCCCAGGAGCCCCGACTCCTTCAGGGGTTACCTGCCAGTGGGATGTCCCATCTCACCAATGGCCCCTGCACCGGCTGCCGCTGCTCCATGTCCACCCCCATGTAGGCCATGTGGGAGCAGATGACCCCCGAGCTCAGACTGGCCTCCAGTGCCCGGTGCTGGGCCCCCTCTGACCAGCGCCCACGGCCCCCTCAGGCTCCAGCAGCAGCGACTTGGCTGCCAGCCGATGAACAGGCAGCCTGTGCCTGGGAGAGAGAGCCACGGGGTCAGCCCTGAACGCGGGCGTTCCAGCCACTATGGGGAGGGGAGCAGGGTCTAGTGGGATGAAGGGGGGGCAGTGAGTGCCAGGACTCCTGGGTTTTATCCTGGTGCCGGAAAGGGAGTGGGGTCTAGTGGTCACAGAAGGGGGGCAGGGAGCCAGGGGGGGCAGGTCCCATCCTATCTCTGTTCCGCTGGGGTGGGGATGTGGGGGGGGGGGCGGGGGAGAGGGGGGCAGGACCCAGCTGCCTGGGATGGAGGGATGGGAGCTGGGGAGCATTGCTGTCACCTGTCTCCATCCTCTGGCTGCAGGGGAACTGCAGTATCTCCTTGTAGGTCTGGTCCTGGCTGCCATACTGCAGGGTGACGCCCCCCCTGGGAGAGTTTGGGGGCTGCAGGCAAAGAAAGGTGGTCAGAGGTGGAATGTGACAGGGGAGAAGATGCCCTGGGACCCCCTAGCTTACAGAACAAAGACGGCAAATACACCCAATTAACACCAGTTGGGGGGCCGGCCTAGTCAGCCCAATGGCCGCCATTAGGGCCCAGAGTTAACAATCAGTGGGGTTGGGGTAGCACAGAGACTTCCAGCCCAGTGGCCATCATTAGAGGTCAGAGTTACCGATCCCCATAGAGGTCTCATCTACACTACATACTGTGGTAGAACTATGTCGCTCAGGGGCATGAAAAATCCAACCCCTGAGTAACATAGTTACACCAACCTTAGCCCTCCATGTAGACAGCGCTATGTCAGCAGGAGAGCTTCTCCCGTCAGCTAAGAGTGTCTTCACCAGACGCGCTACAGTGGTGCAGCTGTGCCGATGTCAATTTGTAGTGTAGACCTGCCCTGAGATCAATGCAGCCGGGCTAGTACAGAGACCTGCAGCCCAATGGCCATCGTTAGGGGTCAGAGTTATCAATTCCCATTCACCTCAATGGGGCTGGGGTAGCACAGGGAGCTCCAGCCCAATGGCCATCATTAGGGGTCAGCGTTACCACCCAAGAGGAGACTGTGGGGCTCCTGGCTCAGTCAGTGACTCTGAGCCCTGCGGTTGTCCCAGGGCGGGGATCTCACTCTCTCACCTGGGGCTGACCGCAGAGCTGAGTGTAGACGAGGCACCGCTGCCCAGCGAAGATCACCTCGGGCCCCGGTGCAGCAGCTGTGCCTGTATCCCAGGGGGCAGATCCAAGCTCAGTGAGATCCCAGTAACTGCCGGCTGCAGGGCCGGTTTCAGAGACTGCAGCACCTGGGAGAGAGACCGGCACACACAGGGCGGGCCAGGATGCCTGGGTCCTATCCCCAGCTCTGGAGGGGACTGGGGTCTAGTGGGCTAGAGTGGGGGAGCTGGGAGCCAGGACTCCTGGGTTCTATCCCTGCTGCAGAGAGGGGAGTGAGGGCTGGTGGGTTACAGCAGGGGAACTGGGAGCCCAGACTCCTGCATTCTCACCTTGGGCTGCATGCGGTCCTGGCCAGTGATGAAGTCGGCGCTGCCCCTGCTGCCCAGGCGATGCCTTTGATCAGAGCTGTGGAAACTCCGTCCCCGATGCCAAAGGAGAAGCACCTGCAGGGGGGATAGAGTTCGGGGTGGGTGGGCTGGGGGCAGAGAGAGTGAGGTCCATCCAGTGCTGAGAGAGAGGGGGACAGAGCAGTTGGAGAGGGGCCAGTAGGGCTGGCTGGGCTTGGGGGGGGGGCTCCTCATGCTGGCAGGGCTGGGGGGCAGAGTGAGGTGAAGGGTTGGGCAGATGCTGGGGACTATGGTGGGGGGGTCCACATGATGGCAATGCTAATGGGGGCAGGGCTGGAGGGGAGGCACCTCCATTACCTGTGGGTCCCTTGGTGACTCCACACCTCTGTGAAGACATCTTGGGTTTTCTCTACTTCCCCATCCGTAAACACGAACAGCTGTGGGGGAGAGACGCTTTCAGAGCCAGGGACCACAGCCCCCCCAGAGACACCGCCTCCCCACTGGGAATGGGAGCAGCTCACCAGAGAGCCTGACCTTCCCAGAGACCCCTGGCCTTATCCCTCCCCTCCCAGAGACCCCTCCTGAGGGGCTGACAGATGGGGACTGCTGACCTTCTCGCCTGTCTCTGTGACCTCCAAACCCTAGGCATGACCCCAACCCCCACCCATCACCTGTTCGCCCGCCCCTGGAGACAAGAACCCACCGATGGCTGTGGGCACCTTCCGGAAGATTCCTCCTGACCCCCTCATGTGTGTCCTCCCTGCCCCCCACAGGCTGCAGGGCACCCCCCAGAGCTGGGTGCAGCACAAAGCGTTGCCCCTCCAAGCTCTATAGAGAGGTTCCTGCCTCCGCTCGCCCTCCCCCTGGGTTGCTACCTGACACGCCCTGCTCACACCCCCAGGGGCGTTGGCACTGCCCGCTCCGCCCCATCTGGCCCAGAGTCCCTGTTCCACTCTGAGCAACCTCATGGCCCCTGTTGACTGCCCCCCAGAGCCCCCAGCCCCTCTCCAATCACCTCTCCCAGGGTCTCCCTCTTGGGAGTTCAAGAACAGCCTCCGAGGGGAGCGGGATAGAGGGGACGGGCAAGGAGGGGCCTGCGATGGCGTACGACCCACGGGACAGCTGGGAGCAAACACCTCATAGGCAGGGATGGTGCATTGGGGGTTGGGGTGGGGCTCAGTTACTGCAGATAATCCTTCCCATGGGGCTGGCTGGGAGCGGGAGTCCTTTCTGTCCTGAAAGCCTATGAGTCTGTCCCCCTAGGCCCGCATACTTCTCTGAGACCCCCCACATCAACCCACAGCCCCACAATCACTCTCCGGGTCTGCCTCAGGAGGCCCCTCCAGCTGGCCCCAGTGCTCCTGGTACCTGGCATGGGTGCCCGTCCCGGCAGGCGCTGCAGTAAATGGCTCGTAGTGGCTCCAAGATTTCGGTGCCCCCCAGGTTAGCCTGGAGCAGCTGGACGAGCTGCAAGGACTCGGCCATGGTCTGCCGGGTATATTCCACGCTCTGCCTGCAGGAGGCATTGACAGGTCTCGGGCTGGGACAGCCGAAGCCAGGGACACCTTGCCCCCAGCCAGCCCTGCCCCCTAACCCAGACACCTCCTGCCCCCAGCCAGCCCTGCCCCCTAACATCCAGCAAGCCGGTCCCCTAACCAGCCCTGCCCCCAACCCACGGAAGCCCCCTGCCCCTAACCAGCCTTGTCCCCTTACCCACAGACACCCTCTGTCCCCTAACCAGCCCTGCCCCCTAACCCAGCCAACCTCCTCCCTACCCTGCCCCTCCCACTCACGGGTAGAAGGACTCGAACTCAGACCCAAAGCCATAGATGTTGAAATAACAGCCCAGGGGCAAACTCTTCAACAGCAGGATCAGGGTCTCCTGGGAACAGACAATGGATGGATGGAGAGTCAGCCCCATGGGCCCAGCCAGCCTGGGCAGCTCCCCCCAGCGCGGTCCCACCTAGCCATACCTTGGCGCTGTTGATGCGTTGGTGGAAGAGGTCCTGCTGTCCATGGGGCACGCCATGCTGCTGGAGCGGTCCAGCAGGAGGATGAACTCCCCGGCCCGGCTCTGCGCTGGCACCACCTCAGGCATGCTGGGCAGCAGGGTCACCATCATGGCCGGGTCGCCCATCAGGGAGCCTGCAGTGAGATGGGGGCCAGCCCCCAAATGTGGTGGGCATGGGGTTGAGCCCACGTGAGCCACCCCGTCACACGCTCAACTGCCCCCAGAGACCCACCCCCACTGCTCTGTCTCTCCCTCACCTCTCTCGTCTTAGATCCCCCCCACCCCTAATACCCAGCCCCCTAGTGCCTGCTCTCCCATCCCCAGTTCTCCCTTGTGCCCCTCAAACCTGCAGTGCTCCTCAGTGCCCGCCTGCTCCCAGACACCCCGCCCTGCCAACGCCAGCTCCCCCAAGGCCCCGCGCTCCTGTCCCCCGTCCTCCACACACACCCCATCCCCAGCTCCCTCAAAGCCCCCCCGCTTCTGTCCCCCATCTTCCACACACACCCCATCCCCAGCTCCCCCATGGCCCCCTACTCCCATCCCCTATCCTCCACACACACCCCATCCCCAGTTCCCCCATGGCCCCCTACTCCCATCCCCCATCCTCCACACACACCCCATCCCCAGCTCCCCCAAAGCCCCCCCTCTTCTGTCCCCCACCTTCCACACACACCCCATCCCCAGCTCCTCCATGGCGCCCCACTTCTGTCCCTGTCCTCCACACACACCCCATCCCCAGCTCCCGCATGGCCCCCCACCGCTTCTATCCCCCATCTTCCACACACACCCCATCCCCAGCTCCCCCATGGCGCCCCACTCCTGTCCCTGTCCTCCACACACACCCCATCCCCAGCTCCCCCATGGCCCCCCTCCTGTCCCCCATCCTCCACACACACCCCATCCCCAGCTCCTCCATGGCCCCCCACTCCTGTCTCTCTCCTCCACACACACCCCATCCCAAGCTCCTCCATGGCCCCCCACTCCTGTCTCTGTCCTCCACACACACCCCATCCCCAGCTCCTCCATGGCCCCCCTCTCCTGTCCCCCATCCTCCACACACACCCCATCCCCAGCTCCTCCATGGCCCCCCTCTCCTGTCCCCTATCCTCCACACATTCCCCATCACCAGCTCCCCCATACCCCTCCAGTCCTGTCCCCCGACCCTCACCTGCCCCTGGATTCCCACAGCACCCACCCCTATCAGCCCTAACATCCCCCATTCCCCAATCATCCCCCTGTGCCTCCTCGATCCCATGTCACCACCCGGCACCTACTTCACCCCCCACAGATCCCCCTCTGTGCCCCTGCCTAGAGGTAGCTGGGTACAGGATCCCCTCCCACACCTGGCTTGGCTCCAGGCAGCCCTGCCTCCAGCACCACGCTAGGTTTGTGTGGCTCCGCGTAATACACCAGCAGCTCCACATCCCAGTCCCACGGGGGGGCCTGGGCCAGTGATACCTGAGGGGTGACAGACACATAGTCACCTCCACATGATTCCTGGGGGATCAAGGTCCTGCTGGCTCTCGCACCCAACTTAGCACCCCCTGCATGGAGCCAGGGTGAGGGGCTGACCCTGGGAACAGTGGCTGGGCACTTCCAGGCTTGGTGGATAGAAGAGTGGGAAAAACAATCCCAAAAGCCAACGCGGGAACTTGGCTTTTCCTGGTGAAAAATTGCAAACATCTGACATTTTGGTGGGGCTAAATCTTTCCAATTTGGGGGTGAAAATTTCCTGGTCCTCTCACCTCCATTGCCTTCCACTGAGAAACAAGGAGAGGGAAAATCCCAGAAACTAAAGCCTAACAGAGCTCAGCGACTCCCAGGGATTTCCTCCACAAACTGGCAGAATTCAGCCTGTCCAGATTTTCCCCAGAGAAACTGGGAAATTCCCCAGGTCTGGTGGTGTCGTTCAATTCCACCGCTCCCCTCCCAATCACCCAAACAGTCTGGCCCATGCTCCCAATTTCAGGACCCTCCCACCTGGGACCTGCCCCCTAGCCTGACCCCAAATCCCCCCCCAACCCACAGCCTCATTCCTGGCACCCACCTCTCAGCCCAGAGCCCTCCCCAGCATCCTCCTACCAGTGGGAATGGCCGGGACCCAGGCGTCCAGGTGAGCCCTTACCTGGGCAGTGGTTCGGTTCCTGGCTGTATAGCTCAGGGGAGAGAGGGGGCAGTTGGATAGCACGTGGTTGATGCTGTGGGACGACTGCAGTGTGGCGCTCAGGCTCAGGGTGTAGGGCAGCTCTCGCTGGGGGACCCGCAGGACCCCCTGGGTGACATCCTCCCCATCCCACCCTGCAGAGAGAGAGACAAGGGTGAGAGCCAGGGGGCTGGGAGAGTAGGGGGAAGGGGAGTATGAAATACTGGGGGAATATTAGGCTGGGATATCAGTGGATTTCGGGATGGCTGAGGTGGGTCACACACCCTGGGGCAGGGATTGCAGGCCTACGGGGCAGGGTACTTACCATGGGGCACACAGTAGGGGCCTATGGGACATGATAGGGGCTATGTGGGTCTTTCATTGTGGGGTATGTAACCGGGGCTATAGAAGTATCAGGAGGTTATGGGCTGTGGGGTCACACACAGCGGGGTGTGTAGCTGGGGTTCTGGGGGCTATGGGGTACAGAAAGCTATGTGGGATCTATGGGGCCTTTGGGTCTGGTCTCAACATGGGGCATGTCAAAGGGGTGCAGCACAGCTGGAAGCAAACAGCTGGGGTATAGGGTGCAGGAGAGTAAGGGAGGATCTGTGGGTCTAACCATGGAGTGCATAGCAGAGGCAGGGGGATCTGTTGGTCTCACCGTGGGGCACGGGGGAGGGCTGTGTGTCTCACCGGAGTGTGACGGGGGTAGGGGATCTGTGGGTCTCACCGGAATGCTCACAGCAGAGGCAGGGAGTTTGTGGGTCTCACTGTGGGTCATGGAGTGGGGCCACGGGGGGGGCTGTGGGTCTCACTGTGTGGCATGTGGGAGGGGCAGGGATATCTGTGGGTCTCACCATGGGGAGTGTAGCGGGGACGCAGCACGGTGGGCAGCACGTAGCGGGCAGCCCCGTCAGGCTCCAGAGGCAGCCCACAGATGTAGCGCAGGGTCTGCACCGGAAGGCATATTCCCCAGGGAGCAGCTGACCACGTCGCCCCCAGCCCCCTCCTGCTGCAGTAGGAACGAGATCTGCCCCCCGGCCAGCGCATCCCCGTACAGCTCCTGCGCCTGCAGGGAGAGACAGGGTCACCCCTAGATCCCCCTGCCCCCAACATACCCCTGCCCCCCGGTCAGCGGATCCCGTACAGCTCCTGCGCCTGCAGGGAGAGACAGGATCACCCCTAGATCCCCCTGCCCCCAACATACCCCTGCCCCCCGGCCAGCACATCCCCATACACCTCCTGCACCTGCCAAGAGAGACGGAGTCACCCTGATATACCCCTGCCCCCAACATACCCCTGCTCCCCGGCCAGCACGTCCCCATAAATCTCCTGCACCTGCCAAGAGAGACAGGGTCACCCTGATATGCTCCTGCCCCCAACATACCCCTGCCCCCAACATACCCCTTCTCCCCGGTCAGCACATCCCCATACACCTCCTGCACCTGCCAAGAGAGAAAGGGTCACCCTGATATTCCCCTGCCCCCCAACATACCCCTGCCCCAACATACCCCTGCCCCCCGGCCAGCACATCCCCATACACCTCCTGCACCTGCCAAGAGAGACGGAGTCACCCTGATATTCCCCTGCCCCCCGACATGCCCCTGCCCCGAACATACCCCTGCCTCCCGGCCAGCACATCCCCATACACCTCCTGCACCTGCCAGGAGAGATGGGGTCACCCTGATATTCCCCTGCCCCCGACATCCCCCTGCCCCCCGGCCAGCATGTCCCCATAAATCTCCTGCACCTGGCAAGAGAGACTAGGTCACCCTGATATTCCTCTGACCTCCAACATACCCCTGCCCCTGATATCCCCCTGCCAGCGCGTCCCCATAAACCTCCTGCACCTGCCAAGAGAGACGGGGTCACCCTGATATTCCCCTGCCCCCGACATCCCCCTGCCCCCAACATACCCCTGCCCCCCGGCCAGCACGTCCCCCTACACCTCCTGCACCTGCCAAGAGAGACGGGGTCACCCTGATATTCCCCTGCCCCCAACATACCCCTGCCCCCAACATACCCCTGCCCCCCAGCCAGCGCATCCCCATACACCTCCTGCACCTGCCAAGAGAGACGGGGTCATCCTGATATTTCCCTGCCCCCCGAGATCCCCCTGCCCCCAACATACCCCTGCCCCCCGGCCAGCACATCCCCATACACCTCCTGCACCTGCCAGGAGAGACGAGGTCACCCTGATATTCCCCTGCCCCCCGACATCCTCCTGCCCACAACATACCCCTGTCCCCCTGGCCAGCACATCCCCATAAACCTCCTGCACCTGCCAAGAAAGACGGGGTCATCCTGATACTCCCCTGCCCCCAACATCACCCTGCCCCCCGGCCAGCACGTCCCCATACACTTCCTGCACCTGCCAGGAGAAATGGGGTCACCCTGATATTCCCCTGCCCCCCACATCCCCCTGTCCCCTATATCCCCCTGCCAGCGCGTCCCCCTACAGCTCTTGCACCTGCCGGGAGAGAGAGGGTCACTCCTAGATCCTCCTGCCCCCAACATACCCTTGCTCCCAACATACCCCTGCCCCCCAGCCAGCGCATCCCCATACATCTCCTGCACCTGCCAAGAGAGACGGGGTCATCCTGATACTCCCCTGCCCCCCACATCGCCCTGCCCCCGATATCCCCCTGCCAGCGCATTCCCATACACCTCCTGTGCCTGCTGGAGAGATGAGGTCACAACGAGATCCCCCTGTCTCTCGACATCCCCCTGCCCCCCGGCCGGCACTTCCTCGTACACCTGCGCCTGCTGGGAGTGACGGGGTCACAGTGAGATCCCCCTGCCCCCCAAGATCTCCCTGCGTACACCTCTTGCATCGGCCAGGAGAGATGGGGTAACTCAGTTTCCCATGCCCCCAACATGCCCCTGCCCCCAATAGCCTCCTGCCAGCACTTACTCGTACACTTTCTGCACCTGCTGGGAGAGACGGGGTCACCCCGACATCCCTCTGTCCCCCAACATCTCCCTGCCCCCCGCATCTCCATATACCTCTTGTGCCTGCAGGGAGAGACAAGGTCACCTCAAGATCCCCTCAACCCAGCCCCCTCCTCTCTCCCCCCAGGACCCTTGTCCCCCAGCACCTGTTTCTTCTCGTGGAGCTGGGTCTGGATGCAACCCCCCCGCAGCCGGGCCTGGACGGTGTAGACAGCTGCCTCGGCATCCACGGGGAACTTGACCATGGCCTCCACGGGCCCGGTTCCTCATTCCTGTAGAGCAGCTCGCAGCCCACGTCAGCCACAAAGCCTCAGATCAACATCGACACCGAGCTGCTGCGCAGGGGCACTGGGGGGAGGGAGATGTCAGCCATGGGCCCCCCATGGGCACCAGGGCGAAGGGACATCTGCCATAGCCTCCCCACAAACCCCCATGGGCACCAGGGAGAAGGGACATCAGCCACAGCCCCCCCACAAACCCCCATGGGCACCAGGGGGGAGGGACATCAGCCACAGCCCACCCACAAACCCCCATGGGCACCAGGGGGAAGGAACATCAGCCACGGCCCCCCCAAAACCCCCCATGGACACCAGGGGGAGTGGCCACGTCAGCTATGGGGCTGCCCTCCCCCTCACGGCACCGCACCCCACAGCCCTGACTCACCCGCTTCCTTGGGGAGCTGCAGCCGCCTCATCAGCTCCATCTCAGCTCAGGGGTTGGGGATCTGTGTGGGGGAAGGTGGGGGGTGAGATAGAAGCTTTCCATGGAAAGTGACAGGCACAGGGTGCCCCAACCCGCCCCCCCAGCGATGACTTCGTGACCCCAGCCCAACCCCCCTGCTCAGCCAGGTCCTGTGGCAGGGAGTCCCACAGGCTCACGGGGCCTAGCTCCTGAGATCAGAATCATGGCTCCTCTCGGGCCACCACCTCCCCCTGCCACAGCGCCAGCCCCCAGGAGGGATGGGCAAGTGGGAACCGGGGTACGGCTGGGAGTTGGGGAATGGATGGAGAAAAGTACGGGGAGTGTATGGGGACGAATGGATGGCTGGAGAGAGGGATGGAAGGAAGGAGGCCTGGGGGGGCAGACGGAACGAAGCGGGGTGGGGGGCTAGTGGGTTAGAATGAGGGGACTGGGAGCCAGGACTCCTGGGTTCTATCCCCAGCCCCTGGGGGCCCTGGAGCAGTGATGGGGGTTGTGGGGGACCCGAGTCAGTCGCTGGGGGTTTGTCAACCCGGCTAGGCCCATCTCCCTGCTGTGGCCCTGCAGAGAAGCAGAGGTTTGTGAAGCAGGCTCCAGTTCCCAGCTGTTCCTGGCAGGAACACAACCCTGCTATTCACTCAGCTTTCACTCCGGACCGGAGTGGCTGCCCTAACCCCCCCCCAACGCAACGAGGACGAAATCCAGCCATCGGCCACACCTGCTCTCCGCCCCCGAACCATCTGGCCTGGGCCTCGGATTTGCTGCCTTATGAGGGGGGAAGAGAACAGGAGATTTCTCCCGCAGCAGAAACCCGGCACTGATGCATGCGAGGAGTCTCCGTGGAGGAGCGAGGAGCTGAAGGTGGGATGGGGGCAAGGAATGTCAGAGCTGCCGTGACCGAGGGGGGCTCCAAACCCCGATCTCCAAGCCACGTCTCAGCTCGCCACCACTCCAGCCGCCTGGAGAATTCCCAGCTGGAAGGTTGGATGAGAAGACTGGGATCACCTGGGCAAACCCACACACCGAGGAGGACCCGCAGTGAACTGTGGGGGGATCAAAGGCAGAACTAGAAAATCCTCCCTTCCAGCTTCACACATGGCCCGGGATGAAGAATCCACTCCAGACCCCAAGGAGTTGTGCTAGTAGCTAATTCCCCTCCCTGCCAGAAAGGTGCACCTCCCTCCTAGCGCGAATTCCTCTACCTGCAGTTCCCAGCCAGGGGATGGCATCAGGCCATCTTCCTCCACGCTGCAGTGCCCATCCAGCAGGTATTTACAGCGGGGGGGGGTGCTCCTCACCTGCTCTGGACTAAACTCCATAGGCTGGGAAAGGGCTGAGGCCGGGACAGGACTCCAGGGAGGAGCTGGGGCTGGTTGTTTGTCCCTGGCATTTAACTCTGATGCCTAATTCCCCGCCCGGAGGAAGGGAGTCGGCGTGAAAGTTAGGACAATTCACAGGCCGGGGCTCCTGCTGCAGTAGCTGCGTCTTGGGATGCGATGGAGCGGGAGGCTGAGTCACAGTGCGGGGTGGCGATGTGATGGCGAGCTCCCACCGGCAATGGGCACCCAGCAGAGCAGGTCAGGGCCGGCCCAGGGGCCACGGGGATGGGCCCCGGGAAATCCACGCCAGGAGATGTAGGGAAAGGGAGGGGGCGGATCCAGCGGTGGGGGCAGAGCAGGAAGGTTTAGGGGTCACCTCCCTCCAAACACCCCCACACCCGCCCCGTCACACAGGGCCCCCACAGCCAGGGAGGGGAGACTGCAGGGGAGAAGCCCGGAGCCAGGGGGATGAGCCCAGAGCAGGGAGTGGGGCTGTAGGGCCAGGCACTCCCGGGGAGGGGCTCGGGGGGCCCAATCCACACCCCGGTACCTTCTCTCTCGGTCTCAGAGCAGCGAAGCTGAGTCAAGCTGGAAGGGAAAGTGTCCATGCGAGCCCCCGGGCCCCGACAGGGAGCGTCTGCAAATGCCTCATCCCCCACCCTGGGAGCGTGTGCCAACTCCTCATCCCCAGCTGCTAGAATCCAGGGACCTGCTGCTCAATTCACCCCACCTGCTGGGAGCCAGGGACTGTCTGCAAACTCTTCACTCCACACATCCTGCCATGTCCCCTCATTAAACTGGGGCTGGGGTGCGTGTGTCTCCAAATTGCCCCTTGCTCCTTCCTGCCCCTTTATGGTGTAAAAAGGGGGGACTCCTGCAAATGTTTCAACTCCAAGATACCCCATTCCCATCCTAGTATTCACCCTACACTTTCCATCCAGGGGGCAGTGGTGGGATGTGGGGGAGAACCCATCAGTTGACCATAACACCTGCCTCTTAGTAGGGAGAAGGCATGGAAAAGAAATGAGGAAGCTCAGCCTGACATGAGGAAGGGAGAGGGGAGTTTTTCCACCCACCGTGTTTCCTCTGGGGTCTCTGCAGAACATGCTTTTAATGTCCTGCTGGATGGTGCTGGATCTGCCCCCCCTGCCCTAAGTCCTCTGTGGGAGCCCAGAGCTGGGGCAGAGATAGCTTCCCCCTCCACTCACAGCCCCACACCCATGGGCCTCTGGCCTGGGGGGACTCATTGTAATGAGGTTGGAGGGAGGTCAGTCCCCAAGGCCCCTCCAGACCTCGGTCTCTCTGCTGAAGCTGCCAATGAGGGGGCAGCCAGCATATCCCTTGGCCCACATGGCTTCCCTCAGCCCCCATTGGCCTGGAACAGTGATCTGCGACCAGTGGGAGCTGCAATCGGCCAAACCTGGGGATGCTGCAGAAAAACAAATCGTTATGGCCTGCCAGGAGATTTCACTGACAGGTTACGCCCCAGAAGTTGCTGATCCCTGTACTATGGTAATGGTGGTGATGTAAATACCTTAAATATGAAATATGTAGCCCTTAGCCCAAACTGAGCTAACTAACCACTTAGACTGGGGGTTTTAGAATGGAAATAGGTGCTCGAATCCTTTTAAAATTAATTAAGGACTGGATGCCTAGCAACCCTCTATCTCCTTTGATAATTCCCACCTACTCTTAACATGAACCTCTGAAACCCAACACTCAATTTCAAACCGAACCCTGAAACATCACTCTAATGTTAACCCTAATTCTAAATCTTATCCTACACATACCCTTGATCTTAGCTCTAAGGGCTGCGTTGTTGTTCTTATTAAGGCACAGAGAGCTTGTATCTAATAATTAAACTCTCTGATATTCAAACACAGTAGAACACAATACCCAGAGTTTGCTATTTGCAGCAATCTACGTTCCCTGGTCTACCTGCATTGCTGACCTCCATCTTGCAAGAGGAAGATTGATCTTTGGACTCTGTTGCCAGAATTCACTTTCTTACACAACTAGAGAGGGACTTAGATGTTGTAGTACTCAGTGTCACAACACCTCACATTCAGGCACCTAGAATATCATTGGGATTCACACTGTCTGACTCAGGCCCCCAGGCTCCCTATACAATGCAAGGGGAGAAGGAGACAGCCAAGAATGGGACCCACAAAAGCCAGAACGCTAGGCTAAACTAGCCAATAGGAGGTGCTGTGACCCAGGGACCCATTGGTGTCAAGTGGCAGAGGGCAAAAGGTGTTTACAGGGATCCACTGGGTCAGGTTTCTGTGTAACAGTTCACCAAAGGGTGGCATATAAGGTCTCTACCAAGAGCTAGTAGCTTACTGGTCATCATAATTGCAAAGGGTATGCACAGATGATATTTAAGGAGTTGTGTATCTATACTGAAAACTATGTTCTTAAGGTATGTACATTAAGACAGGTCAACAGAAGGCGATAAACAGGTACTGTTCTGGTGGGGGTAATAAACGCTTCTCTCTCTGGCTGGTCATTGTGTATCTCATCATGTAAGTCCATTTGCTTTACTGAGTCTAATGCTAATGCAGAAGTTGTGAATTCATATAAGAGAAGGGCTGCAGGAAAAAACCAAATCCAGCAATGGAGATGTCCTGCTTACAAGCAAAGACAATGGATTTGAGAGGTATAACTGGGAGTGCTGAGATAAAGCCAGGATTACTCACTGAGGAGACAAGCTGAGTGGCTTGTCTAATGAAAAAGACATTGCAGCCTACCTGGCTGAGAAACGCAGGTGAGCAATTCTGTAAGATATGACAGTAACTAATTAAGCAAGTCTAGGTGCTAGAAAGTGTACTATACATTTATTTTACTTGTAACCATTTGTTTTCAAGTTTCAGAGGGTAGCCGTGTTAGTCTGGATCTGTAAAAGCAGCAAAGAATCCTGTGGCACCTTATAGACTAACAGACGTTTTGGAGCATGAGCTTTCGTGGGTGAATACCCACTTCCTCAGATGCATGTAATGGAAATATCCAGGGCAGGTATATATATGTGTGCTAGCAAGCAAGCTAGAGATAACAAGGTCAGTTCAATCGGGGAGGATGAGGCTCTGTTCTAGCAGTTGAGATGTGAAAACCAAGAGAGGAGAAACTGGTTCTGTAATTGGCAAGCCATTCACAGTCTTTGTTCAATCCTGAGCTGATGGTGTCAAATTTGCAGATGAACTGAAGCTCAGCAGTTTCTCTTTGAAGTCTGGTCCTGAAGTTTTTTTGCTGCAGGATGGCCACCTTAAGGTCTGCTATAGTGTGGCCAGGGAGGTTGAAGTGCTCTCCTACAGGTTTTTGTATATTGCCATTCCTAATGTCTGATTTGTGTCCATTTATCCTTTTCCATAGAGACTGTCCAGTTTGGCCGATGTACATAGCAGAGGGGCATTGCTGGCATATGATGGCGTATATTGCATTGGTGGATGTGCAGGTGAATGAACCAGTGATGGTGTGGCTGATCTGGTTAGGTCCTGTGATGGTTTCGCTGGTGTAGATATGTGGGCAGAGTTGGCATCGAGGTTTGTTGCATGGATTGGTTCCTGAGCTAGAGTTATTATGGTGTGGTGTGCAGTTACTGGTGAGAATACGTTTCAGGTTGGCAGGTTGTTTGTGGGCAAGGATTGGCCTGCCACCCAAGGCCTGTGAAAGTGTGGCATCATTGTCCAGGATGGGTTGTAGATCCTTGATGATGCGTTGGAGGGGTTTTAGCTGGGGGCTGTATGTGATGGCCAGTGGAGTCCTGTTGGTTTCTCTCTTGGGTTTGTCTTGCAGTAGGAGGCTTCTGGGTACACGTCTGGCTCTGTTGATCTGTTTCCTTATTTCCTCGTGTGGGTATTGTAGTTTTGAGAATGCTTGGTGGAGATTTTGTACATATTCTCACCAGTAACTGCACACCACACCATAATAACTCTAGCTCAGGAACCAATCCATGCAACAAACCTCGATGCCAACTCTGCCCACATATCTACACCAGCGACACCATCACAGGACCTAACCAGATCAGCCACACCATCACTGGTTCATTCACCTGCACATCCACCAATGTAATATACGCCATCATATGCCAGCAATGCCCCTCTGCTATGTACATCGGCCAAACTGGACAGTCTCTATGGAAAAGGATAAATGGACACAAATCAGACATTAGGAATGGCAATATACAAAAACCTGTAGGAGAGCACTTCAACCTCCCTGGCCACACTATAGCAGACCTTAAGGTGGCCATCCTGCAGCAAAAAAACTTCAGGACCAGACTTCAAAGAGAAACTGCTGAGCTTCAGTTCATCTGCAAATTTGACACCATCAGCTCAGGATTGAACAAAGACTGTGAATGGCTTGCCAATTACAGAACCAGTTTCTCCTCTCTTGGTTTTCACACCTCAACTGCTAGAACAGGGCCTCATCCTCCCTGATTGAACTGATCTCGTTATCTCTAGCTTGCTTGCTAGCACACATATATATACCTGCCCCTGGATATTTCCATTACATGCATCTGAGGAAGTGGGTATTCACCCACGAAAGCTCATGCTCCAAAACGTCTGTTAGTCTATAAGGTACCACAGGATTCTTTGCTGCATTTGTTTTCAATATATCCACTTACTAGGACTTGAATCTCTCCTCTGTGTTAAATGAACTTGTGCATGTTTTCATTATAAACATCGCTAAGCGCTGTGTGTTGAGCGGAGCAGTGATTCGAGGGGAAAGTGGTAAGCTGGGGTGTCCTGCTTCTTTGGGAGCAAGGGATCTGTGAATTCACTGAGTATCTAGTGGATCAGGGGCTGGACACTCCAAGGAGATATTTTGAGGGCTCAAGTTTTGGATAGTGCCAATTACTAACCTGCCAAGGGACCGTGGAGTCTGCATAGGCTGAGAGGGGAGTGCTTGTGTTGCCCATGGCTGGTGGGACTGGGGAGCTGACCCCCGACGACACAGACAAGGCTTCCTCATTCTAAGGGCAGGTGGTAGAGAGGTGCTTCACAATCCTGGGAAGCCTCACAGATACCAAAGACGAGGGGGTGTCTTAATCCCCCTCCCTTAGCCCAGTGGTTAAGGTACTCATCTGTGATGTGGGAAAGTACTAGGTCATGTCCCTCCTCTACTTGACAAGGAGAAAGGATTTAAACACGGGTCTCCAAACACTCAGGAGAGTGCGCTAAACATTGGTTGATAGAGTAGTCTGATGTAGCTCTCCTCTATTCTATCCTGGTGAAGCCGTTCCATTCTGGATAAATAATTAAGGTGTCATTAGAATGGGGGACTGGATCCTAGGTCTCCCACATACCGGGAGCGTCTACCAACCACCAGCCTATAGACATTCTAGTGTGCACACATGCCCTTTGGTCCAGTGACTCTTTATTTATCCAAAGTGGAACAACTGCACCAGGAGAAACGAAAGGGTTCCCACATCAGAATATTCCTTAGCCCAGTGCTTAAAGCATTCACCAGAGAGGTAGGAGACTTCTGTTCAAATCTCTTTTTCTCATCAGGCAAAGGGGAGACTTAAACCAGGGGTCTCCCACATACCAGCCAAGTACCCTACAGGGAGGGCTACTTCCTGCTGTTTTGTGTGGCATTAGGTATGCTCTCAGCACACCTACCAAATGAGACTCTGCATGCAAGTTAGGTGCAGGAACACTGATCTTCACAACATTTATGTGTTGCTCTGGGGCTGAGGTATCCAGGCGCAGAGAATGAGACAGCAGGACATGTCCTCAGTGGCAAAAACATAGGGGCCTAAGGAACTTCTACTGCACAAACTTAGGTTCTGAGTGAGTTTAAGCATCTAAAAGGGTTTGGCAGCAGCTGAGTGCTGGTTCTGTGAATCCCAGTGGGGTCTGATTCTGAGACTTGGGTGCCTAAAGTGACAGTCTGGCACCTAACACTCTGTGAATCTAGCCCTTGGTTCTTAGCTATATCTTTAGCTGCCTAAATACTTTTAAAAATTGGCTTTAAATGGAGTTCATACACAGGAACTTGGAAACTTCAGTAATAAAAATTCAGGCGTTTTCCACCTAAGCTCTGTTCTGTGTAAATAGCCAGCCATTTGGAGTAAATAATACAGCTACCGGTTGGATTTTTTTTTCCTTTTATAATGCTTATTCAATGAAATTGCAACATTTTGCAGAAATGTATTGATTTCATTGAAAAATTATATAGAAAATTATCTAAATGTTTTGTGTCAATAATATAACATAATATATTATATTATAAAAGTTGAAGTGATAAAGTCAAAATAAAACATTTCAACAAGATCAAAATTAAGTATTTCAGAAGATTTCATCTCACAAAAACAAAATCAAATTTCAAAATATTTGAATTTCCCATTGGATGGGAATTCTGTCTTTAGATAAGCTCTTGTAGATGAGACTATGTTTAGCTGGAGACATATTCAAAAGCCCTAAGACATATTACATTTTATGTTTTGCTTAGAATTTGTTGAAAAAATGGAAAAACCCCCCGAATTTGTGAAAGAATTCAAAATTTCGAAGTATTTTTCATTCCAAAAATAAATTATTTTTATTTAGCTTTTTTGTTTTGTTTTCTTTGCTTTGTATTTTTTTCTGCAAAATATTTTTAAACAAATATGAAAAATCCAAATATTGATATTTTGGAATTTCCCCCCTTTCCCCTTCTTTTTTCTTTATCCTTTCCTCCCAGCTCCATTTTCACTTCTAAATGCAATACAGTGAATGGTATAGAGGGATTTGGTTATTTTCATTTCTCATTATTTTTCTCTTTGTGCCACTATGTATTTTTTCAAAAGCTGAGGAGTCACAGCGTGAAGAAAGAAAGAAAGAAAGAAAGAAAGAAAGAAAGAAAGAAAGAAAGAAAGAAAGAAAGAAAGAAGCTGAACACAAAAATTCGAAATACCAGAATTTCAAAATATTCAGTTTCAACAAAAAGAAAAAAAAGGAAAGGATTTCTGATTTTGAGAAAAGATTGTTTTTTCTTAAAAAACAATGCAAATGAAATAATGTTAACAGCTCTAATGATATCTTACTATATTCCAAATCAAAGACATCTACACACTTTACATACCAGTGAGTGCTTTTTTCAAGGCTTTCTTCACCTCTTTGTTTCTTAGAGTGTAAATGAAAGGGTTTAACAGTAGTGTTACAATTGTGTTTAAAGTGTTGACTATTTTGTTTAGAGCCAGGGTGTTCTGTACAGAAGGCTTGACGTACAGGAAAATGGTGGAGCCATACCAGATAATCACAACAGCTAGATGAGCAGAGCAAGTGGAAAAGGCCTTTTGCCGTCCTTGTGATGATGGAATTCTCACTATTGCGGAAATGATTAAAATGTAGGAGATCAGAGTTACTATGCAGGTGCCCAGGAGGACAATGAAGAAGGTGATGAAAGCCACCAGCTGAAGGAGATGTGTGTCTGTGCAGGAGAGAACTATCCAAGAATCTAGGTCATAATAGAAATGATTGATGACATTAGGGCCACAAAAGGGCAACCTGGTTATGAGATACGTCGGCACACAAATAGCTAGGAAACCACACACCCAACAGCAGAGGGCCAGCCAAGCGGACAAGGTGCTGTTCATGATGGAACTATAGTGCAGTGGGTAGCAAATGGCCAGATAGCGGTCATAGGCCATGACGGATAAGAGGAAACATTCCGTGCAGCCAAAGGGTAGAATGAAGTACATCTGTGTGATGCAGCCAGTAAAGGAAATGGTTCTGCTTGTCCCCAGGAAGACTGCAAGTGTCTTGGGAATGCAGACTGTGGTGTACCATATCTCCAGGAAAGAGAGATTGCAGAGGAAGAAATACATGGGAGTTTGCAGTGGCAGCATATTCTCACTAGGATTATGATGGCCATGTTTCCCATGACTGTCAGGATGTACATCATGGAAAACAGCACAAAGAGGAAGGTCTGCAAATATTGACTACCAGGGAAGCCCAAGAGGATGAATTCGTGCGCTCTGGTTTGGTTTGCCATCTGTGTTCAAGACACATATTCCATCTGTTACAAAGCAAGAGATTGTTACAGAGGCGGTTAAATATATTAGACCAGGGGTCGGCAACCTTTCAGAAGTGGTGTGCTGAGTCTCCATTTATTCACTCTGATTTAAGGTTTCGTGTGCCAGTGATACATTTTAACCTTTTTAGAAGGTCTCTCTCTATAAGTCTTTAACTAAACAATTGTTGTATGTAAATAAAATTTTTAAAATGTTTAAGAAGCTTCATTTAAAATTAAATTAAAATGCAGAGTCCCACGGACTGGTGACCAGGACCTGGGCAATGCAAGTGCCACTGAAAACCAGCTCGCATGCCACCTTCGACATCTGTGCCATAGGTTGCCTATCCCTGTATTAGATATTGCTGACCCTTGAAGGTTTGAGTTCATCATCGCAGTCTGTCAGGATACCTAATACCAATCACTGCCTCTTTGTGTGATGAGCAGACTAGGCTATGCTAGCTGTGAGGAGAGGCAGGTTTCTTCACCTAACGGGCCCACACTTGTCTTTTAGGCACCTTTGAACTGTATTCTGTCAATAGATGTTCAAACAGTCATTCTCTCTATTCATATACCTTAGGTCTTTGTGGGCAAGCTTCTGATTTACTGTTTTCAGGACCTGTTTTCATCTAACACAACTTTTTGATCAATTCCCTTTTTCACCAATTATATCTCCTTTCAGTTTTTGTCCCTTGATGCTCTCTTTCTGGTGCATCTGTAGCTATTATTTCCCTCTACTTCCCTTCTCTAATAGTGTCAGCTCACATACCCAGGTCTACTTTTTTTGGCTTCTCCTGACCTGAAACCTTTCCTATTTTTCTTCTTTCCTTCTTTCCACTTCCCAGTCCCTGACTTCTATTCTTCTATTGTTCTCGTATTTTATCACCTCACCTCCTACCCCAAGTTCCACTTCATCCGCCAGCTCAGAATCTAGATTCTTCTCCTCTCACAGCTTGTTTCCACCTGCCCCTTTGGGCGGATTCTGAGCCCCTTCCCAGTTCGAGCTGCCCTCTCACTGGCCACCTCTCTCCCCAGGACAGCATCCTCTGCAGCTGCTTGTGTCAGGGTGAGGGTTACTACACTTACTTAAGATAAATCTGTGTGATCTTATTTATTTGCCTCAGTAAATTACTGCTGCAGTGAGTGTCACATGTTAAAGAGACATTTTAGTCCCTTCTCACTCACCTTGGTGTAAATCAAGAGTAATTCTATTGAAGTAAATGGGGCTCATTCTCCATTCACTCACACCAGTGCACATTAGGAATCTGGCCTCTGAGGAAAAGGGAGAAGATTCTCCGCTTACACACCACAGTGTAAATCCAGAGTAACTCCATGGGCATCAATGGGGCAATTTCTCCTGCCACTTAGCCTGATGTAAATCAGAAGTTATTTCACTTCAGTGAGTGGATTTACACCACTGTCAGATTGGTATGGAAGGGGCATCAAGCCCAATATGTCCTTCTATTCATGCCAGGGTTTACAGCATAAGTAAGAAACAAAACCAAACCAAAAACAGCACGGTGAAATATACTTACTTTGTGTATATCAGTTTAATGATTCCTCACTCCTGAAGGATAGGATTATAATTCAAAATGATCTGGACAAACTGGAAAAATGGTCTGAACTAAATAGGATGAAATTCCGTAAAGACAAATGCAACATACTCCACTTAGGAAGGAACGACCAGTTGCACACATCCACAATGTCTCATAAATTGAATATTTGAACATTTCATAACCAAAAGATTCTGGAAAACTGTGTCTATTTCTGTATTGGTTAGACCCTCATCCCCTTCAGAAGCTCAGCATCTGCCAGCAGGGATTGCCTTTGGCTGACAAATTTATGGCAAGTGAAAAGGTTTGAGGAGGAAGCTCATTTTATATTCCTCCCCAGCCCTGCCCCTATGGATTTGATCTCAGCAAAATTTTACAGACTTCCTGATAATGTGCTAAGCCGCAGGCAGTATTGTGCCTAGGGACCAAGATTCTGGATTCATGTTATTAAATCAAAACCTCACCTTTCACTGGGGGATGGGAGATGGTTGTAGGTCTTGTGGTTGTAACAGAAAGTTGAAC
Organism: Gopherus flavomarginatus; assembly: GCF_025201925.1. Lineage (NCBI taxonomy): Eukaryota > Metazoa > Chordata > Testudines > Testudinidae > Gopherus > Gopherus flavomarginatus. The sequence goes on along the minus strand of NW_026115061.1, from coordinate 5,858,279 downwards.
ATTGTGACCTGAGTGTAACCAATGCATGGGCTAGATCCATAAAGGGAGTTTAGGTTGCACATTGGAATTAGGCACCCAGCATAACCATATATAATGCATGGGGAGAGTTGTGCACCTAAGAGTAAGATTCAGAGAAGCTAGAATGTGGCACGAAGAGCTGCCTCAGCTAACCAAAAGGCAATTACAAGGAAAGGAGTGCAGACTAGATTCTGCCCTTCAAAGGGGATTAGGTGTCTAAATCCAGGTCAGAGGGAGGCACCTATCTCTGCTTGATATTCTCAGCTGGGAAGCCCCTAGTGGAGACAGGTGCTTACACCAGGTAGAAGGAGATAGCATGCTGCCCTCCAATATTTAATAGCTCAGTGGTTACAGCACTTATATGCGTATGGAAGACCATAGTTTAAATCCCTACTCCACTTGTCCAGAGCAAGAACCTGAACCCCACTCCCACATGAGTGCCCTAACCACTTGGGTTTAGGGCCTTTGGGGATGGGTCTCTTTCCTGTTGCAGCTGTTCTACTTTTTATAAAATATTTAAATATTCAGTGGGCCAGAGAGAGAGAGAGTAAGAACGACTCTATAGCCTAGTGATTTGCATACTCACCTGGGAGTTCCAGTTTCAGTTCCTGCTCCAATGAACCTTAGCCTTGCAGATAATCTTAGTCAGACTAGTTTCTCTGTGTTTCATTTTCCTGAGATGCTTCCACATGAATGGGAGCTATTAAGACGAATGACCCTCCATTTTCCCTGTTCTGGGAAATACGTGACACAACCCTGACAGTAGATTGCTAACTCCACATACACTGATGCATTCAATGATACAGCAGTTTCACAGGATCAACAAGAATTCATAAATTGTACATAGACAGATTCCCCAGTTGTTAACCCCAAAGAGTTGTTTTCCTGGGTCTCACTGATAACATAGAACACATGCTATAAAGGTTGATCCCTTAGGCTTTATTCCACCATTTTGTGCAGTGCGTTACTAGCGTACTTTTAAATAACGCCCTCTCCACAACACAAGGGAAAAACAAACAAAAATATAAACTTTATTTAACCATTTAAGAGTAAGAATGGGCCATATACAAATATACAGAAGTAGAAAAGAAGAATCAAAATAGACTTGAAAGAATAACAAGGGAAAGTAAGAAACAATGTTCCAAGAAGTACAAATATGAGATATTAAAAGCTAAGTAAGAGAGTTTGGGCCAGATTTTTAAAGGTATTTAGGTTCCTAGAGGGATTTTCAAAACCATTAAGTAACCTAACACTCTTGGATATAGGCAACCAGATGCTTTTGAAAATCCCACTAGGCACCCAAATGCCTTTAAAAATCTGGTCTTTTGGGTTCCAAATCCTCTAGGTCGCTTTTATAAGATCAGCCCAAGTGTCAAATGAAAACAAAAATGTGTTCAGCAGTAAATGATGTTCATGTCCAGTCATGCTTCACAATAAGGGTGCTGTAATAACAGTTTAGTTACATTGTAATTACCACATGCTTATGTTTTCAATATGTATTTTCCAGAAAATCATATACACTGAAGAACAGCTACATAACAGATTTAATTATGAATGCATTTGGCTGTTCTTCTTGGTGTTTTCAAGGGCATATCTTCAGCTGGTTTGAGCTGGTGTAGCTCCATTGGATTTACACCAGCTGAGGATCCAGCTCAAGTGTCTTAACCAAACTGTACTGATGCTAGCTAAAAGTGTTAATGGAATCTGGATGCCAGACTCCTGCGGGCTGCCCTGAAAATCCCAGCCTCTGCCATTGCTCTCAGTTATGTAGCAAACTTCCTGATTATATGGTTCAGTGGTGCTCACAGATATTGAAAAAACACAAGCACACTGTCATTACAGGGCCATTGCACTGTAACGACACTCTAACTGCAGTACTCTTACTTTAAAGTGTAATTTATATTCCTGGTTTGTATTTATATAGGGCTGATGCCGAAGTAGATTTTTGTACACCTGCTCTGTTCCTGGGAGACACTAGGGCAAATTCTCCGAAGTCAAGGGAGTTACACCAGATGTGAATTTGGGTCAATGTCCCTATGTAACATCAGTACCCAAGCTTGTATCCCAACTTGATAATCACTCCATAAGAAGGATAAGTCTTTAATTTAAACAATCAGATCCTCAAACTATGAACATGGGATTTTATACTGCACATTAGACAAAAAGCCGCAATAAAAATCATATCCTATGAGATGATCAGGACCCTCATCCACATTAATTGTTGTGTTTCTATGTCTTGCTATCACTGTACATTGAGTTTAGTACCTTGTGAAATCAGTAACTTGAATGATTCTTTTATCCTTGTGAACTATCAAATGACCTATCCTGAATTGTTTCAGGTGCTCCGATGGTCCAGTGAAGCACAATCTAGAAATTCCAATGAAAACATCCATATTTGCCAAGCTACCAGCTACCAAAGCTACCAGTAAAAATTTATTCTAGTATCAGGGAAAATGAAGGTGTATCAGTTGTATGGAGATCACAGCTAACAAAAATTCTCTCTCTCTGTGTCCCGATACACATCTATCTATCTAATCTAATGTATTGTGCTATCTAGGTATTCCAACAATAAATAAATCCAGACTGATAAGGTGCATAGTGTCTCACAGAAGTCGAATTCACAGAATAAACTAAATTGGTTGAGAATGATTTCTTGACACAATCTTCCTTGTACATATCATTTTCATAACCTTTAACATTTTGAAAACAGCCTGCACTAGGCCCAGACAAAGTGATACATATCCACAAAAGCAGCACATTTCAGAGTCACTTCACTGTTCTAATATCTGTGAATACATAGCAACATTAGAATTTACACCCACAAAACCCAATGGGCTCAAGATTCAATGGAAACATGGACACTGATGACGTGAATCAGTGAGTGACCACTTACAATGATCTTTACTTGAATATTAGGTAAATCAGATTGCACAAAACTTTAACCAGTTCCATGTTATTTAATGAAGAGATATTAATTGTACATAACACATCCATATGTTTTAAGTACATCTTGTAGCCTGAATGCTAATCTACTATAAATGGACAGTTGAAGATCTGACCCTATACACCAGACAAGCCTCAAAAGGTTTAAATGTTGGGTTAAGATAAAATTCTGGACAATATGGGGTGAACTCCTGGCCCCACTGAAATTGAGTTCTGTAGTTGATTTCAGTGGGGCTAGGATCTTATGATTTTTACTGTCTGTCTCACAATATTTGTTATATTTCTTAACTGCTTGAATCAATATTTCAGCTTTCATATTTTCTTTTAAATAATCATAATCCCTCTTTCTTAGGTAGTTCTTTTCATCCATAGATCACAAAACACAGTATAAAGGAGGTGAGTATCATTATCCCCATTTTACAGATGGGGAAACTGAGGCACAGAGCAATGCCATTACCTGCCCAAAGTCACCCACCAAACCAACAGCAGAACCAGGAATAGAACTGAGTTCATCTTGTTGCAGTCCAGTCTTTTTGCCACCAGGACACACTCATGGTTACAGAGGAAAACAAAAACATGAAGTAAATGCACCCTGTAGACTCAAAAACCTGACAGCAATTAAAAAGAACCCCACATTTATTATTTAAAGCTAATCTTATGATTTGGGGGGCCCTGATTCATGATTTGTCAATACTTGGACTTAGCAATAATGATTTTTTCCCAAAAAATTTTCTCCCAACCTCTGTAGTCTTCCAATATTTCTTTTCTTTTGAGAATCCCAGTGCAACATGGCCCCAGTCAGGTTGAAGGTAGCATGAGGACACCTCTGGGCCTTCTGTTTTTGATATTTGTATTCACAATGAATGAACTCAGAAAGTGCAAAGGCATTTAGAAAATTAAAGGAGATGTTCTGTGAAATTTCTCAAACCTCAAGTTATGGAAGGAAGTTGGATGTCTTATTTTCTCTCAGCCACTTCCAAAAGCACCACCAGATAAATGTCACCATAGAAGGAGGTGATAATACAAGACAATAAGGAACTCTTAGTAAAAGTAGATAGAGCACGCAACATGTGAATTCAAATCCTGATTAGATCTAGGCTTATTGTAAATTGAGGATTTCCATGACCTTGGAACTTTCAAGACAGAAGACACAAGCCTTTAGCAATGGAGCTAAAAAATTAACTTCTCTAGCTGTGATGAAGTAGAAGACTGTTGTAGTAACGACTAGGGGAAGTGCCATCTTGTGCATTAAGCCAGGGTATTATATTATGATTTGCATCTGATTTTAAAGGTGAATCAGGACTAAGATTCTGGATTCAGTTTTGAGATCATCCAAATTTTGCAAGCTATCCTCACATATCTTCAGTCTAAACTGGCAGAATCCTTGTGAAATCAATATTTACAAAATTTTGCAATACAAGAAAGAAAGAAAGAAAGAAAGAAAGAAAGAAAGAAGCCTTCAAAAATACCCATCTGGGTTTCTATCCAGTCTGGAACTAGAACTGGAATTTTATGCTGAATCCCCATCAAAATCCACTGTGGTCTTGATCTGAAGTTCCTGTAGGTTTATCTTTGTCTATAGCTAGGTTTGGAAGGATTACATTTATATCAGTAAATGCCATTTTCACCATAGAGACTGTCAACTGACACCCCCCCACACACACATACCCAAAATGGTTCCATCAATAAAAATAGAAATGTACAGATAAGCAATGTAAGAAAAATACTGCTCCTAAGCTTATTGAACTTTGATTTAGGAATATACTGTGTATATTTTGACTTGTGATGGTGACAATTTGAGTTTTAATCATTATAATGTTCTAACTTTTCAAAAAATCAGTCTTCATTAAGTAATTATTCTCTGACCCACCTTGTTGTGTGACACACCACAGTAATTTCCTGCAAGTGTGAAAATATAGACAATATTTTAAATGCTTAAAAATAAACATAGATATACTCTGTCAAGCCTATCAATATAATCTGTATCTATACCATCTACATAGGCCATGCTTTAATATAAATAAATAATTGGCACATGTGTGATTTGCTTCATTGTAAATTAAATGCGAAGTAACATAAGGGATGGATTTTGAAAGGTATTTAGGTGCTTAGGTTGTTTTTTTTTAAACCATCTAGGCCTTTAAAACTCATAGAAAATCCCATTAGGCACCTAAATATGTTTAGCAATTTGATTGTAAATGTTCAAGGATGTGAGACACTAAGGACCAGATTGTTAAAGGTATTTAGTCACCTAACTCACATTGATTTCCATTGGAGCTAGGCATCTAATTATCTCTAGAATTCTGGCTCTAAGGGATTGTGGGATTTTTTTCCAGTACACTATGAACTTTGGTATATCTTCCATTTTCAGACTTTATTTTTCTTTCACCACATATTCGATGACAGTCAATGACCTCCAGGACATTTTGAAAAACATCACTTCCCTGAATACAAGTCTCAGGGCTTCTTTTACCTCTGGGTTCCTCAGTGTGTAGATGAAAGGGTTCAACAGGGATGTGACAATAGTATTCAAGACAGTGACTATTTTGGTCAATTCCAATGAGTTCTGCATGGAAGGGTTGACATGTAGGAAAATGGTCGAACTGTACCAGATAATCATGACTGTGAGATGGGAAGAGCAAGTTGAAAAGGCCCTTCTCCATCCTTTATCTGATGGTATTCTCAGTATAGTGGAGATGATGTAGAAGTAGGATACCAGGGTTATGACACAGGAGCCCAGGATGATGATGAATGAGATGATAAAGGCCACCAGATCAACAAAGTAGGTATCCGCACAGGCAAGTACTGTCCAAGGTGCTAAGTCACAAAAAAAGTGATTGATGACCATAGGGCCACAGAAGGGCAACCTGGTGATCAGAAATGCTGGGACAGAAACAGTTGGAAACCACTCAGCCAAGAGCCAACAGTCAGCTGAGCAGTCAAGGTGCTGTTTATGATGGAGCTGTGGTATAATGGATAGCATACAGCCACATAGCAGTCATAGACCATGACAGCCAAGAGAAAATACTCTGTGCATCCTAGGGAGAAAACAAAATACATCTGTAGGACACAGCTGTTGAAGGAGATGGATTTGCTTTGGGACACAAGGTTGGCAAGTGTCTTTGGGATACAAGCTGTGGTGTACCATACCTCCAGGAAGAAGAGATTGCAGAGAAAGAAGTACAGCGGGATGCAGAGGTGACGTCTGGTTGCCACTAGGACTATGATCGACACATTTCCTGTGACTGTCAAGATGTACATGACAAGGAAGAGCACGAAGAGTGAGATCTGCAAATATTGGGTCCCAGGGAATCCCAGGAGAATAAATTCCTTCACAATGGTGTGATTGCCCTTTTCTAGTGCGGTCAGCTGTTTTCCCTGCCAAAACAAATGAAGACATGAAATTAAAATGATTAAACATAACCATGGCTTTGTGGGAAGCAGATGATTTTGTTGCACAGAAAAAGCAGATAATTAAAGGAGGCAAGAAATAATAGTTTAAGGCTGAAAATATGATATTGCTATTACATTTCTGGAGCCTTCCTGCTCACAGGGTGATTTTTAAGCTTGTCATAAATTTTCCCGTGGAAACTTTTTTTCAGTGGAAAGTAGCTTTTTGACAAAAAATAAACTTTCATGATAGAAATTCCATTTTCAGGTGTTCCTTGAAAAACACAATTTTTAGTTTTTGTCAAAGAAACATATTTTTTCCCATGGTCAGCATCCAAAGCCCAAGATTTATTTTATTTTAATTTATATTGTTGTTTTAAATTGAAAATTTTCAAAAAAAAAGGTGGTTTTGGGATGTGTGTGGGGTTGTATATTTGACAAAAAAACCCAAATATTCAACAGAGAGTAACATTTTTCCTGTAAATTATTCAAGATTCAGGAGCAAAATCATTTTCAAATGGGACCTGTGGGTGTTTGGCATTCAGTAATCTCTGAGAGTCAGTAAGAGGTCAACAAAAAACCACAGTGTTTTCTGAAAATCCCTGCTAAATAGAGTGAGCTTTTCAAAAGTTCTCAATATAGGCCTAATTCTGCTTCCAAGGAAGTCAAGAGGTTTTTTGTCATTGAGCCAAAGGGAGCAGAGGTAAGTTAATAGAGCATTTAGTTCTTTTTGTGCAGGAAGTCTCAGGTTCTAAGCCTGCTGAAGTCCCAAGTTGGAGTGGGGATATTATACAAAGTTGCAGTTCAAAGGACAGTTGCCTAATTTTTGAGCATAAATAACAATTTACATATATAAACCAGCATTCATTTTTGGTGGTTGAAAATAATGAGTCAGTTTCAACCTCCTTTGACAAATTGAGACTGAGGTGTACAAGGTCATGAAATGAGCCAATTACAGTTAAGCTCAGGGCCAGAGAGGACCAAAAAACAGGAAGTAATTTTCCTTAAAAGAAATCACAAAAAATGCATCCCTTTTTAATCAGAATTTTTATATCTCATGAGGAATTTAATCTAAACTGAATTTCAAACATTCTTGACCAGCTGTGCCAAGAGTCTGCAGTTCTTCTCCCCATTTAGTCAGTGGAACATTACTTCTCAACCAGAACTGTGAACAGAACCCAGGAGCCCTGTTTCTCAGCCCCCGACTCTGCTCCAACCACTCTCCTAACTCCCCTCAAGGAGTGGAAATAGAACCCAAGAGTACTGATATAACAGCTATTTTATGTGTCTCTAAAAGAGTTAGGCACAGAATCCAGGTATCCTCACTCTTAGACATCTGTGCTAAACAAACCACAAACCCCACAAATACAGCAAAACTGTGATATGCCGTGTTTCTAAAACACTTTCAGAAAAAAAAATCAGATTCGAGTGCTGGCCAAAAGTTTCTTTCATAGATGGATTAATGCTGAAGTCTCAAATTTGGGACATTCAGAATTAGAAGCCACTTTTGAAAAAGTTGTCCCTAACCTGAAATCTATCAATGACTTTTACAGTGAACGTTCAGAATTTTGTTTGATTGCTTGTATTTGCTATTCTGATTTTTTATTAAAGTTACAATATCAGGTTAATTTATAACTTAAATTTGGTCCCCTCCCCTATTTGGATTTGAATTTGCAAAGGATCCTAAGGGAGTTATGAAATGTAATGGAGTTGGGTGCCTAACTCCCTCAGACACCTTTGAAAATCCCAGCCTTACGTTTTTTTTTGTCAAAGTCTAATTAACACAGGCAATCAACAATTATATTTCCTCCCATTTCAATATAAACCAATGTTTTAGGTACCTAGGTGTTCTGAAAATCCCAGTAGGTGCCTAAATACCTTGACTAATCCAGCCCTAAATCACTTTTGAAAATAGGATTTACAGTTAAAATTTCAAGTTCAGCTAATTGACTAAACAGCCAATGAGACAGAAGCTCCCAAGTCACCTAGATGCTTTAGAAAATTTTACCCTAAGGCTCCCTAGTGTACTTTAATATACTATAGTTTGAATTCTAGGGACTTCAATGGAAGTTAGACACCAAGATGTTTTTGGAAACCCTGCTAGGCACCTGCTTGCCTCTTTAGTACCTTTCTACCTTTGAGGATCTCAGCCCCAGTGCTTAGCTATCCAGTTCCACTGGGTTGTCATTGTGCTCATGAAATCCTGACCTGGACAGAGCATTAACCATCCACATGGATGTGAAAATTACTGAGCAGTATCAGGCATTATCCTGGTAAATACAATGGGAATTTGCTGGGCTAAGGACTGAGTAACATTTAAGTAAGGGGTAAAATAATTGCTAAAATTATGCACCGGATCTTCCTTCCCCTTACAGAGATTTAGGCTGGGATTTTCAAAGGAGACTAAGGGAGTTAGGTGCCCAACTCAAATTTAAATTAATCTATCTATCTATCTATCCATCTATCTATCTATCTATCTATCGACTCATAGAATAGTAGGACTCATGAATACTAGGACTGGAAGGGACCTTGAGAGGTCATCTAGTCCAGTCCCCTGCACTCATGGCAACTAGAAGGTTTGAAAATTCCACTAGGTGCTTAATACTTTAAAAGTCTGGCCCTAGGGCTTGTATATAAGGAAAAGACACAGCATCTTAACTTAAATATGTTTATTTGGTCCACTGCAACTTTGGTGCCTTTGTGGACTCTTAGGTTGAAAACTGGTTATATCAGTTCAGTTTGCACCTGAGAAGTAATATAAATGAGGTTTAAATCAATATAGTAATGTCCACACACAAAGTTGCCTGAGGAGTTTCAGTGAGAGTTCTGTTGGAGGAGCAGGTCTGTGTAGTTTGTAGTTTGTGGATTGTAATGTGTAGTTTGTGGATTGTATTGTGTAGTGTGTGTGTGTGTGTGTGTGTGTGTGTGGAGGCTGCTAGGGGTAGTGTGCTGGGAAAGCAGCGGAGCCCTGATTAGGAGGCGGGGCTTACCTGATTAGGGGTCCTATATAAGGAGCCAGCCAGTCAGGCAGCCGGACAGACAGTTGCAGCAGCACAGGAGCCAGCAACCAGAGCTGTAAACAGGGGAGTTTCAGTGGGAGTTTCCAGGGGGAAGTTGCAGGGGAGACTAAGACAGAGGAACCGACAAGCAAGTCAAGGGATAGGGTGGTGGTCTGGTGCCTGCTGGGGGATTGTGTTGTGTTGACTACCAGGCGTCAGGTGGGAAGGCCATGACTGATACAGAGGTAGCAGTGAAAGACACAATGAGGATGACTGGATGTGGAAGCTGCGGCATGTACATGATCCTGGAGGGGGCGCCTGAGAAGAGCTTTGTCTGCATGAAGTGCCGCCTGATAGAGCTGATGGAAGAGAAGATCCGAGGACTGGAGATGCAGGTGCAAACTCTGGTTGAGTTCAGAAGGGGGTTTGAGCAGACGATGGAGCACAGACACGAGGGGGCTGAAGGGATAAGCTCAGACGTGCAGATGGAAGCAGGACCAAAGAATTCAGAGGAGAGACTGCTGGGGGAGGAAAGTGAACGGTGGAAACATGTGACTAAGAGAACCAGGCAGAGGAAAAGACGGGCCAGTGAAGGAGAAATAGAACTCAGGAACAGGTTTGCAGAGTTGGAAAATGAAGAAGGGGCACAGCAGGTGGTCGCTGAAGGAGAGAGGGCAAGGAAAAAGAGAAGAGCTGATAGTCCTGCAAGAGGAGGGGAGGAGTCAATGGAGGCAACACCAAATATAAGCCCCAGGAGGATTGCAAGGGGGAATAGGAATCAAGAGGACTTGCAGCCGGTGGGTGTGGGAGATAGACCGGAGAAGCGCACTGTCACCGGGAAAAGGCAGGTCTACGTGATTGGAGACTCCTTACTGAGAAAAATAGACAGGCCTGTAACTAGAGCTGATCGGGAGAACAGAAGGGTGTGCTGTCTGCCGGGTGCTAAGATATGGGATGTGGACCTGCAGCTGAAAAGGATACTAGCGGGAGCAGGGAAGAATCCGTTGATTGTCCTTCATGTGGGAGCAAATGATACGGCTAGATACTCTCTGGAATGTATCAAGGGAGACTATGCCAGACTGGGGAAGACGCTTAAGGAAAATCGAGGCTCAGGTGATCTTCAGTGGGATTCTGCCAGTTCCTAGAGAAGGGTGACAAAGGTGTGACAAGATTATGGCAATCAACAGATGGCTCAGGCAGTGGTGCTATAAGGAGGGCTTTGGGATGTACGGCCATTGGGAAGCATTTACGGACAGAAGACTGTTCTCTTGGGATGGACTTCACCTGAGCAAGGAGGGAAATAAACTTCTAGGATGGAGGCTCGCCGACCTGATTAAGAGAGCTTTAAACTAGAAATTTGGGGGAGATGGTTGGGAGAAGTTCGGGAGATCTCCACGGCGGAATTTAACCTTGAGAGGGAAGTAAACAAAGTAAGAGGGGATACAGCCGTGTACAGAAGAATTGGCATAAGGAGGAAGGGTAGTGTAGATAACAGACTAACAGGTGATGTTGGTGGTAGAATGTCCGTGCCTAACAGGGTACAGAATGTGAGTGAAGCCAAACGGCAAAAATTAAGATGTCTGTACACTAATGCGAGGAGCCTAGGGAACAAAATGGAGGAACGAGAGCTACTGGTGCAGGAAGTGAAACCATATATTATAGGGATAACAGAAACATGGTGGAATAGTAGTCATGACTGGAGTACAGGTATTGAAGGCTATGTGCTGTTTAGGAAAGACAGAAATAAAGGCAAAGGTGGTGGAGTAGCATTGTACATCAATGAGGAGGTTAACTGTAAAGAAATAAGAAGTGATGGAATGGATAAGACAGAGTCTGTCTGGGCAAAAATCACACTGGGAAAGAAAGCTACTAAAGCCTCCCCTGAGATAGTGCTTAGGGAGTGCTACAGACCGCCGGGATCTGATTTGGATATGGATAGAGACCTCTTTAATGTTTTTAAGGAAGTAAACACTAATGGGAAATGTGTGATCATGGGAGACTTTAACTTCCCAGATATAGACTGGAGGACAAGTGCTAGCAAGAATAGTAGGGCTCAGATTTTTCTGGATGTGATAGCTGATGGTTTCCTTCACCAAGTAGTTGAAGAACCGACAAGAGGGGATGCCATTTTAGGTTTGGTTTTGGTGAGCAGTGAGGACCTCATAGAAGAAATGTTTGTAGGGGACAACCTTGGTTCGATTGATCATGAGCTAATTCAGTTCAAACTAGATGGAAGGATAAACAAAAATAGATCTGGGACTAAGGTTTTTTATTTCAAAAGGGCTAACTTTAAGGAATTAAGGAAATTACTTAGGGAAATGGATTGGACTGAAGAACTTGTGGATCTAAATGCGGAAGAGGCCTGGAATTACTTTAAGTCGCAGCTGCAGAAACTATCGGAAGCCTGCATCCCAAGAAAGGGGAAAAAAAACCATAGGCAGGAGTTGTAGACCAAGCTGGATGAGCAAGCATCTCAGAGAGGTGATTAAGAAAAAGCTGAAAGCCTACAAGGAGTGGAAGAAGGTGGGATTAGCAAGGAAAGCTACCTTAGTGAGGTCAAGAACATGTAGGGATAAAGTGAGAAAGGCTAAAAGCCAAGTAGAGTGAACCTTGCAAAGGGAATTAAAACCAATAGTAAAAGGTTCTATAGCCATATAAATAAGAAGAAAACAAAGAAAGAAGAAGTGGGACCGCTACACACTGAGGATGGAAAGGAGGTTAAGGATAACCTAGGCATGACAAACGGGAATGAGGATATGGAGGTGGATATTACCACATCTGAGGTAGAAGCCATACTTGAACAGCTTAATGGGACAAAATCGGAGGGCCCAGATAATCTTCATCCGAGAATATTAAAGGAACTGGCACATGAAATTGCAAGCCCGTTAGCTAGAATTTTTAATGAATCGGTAAACTCAGGGGTTGTACTATACGACTGGAGAATTGCTAACGTAGTTCCTATCTTTAAGAAGGGAGAAAGAGTGATCCGAGTAACTATAGGCCTGTTAATTTGACATGTGTAGCATGTAAGGTCTTGGAAAAAATTTTGAAGGAGAAAGTAGTTAAGGACATTGAGGTCAATGGTAATTGGGACAAAGTACAACATGGTTTTACTAAAGGTAGATCATGCCAAACCAACCTGATCTCCTTCTTTGAGAAGGTGACAGACTACTTAGACAAAGGAAATGCGGTAGACCTAATTTACCTCGATTTCAGTAAGGCATTTGACACGGTTCCACATGAGGAATTATTAGTCAAATTGGAAAAGATGGGGATCAATATGAGAATTGAAAGGTGGATAAGGAACTGGTTGAAGGGGACACTCCATCGGGTCATACTGAAGGGTGAAATGTCAGGCTGGAAGGAGGTTACTAGTGGAGTTCCTCAAGGATCGGTTCTGGGACCAATCTTATTTAACCTTTTTATTACTGACCTTGGCACAAAAAGCGGGAATGTGCTAATAAATTTCACGGATGACACAAAGCTGGGGGGTATTGCTAACACAGAGAAGGACCGGGATATCATACAGGAAGATCTGGACGACCTTGTAAACTGGAGTAATAGTAATAGGATGAAATTTAATAGTGAAAAGTGCAAGGTCATGCACTTAGGGATTAATAATAAGAACTTTAGATATAGATTGGGGACGCATCAGTTGGAAGCAACAGAGGAGGAGAAGGCCTTGGGATATTGGTAGATCACAGGATGACTATGAGCCGCCAATGTGATATGGCCGTGAAAAAAGCTAGTGCGGTTTTAGAATGCATCAGGCGAGGTATTTCCAGCAAAGATAAGGAGGTGTTAATACCATTATATAAGGCGCTGGTGAGACCTCACCTGGAATACTGTGTGCAGTTCTGGTCTCCCATGTTTAAGAAGGATGAATTCAAAACTGGAACAGGTTCAGAGATGGGCTACTAGGATGATCCGAGGAATGGAAAACCTGTCATATGAAAGACTCAAAGAGCTTGGCTTGTTTAGTCTAGCCAAAAGAAGGCTGAGGGAGGATATGTTTGTTCTTTATAAATATATCAGAGGGATTAATATTAGGGAGGGAGAGGAATTATTTAAGCTTAGTATCAATGTAGATACAAGAACAAATGGGTATAAACTGGACACTAGGAAGTTTAGACTTGAAATTAGACAAAGGTTTCTAACCACTAGAGGAGTGAAGTTCTGGAATAGCCTTCCAAGGGGAGTAGTGGGGAAAAGACATATCTGGCTTTAAGATTAAGCTTGATAAGTTTATGGAAGGGATGGTATGATGGGATAGCCTAATTTTGGCAATTGGTCTTTGATTATTGCCAGATAAGTATGCCCAGTGGTTGGTGATGGGATGTTGGATGGGATGGGATCTGAGTTACTGCAGAGAATTCTTTTCTGAGTGCTGGCTGGTGAGTCTTGCCCACATGCTCAGGGTTTAGCTGATCACCATATTTGGGGTCGGGAGGGAATTTTCCTCCAAGGCAGATTGGCAGAGGCCCTGGAGGTTTTTCGTCTTCCCCTGCAGCGTGGGGTATGGGTCACTTGCTGGTGGATTCTCTGCAGCTTGAGGTCTTCAAACCACAATTTGAAGACTTCAGTAACTCAGGCATAGGTTAGAGGTTTGTTATAGAAGTGGATGGGTAGGGTTCTGTGGCCTGCTTTGTGCAGGGAGTCGGACTAGATGATCACATTGGTCCCTTCTGACCCTAGAATCTATGAAAAAAAAAAACAACTAAATTGGTATAAAACCATACCTTTCATTAGGTCAGTACAACTTTTTGTATACACTAAACGTAAATTTTTCAGAAGCACCAAAGTATCTTAGAACCAGATTTTCAAATGTTATTAGGTGTATAGTGGGATTTTCAAAGGCCTAGGCACCTAAATCCCATTGAATTCAACTGGAGTTATGTGCTTAATCTGCGTAGGTTCTTCTGAAATTCCCACTCGGTGCCTATCTGCCTATCTTTAGACATCTGACTGTCTTTAGCCTCTGGTGCTTTAAACTTCTGTATCTTAGACCACCTATCAGGTTGCCTAAATTTCGACATAGTTCTATAACTTTGGGTAGCTACTTAGGGCCACATTTTTAAAAGCATTTAGTCACCTAATGGGGTTAACAAAAGTCCATAGGCACTTAACACCCACAGAAATCAATGAGTTTTTGGTTCGTAGGTGCTTCTGAAAATTCCAATAGGCATCTAAATGCCTTTAGAAATCTGACCCTTTGTCTTTTACAAATGGAGAAACCAAGGAACAAAGAACTTTAACAATTTCACAGTGGTCCATCAGCAAGTCAATGGAGACACAGAACCAAGGTCTCCTTACTTCCAGTGCTCTTATTTAACCAAGGACACTGTCCTTACTAAGCCAGGGATTTGGCACATTCTAGAGAAGACAGTGAAATTCTGTTGAGACCAAATCCGAAGAGCATTTCTGAGGAATATAAATTACTCTTATTTCTAAGACCTGTTGAGTTGCCATACATAAACAAAGCAGGTAAGCGGGAAAGACAGCAGGATGATGATGAAATGGTAATGGAATGAGATTCTAATCAATATAGAAATTTATGCAATAAGTAGGAAGATTTTGTGTATGAAACCTTTAAATGTTTGATTTATAGCTGGAGGAAAAAATATGGCACCCTTGCTTGCAGTGCATTTTTTTCTCAGAGTCCAAGAACACTTCATTCTAAGGAGAGAAGATAATGTGTGAAGGTGATCAATTCTGGTTAGTTCTGTCAGCAAAAGCTAATAAGCTAGGTCCACTAGAGAGACAGACAGACAGACAGACAGACAGACCACCCCAGAAATGCACTTTAAACCACTTGTATTAATACGTATTTTTTGTATACTTGGTAATGTGACCTACCGGGCCATATCTGGTTGGAAGGAATAGGTTCCCCACAGTAAGTAAATGGTACATCTGTAACATACTCTCTCTCTCTCTCTCTCTCTCTCTCTCTCTCTCTCTCTCTCTCTCCCCCCCCCCCCCCCCCCCCCCTGGTTTTCACTCATCTTTCTCAACTTTTGAATGTATATGATAGATCTATGGAACTCACTGCTGCTGTAATTTATTGAGTCACATAGATAAGAATGTAAAAATGGTTTGGATATTTCTCTTAGAGGTAGACTTGAGTTTTCATAGCCACAAATGCCACATGGATGCCCATTGGATTCCTGCCACATGGATTCCTCATTCATTTTCATGGGCATTTGTTTGTTTAAGAACCAGATTTTTAAAGCTATTTAGGCACCTAATGAGATTTTTAGAAGCATCTATGCACCTAAAAATCCTTGGTTTCAATGGGTGTTAGACATCTAACTGCTTTGAAAAATCCCATTATGTACCTAAAAGCCTTTAAGAAATTGCCCTATAATCTCTTAGGCAGCTCTTGAAATCTCACCTGTAGCCTGGTCTGGTAGATGGGAAATAAGGAGTTGGAGTACGTTGCAGATCTGTCACTGATTGACAGTGTGAAAGTCATATTAACCGTCTGTGCTCTAGTTTCCCCATCTGTAAATAAATGAGATAACACTACTCACCCATTTTAGTAAAATGGTTTGAGATCTACTGATGAAAAGCATTGCCGAAAACTAGGGATTATACTTAGGGCAGGTCTACACTTATCTCTGAAACGATTGATCCATTAGGGGTCGATTTATCGTGTCTAGTGAAGACACAATAATTCGACCACTGAGCGCTCTCCCGTAGACTCCGGTACTCCACCAGAGCAAGAGGCGCAGGCGGAGTCAAAAGGAGGGTATAAGCAGTTGACTTACCACAGTGAAGGCACCGCAGTAAGTAGATCTAAGTATGTCAGCTCCCCACCCCCCACCAGGGTAGACCAGGCCTTAATAAGCATTGACAATTAAGCACGGTCTGGTACATAATTCTATATGAAATTCTTGTTCTGTTCTCACTTATATGTTAATGTGTCATGAATAGGCTTGGCAGCATTTTATTTTTATTATTTATAAATTCTGATGGGTAATATCAATATTTATTTTTAAGCATTTTTTCCACATTTTATTTATTTCAACGTTCATAGTTGTAAAAAAATATTGGAGGTGGGGGCAGGAGACTGTCAGACAAATGATAGTTGACACTAAGATTCAAAAAGTGAAAGCTCTATAAACCATTAAGACACAAATTGTCAACATCACATGTTAAACTATAGAAAGTAAATATCCTTAATTCAACAGATCATACCTGTTTTTACTATTCATTCACTAATTCGTTTGTTACAAGCCTAATTCAAAAGTCTACATCACTGGATTTTGACTCTAATAAGTTCTTCAGCATTATTTTTTTTTACTTTGCCTATCTGTAAATTTGGGGTATTATTGATGGAAATACATTTTCATCAGTTTGTGTGTGTATGGTGAAATCAACGTTTACCAACATTTACCAATACAAATCTAATCCTTCCAAGCCTAGTTGTGAAGTTTGTTCCTTGGTTGTTAGAATTTGATCCTGGCCAAAATGTAAAATCAGTTTGATGTTAGATACAAAGGGTGAGATTTTCAAAGGATTATCTATAGGAGTTGGGTCACATAACTGCCCTCTTTGCCTCTGAAAATCTTTGCCAAAGACAAAAATCATGATCATGGGCACAGAAGAAGAAAAAGACACATAAATAACCCCAGTGTTCCAAAGCTATGTGTTGGGAAGATTAGCTGAGTTTTTAAATGAGTGAGGGAGGATCTAGGAGAAAAGATTAGGAGTTTACATTTGGCAATGTGCTGGAATTAGAGATTATGATTCTCTGCCGTGGCATATACCAATGTAAAATGTTCATCGTAGAGCCTTTGAGATGAGATACAAAGACAAATCCTGCCTGCTCAAAGCACAGCAGAGATTCCTGAAGGAGAAAATAGCAGAGGACAAGACCGCTTCATTTACCTTAATACTTGAAGAAAGGAAATTTTCAGGGAAACTGGGGATAGCTGTTCTTGTTGTTATTCCTTTAATCCTGGTTCCAATTTTACATTTACACCTTTTATATTTGGGTAAAACTTTCAAAAATGCCTAAGGGGCAGATTTGCAAAGGAATTTACTCACCTAAAGATTCAGATAGGCACCTAAATACCATTAAATATCTGGCTTTTAGGAGCCTAATTTTTATTGAAAATCTACCAGATGTGAGCTCCCAAAAGCCATATTTTCTAAGGTATTTAGATATCTAAAGATGCAGATTGTTTTTTAGTGGGATTTTCAGAAGCACTTCAGCAGATGGAACAGGTTCAGAGATGGGCTACTAGGATGATCCGAGGAATGGAAAACCTGTCATATGAAAGGAGACTCAAAGAGCTTGGCTTGTTTAGTCTAGCCAAAAGAAGGCTTGGGGGGATATGCTTGCTCTTATAAATATATCAGAGGGATTAATATTAGGGAGGGAGAGGAATTATTTAAGTTTAGTACCAATGTAGACACAAGAACAAATGGGTATAAACTGGACACTAGGAAGTTTAGACTTGAAATTAGATGAAGGTTTCTAACCATTAGAGGAGTGAAGTTCTGGAACAGCCTTCCAAAGGGAGTAGTGCAGGCAAAAGACATATCTGGCCTTAAGACTAAGCTTGATAAGTTTATGGAAGGGATGGTATGATGAGATAGCTTAATTTTGGCAATTGATCTTTGATTGTCAGCAGGTAAGTATGCCCAGTGGTTGGTGATGGGATGTTGGATGGGATGGGATCTGAGTTACTGCAGAGAATTCTTTTCTGAGTGCTGGCTGGTGAGTCTTGACCACATGCTCAGGGTTTAGCTGATCGCCATATTTGGGGTCAGGAAGGAATTTTCCTCCTGGGCAGATTGGCAGAGGCCCTGGAAGTTTTTCGCCTTCCTCTGCAGCATGGGGCATGGGTCACTTGCTGGTGGATTCTCTGCAGCTTGAGGTCTTCAAACCACAATTTGAAGACTTCAATAACTCGGACATAGGTTAGGGGTTTGTTATAGAAGTGGATGGGTAGGGTTCTGTGGCCTGCTTTGTGCAGGAGGTCAGACTAGATGATCATATTGGTTCCTTCTGACCCTAAAGTCTATGAGTCTATGAGATGAGGCACCAAAATCCCATTGATTTCAGTGGTAGTTAGGTATCTAACCTGCTTAGGTACTTTTAACATTTCCACAAGGCACCTATGGTGCACCTTCAGGAACTCAAATACTTTTGAAAATCGGTCCTTTAAAATCTGTCTAGAAGTCTCATCAACAGTCCATTGGCATCAATGAATATCTTTTAACTGAATTAAATGGCCTTTAGATTAGGCCCTATGTGGACATTACTTTTAGCAATTCACATTTAGGCCCCCATCCTGAGATCATTACTCAAGTGCTAAATTATATTATTTGGAGTAGTCCAGCTGACTCTAATGGGACTACTTACACTAGGAAAGAAAACCAGTGCATAAAGCGTGTGCAGGGTCAAGAACTTAGTGACATAGGACAAACTTTTGAGTGCAGATCCAAAGTTTAAATTTGTAGCAACTACAGTGCTTTTCAAACTTATTTCCCTTTTTTAAGGGTTCTAAGTTGGTGGGGGGATCCTACATATTGGTAAATGGAAACAATTCAATGTTTTCTATAAAGTTTTCCATTTAAACTTCCATTTGACGAAAAGGAAATGAAAAATGTTATTTAAAAAAATCACTAAGTCAACAATTCTTAACAAAAATTTTCATTTTTGAAAATGGTCATTTTTCAACAAAAAGAAATTACAAGGGAGAAGTTTAATTATGGTGATAAATATGTTTTCACAGAAAGTATTTTTAAAAAATGAACTTTTGATTTAATGGTTACATTTCTGATTTATAAAGGTTTTTATCCCAAATCTGGATGAAAATTAAAGATGTGAAGATTTTTTGTGGAATTAAATGTTCCAAAATAACTAAACTAAGAAATGGTAAAACATCCATTTTGATCCAAACTAGTTTTGGTCAGAACCTGGAACACTCGTTCTATAGTAATTTCCAAAGTTTCATCTTTTTATCATTATTACCCTGAATCATAAAAATAAAAAAAAAATAAACATTTCAGAACTTCTTCCAAACCAAAATTCTGAAATTTAAATTAGAAAAAATAGAGAAGACAGACTGCCTGCCTACCTGGCTTCCTTTAAAAGTGTTAATGGAATCAACACATTCCTATGCAACTGTTCTGTTGGAAAATTTTCAATCAGTTCAAGCTCCAATGTTTCAAAATGAAATATTTCATTTCAAAATATTAATTCAAAATAAAAAAGTGACATTTTGACTGAAAATGACATCAAAATTAATCATTTGAATGTCAATTTAAGTCAAAATCTCAAAAACTAAACTTTTCATTTCTTTCACAGGGTTCCTGAGCTGACGGATGAGAGGAAGAAGTAGATAGGAAATATCTTCATTTTAATAAAACTTTTGACACAGTCTGTATGACATTCATATAAGCAAACTAAGAAATGTGGTCTAGAGGAAATTATTATAAGGTGAGTGCACTATGGGTTGATAGATCATACTCAGAGAGTAGTTATCAATGTTTTGCTGTCAGACTGAGAGGGTATATCCAGTAGGGGTCCCTACAGGGGTCATTCCTAGGTCCAGTACTAGCCAATTATTCCATTAATAATTTGGATAATGGAGTAGAGAGTATGCTGATAAAATTTGCAGATGACACGAAGCTGAGTGTGGTTGCAAGTCCTTTGGAGGACAGCATTAGAATTCAAAACAACCTTGACAAGTTGAAGAATTGATCTGAAATCAACAAGATGAAATTTAATAAAAACAAGTTCAAGGTACTTCAGTTAAGAAGGAAAAATCAAATGTTCAACTAGAAAATGGTGAATAACTCGCTAGGTGGTAGTACTGCTCAAAATAATCTGGGAGTTATAACAGATCTCATATTGAATAGGAGTAAACAATTTGATGCAGTAGCAAAATAAACTAATAACATTTGAGGTATAGAACAGGCGCATCATATGTAATACCCAGGAGGTAATTGTCCCACTCTACTCGGCACTGGTGAGGCCTCAACTGGGGTACTGTGTCAGTTCTGGGCACCGCCTTTAGGAAAGATGTGGACAATTTGGAGAGAGTCCAGAGGAGAGCAACAAAAATGATGAAAGGTTTAGAAAATCTGATCTGTGAGGAAAGGGTAAAAAAAGTGGTAATGTTTAGTCTTGAGAAAAGAAGACAGTGTGGGGATTAGATAACAGTCTTCAACTATATTAAGCATTGTTATAAAAAGGACAGTGATCGATTGTTCTTCATGTCCGCTGAAAATCGGACAAGAAGTAAGTGGCTATTGTCATAATATTATCGCTGGGGAAAATGAGGTTGAGAGGGGACTTAAGTAACACACCAAAGCTGTGTAGCAAGCATTTGGCAAAGGCAGGACTAGAATGCTGGACTTCAGGCTGCCAGTACTATGCTTTCACCAGAAGACCAGCCTGACTCAGCAGAGTCTGTTACACATTCTAGGGAAGTCTGTGAAATTCTGTTGAGATTGAATATCCTCAGGGTGCTGGGAACATGGGGGTGGAGTACAAAAGTAATCTCCTCATGCAGCCAGTTTGAGCTGCAGTTCATTAACAAGGTAGGTAGGGGTAAAGCCAGTTGGATAATGATGGAAGGAGTTTCCTATCAACATCAAAATCTCTAAAATTTGCCCAAGACTTTTGGTTTTGAAGAGGCACATTCTGATTTATACTAACACTTCACACTACTCTGGCAGTAGAATGGGGGTTTAAAATCGGAGTGAATTATACTTATTACATACATTTTCAGGTCCCTTATATTGTTACTACAGTGTAATATGACCTTAATGTAAATGTGAACCTGGTGTGAAATATTCCTATATTTGTTATATATTTAGATGGGGAGAAAGCAAGATAAACCATGTTATTTTTCAGCAGCCAAGGCTATTGTGTGTCATCCGGAGAGAAAAAACATTATGAATGAAGGGAGTTTGTATTGACAAGCTCTATCAGAAGCCATGGTAAGTTTGATCCACTAGCCAGATCCAGCATATCCTGGAATTAAAGTTTAAAGTAGCTGTATTGAGAAATAGCTTTGCCTTTCCTGGTAATGTGAGCTACCTGAAAGTTGCTGTTCAAAAAATTTACCTCATTGAAGAGTCAACACACCTGTACTCAAGGAATGAGTCTCTCTTATCACTTTTTTTCTAATATAGTATGAAATCTAGGATGAACAAAAGGAAATGCTATTATTTCTAAATTGTATAACTAATAGAGTCAGTTGGGAAAGTTGCTCTTTGCATCAAAATTTATAACAAAAATTAAAATATTTTTGTTGTCAAATTTTCTTTATCAGAATTTTGTAAAAAAAAAAAAAAACAAAGAAAAAAAAACTTTCATAAACCAGAAGTTTTCAGTCAAAACATTTTGTTCTTTAGTCACCAGAAATAACTTCTTCTTGTTATTGAATTGATGAAAGTCTCAAACATATTTTATTGAGTAATTGATTGATTTGCAAAAATCTTTGTTTCATCAAAAAGATAGTACCTCTTGAAAAAAATGTAATAATGGAAAATTTCTAATACATTAACCTGTGGAATGTACTGGTATAGTAACTTTACTGAGGCAAAGAAGAAAAGAAGAAAATATATGTATAGATACATAGAAAGATTGATAGATGTCCACTCATTTCCCATCAGTGCAGAGAAGTGGGAATCTCATCTCTTGTGTTCTGTCCTCAGCTTTCTTTGTGATTTGAACATATCACTTCATATCCCTGCTTTAGTTTCCCCACCTTAAAATGGGCACAATCATACTGATCTAGTCAAATATTCACCTCAAAGTGCCTTACATCAGTCTTTAGTGTCTAGGTATGTTGTGTGGATGAATAGCCACCCTTTTCACATTGCTTTCAAGATGTAAAGAGCTATACAACTGCTAAATATAGTTATCTGTGCAAAAATAAATTCAAATGGAGAGGATAGATATTACAGCGGGGGTTTTCAAAGCAGCATAAGGGAGCTAGTTGCACAGCTTTTATTGCTGTGACTCATTTGAAAATACCAGGCTACAATAACTTTCAATCATTTATTCTTTCTTCTATAATCTGATGTCTATCTCTGTTCAGGGAGCAATGCCCTTTGTACACAGTGGCAGAAGTTCATAGAATTGTAAAGTGCATTATAAGTTGTTTCTGAAGAATTTGGTAACTGACAATGTTTAGAATGTCATTTCTAACTAGTTAGACTATTGTTCTGGTCTAGCCCAGGCTCCAAATGTTTGACTGGAAACTGACCCGAGGGGAGGTGGGTGAACAAGGGAACTTGTTATGTGAAAGGGAAATTGGGAAACAATTTTACTGTGTTTCTGAGAAACAGATTTTTTTGTTGTTTGACTCTCCCTGCTTGCCTGTCTTGTCTTTTATAGTGTAAGATTTTTGGACTAGAGATGAATTCTGTGCTATGTTTGTGCCTTGTGCAACACAATGAAGTCCCAACCATAGATAGGACCTTAAGATTCTATCAGAAGACACACAATAAGTGATAAACATCATTTCTAATTTCTGATGTCAGTCCCTTGTTCCTGAGAATTTGGGGTGGGATTTTCTAAAGGATCTAAGTAGGACAGGCTGGAAATTGGATTTTCATTTTTTGAAAGAAAAAAAAACCTTCAAGATTTCAAGCGTTGTTTTGTTCTGATATGGAAAGAACAGAAGACTTTTCAAAAAATTTGGCAGTAGGAAAAAAGATGCATAAAAGATCAGCCCACTACAAGCAGGTGGTTAGAGCAGTTACCCGGGTCATGGGAGAATTGTGTTCAAGTCCAAAGTCTGGTTAATTCAGAAGTGGAACTCAGATCTTGGCAAGTGCACATGCTACCAAGCTTTGGCATTTGTTCTCACTTTGATCAGTAATTCCATCCTGGACCTAAGAATATACCCAGATGGCACTTTTGTTGAAACTGATATGTTTCCGAGAAATATTTCTGTTCCAACAAAATGGTATTTTTCAACATAAAAAAAACTTTTGTCTAATTATTTATTGTATTGTGTTGTATTTTTACCAGCTCTAGGCCTAAGTAACACAACTCCCACTGAAGATCAGGGAATATAAATGGCTTAGGAACAGAAGTCCTATTGACAGAATGGTGTTGAGTAGTACGTGATTCCCTTCCCTTATCTTATCTTTAATCAGGGTTCTCGGTATTATAGCTGGGATTTAGAGGGAGCCCTAAGGTGCCCAAATCCCGCAGAATTTCAACCTGGAATCCTGTTCCTTGTATTTCACCAGTGAAGCGAGTTCAAGCAAGAGCCAGGTCTACCAGGTGCAATGTCAAATCCCACAATCCCAGAGCCCAGATAGGTATCTTGAAAGTGTTTTAGGAAATGTGGGCAGAGTTTCAGGGTTGTGGATCTGCAGATATTTTATAGGTGCCCTGATAGGCTAAGATATTTTGTGCTTCATATTTGCATATCCCAAAGTGTGTTCAACGTGTTTAAATGCCTTTATAATCCCTCATGTTTTGACAGATGGACCTCATGGCTGGAGCAGAAATAGAAAACCAAACCAGTGTGCAGAAATTCATACTCCTGGGATTTCCTGGCACTTGGTATTTTCGGATTTCCCTTGCAATGGTGTTTTCAATTATGTATTTCCTTACAATTGTAGGGAATATGTCTGTTATAGCCTTAGTGTGGACTCACCCATGGCTCCACACCCCCATGTACTTCTTTCTCTGCAATATCTCCTTCCTAGATATCTGGTACACCACGGCCTGCGCCCCCAAAGCCATTGCTGTCATGTTCGGGAAAAGCCAAACGATTTCCTTCACCGGCTGCATCCTGCAACTGTATTTCATATTCTCACTGGGCTCTACAGAATGTCTCATACTGGCTGTCATGGCATATGACCGCTATTTGGCCATATGTCATCCATTGCATTACAGCTCCCTCATGAACAGCACCTTCTCTGCTCAACTGGCCCTCATCTCTTGGCTGTGTGGGTTCCTGGTTATCTCTGTGCTGGCATCTCTAATATCCAGGTTGTCTTTCTGCGGCCCTAACATTATCAATCACTTCTTCTGTGACATAAATTCCTGGATAGCACTTTCCTGCACTGATACGAGACTCGTTGAGCTGGCAACTTTTATCATCTCAATTAATGTCCTCCTGGGCTCATGTGCAATAACTCTAATCTCGTACATTTACATCATCTCCACCATCTGTAGAATCCCCTCAGCCCAAGGCCGTCAAAAGACCTTTTCCACTTGCTCTGCCCATCTCACTGTTGTAACTATCTTGTACGGCTCCACCATTTTTCTGTATGTCAAGCCTTCTGCACAGAACTCATTGGATTTAAACAAAATAGTCAATATCTTTAGCGCTATTGTAAATCCTCTATTAAACCCTTTCATTTACACTCTAAGAAACAAAGAGGTGAAGCAAGCCCTGGAAAAGGTAATCAGTGGGATGTAGTGCTTTTCAAATGGTCTGCATTTAGTAGAAATGTAGTCAAAGGGAACAAAATTAAAATTTTCTGAAGGTCATTCTTAGTGCATGTGAACATTTCTTTGTTTTACAGGGTTCCTCACTGACTGTAACAACCTGATGTTGACTTACAGATGAACTCAAGTGGGAGAAATACAAATTTGCTATGCTGAAAATTCCAAGTTGCTAAATTTGTGTGGCATTTGCCAGGATCTGTATGGATGCACCCATTGATAATTACACCGGGGCCTAGGCCTAAGGGAGTTGGGTAACAAGCTCCCATTGAATGTCAGATGTGGATTCTAGCTGACATTTTCAAAGGAATGTGTGGAAATTAATTGCCCAGATCCCACTGAATTTCAGCACAAGTTAGGTGACTAGTTTCCTTGTGCTCCTTTGAAATTCACACTTTTACACTTTATCTCCTCAGCTTACTTTTATGATATATTTTCCAGTAGTGGGGACTTGTGTGATGCCATGGAACTGACTGTGACAGACATGGCAATTTCCTGCAATATTTTGGGAGACCTTACTGAATTACCTTCCAATATTGATGTGTCCATAGAAGAGATTTTAGAACATCTTGATAAATTAAACAGTAATAAATCATCAGGACCAGAGGATATTCACCCAAGAGTTCTGACGGAACTCAAATATGAAATTGCAGGACTACAGACTGTAGTATGTAACCTATCACTTGAATCGGTCTCTGTACCAAATGACTGGATGGTAACAAATGTATCTCTAATTTTTAAAAAGGGTCCTCAGAGGCAGTCCTCGGAATTACAGGCCAGTGATCCTAACTTCAGTACTGGGCAAACTGGTAGAAACTATATTAAAGAACAGAATTATCAGACACATTGATGGACAGAATTTGTTGTGGAGGAGTCAAAACACCTTTTGTAAAGGAAGTCATGCCTCACTAATGTATTAGAATTCTTTGAGGGGGTCAACAAACATATGGATAAGGGTGATGAAGTCTATATAGTGTACTAGGATTTTCAGAAAGCATTTATAGACTCATAGACTCATAGACTCATAGGTCAGAAGGGACCAATCTGATCATCTAGTCTGACCTCCTGCACAAGGCAGGCCACAGAACCCCACCCATCCAATTTTATAACAACCCCTATCCCAGGATCGAGTTATTGAAATCCTCAAAAATGGTTTGAAGACCTCAAGCTGCAGAGAAACCACCAGCAAGCGACCCCTGCCCCACGCTGCAGGGGAAGGCGAAAAAACTCCAGGGTACCTGCCAATCCGCCCTGGAGGAAAATTCCTTCCCGACCCCAAATATGGCGATCAGCTAAACCTTGAACATGTGGGCAAGAGTCACCAGCTAGCACCCAAGAAGGAATTCTCTGCAGCAACTCAGTACCCATCGCATCCAACATCTCCCCGCAGACCATTGAGCAGACCTGTCTGGTGGTAATTCAAGATCAATTGCCCAAATTAACGATCCTATCATAACATCCCCTCCATATACTTATCAAGCTTTGTCTTAAAGCCAGGAAAGTCTTTTGCCCCTACTACTTCCCTCGGAAGGCTATTCCAGAACTTCACTCCCCTAATGGTCAGAAACCTTCGTCTAATTTCAAGTCTAAACTTCCTAATATCCAGTTTATACCCATTCGTCCTCGTGTCTACATTAGTACTAAACTTAAATAATTCCTCTCCCTCCCTAACGTTAACCCCCTTGATATATTTATATAGAGCGAGCATATCCCCCCTCAGCCTTCTTTTGGCCAGGCTAAACAAGCCAAGCTCTTTGAGTCTCCTTTCATAAGGCAGTTTTTCCATTCCTCGGATCATCCTTGTAGCCCGTCTCTGAACCTGTTCCAGTTTGAATTCATCCTTCTTGAACATGGGACACCAGAACTGCACACAGTATTCCAGATGGGGTCTCACCAACGCCTTATATAACGGTACTAACACCTCCTTATCCTTGCAGGAAATACCCCACCTGATGCATCCCAAAATCGCATTTGCTTTTTTAACAGCCGTATCACATTGGCGACTCATAGTCATCCTGCTATCAACCAGTACCCCAAGGTCCTTCTCCTCCTCCGTCACTTCCAACTGATGCGCCCCCAACGTATATCCAAAATTCTTATTATTAATTCCTAAATGCATGACCTTGCACTTTTCACTGTTGTATTTCATCCTATTTCTATTACTCCAGTTTGCAAGGTGGTTCAGATCTTCCTGAATAGTATCCCTGTCCTTCTCCGTGTTAGCAATACCCCCCAGCTTCGTGTCATCCGCAAACTTTATTAGCACATTCCCGCTCTTTGTGCCAAGGTCAGTAATAAAAAGGTTAAATAAGATCGGTCCCAAAACCGATCCTTGAGGGACTCCACTGGTGACCTCCTTCCAGCCCGACAGTTCACCTTTCAATACGACCCTCTGGAGTCTCCCCTTTAACCAGTTCCTTATCCACCTTACAACTTTCATATTTACTCCCATCTCTTCCAATTTAACTAACAGCTCCCTGTGCGGAACCGTGTCGAACGCCTTACTGAAATCTAGGTAAATTATATCTACCGCATTTCCTTTATCTAAGTAATCCGTCACCTTCTCAAAGAAGGAGATCAGATTGGTTTGGCACGATCTACCTTTAGTAAATCCATGTTGCAATTCGTCACAATTACCATTGACCTCTATGTCCTTAACTACTTTCTCCCTTAAAATTTTTTCCAAGACCTTACATACTACAGACGTCAAGCTAACAGGCCTATAATTACCCGGATCACTCTTATTCCCTTTCTTAAAAATAGGAACTACATTAGCAATCCTCCAGTCATACGGCACAACCCCCGAGTTTATCGATTGCTTAAAAATTCTCGCTAACGGGCTCGCAATTTCACGCGCCAGTTCCTTTAATATCCTCAGATGGAGATTGTCCGGGCCCTCCGACTTCGTCCCATCGAGCTGTTCAAGTACGGCCTCTACCTCAGTTGCGGTAATATCCACTTCCATATCCACATTCCCATTTAAATCCATGATTTATCATCCCTCCATCAAAAATCATGGTCTTAATAAAGACACTAGATTTATAGCTTATTACAACAATCTGAAACCCACTAACCTCTCTTTGTGTCCTTTCATCGGGAGGTTAAGAATAGTTTTTTTCTCCCTCTTCCTTGTAACAACCTTTTATGTACTTGAAACCTGTTATCATGTCCCATCTCAGCCTTCTCTTCTCCAGACTAAACAGTCCCATTTTTTTCAATCTTCCCTCATAGGTCATGTTTTCTATAACTTTAATCATTTTTGTTGCTCTTCCATGGGCTTTCTCCAATTTGTTCACCTCTTTCCTGAAATGTGGCACCCAGAACTGAACACAAACTCCAGCTGAGGCCATATCAGCGCTGAGTAGAGAGGAATAGTTACTTCTCGTGTTTTGCTTACAACACTCCTGTTAATACATCCCAGAATGATCTTTGCATTTTTTTATAATAATATTACACTGTTGTCTTATATTTAGCTTGTGATCCCACTGTGATCCCCAGATCTCTTTCCACAGCACTCCTTCCTAGGCAGTCATCTCCTATTTTGTATGTGTGCAACTGATTGTTACTTCCTAAGTGGAGTACTTAAGCATGATTAAGGGGGACGTAATAGAAGTAATCAAGAATGGTGTGGAAGAAGTGAATTGAAAAGTCTTAGTTACCCTTTCCCACAATACAAAAACCAGGAGTCACCCGATGAAAGGACACAAAGAGAGGTTAGTGGGTTTCAGATTGTTGTAATAAGCTATAAATCTAGTGTCTTTATTAAGACCATGATTTTTAGTGTCTAGCAAAATTATGAATTCAGGCTTCCAGGGTCATCTTTCGAAAGTGTTGTGCAGGTTTCCTTTGAGGATGAGGACTGATAGACCAGATATAGAGTAGCAAAGAATCCTGTGGCACCTTATAGACTAACAGACTTTTTGGAGCATGAGCTTTCATGGGTGTGCTTGCATCTGACGAAGTGGGTATTCACCCACGAAAGCTCATGCTCCAATACGTCTGTTAGTCTATAAGATGCCACAGGATTCTTTGCTGCTTTTACAGATCCAGACTAACACGGCTACTCCTCTGATACCAGATATAGAGTGATCACTTTGTGTAAAGTGTTCACCGGCAGGTGATGTGGTGTTTTTGTCTTTTATCATTTTCCTGCATGAGTTTATTTACGAGTGTAGTGATTGTCTGGTTTTACCCACATAGTTGCTATTGGGGCATTTAGTGCACTGGATGATGTACACTACAGATTGTGATAGACATATGTAGGATCCATGGATCTTGACAAGTGTTTTGTGGGAGGCGTTATCATTGTAGCACTAGAGATGTGTCTGCAGGTTTTGCATCTGTTTTTCTTGCAGGGTCTGGTTGAGTTGGTGTTTCTTGGTTTGTGAGCAGCTTGCTTCTGATGATGAGCTAGGAGAGGACAGGGAGCTATCTGAAGGCCAAGAGAGTGAGTTCAGGAACGATTTATTTCAGGATGGGGTCCCCATTGAGTATGGGTTGTAGTTGTTTGATGATACCCCATATGGGTTCCAGTGTGGGATGGAAGGTGACAACTAGGGGCGTGCAGTCAAGAGGAAATGTTATTTCTGTACTGAAGCAGATTCTTTATGGGTATCTGGATGGCCTGTTCCATTATGTGATGTACTTCTCTATGTAGCTACTAATAGGGGACCAGATTTTTAAGGTATTTAGGCATCTAGTGAAATTTTCAAAAGCACTTATGTGCTTAACACCATTGATTTTCAAATTCCCAGCCACAGATAGACACAGGATTTCCTCTTCTTCAGGATGAAACTATTTGAGTTACTTGTGAGGTTGCTCCAAAAGGTGGATGCATGGATGTGGAATTTTAAGACTCCAGGGGTGAACCAGACCACACTGTTGTCAATAGCAAGACTCACTAGCTGAATAGGACCAGGATTTCACTCCTACTCGCTTGAATAGGACCAGGATTTCACTCCAGGGGTACATGTTAAATGGCAATTTAATGCCAGAGAGAAAAATTCACACCTGTGCAATGAGCCTGCAAAAAGCCACTTGATTCCCACCTCTACACCTTCAGAATAGATCATATTTATACCAGCTCAAGATCTGGCCCATAGATAGTGATCAACACCCCTAAAACTAGATCTGTCCCCTGGAATATTCCTTCTGATCCACTTGTGTGGGACAGCTGTCATGACTCCTACCCAACCCACCTCTTGCTGCTTGGGAAAAAGAAAATGGCAAAGACATCCATATGTCTGGCTAAGTCCCAGCTTTTGGAATAACCCATGAAGGCCATTGGCATCTGACACACATGAAAGAAGGATTTGGGTGGCTTTACTTTACATTAGGGTCCAGACTCCCAAATAGGGGGCTAAGGATTGAGGAGTTAAACCAATGTCTTAAATCCACCAATACACACCCCACTCTGGTCATGAGCACTTCACACCTTGAATGGCGAGAGATTCTGGCCGCTGCTTTTATTTATTTAGATTTTCCTGGCATTTTTCCAAGAAAGAGTAGTTCCATTGAAAATACTTGGCCCTTTTTAGTTGAAACTGTCAACAATGTCAAAATTTTTCATCACAAGAAATTATGCCTTTTTTCTATATATATTTTAATTGATTGAAAAAATGATCAAAACATCTCAGAATGGATATTGAAAAAAATACATGACATTTTTCACACACTATTGATATATGTGTGTGTGTGTGTGTGTGTGTGACTAACATATATGTTTATAATATATTATATTATATATGTAACCCTGCTTAAGAGATCTGATGAAAAAGAGAGGCAAGCTTCTTGATGGGTAGATGAGATTTGAGAAATGCTGCACTGTGCTCACCTAGCCAGTAAAAGGCCAGTAAAACTTTTAATTTATTTGACAAGATTCTTGACCTGGTGTATGGGAGAAAGCAGTAGATGGGATATACCTTAATTTTGGTAAGGCTTTTGACACAGTCTCCATGACATTCTTATAAACAAACTAAGAAATGTGGTCTAGAGGAAATTACTATAAGGTAGGTGCACAACTGGTTGAAAGAACATACTCAAAGAGTAGTTATCAATGGTTTGCTGTCAAATTTGAAGGGTGTGTCTAGTGGGGTCCCACAGAGGTCAGTCTTGGGTCTGGTACTATTCAGTATTTTCATTAATAATTTGGATAATGAAGCAGAGAATGTGCTTATAAATTTTGCAGATGACAGCAAGCTGGTAAGGGTTGCAAGCACTTGAGAGGACATGATTAGAATTCAAAAGGACCTTGACAAATTGGAAAATTAGTCTGAAAAGAACAAGGTGAAATTCATTAAAGATAAGTGCAAATTACATAACTTAGGTAGGAAAAAACAAATGTTCAACTACAAAGTGGGGACTAACTGGCTAGGTGTTAGTACTGTTGAAAAGAATCTGGGAATTACAGGGGATCACACACTGAAAATGAGCCAACAATGTGATGCAGTTGTAAAATAGGCTCATAACATTCTGATGTGTATTGACAAGAATGTTGTATGTAAGACATGGGAGATAATTGTCCTCCTCTGCTCAGCGTTGATGAGGCCTCAGATGGATTACTATTTCCACTTCTGGGTGCCGCACTTTAGGAAAGATGTGGAACAATTGGAGAGCGAGCAGAGGAGAGCAACACAAAAATGATGAAAGGTTTAGAAAACTTGACCTATGAAGAAAGGTTAAAAACACTGGGCACGTTTACTCTTGAGAAAAGAAGATCAAGGGGGGAGCTGAAAGATGACTATGATCAACTGTTCTCTATGTCCACTGAAGATAGGAGAAGAGGCAATAGGTTTAAACTGCAGCAAGGGAGCTTGAGGTTAGATATTAGGAAGAACTTTCTGACTATAAGGAGAAAGAATGAGGAGTACTTGTGGCACCTTAGACACTAACAAATTTGGAAACTCTTGAACATTTTACTGTCTGTTTCAGAGACACAGCTCCAAGGCACGATTCCTCCCTTAGATGGAGTTTACTTCCCTTTCTTACAGGAATTCTCTATATCTTTAGATATGTAAATGAGGAATTGATTAGGTGCCAGAAGATGATGTCAAGTATATGAACTATATTTCCTTAATTTTGTAGAATCAGTAAAATTCACTGTTGGAGCTTCCTCTGTCCAGCTCTTTGTCTGTTTGTGTTCAGCAAGTCGAAGGGGTCCAATTTTGGCATTTGCCATTATTTTAAAGCTTGGGAAATGAGGCTGGGTGGGGGCTTAACTAAGACACCAAAGCTCCTGCTGTGTAGCAACAGTTTGGCAAATGCAGGGCTAGAATGTTGGTCTCCTGGCTGCCGGTATCACACTTTCACCAAGAGACCAACCTGATTTACCAGAGTCTGATACATAACATAGGGAAGTCTGTGAAATTCTGTTGAGATCTAATATCCCAAGGGTGATGGAGAGGTGAGGCTGGAGTATAAAACAAACCCCCTCATGCTGCCAATTTCAGCAGCAGTTCATTTACAAGGTAGGTAGGGGTAAAGCTAGCTGGATGATGATGGAAACAGATTCCTATCAATATCCAAATCTAGAAAATTGCCTGAGTCCTTTGGTTTTTAAGAGGAAAATTCTCATTTATGCTAACACTTCACACCACTCTGGCAATAGAATGGGGGCTAACGTTGGAGAGAATTATGCTGATTACACACATTTTAAGGCTCCTTTGCACTGCTACAGTGGTGTAAAATGACTGTGATGTAAATGTGAACCACGTGTGAAATATTCCTGTATTTGCTATAAAGGAAGATATACCATCTTATGAATCACTATGTTTTCAGCACCGGTGCTATTGTTTATCATCCAAAGAGAAAAAGATTGTGAATGAAGGGAGTTTGTATTGACAAGCTGTATCAGAAGACATGGTAAGTTAGATCCACCAGACAGCTAAAGCCTATCCTGGACTTACAGTTTAAAGTAACTGTCCTGCGAAATAAGTTTTCCTTTCTTTGGAATGTGAGCTACCTGAAAACTGCTGTTCAAAAAGTTTGCCTCATTGAGGAGTCAACACACCTGTACTGAAAGAATGAGTCTATCTTATTCCTCTTTTTTAATTTAGTAAAAAGTCAGAATGAACAAAAGGAAATAATTGTTTTTGTAAACTGTAAAACTAATAGAGCCATTTGGGAAGTTATCATTTTACATCAAAATTTTTGACAAAAATGAAAAATGTTTTCATTTTTGTCCAATTGAAAAATATTTTCATTTTTGTCCAATTTTTCTTTTAATTTTTTTCGGGTTTTTTGGTAAAAAAAAATGAGTTTTCAGTTAGCCAAAAGTGTTCAGGTTTAAGCCAAAATATACTGTCCGTTTTGCACCAGACACAACTTCTCATGGTTGTTGTTTTCATGACAATCCTCAAGGTATCTTCTTTCTTTCCTTATTTATTTTGCCACAATCTCAGTTTCATCATAAAGACAGTTTCCACTGTTAAAATGTGCTGGTGGAAAACTTTCAAGCAGCTCTAATACATTAACCTGTGGAATTTTCTGGTATAGTAACTAAAAAGTGGCAAATAAGAAAAGAAGGAGATAGATAGATCTATTTCTGAACGCTGCATGTTGCAGAGAAGTGTTAATATCAGTTCTTGTTTTCTATCCTCAGCTGCCTCTGTGATTTGAACAGATCTCTTCACATCCCTGCTTTAGGTTCCCCATCTGTAAAATGGGAACAATTATACTGACCTTGTCAATCATTCACTCCAAAGTGCTGTAAATCAGGCCTCTAGTTTGTAGTCACTTTGTGTGGATTAATAGTCATTCTTTGCACATTGTCATGCGCATGTAAAGAGATGTACTAGTGCTAAGTATTGTTATCTGCACATGAATAAATTCCAATTACAATGGAGAGCGTAGGCATTACAGCTGGGATTTTCAAAGATTCATAAGGGAGTTCGTCTCCAGCTTCTATTGCACTGACTCCCTGTCATAAACAGATAGCTAAGGGTTAATGTTCTTTTACCGGTAAAGGGTTAACAAAGGGAACCAAACACCTGACCAGAGGACCAATCAGGAAACAAGACTTTTTCAAATCTGGGTGGAGGGAAGTTTTGGGTGTGAGTCCTTTGTTCTTGGTCTGTTCTTTTCTCGGCTCTGAGAGTAACCACAGGAATCTCCAGGCTTTCTAATCTTCTGTTTCCAAGTTGTAAGTATAAGGATAGTAAGATAATAGGTTTATATAGTTTTTTTTTGTATTTACATGTGTGTAGTTGCTGAAGTGTATTCTTTTTGGATAAGGCTGTTTATTCATTTTCTTTTAAGCAATTGACCCTGTATATTGTCACCTTAATACAGAGACCATTTTATGTCCTTTTTCTTTCTTTTTATATAAAGCTGTCTTTTTAAGACCTGTTGGAGGGGTTTTAGCTGGGGGCTGTATGTGATGGCCAGTGGAGTCCTGTTGGTTTCTTTCTTGGGTTTGTCTTGCAGTAGGAGGCTTCTGGGTACATGTCTGGCTCTGTTGATCTTTTTCCATCACATACAGCCCCCAGCTAAAACCCCTCCAACGCATCATCAAGGATCTACAACCCATCTTGGACAATGATCCCACACTTTCACAGGCCTTGGGTGGCAGACCAGTCCTTGCCCACAGACAACCTGCCAACCTGAAACATATTCTCACCAGTAACTGCACACCGCACCATAATAACTCTAGCTCAGGAACCAATCCATGCAACAAACCTCGATGCCAACTCTGCCCACATATCTACACCAGCGACACCATCACAAGACCTAACCAGATCAGCCACACCATCACTGGTTCATTCACCTGCACATCCACCAATGTAATATACGCCATCATATGCCAGCAATGCCCCTCTGCTATGTACATCGGCCAAACTGGACAGTCTCTACGGAAAAGGATAAATGGACACAAATCAGACATTAGGAATGGCAATATACAAAAACCTGTAGGAGAGCACTTCAACCTCCCTGGCCACACTATAGCAGACCTTAAGGTGGCCATCCTGCAGCAAAAAAAACTTCAGGACCAGACTTCAAAGAGAAACTGCTGAGCTTCAGTTCATCTGCAAATTTGACACCATCAGCTCAGGATTGAACAAAGACTGTGAATGGCTTGCCAACTACAGAACCAGTTTCTCCTCTCTTGGTTTTCACACCTCAACTACTAGAACAGGGCCTCATCCTCCCCGATTGAACTGACCTCGTTATCTCTAGCTTGCTTGCTAGCATATATATACCTGCCCCTGGATATTTCCACCACATGCATCTGAAGAAGTGGGTATTCACCCACGAAAGCTCATGCTCCAAAATGTCTGTTAGTCTATAAGGTGCCACAGGATTCTTTGCTGCTTTTACCCATATTTTGGAAGCTAAGGTCCAGATCTAGGAAGAAATGTTATGACACTGCCTCTAACCCGTTTGAAAATATCAGGCTACAATAATTATCAGTCATTCTTTTTTCTATAAACTGATGTCTCCCTCAGTTCAGGGAGCAATGTCCTCCGTGCAATGCAGCTGAAGTGCCTGTAGTAGTAGAGTGGGTTATCAGTTGTTTCTTAAGTGTTTGGCATTGTGCCGTATTTGGAACATGATTCCTGACTAGTTAGGCTATTGTTCTGTTCTAACCCAGGCTGTGAGAGTTTGACTGAAAGCTGAGCCCAGAGGACACGGGTGGAAGAGGAGGGTTGTTCTATGAAAGGGAAACTGGGAAGCAATTCTACTGTTATTTCTGGGAAACTGTTTCCTTGTTTGTCTGGGTTGTCTGGCTTGTCTTTTAGACTGTAAGCTTTTTGAGTAGGGGCGGTCTTCTAAGCTATGTCTGTGCAGCACCCAGCACAATGTGGCCCCACCCCTAGCTGGGACCTTAAGGTTCTACCTGAAGACATACAATAAATAATCAACATAATTTCTAATTTCCAAAGTCAATTCCTTGTTCCTGAGAATCTGGGGTGGGCTTTTCTAAAGGGCCTGTTTAGAACTCTCTTGGAAAGGCAGAATTCCATTTTGTAAAAAAGAAATCTGAAGGTTTCAAATATTGTTTTGGTCTGATATGGAGAGAACATGAGATGTTTCATCATTGATGGCATTATAAAGAGAAGATGAAGAAACCTACCACACAACAGCCAGGTAGTTCAGGCAGTCACCTGGGTCATGGGAGATTCATATAGACATCCCTGCTAAGATTGATTCAGAGGAGGGTCTCAAACCTGGGCCTTGTATAGCCTAGGTAATTGCCTGTACTACTAGATTATACAGTTGGCCTTTTCTGTTTGTTCTCATGTTGTTCAGAAATTCCATCCTGGACCTAACAATGCATCCAGATGAAATTTTTGATGGAACTGATATGTTTCTGTGAAAGATTTCAGTTTAAACAAAATGGAATTTTTCAAAAGGGCTTAGGAAGAGAAGTCCTGTTGACTTTCAGTGGGACTTGTGCCTCTAGGTCACTTAGGTATTGTTAAAAGTCCCAGGCTGTTTTTCTGAGCAGCAAGCAAGGTTATTTTCAAGGTGAGCCAAATCCTGAGGCTTTCTCATGTGTGGGTGAAGTGGGGTTGATGGGCTAGACCGGCAGCAGCAGAACGATGCCTTTGGGTCAGCCACCCCACTGGCTGTTCATGGGCCTTAGAGGAATGAGGAGTGGAGCTCTTCTCTCTACTGAGAAGCCTGCAAGTTGCACAAGGACAGCACAGTGTTGAGTAGCACCTGCTTCCCTTTCCCTTTCTTATCTTTAACCTGCGTTCTAACTATTACAGCTGGGATTTTAAACAGAGCCCTAAAGTGCCAAAATCCTGTCGAACTTCAACCTGGAATCTTGTCCCTTGTATTTCACCAGTGAAGCGAGTTCAAGCAAGAGCCAGGTCTGCCAGGTGCAGTGTCAAATCCCACAATCCCACAGCTGAGAAAAATATCTTCAAAGTGTTTTAGAAGATGCAGGTAGAGGTTCAGGGCTGTGGATCTGCAGATAGTTTACTGGTATTCTCAAAGGGTAGGATATTAGGAGCTACATATTTGCACATCAAAAAGAGTATTCAACATCTTTAAATGGCTTATGATTGATCCCTCATGTCTTGACACATGAACCTCATGGCTGGGGCAGAAATAGAAAGCCAAACCAGGGTGCAGGAGTTCATCCTCCTGGGCTTTTTCGGCACTTGATATTTTTTGGATTTTCATTGTAGTGGTGTTTTCAGTTATGTACTTTCTAACAATTTGTAGGGAATGTGTCTGTCATGGCCATAATGTAGACCCACCCATTGCTCCACACCCCAATATACTTCTTCCTCTGCAATCTCTCCTTCATGGAGATATGGTAATTGATGGCCTCTGTCCCCAAAGCCCTTGGTGTAATGTTTGGGAGAAGCCAAACCATCTCTTTCACCACCTGCATCCTGCAGCTATGTTTTGTATTCTCTCTGGGCTCTACAGAATTTCCCATCCTGGATGTCATGGCATATGATCGCTATTTGGCCATATGCCATACATGGTGCTACAGCTGTCTCATGAACAGCACCTTCTCTGCTTAATTACCCTGGGCTCTTGGCTGGTGGATTCCTGTCTATCTCTCTGCTGGCATTTCTAATATCCGGGTTGTCCTTCTGTGGCCCTAACATTATCAGGGCCGGCACTTGCATTTAGGCCACTTAGGCAGTAGCCTAGGGCTCAGGATTATGGAGGAGGCGGCATTTTGCCGGGGGGGCAGCAGGCTGCTCCGGTGGAGCTGCCGCAAGCATTCCTGTGGACGGTCCGCTGCTCCCGCGGCTCCGGTAGACCTCCCGCAGGCACGGCTGCGGCAGCTCCACCGGAGCCGCGAGACCCGCACACAGGGCAGCGAAATGGCTCTGCGCCTAGGGCGCCAGAAATCCTGGCACCAGTCCTGAACATTATCATTCCCCTTCTTTATTGACATCAATTCCTGAATAACACTCTCCTGCACTGACACAAGACTCGTCAAGCTGACAACTTTTATCATCTCATTCAGTGTCCTCCATATCTCATGTGTGATAAGCAGCAAAAAAACAGGAAATAATTGCCAGAAAACTGGTGAAAATTAAACAATTTGGGGGGTTGGAGAGGACACAATTTCCATGAAAATTTTTGTATAGTTTAAAAGCCAATATTTTCTGTTGAAAACATGTTTTGATGGGAAATTTTCAGCCAAAACTACTTGGCATCCAGAAATAATTGATCATCCAATTGCTTTCACTGAGAGTATGATCTAGTGCATAGGGCAGTGAACTGGGAGTCAGGACATGTAAATTGTTTTCCCACCTCTACCTTCAACTTGCTGTGTGTGGCTTTGGGCGAATTACTGTGTGCATCTGTTTCTCCATCCACCCTTTGTCTATTTAAAATGTAATCTCATTAGGGAAAGGTCTTTCTTTTACTCTATGTTTCTACAGTACTCTGGTGGCCCCCTGATCTCAGCTGAGGTCTCCAAGAGTTATTGAAATATAAATAGAGGAGAGATTCAGGAAGCTGGGGAGGATGACAGCTAATATCTGAAAAAGAAAAATTGTAAGATTTTCAATAGCACTTTAAGTGCTAGGTGGATTGGCACCTAGTGGAATTTTTAAGAAAGTTACATGAATGATAAATGTGTCAACAGCCTTAAAAAATAAATCTTACAGGAATGTTGATGCTTCTCACCATACTTAGCAATCACCTGATCATTGTTGGAAGGTTAATAATTATACTGGTGTTGAAACAAACTTGTGTCATTTTGCCGTATGGTTGATATGAGTGTTTGGGTTTGTTGTTAGTGCACAAAAAGTTGGGCTGTCAGTCTACAGCACGCACCAGGGCTACGTCTGCACTGCACAACACTTTCAGCAGCATGTAGGGGTGATGTAGCTAAGCACCACAGTGAAGAGGAAGCTGGGTCCACACTGCTGTGTGTAGCGACATGTGGGAATGAAAGACTCTGTCAGGAGGGAGATTTCAGAGTACTTCACTGTGCCAGGGAAAGGCTCCAGCAGTGGGGAGGCAGTGAGACACCAGACTGCTAAAGATGGCACAGAGGATGAGGAAGACACAGCTTTGGGGAGTAGAGAGCAGTGTAAGGTACTTACTTCTATAAATGTCCACAGGGTTCAGGCATGTTTTTCCTCTACTTGCCTAAGCAGTGCCTCACCATATACAGAGCTATTTATACCCATGCTAGAGGGGCGAGCTGTGTATGTATCTATATGTCTGCAAAAGAAGTGTCATGTGTTTACTCTACTTGCCAAAGCAGCGTCTCACCATCTACACAGGTATATTACCCATGCTGGGGGGGGGGCAGCTGTATTTACACTGTTTGCCATACACCCTGTCAAAAGAAGTGTGCCGTGCAGACATGCTTTAAGTTTCTGTGTGAATCTTGCTGCTTCCCACTAACAGTTGCTTAGTGTGCTTTGATTTACGGTAATTTAAAACAGGAGTAGTTTGATGGGAACTTTGTAGTGAGTGGTAACAGTGCCCACACTGACACACAGTGCACTGTAGCTTCACACGCCGGCTTGCCACACACTGACACTCCATCTAGACAAGGCCATTGACAGACATTACAACAGGGTGAGGTGTGACAGTCCAGCCCTTGAACGTTCAAGTGTGTGTAGTATGTAACTGAGTTCAGCACTTTAACTGCTTGCCTCCAATGTTCTCTTATTTCTTGGCAGATGGACCTCATGACCAGTAGAGAAACAGAAAACCAAC
Organism: Gopherus flavomarginatus; assembly: GCF_025201925.1. Lineage (NCBI taxonomy): Eukaryota > Metazoa > Chordata > Testudines > Testudinidae > Gopherus > Gopherus flavomarginatus. Next base: position 5,818,838 of record NW_026115061.1, on the reverse strand, counting down.
GAGTGTGCAAGAGTTCATCTTACTGGGCTTTCCTGGCACTTGGTATTTCCGGATGTCCCTTGTAGTGCTGTTTTCTGTGATGGACGTGCTAACAATCCTAGGGAATGTGTCCATCATAGCTTTAGTGTGGATCCACCCACAGTTCCACACCCCCATGTACTTCTTCCTTTGCAATCTCTCCTTCCTGGAGATCTGGTTCACCACAGCATGTGTCCCCAGGGCTATTGGTGTCATGCTAGGGACAAGCCAAACTATCTCTTTCACTGTCTGCCTTCTGCAATTCTTTTTTTCCCTCTCCATGGGTTCCACAGAATGTTTCCTCCTGGCCGTCATGGCCTATGACCACTACTTGGCTATATGCCACCTATTGCACTACAGCTTCCTCATAAACAGCACCATCACTGTTTGGCTGGCCCTTATCTCTTGGCTGTGTGGTTTCCTGGTTATCTCTGTGCTGGCATCTCTAATAGCCAGGTTGTCTTTCTGAGGCCCTGACATCATCAATCATTTGTTTGTGACATAGATTCCTGGATAGCGCTTTCCTGCACTGACACAAGCCTCATTGAACTGGCAGCATTCATTATCTCAATCATTGTTGTCATGGTTTCATGTGCGATAACACTGGTCTCCTACTTTTACATCATCTCCACCATCTTGAGAATCCCATCAGACCAAGGCCAGCAAAGGGCTTTTTCCACTTGCTCTGTGCATGTCTCTGTTGTGACTATCTGGTCCGGCTCCATCACTTTTCTGTATGTCAAGCCTTCTGCACAGAACTCATTGGATTTGAATAAAACAATCAACATCTTTAGCACTGTTGTAACTCCGATATTAAACCCTTTCATTTACACTATAAGAATCAAAGAGGTGAAGGAAGCCTTGGCGAAGGTGTTCAGTAGGTGTTCAAACTGGATGTAGTAGAAATTTAGTCAAAAGGAACAAAACATTCCTGAAGGTCATGAATATAGTAGAAAATTAGGAAAAAGAGGTTTTCTTAAAATGGGAGTCAGACGCGTAAATCCTATCTTAAATCCTAATCTACTTTCTTTGTGCAGGTGATCATGTCTTTGCTTTTTAGCTTTCCACATTTGCAGTAATAAACTGCTACTTTTTTCTTGAATGAGATCAAGTTATTTACTGTTGTTCACTGATCTGATCTTGGAGGGTTTATCGTTTGGGTACAATATAATCTAGCTGTTAAGCATGCTTAGAGAAATAATAATGGGAGTTCTGGAGCTGTATTGTGAAGCACAGGAAGTACAAATATTTAATACAAAATCTATATATTACAAGTAGGCTGTCTCTGGGTTTTAATCATTAATTGATAAGAGGTTAGAGTGAGGCCTAGCAGAAGCTGGAGTTGCATAAGATAGCGTGAGTGTTAGGAGTGCTTGACTGAAGGTTATGAATCATACTAGCTTGACCTAAGGTTATAAAATGCAGCAATATGTATCTTGTAACAGTTAGCAATGCATTTGGGGTGAAACATGTAAACCAGAAAGGAACAGACAGTAGCATCTTAGGGTACGTCTACACTACGGGATTATTCCGATTTTACATAAACCGGTTTTGTAAAACAGATTGTATAAAGTCAAGTGCACACGGCCACACTAAGCACATTAGTTCGGAGGTGTGCGTCCATGGTCCGAGGCTAGCGTCGATTTCTGGAGCATTGCACTGTGGGTAGCTATTCCGTAGCTATCCCATAGTTCCTGTAGTCTCCCCTGCCCCTTAGAATTCTGAGTTGAGAGCCCAGTGGCTGATGGGGCAAAAATCATTGTCGCGGGTGGTTCTGGGTAAATGTGATCAGTCATTCCTTCCTCCGGGAAAGCAATGGCAGACAATCATTTTGCGCCGTTTTTCCCTGGATTGCCCTGGCAGACGCCATAGCACAGCAACCATGGAGCCCTTTCAGCTTTTTTTTTTTTACAGTCACCGTATGTGTACTGGATGCCGCGGACAGAGGCAATACTCCAGCGCTACACAGCAGCATTCATTTGCTTTTGCATGATAGCAGAAATGGTTACCAGTTGTTCTGTACTGTCTGCTGCCAGTGTAATTTGGCAATGAGATGATGGTTATCTGTCCTTCTGTGCTGTCTGCTGCTATCATGGGTGCCCTTGGCTGAGATCGGCCAGGGGTGCAAAAGCAAAACTGGGAATGACTCCCTGAGTCAATTCCTCCTTTATGGTTTCTAAAAATAGAGTCAGTCCTGCCTAGAATATGGGGCAAATATACTAGAGAAGCAGTGTATCAGAGAGTACAGCTGCTCTGTATCAGATCCTGCAGAAATGATGAGCTATATGCCATTCACAGGGGGTGCCCCTGCAACAACCCCACCTGTTGCTTCTCTTCTCCCCCAACCTTCCTGGGCTACAGTGGCAGTTTCCCCTCCATTTGCGTCATGAAGTAATAAATAATGCAGGAATAAGAAACACTTGAGTTTTTAGTGCCATAAAATGAGGGGGAGGCAGCCTCCCGATGCTATGATAGTCCAGGCAGGATATTAAGCAGTGTGGGGGAGAGGAGCCCAGCATCCCACTGCTATGATAGTCCAGGCAGTACAGAATCTTTTCTTTTCACATGAAAGGGAGGGGGCTGATTGAAGCTCAGCCCCCTGTTGCTATGATGAGGACGGTTACCAGCCATTCTGTACCATCTACTGGGAATGACCAGGAGTCATTCCTATTTTCACCCAGGCGCCCCCGGCCAGCCTCACCTAAAGCCAGCCAGCAGCACTCACAGGTTGATAAGAAGGACGGTTACCAGTCCTACTGCACCATCTGCCGCCGGGGAGAGGAGAGGAGCAGATACTTCTCTTCACTGCTGCAGCATCGCGTCTACCAGCAGCATTCAGTAGACATAGGATGACATTGACAGAAGTCAAGAAATGATTTCTTTCCCTTTTCTTTCACGTGTGGGGGGGAGTAAATTGAAGAGCTATTCCCTGAACCACGCCAGACAATGTATTTGACCCTACAGGCATTGAGAGCTCAGCCAAGAATGCAAATACTTTTCGGAGACTGCTGGAGACTGTGGGATAGCTGGAGTCCTCAGTACCCACTCCCTCCCTCCATGAGCGTCCATTTGAGTCTCTGGCTTCCCGTTACGCTTGTCACGCAGCACTGTGTAGCCTGTAGATTTTTTTTCAAACGCTTTGGCATTTCGTCTTCTGTAATGGAGCTCTGATAGAACAGATTTGTCTCCCCATACAGCAATCAGATTCAGTATCTCCCGTACGGTCCAGGCTGGAGCTCTTTTTGGATTTGGGACTGCATTGCCACCCGTGCTGATCAGAGCTCCACGCTGGGCAAACAGGAAATGAAAATCAAAATTTCACGGGGCTTTTCCTGTTTACCTGGCCACTGCATCTGAGCTGAGATTGCTGTCCAGAGCGGTCACAGTGGTGCACTGTGGGATATCGCCCGGAGGCCAATACCGTCGATTTGCGGCCACACTAACCCTAATCCTATATGGTAATACCGATTTTAGCGCTACTCCTCTCGTCGGGGAGGAGTACAGAAACCGATTTAAAGAGCCCTTTATATCGATATAAAGGACCTCTTAGTGTGGACGGTACAGCGTTAAATTGGTTTAACGCTGCTAAAATCGGTTTAAACGCGTAGTGTAGACCAGGCCCAAGTGGCTTTTTGCAACAAGGGTTAACTGCATTGAGCTTCAAAACTATTGGGAAAGGGACTGGTGCAGATGATTGTATTACTGTTGAAAAGGTAATTATGGTGAATTGGAACATCATCTGTGGACAACTGGAATCCTAAAATTGGTATCCTGGGTTACCAAATAGGAATAGGGGGCTGAGATTTGACTTGATCAGATATTGTCCCAGATGTATGTGAGAAGAATGAAAAAAAGGAGCACAAAAGTGTATCAAACTTGTCTCTAGCTGGGACACTGGAATTATGCTTTGGGACAACCAGGTATGAAACATGGCCCAGCTCTTTCCTCTTGGGGTGATTTCCACATACTTTTTCTTCCATCTTTCTTTCTAAGGGTTTCCATAAAGTTGTAACTGTGCACAATGCAATATTGCAAGTATCAAAAACACACCCCTAGTTTAGTTGCTGCTTCACTGGTACTCATTTTCCTGCTTTCTCGTGCTGGGTCACACCCCCTCTGCAGTTCACTGAAACTGGGATGCACTCAGCTCAGGGCTGCTTAGTGAACAGATACTTTCTAAGTGAACTATACCTAACAGATAGAAAGAAAAAACAAACAAACAAAAATTCATCTTGTAAATTCCTTTTGTTAGCTGCTTCCTCACAGCTTGAAACCTTCTCTTAACAAAGACCCTCGTTAAAAAAACTTAACACCTCTGCCTTCAGCTCTGCTTCCTAAACAGCTAAAAAGGAGGAAAAAAAATCTTACTGGCTTTTGGTTTAAAATAATCCCACCGCTCTGCTACCATGTCAATGTTCCTTTCCCACTCTGAACTCTAGGGTGCAGATATGGGGACCTACATAAGAACCTCTAAGCTTAACTACCATCTTAGATCTGGTTTGGTTGCTATCACCCAAATTATTTGTGAGTCATTTGGGAAACTCTGTCTACCTCCCCACCCCCAGAATATCTCCCTCCCTCCCAAGTACTATAACCCTTCCCTTGGTAGCCTTGAGAGGCTTCTCCACCAAGTTCCTGGTGAACACCGAACCAAACCCTTGGATTTTAAAACAAAGAGAAATTAACCATTCCCCCTCCTTCCCCCCTACCAATTCTTAGTGAGTCTAGATCCAATCCCCTTGGATCTTAAAACAAGGAAAAATCAATCAGGTTCTTAAAGAGAAAGCTTTTAATTAAAGAAAGAAAGGTAAAAATCATCTCTGTAAAATCAGGATGGAAAATAACTTTATAGGGTAATCAGATTTATAGAGCCCAGAGGAACCCCTCTAGTCTTAGGTTCAAAGTTATAGCAAACAGAGGTAAACGTTTTAGCAAAAGGAACATTTACAAGCTGAGAAAACAAAGATAAACCTAACACGCCTTGCCTGGCTGTTACTTCCAAGTTTGAAATATGAGAGACTTGTCCAGAAAGATTTGGAGAGCATGGATTGATGTCTGGTCCCTCTTAGTCCCAAGAGCGAACAACACCCAAAACAAAGAGCACAAACACAATCCTTCCCTCCACCAAGGTTTGAAAGTATCTTGTCCCCTTATTGGTCCTTTGGGTCAGGTGTCAGCCAAGTTAACTGAGCTTCTTAACTCTTCATGGGTAAAAAGATTTTGATGTCTCTGGCCAGAAGGGATTTTACAGTATTATACACAGGAGGGCTGTTATCCTTCCCTTTATAGTTATGACATAAGGGTTTCCATGAAGTTGTAAGTATGCACAATGCAATATTGCAAGTATCAAAAATACACCCCATGCAGGTCATGAGCTGGTCACATCTTGAATGATGGGAGATTCTGGCTGTTGCTTTTATTCACTTAGATCTGCCTGACATTTTTCCAAGAAAGAGTACTTCCTTTGAAAATATTGGGCCTTTTTTAGTTGAAATTGTCAACCTTGTCAACATTTTTCATGATAAGAAATCATGCATTTTTTTATGTATTGTTTGAAGAAGTGATCAACGGTATCTCAGCATGGATATCGAAAAAATATTCAGTACACATCTACCCCGATATAACACTGTCCTCGGGAGCCGAAAAACCTTACCACGTTATAGGTGAAACTGCTTTATATTGAACTTGCTTTGATCCACTGGAGTATGCCACACTGCCCCCCCCAGAGCACTGCTTTACGGTGCTATATTCGAATTCGTGTTATATCGGGTCACATTATATTGGGGTGTAGAGATGTATATGAAATTTTTCAGACAATATTGCCATATATATTAACATATATAAAACATATATTTATAACGTATTATGTTATTTATGTAAGCTGGCTTAAGAGGTCTGATGAAAAAGCTTGTTGATGAGTAGATGATAGATGCGGAAGACAGAACTGTGCTCCCCTCTCCAATACAAGGAAGGAAGGTATTGAGCTTTGTGAATGAGTGAACCCTTGGGGGTGGAAGGCTGACTCATCACCTCACTACACTCAAGCATTATCAGGTCTACAATGACTCATGAAAGTACGTGGGTTCCTTTACATGACGGAGCCAACTAGTGGTTGAGTAACTCAGACTCATGAATCCAGAAAAATTCGCCCTGAGGGTAGTGTTACTTGCAGGCTGTATAGTGTTACTGATGTACCCCATCCACATCAATCTTCTCCTTCCCATTATATGCTTCTGCTCTCTTTCCCCATAGAAATAAAGTGTACCTTGGTTGGTGGTTTATAAGTTACGGAGGTGGCAGAGTATATCTTTGAGGTATCAGGCCAGTCATAAGGATAAATGCCAGGTTGGGAATAGTCAAAACCACATAGGGGGGTAAGGCAGGGTTCCTGAATACCATAACCACCCATTAGGGGCTAAGAACCCAGGCCATTGAAACCCACTGTGGCCAAATCAGAGGGACATCAGGTAAGGACTCCTCTTGATGATGAGCTGCTCTTAGGGGCACAGTGACCCATGAAACCACCTTATAGAGATAAACGCAGCAAAGAATCCTGTGGCACCTTATAGACTAACAGACGTTTTGGAGCATGAGCTTTCATGGGTGAATACCCACTTCTTCAGATGCATGTGGTGGAAATTTCCACCACATGCATCTGAAGAAGTGGGTATTCACCCACGAAAGCTCATGCTCCAAAATGTCTGTTAGTCTATAAGGTGCCACAGGATTCTTTGCTGCTTTTAGAGATCCAGACTAACACGGCTACCCCTCTGATACTTACAGAGATATTTATCTTTCAGACATATATGTCTAAAAAGATATAAATATAGATATAGATCTATATCAATGGTGTGTTTCGGACAAATGTATACATGGAAATTGTATCTGAAAGTTTTCATGTACCATTTTTTTTCAATATCCAATCAGACACTTTTTTTGATCAGATAGTGTGAGAGAGAATTTTGGCTTTTAAAATACTTTTAATAAATATCAGTACAGAAACACAGAAAGAAAAAATATATATAAATTCCACAGCAGTTGACCACTCCAACAGTTCATTTATAAAAGCCCAGTGCTGCATAAATTGTTTCAAATTGCTTATGAGTACAATATCTAAACTCCAAATGAAGACATGAAACCACTAAACATTTAAAATAATAATAATAATACCTTTGCAACCCCAATAACGATAAATTACTTCATCTACTTTTATAATGGACATCTTTGCTTGACCCAAATTAAAATTTTCCAGGCATACAACAGATCTCTCTGTGAATCTATACTTAACAGTAAAGTAAATACAGTAGGAGAAAAATCAAGGGATAATAATTTAAAAATACTCCAAAGTAAAACAAATAATGTCTGTCACCTGAAACATGAAAAAAAAGTCTCTTTCATGTCGGACCTGACATGGACACCTGCAGAGTCTAATGATGCATAAACATTTTCATGGCAATAGCCCCAGGAAGAATTTTCCATTGGTGATCATCCTTCCTTTCTGCAATTGGAGGCTTGTATACAGTTCACCAGGCTGGATGATTGGAGTCCGCCACCAGAAGCTGTCTCCCATCAGGGACGGCGCTTCCATTTAGGTGACCTAGGAAGTGACCTAGGGAGCCAGGATTTGGGGGGGGGTGGCATTTGCAGCCCTCGGCAGCAATTCAGCGGCAGTGGGGTCCTTCCGCGCTCAGGGTCTTCGGCGACAATTCTGCGGCGGGTCCTTCACTCACTCCGCGACCCGCTGCCGAAGTGCCCAGAAGACCAGGAGCACAGAAGGACCCCCCGCCGCAGAATTGCCACCAACGACCAGGAGCGCAGAAGGACCCTCGCCTTGGGCTTCAAAAACCCTGGCACCGCTCCTGTCTCCCATACCGTGTTGAGATAATCAACAAGCATTAAAAAATGATGAATCTTTACTGCAAACATATACAGTGGCTTCTGGCTCAAGGTAAGTTCAGAAGATCCATTGAAGGCAAGCAAACTGCCAGGCTTCACGACATCCTCATTCACAAGGGAAGCAACAGGCAAGAAAATAGAAACATTAGCATAATCAGTAATTAGTATAATCAAGGAGGCAAGTGTCCAGACTGACAATATTGCTCTAGAAAGGACGGATTCCACCAGTGATAAAAACCAAGAAATTCAGTGAGCCAAATGAAAACCAAACTTGACAGCCAAGATATCTTCTGAGACGCATGCAAGATTAGTAAAATCAATTAAATGAACCAGTTTTGTTATATCTGTTGCAGTAAAGGAATAGACAAGTCTCCTAGAAACAAGACTAGGAATCTTCACAAGAAGGATTTAAGCAAGTGGTTCAGTAAGCAGTCCTGGTAACTCCAGCCTATCCAGAAGCCTCAACTTAAAAAAATCTCCAAGCATTAAAAAGGCCTTGATTAGAAACGTTAACACCTCAAAGTGGAGGCAACCAGGATTGACCAAAAAAGTTCCTGATCAAAAGCCAAACTCCCCACCTGCCAAAGAAAAGCAAAGGCCAGTTGCTTCCAAGAAACAGACTCAACCACAAGCAACAGCTTCTGCAGCGACTATATCCAAAAAGTAGAGATTCTGCTCAAAAGATCAGTGAGACCTTGACCCCTTTCCACATCGGCAAATACAAAATACCCTGCCTCAGCCAGTGATGGCGATCCCAGAAAAATCCAAAAGAACCTTGTGAACTTTTTCTAAAAGGAGTGGAGGAGGATCCAGAACAACACACTTATGCCACAACATGGAGGCAATTTAATTATGAATCAGTGACACACACCCTTGGAATAAGAGCCGAGGCAAACACCACTTCCACCTTTGCAACCTCCCCTCCAACTTTTCCATAACTCTCTCCCAAATCCGATCCAAAATATCATCTGGTCCCAGCATATTTCCTGTGCCTTAAAGCCAGCTCACCTGCACAGTAGCCCTCTCTGGCAAAGTTAGAGCGTGAGAGATCACTCAAGCCCCCAGCAGGAGTGTCTCACTCGTCCCCCAATTTATGCCTGCTGAGAAAGCCTGCTAGAAAGAGTAATGACATTCAGTCAAAGCCTGGACATTGCAAACATGAGTAATAAACACAGTCACATTGTCAGCATATGCAGAGACTTTCAAGGGAGCACAAACTGATACAGGAAGAGAAGGGTGTCATAACCAGATAGTTAAGAGTTAATGCCTCTTCTACCTGCACAGGGTTAAGAAGTTCACCTAGCCTAGCTGACACCTGACCAGAGGAACCAATGGGGGAGCAAGATGTTTCAAAAGGAAGGAGGGAAGTTTTTCCTTTGTTGAGAGTCAGTTTTCAGTTTCAGCTGGAGTGAAAAAGGTCAAGGAACCAGTCTCTTATCAGAATAGTAAGTTTTAGAAAGGAATAAATAGGTTTATGTTTATTTTCTTTGTGTAGCTTGTCTTGGCATTAGGGAATAATCAGATTGGGTATTCTTGTGCTTACTAAGGTTTTTGTCCAGGGGAACATCCTGTGTTTTAAATCTGTTGTCTGTGAGATCAGCTTGTATGCTATCCAGGGCCGGCTTTAGGCCCATTCCACCAAGTCCCCTGAATCAGGCCCCGCGCCTAAGAGGGCTCTGCACTCGGTGAGAATCCCTTCCCTGGCTAGAGGCGCCTTTTTAACTTTTACTCACCTGGTGGTGCTCCGGGTCTTCGGCGGCACTTCGGTGGCGGGTTCTTCACTCGCTCTGGGTCTTTGGGGGCGGGTCCTTCAATGCCTCTGAGGACCTGGCGCGAGTGAAGGACTGTTGCCGAAGTGCCGCCGAAGACTCGGAGCACTATCCAGTGAGTACAAGCCCCACGTGTTTTTTAAGTGTCTTTTTTGTTTTTCTTTTTAGTCATCCCTGCGGGGGGGCCATCAAAACAGTTCAAATTGGGCCCCGCACTTCCTAAAGCTGGCCCTGGCTGCAGGGAATACATCACATCTCTCTATGTGAGACAGATGCATGTGTATCTATCATTCTCTATAGAGATAGAAAGATAGTCATGTACCTTTATTTGTCATTTTTCTCACTGTCTCTGATAATATGGGATAGTATTAAAATGGAAAAAAGTCCATGATGGTTATGAAGGAGATTGGAGAGATATAATGTCAGATAGTAAACAGTCAGTAGGAAAGTTTTAGAGTTGACTTAAATAGCTGAAAGCTAAGAAATAAAAATGATGACACAAGATGACAAAGTGCCAGGTTTAATTTTTAAAGCAAATTTCACTTAACATTTTCTACTGATGCCCAGGCAAATTTCAGTCTATGCAGAGCCCTTCCCTTCTATGGTGACAATGAATACACGATTTCAAGTAACACATAGACTGAAACAATGTTAATGTCAGCTTTTGCCTTTTGGCCCTACTCCCGGCATCACAACCCCTCGGTCCAGCTCCCCAGGATGGAGCCCCGAAACCCCGCAGACCCACTCTTCCAGCAGGAGCCCCCGCAACCCCATGGTCCCGCTCCCCCAGCCGAGCGCAGCAAGTCCCGTGGCCCATCTACCACGGCCGAAGCCCTGCAACCCCGTAGCCCCGCTACCCCAGCTGGAGCCCTGCATCCCCGCAGCCCCGCTACCCCAGCTGGAGCCCTGCATCCCCGCAGCCGCACTACCCCGGCCGGAGCCTCACAACCCCATAGCCCCACTACCCCTGCCAGAGCTCCGCAATCCCGCAGCCGCACTACCCCGCCCGAAGCCCTGCAACCCCGTAGCCCCGCTACCCCAGCCGGAACCACACAAACCCGCAGCCCAACTACCCCGGCCAAAGCATTGCAACTCCTCGGTCCTGCTCTCCCGGCCGGAGCCCCAAGGTCCCACTACCCCAGCCGAAGCCTCGCAAACTCGCAGCCCCGCTCTCTCGGCCAGAGCACCGCAACCCCATGGTGCTGCTCCCCCAGCCTGAGCCCTGCAGCCCCGCTCTCCGGCTGGAGCCCCGCATCCCTGCAGTACCGCTACCCCGGCCTGAGCCCGCATCCCTGCGGCTGCTCTCCCGACCAGAGCGCTGTAACCCTGAGGTCTCGCTCTCCCGGCCTGAGCTCCGCAACTCCGAGGTCCCGCTGTCCCGGCCAGAGCCCCACAACCCTGTGGTCACGCTCCCCCGGCGGAGAGCTGCAAGTCCCGCTGCCCGCTCGCCCGGCCAGAGCCCAGCAACCATGAGGTCCCGCTGTCCTGGCCGGAGCTCCACAACCCCGCAGCCCCGCTCTCCAGCCAAAGCCCCGCATCTCTACAGTCCCACTACCCCGGCCAGAGCCCCGCAACCCCGAGGTCCCGCTGTCCCAGCCAGAGCCCCGCAGCCCTGCTCCCTCATTCTTCCAGCCGGATTCCCTTGGCCTCGCTACCCAAACCAGAGCCCCGCATCCTCACAGCCCTGCTTCCCTGGCTGGAGCCCCGCAACCCCACGAGCTCCCTCCCCCGGCCGAAGCCCCGTAACCCCACAGCCACGCTCTCCCGACCAGAGCACCACAATCCCACAGCCCCGCTATCCCTGCCAGAGCCCCGCAACCCCGTGGTCCCGCTTCCCAGGCCGGAGCTCCTCATCCCCACAGCCCCGCTCTCCCGGCTGAAGCCCCGCATCCCTTTAGTCCTGCTATCCCGGCCAGAGCCCCAAATTCCTGTGGCCCACTCTCCCGGCTGGAGCCCCACAACCCCTCTGTCCCGCTGTCCCTGCCGGAGCCCCAAGGCCCCTCTACCCTAGCTGGAGCCCCGCACCCCCGCAGCCCCACTCTTCTGGCTGGAGCCCTGCACTCCCGCTCTCTCAGCCAGAGCCCTGCACCCCCGCAGCCCAGCTACCCCAGCCAGAGCCACACATCCTCGTGCTCCTGTTACCCCAGCTGGAGCCCCGTCGCCCTGCTCTCCCGGCTGGAGTCCCGCGACCCCGCGGTCCTGCTCCCCCGGTCCACTGCGGCAAGTCCCGTGGCCCCGCTACCGCGGCCAGAGCCCCACATCCCCGTAACCCAGCTACCCCGATCAGAGCTTCACAACCCCGCAACCCTGCTCTCCCAGCCGGAGCCCCGTGGTCTCGCTCCCCCGGCTGGAGCCCCCGCAACCCCGCATCCCTTTCCTTCAGCCAGAGCTCCGCAAATCTGCGGCCTTGGTCCCCCGTCCCGAGACTGGTAAGTGCAGCTACCCCTTTCCTGGGGCTGGAACCTCGCAACCCCTCGGCCACACCACTGGAGCGAAAATCCGAAGTGCCACCAGGAGTGTATATGCCCCACGAATCGGGCCCCGCACTGGCTGAAGCCGGCCCTGATGCTATCTCCCAGAGGTTTTTTTCTTTTACCTTTCTTTTCTTTAATTAAAAGCCTTCTTTTTAAGAACCTGATTGATTTTTCCTCTGTTTTTTAGATCCAAGTGGATTGGATCTGGACTCACCAGGGATTGGTGGGGGGAAAAAAGGGAGGAGGAATGAGTAATTCTTCCTTGTTGTAAGATCCAAGGGGTTTGGATCAGTGTTCACCAGGGAATTGGTGAAGAAGTCTCTCAAGACTACCCAGGGAAGGGAGTTAGTACATGGGATTGGTGGCAGCAAAACCAGATCTAAGCTGGTAATTAAGATTAGGGCTTCTCATGCAGGTCCCCACATTTATACTCTAAAGTCCAGAGTGGGGGTGAAACCTATGACAAAGGGCAAGAAAGGTGATTTTGCAACATACATAACAGGAGCTTGATAAAAAGGTCATGCAATAACCTAGATAGGTTGCACTCTATATGATTCCCCTACAGGCTGGAAAGGAGATGCTCAAAACACCATTCATCTTAAGTAGACTATATCTCTCAATATAGAGTAACTAAAAGCAGGAGACAAACCTGGGCCCCAAACCAAAAGTATAAAGGGTACAAAACACATATCCATAATCTACAAAATCAAAGGGCAATCAACCCAATGTGCAAATCAAACATTTTTGAGGTTGAAATTACATCCCGCAAGTGACCAAAGTGATCAAAAATGGACCTGTTGGGGAAGCAATATGTCTGATCAGGGTGAACTACCAAACAAATCACAGTTTTTGATCTATATGCTAAGGCCTTTGAAAAAGTTTATCGTCAAAGCAAAGCAGGGAAAGAGATCTCCAATTCTTCACCTCCCCAAGGCCCCCCTTCTTAGGCAGCAGGGTAGGAACTGATTGACAACAAGTGAGAGGCAGTATCTCCTCTCTGATGTGCTCCTGAAAAACCTGGAGCAAGTTAGGCCCAAGACGGGTCCAAAGGCCTTATAAAACTCAACAGGCAAACCATCAATACCATTAAGACCACAAGTCAATTCTGAGAGCGTCAGGTCCTGTTCAAGTCTCTCTAAATACAACATTGAGATCCTAGGAAGATCTTCAAGGAGCCACCAACACTCAGATGGAGACACAGGCTCTGCAGCATAAGGTCTGAAAAAAAAATTCACAGCAAAGTTCCTACTCTCCACCAGAGCTGAAAGCACTTGGCCTGAAAATGTCTTGAAATGGCCACTTATTTTCTGGTTGGCATGTTTTTTTTTCAAGTCAAAGAAAAGCTGAGTAGGCACATCCATTTGAGAAAGGCCCTGAAATTGGGCCCTGACCAGTCCACCTTGAATATTGCTACCGAACAGATCTTGCAAGAGCAGTTTTTTTATCATTCAATCTGTCATGCAACCAGGATCGTTACTGCCATGGAAGACTTTTTCAAGTTCCACAATCCCCAACTCTAACTCCTTCATACTCCCAGGAAGGACCAGGGTTGTCTGCTGCATGTATTACTGATAAAAATATTTAATATTAATTTTACCCACCTCCCATGACTGCCTTAGGAAGGGGAAAACATCCTTTGAGGCATCCCAGTCTCCCTCAGAATAATTGAAAGAGTCCTGAAAGTGAGCATCTTTTAAAAGGTCACCATTCCCAGGGGTCACCTGCATTTTCTTGGTTCTTTTACCTACATTTTTCGATTAATCACATGTGTCAGACTCCCACAACTACAACAGGCCATGTCCTCAGTGGCAACAAACGCAGTGTAGTCATACTCCACAATCCTATAGCTGAGGGAAACTTTTGACACTTTGGAAGCATTGTTTAAAATCATATAAACCTGCCATGAAAAGACAAGACATGCTGAACCTCTGGGGCTTTTCAGTCCAAAGGAAGTCTCCTAATAGGGCAGTGATCTTACTCAGCAGGTCTCTGGCCAGCTGCTCATTTCCTAATAAAGGCGGGACATTAGAGATAGTGACTTTAACCCACCCCAGCTCAACTCCCATTGTTTGGCTGCTTGGACTCTTTCATCTTTAATGCCTTGTAATCACTGGTTTTGTGACTCTCTGTAGCCTGTGGGTGAGGATGCTGGAACTGTCTGGAACAAACTTAGCACATAAATCACATTTTGGAATAGCAATTAATAACTAGTACACACACACACACCCCAACATTCATGACAGCAGGAATATGGGGGATTTTCTGTGGAAAACTTCAACTTTTTGTCTAGAAACTAAAAAAAATTAAACTTTTTTTCCCCCTAGTTTTGGACAAGCAAAAGCCAAAAATATTATCAGTAAAACAAATATTTTTGGATAAAGGCTGCTGAAAACCAAACTTTTTATTGAAAACAAAAACAATAAATTGATATCTGAGGTTTCTATTTTCAGTCAAAAAATATCTTTGTATGTGTGTACAACAGACCTGCTGGCTGATTTACACATTTCTCTGAAAGGTCTTAAGCCCAGAGGCATACCTGACTAATTGTTTTCTGCTAGGAACCTGATTATAAGAATCCACATCTCTGTTGCAGAGCACTTGAAGCAGGATTCAGCAATTGACATGTTTGTTTTTTATCTTTCAAACAGGGTTGAGATGAGCCAGACTTTTTCATTAGACTGTGTAGCTTCAGTTAGCAGAATAAGATCTGTCAGGGAACTGAAACTTTTAATTGATGCAACCACCTGTGTTTGCTCTTCACCCCACAGCTGCCTTTGTCTCAGGTAGCTCAGGGTTAATAATAAAGAAAGATCTAACCCAGAACACTCATAGTGGAGCACAAGGTTGTTTTTTTTTCCTGAAAAATTTCCTCCCTACACTTTATCCCAGGGAACCATTTATGTCCTTGGTCCTCAGGCTCTAATAGCTGTGGAACCACAGAACAGAACAAGGCAGCCAGCAGGGCCTGATACGGTGAGGCTATTGAGCTGGGCCTCATGTGGGTCTACACCATGGGGCTCATAGGAGTGGGGCCCAAACTGGGATGTTGGGGTCAAGATTCAAATGTGGCTCAAAGTCCCATCTTCCTCACAGTTCAAGAGAGGGATAATGGAGTCCTGGGTTCTAGGTCCATAACATGTCTCCATGGAAAAGAAGCCCAATTTCTAAGCTCTTCCCCATTGACAATTTGTGGCTCCGCAATTCCCACCTCTTCAATGACTGAAAGGAGCCATAGACAGGTGAAAACCTTCATTGCAAGTGAAACCCACTTGCCATTGTGTGTAGAGAGCTTCCCTCGCTGTGGTCCATCCCTGCAGGATATGAACCTGGTACAGGGAGTACTAAAGGGCGATGTCCCTTTAACTTAAGCTGGAGCAGCTCATGTGTTTACATCTGGAGGTTTCCTCTTTCAGTCGTTGGTATGTCAACCAAGATGGTGGCTATCAAATAAGGATACTCAGGAGAGGGTGGGGATAGTTTCTGAGAAGGGAAGGATCTTCTCTCCAACTCTAAATAACGCATATAATTGATGTGAGTGAGCAGGAGGAGCTGTGTGGTTATACCTGAGTTTGACACCCCTTCTCTTTATAGAGCGGCGGATGCACCTCGGGAGACCAGGCTGACCACAGCCGTGTGTCGGTAAGGCGCGGGTCGGAGGCGGCCGTGTGTCGGTAAGGCGCGGGTCGGAGGCGGCCGTGTGTCGGTAAGGCGCAGGTGTGAGGCGGCCGTGTGTCGGTAAGGCGCGGGTCGGAGGCAGCCGTGTGTCGGTAAGGCGCGGGTCGGAGGCGGCCGTGTGTCGGTAAGGCGCGGGTCGGAGGCGGCCGTGTGTCGGTAAGGCGCAGGTGTGAGGCAGCCGTGTGTCGGTAAGGCGCGGGTCGGAGGCGGCCGTGTGTCGGTAAGGCGCAGGTGTGAGGCGACCCTGTGTCGGTAAGGCGCGGGTCGGAGGCAGCATGTGTCGGTAAGGCGCGGGTCGGAGGCGGCCGTGTGTCGGTAAGGCGCGGGTCGGAGGCGGCCGTGTGTCGGTAAGGCGCAGGTGTGAGGCAGCCGTGTGTCGGTAAGGCGCGGGTCGGAGGCGGCCGTGTGTCGGTAAGGCGCAGGTGTGAGGCGGCCGTGTGTCGGTAAGGCGCGGGTCGGAGGCGGCCGTGTGTCTGTAAGGCGCGGGTCGGAGGCAGCCGTGTGTCGGTAAGGCGCGGGTCGGAGGCGGCCGTGTGTCGGTAAGGCGCGGGTCGGAGGCGGCCGTGTGTCGGTAAGGCGCAGGTGTGAGGCGGCCCTGTGTCGGTAAGGCGCGGGTCGGAGGCAGCGTGTGTCGGTAAGGCGCGGGTCGGAGGCGGCCGTGTGTTGGTAAGGCGCAGGTGTGAGGCGGCCGTGTGTCGGTAAGGCGCGGGTCGGAGGCGGCCGTGTGTCAGTAAGGCGCGGGTCGGAGGCAGCAGTGTGTCGGTAAGGCGCGGGTCGGAGTCGGCCGTGTGTCGGTAAGGTGCGGGTCGGAGGGAACCGTGTGTCGGTATGGCGCGGGTCGGAGGCGGCCGTGTGTCGGTATGGCACGGGTCAGAGGCGGCCGTGTGTCAGGAAGGCGCGGGTAGGAGGCAGCCGTGTGTCGGTAAGGCGCGGGTCCGAGGCGGCCGTGTGTCGGTAAGGCGCGGGTCGGAGGCAGCCGTGTGTCGGTAAGGCACGGGTCGGAGGCAGCCGTGTGTCGGTAAGGCGCGGGTCGGAGGCGGCCGTGTGTCAGTAAGGCACGGGTCGGAGGCAGCCGTGTGTCGGTAAGGCACGGGTTGGAGGCAGCCGTGTGTCGGTAAGGCACGGGTCGGAGGCGGCCGTGTGTCGGTAAGGCGCGGGTCGGAGGCAGCCGTGTGTCGGTAAGGCGCGGGTCGGAGGAGGCCGTGTGTCGGTAAGGCACGGGTTGGAGGCAGCCGTGTGTCGGTAAGGCACGGGTCGGAGGCGGCCGTGTGTCGGTAAGGTGCGGGTCGGAGGCGGCCGTGTGTCGGTAAGGCGCGGGTCGGAGGCGGCCGTGTGTCGGTGAGGCACGGGTCGGAGGTGGCCGTGTGTCGGTAAGGCGCGGGTCGGAAGCGGCCGTGTGTCGGTATGGCACGTGTCGGAGGCGGCGGTGTGTCGGTAAGGTGCGGGTCGGAGGCGGCCGTGTGTCGGTAAGGCGCAGGTCGGAGGCGGCGGTGTGTCGGTAAGGCGCGGGTCGGAGGTGGCCGTGTGTCGGTAAGGTGCGGGTCGGAGGTGGCCGTGTGTCGGTAAGGCGCGGGTCGGAGGCGGCCGTGTGTCGGTGAGGCACGGGTCGGAGGTGGCCGTGTGTCGGTAAGGTGCGGGTCGGAGGCTGTCCCTCAGGTAGGCCAGGCTCAAGTCAGGTCGGCCGTATAGGTCGTACTTGCAGCAGTGCGAATAACAAACATCTCAGTTTAGTGGCTGAACCGAAGGGGTTTTTTTTCAAGTCTTAGGTCAAACAGAAGGTTTTGCTCCACCCAAAATGCAATTTAACAAAGAAAATAAAATCTAAACAAACTTGAAAACCAAAAGTCATTTCAAATAAACAAATCAAAATGTTTTGTTCAGAAAATGGCATTTTTTCCCAGCTTAAACAATTCAGAGAATTTGACACAAATTAGGAATGTTTTGTAACAATCTCAACATGCATTCTTTGGAAAAGGGAAGTTTTGTCTTCAAAATTTTGGCCAGCTTTATTCAGAACCAACGCCTTAAACTACACAGTGAGACTGCTGGATGCTTTAGACCAAGAGCCATCATTTTAGATATTATTGGTGAGAACTTCAGAACTGCTGGAGGGATTTGGATGCTCAGTTCCTATTACAATCAATAGGATTTGGGTGCTGAACTCTCCGAGGCAGCTTTAAAAATCCCAATCCTAAAGATTTAATAACGTTTCAACTGTTTGGTAACGATGTCAGTAGAGGCCTCTATTCTCATTGTCCTTCTGCCACGCAAACCTGCAAGTCACTAAACTGAGTTTGTCTGTTACATGTATTCAAGACTAACCTCAGCCCCTGATCTGGGCCAGGCAGGTGACTTGGGTTCAGCGAGGGCTCTACACTGTACAGGATAGATGCAGACTATTGCAGGGTTCAGCACTAGTTAAACAGAGCTGAGCAGGGTGGGAAGGGCTGAGGATTTTCATCCTGCTTTAACAACAGGCTGCTTCATGGCTCCCCAAGCATCTCCATCCTAGCAGCAGGGCTGAGGCCTGGGACAGAAGCACAGAACTAAGCATCTCACATCAGCATGATGATGACCAGGGAAGCCAAGAACTGAGAGATTATTGGACTCGCAATGAAAACACAGACACAGCACAATGTAAAAGATATAGAGACACTTTCAGTGTCTAGGAAAGACACAGATCCTCTGCACATGGTGATCCTGGCTCCCAGTCATGAGCTCAGCCCAAGAAGTCCCCCTGCCTCTCAGTCTTTGTCTCATTTGAGTTTCATGAAACAGCAGAAACTCCCAGAGAAGTTAACTTTTGCCTTTGAGTCTCCACTTCTGAGCCTGAACAGGGCTCCAGGGAGTGACTCGCCAACTGTCCTTAGAGAACAGACAGGGATAAATCTTCTGCCCAGAGCACCAACCCTTTGCTGCCAGAGACACCCAGAGTCAGCCACAAAGCTCATAGGCAGTGAGCAAGAGGTTTGTGTTTATTGATATTCAGTCTCAGTGAGAACCATGAAAGGGCTCTTTGGTAGCTGATCATTTGGCATCCAGATACTACAGTGATTGGGGCATTAGTATTAGACAGACAGATTAGAGTGAAGCTTCAATGATAATTCCTTTTGCGACCAGCAGTTTCCTAAAGTTGGAAAGCAAACAATATCAGCTAAGCGAAAGCCACACTTCTCAGCACAGTAAGTTGACTGCTGTCATTCAGTCCCTGAGGTTTTTAAGGGATTGAATTTAACCATTTAAATGTGAATGGAAATGTCAGATTTTACTGTGAATTAAATCAGCCTCAAGGGCTTCTTTTCCATGGGTCCAGCTGATGAAGATGTCATCAATTTATTGCAATAGAGTAGGGGCTTTAGGGGATGAGAGCTGAGGAAGCATTGTTCTAAGTCAGCCATAAAAATGTACCCGCATGGCACCACAGTATGCCAACATTTTAATGGCTGATTTAAAAGAATGTGTCCTCAGCTCTTGTCTCTAACGCCTCTACTCTCTAAGGTGCCACAAGTACTGCTCGTTTTTTTTGTTGGTTTTTTTTGCTGATGCAAACTAACACGGTTACAACCCTGAAAAATATTCACAGAGTCATAGATCTAAGGCCAGAAGGGAACATTGTGATTAACTAGTGTGACCACTTGTATAACACAGGCCATAGAATTTTCCTAAAATAATTCCTAGAGCACATCTTTTAAAAACATCCAATCCTGATTTAAAAATTGTCAGTGATGGAGAATCCACCATGACCCTTGGTAAATTGTTCCAACAGTTAATTACTTTCACTCTTAAAAATGTGCACCTTATTTCCAGGCTGAATTTTTCTATCTTCAGCTTCCAGCCATTGCATTGTGTTATACCTTTCTCTGCTAGATTGCAGAGCCCATTATTAAATATTTTCCCCACGTAGATACTTAGAGACTGTAATCAAGTCAATCCCTAAACTTCTCTTTGTTAAGATAAATAGATTGAGCTCTTTGAACCTATCTCTGTAAGGCATGTTTTCTAATCCTCTAATCATTCTTGTGGGTCTTCCCTGAATCTTCTTCAATTTATCAACATCCTTCTTGAATTGTGGCACCAAAACTGACACCGTATTCTCGCACTAGTCACACCAGTGCCAAGAAGCAAATATGAAATTGCAGAACTACTAACTGTGGTATATATCCTATTGCATAAATCAGCCACTGTACCAGATAATTGGAGGATGGTTAATGTAATGCCATTAAAAAAAAAAAGGCTCCAGAGGTGATCCTGGCAATTAAAGACCGGTGAGCCTTACTTCAGTAAAGAACAGAATTATCAGACACATAGATGAACACACTGCACTGGGGAAGAGTCAACATGGCTTTTGTAAAGGACAATCTGATCAATCTATTATAATTCTTTGAGGGTGTCAACAAATGTGTGGACAAGGGTGATCCAGTCAATATAGTGTACTTGGACTTTCAGAAAGCCTTTGACAAGGTCCCTCACCAAAGGCAATTAAGCAACGTAGGTAGACATGTTATAAGAAAGAGGGCCCTCTCATGGAGCAGTAACTGGTTAAAATACAGGAAATAAAAGGTAGGAATACAAGGTCACTTTTCACAGTTGAGTGAGGTCAATAGAGGGGTCCCCCAGTGATTTGTACTGGGACCAGTGCTGTTCAACTTATTTATAAATGATCCAGAAAAAGGGGTAAGCAGTTATGTGGCAAAGTTTGCAGATGATACAAAATTACTCAAGATCGTTAAATCCAAAGCAGACTGGGAAGAGTTACAAAGGGAATTCACAAAATTTGGTGACCAGTCAGCTTAACTTCGGTATCCAGAAAAATAATGAAACAAATAATTAAGCAATCAATTTGCAAACATCTAGAAAATAATAAGGTAATAAGTAACAGTCAGCATGAATTTGTCAAGAACAAATAGTGTCGAACCAACCTGATAGCTTTCTTTGACAGGGTAACAAGTCTTGTGGATAGAGGGGAAGTGGTATATCTTGATTTTAGTAAGGCTTTTGATATTGTCTCACATGATCATCTCATAAAAAAATATGGAAATTCAACTTAGATTGATCTACTATAAGATAGGTGCATGACTTGTTGGAAAACCATTCCCAGAAAGTAATTATCAGTGGTTGACAGTCATGCTGGAAGGGGATATTGGGTGGGGTCCCACAGAGAACAGTTATGGGCCTGGTTCTGTTCAATATCTTCATCAGTGATTTAGATAACGGCATAGAAAGGACACATAAAGTTTACGGATGATATTATGCTGGGAGGGATTGCAAGTACTTTGGAGGATAAGATGAAAATTTAAAATGTTCAGGACAAACTTGAAAAATGGTCTGAAGTAAATAGGATGAAATTTTATAAGGATAAATACAAAGTATTCCTCTTGTGAAAGAACAATCCATTGCACACATACAAAATGGTAAAAGACTGCCTGGGAAGGAGCCCTGCGGAAAAGGATCTGGGGGTCATAGTGGATCACAAGCTAAATATGAGTCAACAGTGTAACATTGTTGCAAAAAAGCAAACATCATTCTCGGATTTGTTAACAGGAGTGTTATAAGGAAGACATGAGAAGTAATTCTTCCGCTCTCTTACAAGGAAGTGGGAGAAAAATTGTTGTTCTTAACCTCTCAGGATAGGATAAGACACAATGGGCTTAAATTGCAGCAGGGGCGGTTTAGGTTGGACATTAGGAAAAACTTCCTAACTATCAGGGTAGTTAAACACTGGAATAAATTGCCTAGAGAGGTTGTGGAATCTCCATCATTGGAGATTTTTAAAGAGCAGGTTAGAAAAAAACCTGTCAGGGATGGTCTAGATAATACTTAGTCTAGATAGTCTAGATAATCCAGGACATCTATGGTGGCATTCTTGGAAATGCTTCCAGTTCTGTGCGCAGGGCCAGGTAGGCAGGCAGAGCTTCAGCGTCTCAATGCGTGGATGAGACAATGGTGTAGAGAGGAGATGTTTAGATTTATTAGGAACTGGGGAAACTTTTGGGATGGGGGAGCGTATACAGGAGGGATGGGCTCCACCTAAACCAAAGTGGAACCAGACTGCTGGCACTAAACATTAAAAAGGTTGTAGAGCAGTTTTTAAACTAAGAGATGGGGAAAGCCGACTGCTGCAGAGGAGCATGTGGATCGGACAGAGACTTCTCTTAGAGGACAGTCTGACGACAGAGATTCTCTAGGTTTTAGTCAGGAGAAGAGGATGCAAGAGAATAAAGTATGGGCCAGATCACAAAAGAAACATTCTCATAAAAAAGAATCTGACACATCAAAAAAGGGCAGACAAATAAACAGTGACAAGTTTTTAAAGTGCTTGTACACAAATGCTAGAAATCTAACTAATAAGATGGGTGAACTAGAGTGCCTTGTGTTAAAGGAGGATATTGGTATAAAAGGCATCACAGAAACTTGGTGGGGTGAGGACAATTAATGGGACACAATCATTCTGAGGTACAAAATATATTGGAAGGACAGAACAGGTTGTGCGGTGGTGGGTGGGGAGGGGGAGAGTGGCACTATACGTGAAAGAAAATGTAGACTCAAATGAAGTAAAAATATAAAGTGTATCCACATATTCCATAGAATCTCTATGGATAGTAATCTCATGCTCTAATAAAGAATATAACAGTAAGGCTTTATTATCAACCACCTGACCAGGACAGTGATAGTGAAGATTCATAGATTCATAGACTCTGGGACTGGAAGGGACCTCGAGAGGTCATCGAGTTTAGTCCCCTGCCCTCATGGCAGGACCAAATACTGTCTAGACCATCCCAGATAGACATTTATCTAACCTACTCTTAAGTATCTCCAGAGATGGAGATTCCACAACCTCCCTAGGCAATCTGTTCCAGTGTTTAACTACCCTGACAGTTAGGAACTTTTTCCTAATGTCCAACTTAAATCTCCCTTGCTGCAGTTTAAGCCCATTGCTTCTTGTTCTATCCTTAGAGGCTAAGGTGAACAAGTTTTCTCCCTCCTCCTGATGACACCCTTTTAGATACCTGAAAACTGCTATCATGTCCCCTCTCAGTCTTCTCTTTTCCAAACTAAACAAACCCAATTCCTTCAGCCTTCCTTCATAGGTCATGTTCTCAAGACCTTTAATCATTCTTGTTGCTCTTCTCTAGACCCTCTCCAATTTCTCCACCTCTTTCTTGAAATGTGGTGCCCAGAACTGGACACAATATTCCAGTTGAGGCCTAACCAGCACAGAGTAGAGCGGTAGAATGACTTCTCGTGTCTTGTTTACAACACACCTGTTAATGCATCCCAGAATCACGTTTGCTTTTTTTGCAACAGTATCACACTGTTGACTCATATTTAGCTTGTGGTCCACTATGACCCCTAGATCTTTCTGCCATACTCCTTCCTATACAGTCTCTTCCCATTCTGTATGTGTGAAACTGATTGTTCCTTCCTAAGTGGAGCACTTTGCATTTGTCTTTATTGAACTTCATCCTGTTTACCTCAGACCATTTCTCCAATTTGTCCAGATCATTTTGAATTTTGACCCTGTCCTCCAAAGCAGTTGCAATCCCTCCCAGTTTGGTATCGTCTGCAAACTTAATAAGCGTACTTTCTATGCCAACATCTAAGTCGTTGATGAAGATATTGAACAGAGCCGATCCCAAAACAGACCCCTGCGGAACCCCACTTGTTACACCTTTCCAGCAGGATTGGGAGCCATTAACAACCACTCTCTGAGTATGGTTATCCAGCCAGTTATGCACCCACCGTATAGTAGCCCCATCTAAATTGTGTTTGCCTAGTTTATAGATAAGGATATCATGCGAGACCATATCAAATGCTTTACTAAAGTCTAGGTACACCACATCCACAGCTTCTCCCTTATCCACGAGGCTTGTTATCCTATCAAAGAAAGCTATCAGATTGGTTTGACAGGATTTGTTCTTTACAAATCCATGCTGGCTATTCCCTATCAATTTACCACCTTCCAAGTGTTTGCAGATGATTTCTTTAATTACTTGCTCCATTATCTTCCCTGGCACAGAAGTTAAACTAACTGGTCTGTAGTTTCCTGGGTTGTTTTTATTTCCCTTTTTATAGATGGGCACTATATTTGCCCTTTTCCAGTCTTCTGGAATCTCTCCTGTCTCCCATGATTTCCCAAAGATAATAGCTAGAGATTCAGATTCCTCCTCTATTAACTCCTTGAGTATTCTAGGATGCATTTCATCAGGCCCTGGTGACTTGCAGGCATCTAATTTTTCTAAGTGATTTTTAATTTGCTCTTCTTTTATTTTATCTTCTAAACCTACCCCTTTCCCATAAGCATTCACTATGTTAGACATTCCTTCAGACTTCTCAGTGAAGACTGAAACAAAGAAGTCATTAAGCATCTCTGCCATTTCCAAGTTTCCTGTTACTGTTCCCTTAGATGAAATGCTAAGGGAGATTAGAGAGGCTATCAAAATAAAGAACTCAATAATTGTGGGGGATTTCAATTAACCCCATATTGACTGGGAGCATGTCACCCTTCAGGATGAAATGCAGAGGCAAAATTTATCGATACTTTAAATGGCTGCTTCTTGGAGCCGCTGGTACAGGAACCCACAGGGGGAGAGGCAATTCTTGATTTAGTCCTGAGTGAAGCGCAGGATCTGGTCCAAGAGGTAACTATAACAGGACCGCTTGGAAATAGTGACCATAATATAATAACTTTTAACATTCCTGTGGTGGGAAGAACACCTCAACAGCTCAACACTGTGGCATTTAACTTCAGAAAGGGGAACTATGCAAAAACGAGGAGGTTAGTTAAATAGAAATTAAAAGATACAGTGACTAGAGTGAAATCCCTGCAAGCTGAATGGACACTTTTCAAAGACACTATAATAGAGGCTCAACTTAAATGTATACCCCAAATTAAAAAAAAACAGTAAAGGAACTAAAAAAGAGCCACCGAGGCTTAACAACCTTGTAAAAGAAGCAGTGCGAGATAAAAAGGCATCTTTTAAAAAGTGGAAGTCAAATCCTAGTGAGGTAAATAGAAAGGAACACAAACACTGCCAAATTAAGTGTAAAAATGTAATAAGACAAGCCAAAAAGGAGTTTGAAGAACAGCTAGCCAGAAACTCAAAAGTATAACAAAATTTATCTTAAGTACATCGGAAGGGGAAAGCCTGCTAAACAACCAGTGGGGCCCCTGGACGATTGAGATACAAAAGGAGCACTTAAAGACGATAAAGTCATTGCAGAGAAACTAAATAAATTCTTTGCTTCAGTCTTCACGGCTGAGGACGTTAGGGAGATTCCCAAACCTGAGCAGACTTATATAGGTGATAAATCTGAGGAACTGTCACAGATTGAATTGTCACTACAGGTGGTTTTGGAATCAATTGAGAAACTTAACAGTAACAAGTCGCTGGGATCAGATGGCATTCACTCAAGAGTTCTGAACTCAAATGTGAAATTGCAGAATTACTAACTATGGTTTGTAACCTGTCCTTTAAATTGTCTTCGGTATCCAATGACTGGAAGATAGCTAATGTAACGCCAATATTTAAAAAAGGCTCTAGAGGTGATCCTGGCAATTACAGACTGGTAAGTCTAACGTCAGTAACTGGCAAATTAGTTGAAACAATCATAAAAAATAAAATTGTCAGACACATAAAAGAACATAAATTGTTGTGCAAAAGTCAACATGGTTTCTGTAAAGGGAAATCGTGTCTTACTAACCTATTAGAGTTCTTTAAAGGGGTCAACAAACATGTGGACAAGGGGGATCCAGTGGACATAGTGTACTTAGATTTCCAGAAAGCCTTTGACAAGGTCCCTCACCAATGGCTCTTACGTAAATTAAGTTATCATGGGGTAAGAAAAGGTTCAGAGAAGGGCAACTAAAATTATTAGGGGTTGGAATGGGTCCCATATGAGGAGAGATTAAAGAGGCTAGGCCTTTTTACCTTGGAAAAGAGGAGACTAAAGGGGGGATATGATAGAGGTATATAAAATCATGAGTGATGTGGAGAAAGTGAAAAAGGAAAAGTTATTTACATGTTCCCATAATATAAGAACTAGGGGTCACCAAATGAAATTAATAAGCATCAGGTTTAAAACAAATAAAAGGAAGTTCTTCTTCACACCGCGCACAGTCGACCTGTGGAACTCCTTGCCTGAGGAGGTTGTGAAGGCTAGGACTATAACAGGGTTTAAAAGAAAACTGGATAAATTCATAGTGGTGAAGTCCATAAATGGCTCTTAGCCAGGATGGGTAAGAAATGGTGTCCCTAGCCACAGTTTGTCAGAGGGTGGAGATGGATGGCAGGAGAGAAATCACTTGATCATTACCTGTTAGATTCACATCCTCTGGGGAACCTGGCATTGACCACTGTCGGTAGACAGGATACTGGGCTGGATAGACCTTTGGTCTGACCCAGTATGGCTATTCTTATGTTCTTATGAATGCAGGGAATGGCACTAGATGACCTCACAAGGTCCCCTTCAGTCCTATGATTCTTTGACTTTGAAACGAAAATGGCAGATGAAATTCAATGTTAAAAAATGCAAAGTAGTGCACACTGGAAAACATAATCCCAACTATTTGTACAAAATGATGGGGTCTAAATTAGCTGTTACTATTAAAAAAATAATCTTAAAGTCATTCTGGATAGTTCTCTGGAAACATCCACTCAGTGTGCAGCAGCAGACAAAAATGCTAACACAGTGTTAGGAATCATTAGGAAAGGGATAGATAATAAAATAGAAAATATCTTAATGCCATTATATAAATCCATGATACACTCACACCTTGAGTACTATGTGCAGTTCTTGTCACCCTGTCTCAAAAAAAGATATATTGGAATGGGGAAAAAATACAGAAAAGGGCAACAAAATTTATTAGGAGTGTGGAACAGTTTCCATATGAGGAGAGATTCAAAAGACTAGAACTGTTGAGCTTTGAAAAGAGATGAATGAGGGAGGGTGAGTATGATAGAGGTCTATAAAATCATGAATGGTGTGGAGAAGTGAATAGGGAAATATTATGTACCCTTTCAGAGAACACAAGAAGCAGGGGTCACCCAATGAAATTAATAGGCAGCAGGTTTAAAACAAAAGGAAGTGCTTCTTTACACAACACACACCCTATGGAACTTGTTGCCATGGATGTTGTGAAGACCAGAAGTATAAACTAATTTTAAAAAGAACTAGCTAAATTCAGGGAGGATAGGTCCATCAATGGCTATTAATAAAGATGGTCAGGGATGCAACCCCATACTCTGGATGTCCCTAATCTCTGACTCTGCCCTGTTCTGTTCACTGCCATCTGGCACCAGCCACTGTCGGATGACAGGATACTGGGCTAGATGGACCATTGCTCTGACACAGTATGGTCATTCTAATGGTCAAATATACAGGTAAAATAACGTCTCTGCTCCTACTCAAGATTCCCATCTTTGTTCATCCCAGGATCGCATTAGCTCTCTTGGCCACAGCATCACACTGGGAGCTCATGTTCAACTGATTTCTTCATCACAACCCTGAAATCTTTATTAGAGTCACTGCTTCCTAGGACAGATTTTCGCATCCTCTAAGTATGGCCTATGCTCTTTGTTCCTAGATGTATTCATTTACTTTTAGCTGTATTCAAGCACATATTAATTGCTTGTGCCCAATTGATCCTTGCCCTCTATATGTCTGGCCCAATTCACTTTTAATACACCATGGAACAGCTTCAGCAGAACAGACTGAAGACACCCTGCCAGGCATACCCCATAGACCAGGAACTAGACCCTCTTACACTTGACCAGAGACTCAACTTCCTTTTCTACAGTGTGGAGAAGGAAGTATCAAATGCAGGCTTCCGACACTCTGAGTGAGATCTTTAACCACTTGGCTGAACACCATGTGGGGAACCCTGTCTACCTTTATGCTGGGTGGGTTCAGGCATGCCCTGACAGCACGTACTGGATTCAGCCCTTCAGGTGAAATGGGCAGAGAAACACCTAGTCTGAGGTCATACTGGGTCTGAGGTGTAAACCTGGATGCCTAGACTGAGGCGACTTCTCGGCCTGCTCACCATCTGGTTTTTAGATGCCCAGAGGACATTACCAGTGGAAAGTTAGGTACCTAGGCCCAGATGTTTAAAGGTATGTAGGTGCCTAATGGAATTTTCAAATGTACTTGCAATGAATTTTACACACCTAGAGATTTTTGAAAATCCCACCCGATGCCTAAATATATTTAAGAATATGCCCCCTGGCCCCGAAGGAGTGTAGCCATCTACAGCTTAAAGGAGCAGCTGAGTGCGGGGTTTGTGATTTCCAGTAGTGCACAGATACTGGACTGAAGTGCCTAAAATGACATTTAGGAGCCTAAGACCCTTTGTGAGTCAAGGCCTTAAGAACATAAGACTGGCCATATTGGGTCAGACCAATGGTTCATCTAGCTCAGTCTCCTGTCTTCTGACTGTGGCCTGTGCCAGGTGCTTCAAAGAGAATGAACAGAACAGGCAATCATCAGATGGTTCATCCCCTGCCATCCACTCCCAGCTTCTTAGTCAGTAAAATAACTAGAGAGGGCTTAAAATAAACACAAACAATAGGTCCATTGAATAAGATGCTGCCAATAAATTAGAGTCCCATGAACCTGCATTTTAAACATTGTAATTACATCGTGATGGCAAAGAAAGGGAAGGATCTTGTTATTTTACTGAGCTACCACATATGTCCTGCAGAGTAATAAATAAAATAAATAAAAATCTATCTTCTCTTTCTCTTTCCACAACCACTGCCCATTGGTCTTCCCTCTGCAGTGTACATCTACAGAAGAAATGTCCAACCAAACCATTGTGACTGAGTTCTTTCTCCTGGGATTTTCTGACATGCGGGAAGAGCAGATTTCACACTTCCTGGTGTTTCTAGTGATTTACTTGGCAGCCCTGGTGGGGAATCTTCTCATCATCACCATCATAGCCCTCAATCAGCACCTTTACACCCCCATGTGTTTTTTCCTGGGCAACTTATCCTTCCTAGACCTCTGCTACATCTCAGTCACTGTCCCCAAGTCCATGGCTGACTCCCTAACCAACAACAGACTCATCTCTTTCTCTGGATGTGTCACCCAAGTCTTTCTGGTTATAACTTTTGCAGGAGCAGAGCTGGCCTTTCTCACAGTGATGGCGTATGATCGCTACATTGCAATCTGCCACCCTCTGCATTACAAGGTGACTATGAACAGAGGTGCATGTGCCCAGATTGCAGTTGGTTCATGGATCAGCAGCATGATCTGCTCTGTATTACAAACAGCTAATACCTTTAGGTTACATTTCTGTGGGTCCAATGTTATCGCTCAATTTTTCTGTGATATCCCACAGTTGCTAAAGATCTCTTGCTCTGATACACACACTAATGTAATAGTCACGATTGCCCTTGGATCAGTTCTAGATGTGATCTGCTTTCTATTGATAATTGTGTCCTACATTCACATCTTCTCCACGGTGATGAGAATCCCCTCTGAGCAGGGCAGGTACAAAGCCTTCTCCACCTGCATCCCTCACCTGGTTGTTTTTTGTTTATTTATCAGTACAGCATCATTTACGTACATGAGGCCTAGGTCGATGTCTTCAACATCTCTAGACCTGATGGCTGCTGTGTTCTATTGTGTGGTGCCACCACTAATGAATCCAATCATTTACAGTCTAAGAAACAAAGAGATAAAAGGGTCTCTATTGAAAATGATAGGCAGGATATTTTTTTCTCAAGAGATATGAACTCTTCACACTGAAGTCTTAGTGTCCACCTGGAATAAAGCATTCCCATCCTCCACCTTATGTAATGGGTCAAGCTGACTTTGTTTGACGACCAGCCTATGTTCATGTTAGGATCAGAACCTGACATTTTGCATTTTCTGATTTTGGCTGAGATTTTTCAAAATCTGAAAGAAATATGGTAAAAAAATTAAAACATCTACGTTTCTCAGGAGCCAAAGTCCCATTTTCAAACAAGACTCAGGCACTTCTGAAAATTTTACTCTTAGGTGCTCAAATCCCAAAGAATTTTCAATAAAATGTGGAAATCTTATTATGTTTTGGCCCCTTTGAAAATCTCAGGAAGAGCTAATTGTAATTTTTCCATTTTGTAGTTTGAAATATCCACTTAAAATTAACTTTTTTATTTCAAAATGTCATTTCAAAAATTTTAAAAATTGAAATATTTTGAATGGTCATTTTGACTTAAAATGTCATTTTAATGTTGTTTTACATCAAACCAACAATTCGTAATGATTAATTTCATTGTTGTTTTGTAGCTGTGTTGGTCCCAGGATATGAAAGAGACAAGGTGGGTGAGGTAATATCTTTTATTGGATCAACTTTTATTGGTGGAAGAGACAAGTTTCCAGGCTATCTGAAGAAGAAATGTGTAGTTCGATTCCTTCTTCCTAAGCAACTGTAGTGCATCATGAGAGTCTAGCAGCTGTAATGCATCATGGGTGGGGGGGATGTAGTCTGGCTAGAGAGTCCAGCCCATAAAGAAGAATATGACCACAAAGTAAGCAAACTACATTTCCCATGGGACACTGAGGGGGCATTTCCAAGTAGACAGATTCACTTTTCACCTGAAAGTTTCAAATTTTCAGACAAAAAGTGTTGGTTTTCCAGAGGTAGCAGGCAATTTTTACAAAAACTTCCGCGTAGTTGAAAACTGAATTTTCCATCAAAAAACAAATTTGACAAAAAAATTTCCAACAGTTTTACTTGTGACAGCAGCACGAAGAGACATTGACCAGAAGGTTTGGTGCTCCATTACCTGCCCTCAGCCAGAATAACCATGGGAAAGCATTAGTCCTCTACCTCATCCATGCATCCAGAGGAGATTGGGGATTGTGCAAACAAAATTCACTAGTTTCTTCTCTTGCTGATAATCAGACAGGAGCCATGGACGTTGGAGAATGGTTTCTCCTGTCACCCACAAATGGGTTCCTGCACGGCAGGACTGGCACACATTGGCAAGGAGCAGGAAGATGTGGAAGAAATGTGTCTATCCCCAATCTCTACTTTTACATGTTCTTTTGAAATTTTGTTCAAAAATAGTGTTGAAGTTTTCAAAAGTTCCTAAGGGATTTAGGCACCCAACTCACACAGTGTTTCAGTGGGAGTTGTGCACTCCCGATTCCATGGAAAATTACAGCTCTCTGCCTCTTGGGCTGCTGATCTGGCTGTTTGATGAAGAAAGAAAACGGAACAGGCAGCGGAGGGGGCTTGGAAGAAAGCCCTTTGTCCTCAGAAGCAGGTCATTCAGTGTTATCAGTGTATAGTCTGCAGCCTATAAAATGTCTTGTTCCGGCCCTGAGTGTAAAATATGCTGCATACAATTTCCTCCATAAGCCCACAGAGCCAAATCCATTCCTGGTGTAACTCCCTGCAACCCAGTGGACTCTCACCAGATGAATTTGGCCCAATCTCAAGTGTTTTTCTACTGAATCCTCTGCAATGCCTACTGAGGATAATCACAGCTCCCAATGGGAGCTGTGCCAGGGAATTTTCCACATGCCCTGCATGCTCTGTTTCCTATTGACACCTGAATCCCTGGGCTGACATTACAGCCTTTGCAAACTCTGCAGAATTTAAACACCTGGACATGAATGAGAAGAGACTGTGCCTGAAAAAGTGCCCTGAGGAACGATAACATGTCCTGATATAAACCTCCACTGGGTAATGGAGGAGATGAGGAGCCAAATGTGGAAAACTATCTAAAGTTTTAGTATTTAGAAACCTAAATATTCAGCTAGGTTCCCACTGGGGTCCTCAGATGTGCCTATCTCCCATTGATTTCATGATTTCCACTCATCTGAGCTGTCACTAATTATCTCCAACTGGAAAGTCTTCTGAAGGACCAGTCAGACAGCTCTGACCTGTGATGCCCATCTGGACAGTGCAAAGGGGAGTTCAGTCTCCAGAACACATTCATGACCTGCATCTCCACAGAGATTGTGCCAACGAGCAATGGGGACATTATCATCCAGCTAGTGGTGGGTTTTGTAGTGATAGAGCAGATCCAGGACCACAGATCCAAAAGCTCCTTTCTTGAACGTTGAGGAATTTGGGATCCTGGCGTGAATTAGAGTCTTGGTTGGGGCCCATCTCTGCCTTTCTGTCATGTGGATAATTCCTGCTAAGGGGAATGTTTCGTCTCTCAGCCCGAGTACGCTCAGATGCTATACCCCAGCTATACCCCAGTCTCCTTCCCATTGGCTCTCCATGAGTTCTGGTTACAGCTGGTTGGGAATTCTCCACTGGAACGATTTCCTAATATAAAATTCCCTTCACAAAATCAAAATTTTCCATGAGAATATTGAGGTGTTCCTTTGTGCTGAAGGAGCCTGCTAGAGCTCTGCTTCATTCTGTGTCCAGTTCCAGCTGTCTGAGCATAACAACAAGAGCTTCTCAATGTGCACGTTCTTCCCAAATTCTCCATGTGGGAAGCTCAGCCCTTATAGGCCCAGTCCCCAATACCCTCAAAAAATTTCAGAATAGGAAAATACAATTGATTTTCCATCAGGAAAATTGCAATGACAGCTCCCTCCCTGCCTGCCTAGGAGGTGCTTGCCGACGTTCACGTTTACCCTGTAGCCAGAAAGTGAAATTAGCAAGAACCTTCCAGGTGGGCTGCTGGAGGCTGAGCTCCCTGGTTCTCTGCCTCTGCCCAGCCAGGCAGCTGGGCAGTGTATGTTTGTGCCACTGAATGGCCGCGTGGCCGTTTGTGTGGGAGTGAGGAGAGCCAGTGGGGCCATATAGAGAACAGGCTACAGTGCAGTAGATGCAACTGATCTGCCGCAGATGTTCCAGTCCCAGTTGTGGGCAGGAGTGAGCGGTCACGTGGATCAGCACTAGGCAAGAGGAGATGAGCAGCACAGGGAAAGCGAGGATCCCTGATCCTATAGTAACAGGAGGCTTCAGCCCCATAGCTACTCCTGCACAGCAGCACGAATGAGATAGAAGAACTAAGAATCTCCAGAGCATGGTCCAAGCCAGAATCAGATTTAAGGACCATCTCCTCAGACAAGTCCGTTCGCTGCCTTTCGCCCTCTGTTATGTTGCACACATATGAGTGAAGCAGCTGTGGGACTGGTGCTTGCTGTATGGTAGATACACCAGAGATCGTGAATGTGGAGTACAGGCCACATGCGCGGGGGAGATCAACAGAAAACAAAGGGTGCCCTCGCTCAATATGTAGGGAAAATGTGTGTCTTCTCAGCATGCCTGGGGTTAGCACCTAGGGATCCTGCCTCCAACCACTGAAATCAGTTCACTCGGCTTGCTGCTTCTTCGTCTATTCTCTTCCTTTAGTTTGCCAACACTGCAGAAAGGCCCAGGTAGGGAAGCCTGGGTCTGAGCTGGGCAGGGCTTCAGAGGTGAGTCCTGGAAGCCCCCAGAAAATGGACGTGGTCATGTCTTCTTCTTCCTGGAAGTGAAATGCAAAGTCTGCTGCACACAGCCCAGCTGCAGAGACTAGTGTGCCAGAGTTAGGGTGACCAGTCAGCAAGTGTGAAAAATCGGGTAATAGGAGCCTGTATAAGAAAAGGACTGCAAAACTGGGACTGTCCCTATCCAGTTGGGACATCTGGTCACCCTAGTCAAAGTAGTCCCTTGTCCCATGTTTAATCTCCCCAGCTGAGGGTTTCCCACATCCCAGGGAGTGCCCTAACCACTGACTATAGGCGAAAAGGGAGGCTTCTCCTGGCCTGATTCCTTCTGACAGGAAATGGCTTAAGGTGCCTAAGCCAGCTGACTCCAGGAGAGGGGCTTCCAGCTGTGGATCTCCAACAGAGATAGAGGCGTCCCTGCAGCCTGGACTTAGGTGCTGAGCTGCCTGATGACATGGACGCTGGCACTACATCCTTTCTCAGTCAATGTTGTCAATGCTGATCCTTCCCTCTGCCCCATTCATCAGTGGTGGGGTCTAAAATATCTGACACACTAGGACCCAGAATCCGAGATGCAGGCCACAAGCTGAAATTGCCCTAGGGCCACAGACTCTGGGAGCTCATCCCAGGAATCACAGGCTCCCAGCTTCAAGGTAGGGAGCTTGGAAGCCCTGACACCCCTGCCTCGAGCCAGGGCTCTCAGGGCTCCCAGGCTTCCTCCTGCAGAGCCGGGAGCTGAGCCCCGGTTAGAGACAGGGCTCCAGGGCTCCCAGGCTTCCCGCCGCAGAGCCAGGGGCTGAGCCTCAGTTAGAGACAGGGCTCCAGGGCTCCCAGGCTTCCTGCTGCCGAGCCGGGAGCTGAGCCCCGGTTAGAGACAGGGCTCCAGGGCTCCCAGGCTTCCCACTGCAGAGCCGGGAGCTGAGCCCTGGTTAGAGACAGGGCTCCAGGGCTCCCAGGCTTCCTGCTGCAGAGCTGGGAGCTGAGCCCTGGTTAGAGACAGGGCTCCAGGGCTTTCAGTCTCCTGCCTCAATGTGCAGCAGCAGTCGAAACAGCCTGCAGAATTTTAGGAACCATTGTGAAAGGGAGAGATAAAAAAACAGCAAATACCAGAATGTCACTCTATGAATCCATGGTAGGCCCACACCTCCAATGCTGTATGCAATTCTGTTCACCTCCCTCAAAAAAAAATATTAGAATTGGAAAAGGTACAAAGAAGAGCAACAGAAATGATTAGGGGTATGGAACAGCTTCCATATGAGGAGGGATTAAAAAGACTGGGACTGTTCAGCTTAGAAAAGAGGCTATTAAAGGGGGATATGATGTAAGAAATGTCTATAAAATTATTGCGGTATGGAGAAACTGAACAGGGAAGTATTATTTACCCCTGCACATAACACAAAAACCAGGAGTCATGCAATTAAATTAATATACTGCAGATTTAAAACAAGCAAAACAAAGTACTTCTTCACACAACACACAGTTAACATGTGGAACTCATTGCCAGGGGATGTTGTGGAGGCCAAAAGTACAAATGGGTTAAAAAAAGAACTAGATAAGTTCCTGGAGGATAGGTCCATCAATGGGTATATCCCTGATGGTCAGGGAAGTGACCCCATGCTCTGGATCTCCATAAACCTCCAACTGCCAGTAGCTGGGATTGGACAACAGGGGGTAGATCCCTTGAAAATGTCCTGTTGTGTTAATTCCTTCTGATGCATCTGGCATTGGCCACTGTTGGAAGACAGATCACTGCACTAGATGGACCATTGATCTGCCCCAGTATAGCCGTTCTTATGTTCTCATGTGTGTTTGCTCATAAGCTCAGGGTCTAACTGTTGGCTGGATTTGGGGTTGGGAAGGAATTTTCTCCCAGGTAGGACTGGCAGGGGTGTTGGGTGTTTTTCACCTTCCTCTGCAGTGTGGCAATTCTCTGCTGTTGCAGAGATCTGGGGTATTGGTGGCACCTTGGTCACTCTTGTTCTCTGCCTGTGGCACACAATGGTTTAGTCTCCCAAAGACTGAAATACTGAGTTTAACTAAGTCATTTGACTCAATGCAGGGGTATGTGGGTGAAGATTATTGGGCTACGATATACAGGAGATCAAAGTGGATTATCTAATGGTCCATTCTGGACTTAAACTCTATGAATCTGTGAAGACTGGATCATTGCTTTCAGAGATGACTTAGGGTCACCTGGGGCCCTGGGCCGGAGCAAGTGGAGGGGCCCCAGCACTGGAACCATGACCCCGTTCCATCCCTTCCATCCATGGCCCCACCCTGTTCCACCCCTTTCCCCATGGCTCCGACTCCTACTCGTTCCTTTCCAGGAGCATCCCCCCGCCCCCCGCTGCAGCCATGAGACTGGAGAAGCTCTGTGCCAGTGTCACGACGGGGAGCGAGAGTTCCTCAGGACCACAGCAGGGAGGGGATTTTTCCAGGGGCTCCAAATTGGTCGTAATCTGCCACTGATTGCTTTCACAATATATTTAAATTGTATCCAAACCCCTGTTATATAGTATATATATATATATATAACCCTGTATATATATGGTGAAAGTTGGAATATGCCCAATTTGTGGTTGCCTATACAGCCCCTCATGCATCAATGTTGTGCCCTGTATGAGGAAGGGGTCCTGGCAAGTCAGGCTTTAATGGAAACAGCACAATACAAACTACCCCCATTGCTCAAGTGTAATTGAAGATGCAATTTACAACTGGCTTTAGATCATAGTTGACAGAACTGCATCTGACTTTCCAGGGTGGTGTCTCCACAGGACTAAGGGAAATACAATTCAATAGGTATAAATGACACTGAGTATACACTTTGGGACAGATTGCCACAGATTTGACCACCTTTCATCATGTTGGATTTTAATGGGACTGCCTATGGGAAAAGGAAATTCTCAACATGAATAATGGTGTCAGACTCTGTTGGTTAGTGTATAAAAAGAGATACATCTTCACAACATCATAGCACTGTACTCCGTACACCATTCACACTCCGTGCTCAGTAAAGAGAACTGTCAGAACCTGAAAAACAGTAGCACCTACGTCTGGTTAAACATTTTCTATCAAAAGATTTATGATGGCAAATTGGACTTTTTACTAAATGCTTTTCTTTTTTATAAAGTGTCTAATTTTCTCAAGATAACTGATTTTTCACTGGAAAACTGAAATCCGATAACCAAAAATTTTGAGCAAAAAAAATGAGATTTTCTAAAGTTTTTAGCAGATTTGACCCAAAAAAATTGAGTTTGGGATTTTAAACAAGCAAACAAACAAAACTGTTATGAAGTTTTCTATGAAAAGTCTAAATTTTTCATGAGGAAATTATACACACACACACACACATACACAAACACACGACAGTTTGGGGCCAGCGCTAGTATCAGATAAAAGAGACAAAATTGGTAGGTGCCATCACAAGCAGAGGAATGTGAGTTTTGATACATCCTGAAGCTACCAATCAGTTCCCATTCACATCTAGTTATCTATATACCATATACTAACCACTAGGCTGCAGAGTTATTCTTTCCTCTCTCGCTCGCTCTGTCACCCAATGACTCCTTGTGTATTTATCTAAAGTGTAACAGGTTCCATGGGAGAGACTGGGGAAGCTCCACACCAGAATACTCCACAGCTCAGGGGTTAGATACTCCGTGGTTAGGACACAAACCCAGATTTTGAATGGGAATAGATCCAATGGGTGGTCTGTGAGCACACCTACCGAACAGGTCCCACACATGAGTTAGGCACACAAACCCCTATCTTTCCCAGGTTGGTGAATTGCTCTGAGGCTGAGGTGGGAGACAGGTGTCTGGTCACCTAGAGTGTAGCTGTAGTTTTATGTTAGGTTTAATATAATTAAAAGACACCTCTCCAAGGCCC
Organism: Gopherus flavomarginatus; assembly: GCF_025201925.1. Taxonomy (NCBI): domain Eukaryota; kingdom Metazoa; phylum Chordata; order Testudines; family Testudinidae; genus Gopherus; species Gopherus flavomarginatus. The sequence goes on along the minus strand of NW_026115061.1, from coordinate 5,781,730 downwards.
GAGGTGCCATAACACGTCATTACTAACACAATACAATCCCAGTTGCATTAAAAGAATCATTTCAGCAGGAACTCAGTCCTCCAGAGAGCTACAGAGCTCTTTTCCACCCCTTCATCACTGTGGAAAGCAAACCTTCAGATGTCTCAGAAAACCCAGTCAAAGAGATAACACATTGGCCTTCCGAATACATGACAAACTACTGAAACACCCATGTAACCAATCATTTCCCTTCCCTGGAAAAAGGGGAAAAAACATCCGAAAGCCAAATTGACCACCTGATAAAACCAAACAAAATCCAGACAAGCCAACTGTTACAATCTGGCCCGGTACCCAGTTATACAGGCATCCATCTCGTGAAAGCAGACCCAGTCACTGTGTGCCATGTACTTCCAAGGTAATTGCACCTGGATAGAGTCTCATCGTCACTAGCTCTGGGGCTCTTGGAAACACTGCCACTCTCAGTCTTCTGGTCTGATGCTCTTCCTTTGGCCATTGGAGGCCACCGTCTAGCTCCTTAGAGCTCAAGACCAATGTCTGAGTTTCCCCAAGCTCCTAGACACCTACACACACTCTACCAGAGCTTCACCTAGGCTAGGATTCTAATTGAATCCCTGTAAGAACTTTTTGAGATGAAGGCAAGGAACACGGGTTTAGCAAAGGGATTTCTTAACCACAGAAACTTTATGCATTGAGCCATCGAGAGTTACAGATCTTCAGAAACAAAACAGACCTGAGATACCCCTTCTCCTAGTCTGATCTCATCCATTCTGTAAGTCCGAGGTTGCAGGCTGAGAAGAATCCGTCCTGCCTTCTTGCTCCTGCAAGTTCTTCCTACGTGTGGGCATGGCCAGCCCCTCTCTGCACAGAGCGGAACCACACTGTTAAGTAGGCCCCCGTCTCTGTGCCAGGGATTCAAACTGTGAAGGTCCATCTCTGACATTCATGCCTCTGGGCCCCCTGTATGGAAGAATCATTGTCCCTGTCAGGGGAGGAAGTAGCAGAGAGACAACAAAAATTGATGGCCCCAGACTCTAGTCTTGATGCATCTCCATGATGGTGTCAAGCACCTTTCCCAGGCAGGGCAGCTTTCTGGATCGCAGCACAACAGGCTGCCATGAGCCAGGCCAGACTTGTGCTGTCAGCGTGCCAATATTTCTACACATACTACAACAGAGTTCACAGTTTGTCACACAAGCCAACAATTAACCAAAAACCATGGCATCCCAAGCAGAATTACGCCCCCCAAAAGGAGAAGACACAGAGTTCATGAAGTTCACTAGGGACATGATTATGACTACTCATTTGAGGTGGAAGGTGCTCAGAGAGTGTGGTGTTGAGTGGCAGTACAAAAAACATGATAGGTCGAGTATGAAGTTATTTACACTGCTGTAAATCTACAGTAACTCCATTGACTGGAGTGGTGGGGTTTGCATTTTTATCAGTCTAAACACACCTTTCTGCATAAGCGGATTGCAAAGCATGTTCTCATGGAGACAATAATGTCATCGGAGGATTACATTTATACAGAAACATGGAATGAAATCACAACCAAAGGGAAAAAAATGGACAGTTTATTTCTAGTGAATGTCCTCAATGCTATCAATTTCCTCAATGCAGCTTTGATCTCCTTGTTCCTCATGCTGTAGATGATCGGATTCATTACTGCTGGCAGCACGGAATAGAGAACAGCCACCACGAGATCCAGACCTGATGTTGAGCTGGAGGTGGGATTACTGTAGGCAAAGGTGGCAGTGCAAAAGAACAAGGACACCACGGTGAGATGAGGCAGGCAGGTGGAGAAGGCTTTATGCTGGCCCCCCTCAGAGGGGATTCTCAGCACTGTTTTGAAGATCTGAACATAAGACACAATTATAAAAACAAAGCAGCTTAAGCCTAAGCACACACTAAAAGCAATAGCCCCAGTTTCACTGAGGTACAAGTCAGAGCAGGCGAGCTTGAGGAGCTGGGGGATTTCACAGAAGAACTGATCCACCACGTTTCCTCCACAGAAGGATATTGCAAACGTGATTCCAGTGTGCAGCACAGAGTAGAGAAAAACACTGATCCAGACACCAGCTGCCATTTGGACACAAGCTCTCCTGTTCATCACTCTCTCATAGTGCAACGGTTGGCAGATGGCGACATATCGGTCGTACGCCATGACGGTCAATAAAACAAGATCAGCTGAAACAAAAAAGACAAAGAGAAAGACTTGGGCAACACATCCAGAATAAGAAATTGACCTGATGTTCATGAGGGAATTGGCCATGGATTTGGGGACAGTGACAGAGATGGAGCCGATGTCTAGGATGGACAAATTCATCAGGAAGAAGTACATGGGGGTGTGAAGATGGTGGTTGAGGACAACAACTATGATGATGAGAAGATTCCCCATCAGGGCTGCTAGGTAAATCACTAGAAACATGGTGAAGTGTAAAATCTGCAGCTCCCGAACATCAGAGAATCCCAGGAGAAGGAACTCGGTCACGGTGGTTTGGTTGGACATTTTCTTCCTCAGTACATCATGTGATGGCTGTGGAGGGAAGGAGAAGGGCAATGGTCAGGATTAGAGTGACAGAGGAATTGATCCTGATTCTCTTTCTCTAATATCTTATAATGTGAATGTCAGGGGTGCACAGCACTCTTCACTTCCGTCGATGAGGAGTCACGAGTGCTCCTCATGCATCAGTCAGAGCACTAATCAGGTGCATTATCACATTAGTGAAAACTGGATTATTTCACTTAAAGTCAATGGATTTGGGTCAGTTTACACCATCTGAGGATCTGTCCTTAGATAAAATGCAGTGTGAAAGATGGGACAAAGTGCAATCCAAATCCAACAATTCTAGCCAAGGTGGTTCCCTATTGTGACAAACAGCAAGCCCACAACTTGGGCATGAAACTAACATACTAAAATGACAACTTAGCCTGATTCCCACTTCCTAGAGAAATACGACATCAATTCATGCAGCTTTCTACGTGGCAGCTCATCTGTGATGATTCCTCCACATATACGGCCTGCTACCTATTTACAGATTGATCCATGGCACCAATTCTAGCTGCACTTCCATCTCTGTGTGAGCATGGGCCAGGAGCGTCCCTCAGTTTCTGCTAGGTTGTATTATTTCCCTTTTTGACTTTCTGTCTCTGCTGGGCAGGTCAGTGGCAGTCAGGAGACTTGGATTCTGTTCTTGGTTCTGCCAGTGACCTTGGGCCAGTCACTTCCCTTCCCTGTGCCTCTGTTTCCCCTGCCTCCCTTTCTCTGCCTTGTCCATTAAGACTGGAAGCTTTTAGGGTGGTGGACTGTGTCTTACTATGTGTATGTTCTGTGCATCTCTCAACAGCACTGCCATTTAAGTGGCAGCAGTATAGGACTGCAGATATGGTGCTAGAGCAGAAGATTTGAGTTCTAATCTCATTGACCTTCTCTCTGTCCTTGGGCAGAGTCAAGATAGAAAGGTTTTGTCTGGGGGCTTCAACTCTCATGGTTCTTAAAATATATTCTGTGGGCTGTCAACCTTGCTTTATTCAGTTTAACCATCCTGGAGCTATCCCTTTGGAACAGCTTCAATAGAGCGAATGGATTTGAAATTGTGATATTAGTGGAAAATCTTAATGTTTCCCCCCTTGGTGCAAAGCTGTTTCCCTTTCCAGGTAGACAGACATTTTCTGCTTTAATTATTGCAAAGGCAAATTGGGTTTTCAACTGAACATATTTTCATGGAAAGTCTCTGCTATCCTCGATATATATTTTGTTTTTCCAAGGACAGCAGAGGCTATTTTTTTTCAGTTTTCAACAGATTTTAGTTAAAATTGTTTTCTTCTCAGTTGCCACAAGGAAACAAAGGTTTGAGTTTTCACAATATTTATGAACAGTCCATTTTTGCTGCTGAAAAAAACAAATAAAAAACTCTGACTGGTTCTAGGCATTTGATTAAATAGATAGTAAAACTCTTCATGAGTGCCAATTGTCATGCATATTTATGTTCTCACATGTGCCCTGTATATCAATGCCCTAACATTTTTAATTGAAATAGGAAACTTACAGTGCTGGTCATTGTGGACTTTTCCTCAACTTGTGATGCATTTGATCCTCCTCTGTTAGAGAGATAATGTTCAAATAATCCTGTCTGTCTGTCATGTCCCCATCACCATATTATCCAGAAGCTGTTTCCTGAGTTGCCGGTCTCTCTGCAGTTCCTGGCAGACAGCAGACTCCACAGATGCATGGTCCCTGCTTCCCGCCTTGGACAGGTTTGGCTAAGAGGTGATGGACTAAATGGGATCAGAGACTGAAAGCCCCTCTCAGCTCTACAGCTGATCCTGGTTTGTGCAGGCACCAGATATGGTCACAATGTAGGATGTCCCTGTTCTGGGGCTAAATAGTTGAATCTGGTCTCCAGGGCTGTGAGCCCAACTCTGATCTCACCTCTGGAGCAAACCACCCTGACAACCTGTCCTAGATGAACCTAACCTCAGGTAACCAGCACCCTCCCTGGATCTCACACAATGGCAGCATCCCTGAAAGGATCCTTGGTTAAAAATAAGGGAGAGCTGAGGTTCAAAGGCTGTTCCAAAGGGGTTGCAGAATAAAATATATATTTATAGTACAGACATGTGACCTACAATTGCTGAGAGCCTAGTGGCACCAGAAGCTCAGCTGGTCTGAAATAGCCTGTTCCTTCATTAACTTCACATAATTACCTCTGGGTGAGCAGAGATTTCCCCCCCTTCCCTTTTCTCCTGCATTGCATCAGCATCTCATAGACTCATAGACTCTAGGACTGGAAGGGACCTCGAGAGGTCATCGAGTCCAGTCCCCTGCCCTCATGGCAGGACCAAATACTGTCTAGATCATCCCTAATAGACATTTATCTAACCTACTCTTAAATATCTCCAGAGATGGAGATTCCACAACTTCCCTAGGCAATCTATTCCAGTGTTTAACTATCCTGACAGTTAGGAACTTTTTCCTAATGTCCAACCTAAATCTCCCTTGCTGCAGTTTAAGCCCATTGCTTCTTGTTCTATCATTGGAGGCTAAGGTGAACAAGTTTTCTCCCTCCTCCTGATGACACCCTTTTAGATACCTGAAAACTGCTATCATGTCCCCTCTCGGTCTTCTCTTTTCCAAACTAAACAAACCCAATTCCTTCAGCCTTCCTTCATAGATAATGTTCTCAAGACCTTTAATCATTCTCGTTGCTCTTCTCTGGACCTTCTCCAGTTTCTCCACATCTTTCTTGAAATGCGGTGCCCAGAACTGGACACAATACTCCAGTTGAGGCCTAACCAGCGCAGAGTAAAGCAGAAGAATGACTTCTCATGTCTTGTTTACAACACATCTGTTAATGCATCCCAGAATCTCTTGGAGTACAGCCACCAGGGGAACCCATAGCTCAGGTTTGCTGAGCTGATTGAAGAGGTACCCAAAGCAAACACTACAAACTAAGAACCACGTCCACACTGGTGTAGTTAGGGCTATTTTTGCCAACTGGGGATCTGACCCTTTAATTTCAATGGAGCAATGGTTGATTTACACCAGCTGGGGATCTAGCCTGTTACACAGTTTCAAATTCATATTCTTTGCCTGTGAGTTTTTAAAACAAAGACGAGAAAAAAAGTTCTGAACCCATTTGCACTTTCTTAGTTCTCTGTTCCATGGGATTAATTGCAAGTGTGCAACTTTTAATATTAAAGTGCAATTCATTCCCACTAAGGACAGAACTTTGGAAGAATTCACTGTTGCTAAGATTTTCTGTATCAGAGCTTTCACTTCTATTGAAATGAATGGCCCAATTGTCTTCCTTTCTTTCTCTCTTTCTTTCTTTGCAATTACATTTTTTTTCTTACTGAATTCAACACTGTAATAAAAGGCTCATTAGGCTGCAGGTGCAAAGCTGCATGACATTTAAAAATGTTTAATTCCCATTGGTTGTAGGTATGTCAGGGAGAGTGACGTCAGCTGGTGTAAATTGGCATAGTGCTATGGAGCTGAGCCACTTTACATGAGGTGAATGTCTATACTGTGGGCCTAGTTTGATGCTTTTTCCTCCATTTAACAGCACAATCCCGTTTTAATGCTCATGGAATATTCCAGGATCATGGTTTATAGACAGACATCTGGAAGATGGGTACTCAGCCATTATACATTATAGTGACGCAGCAGTTCTAGGATAGCTAAAGTTGTGTTGTGACGACCATTTAAAAGTCAGCTTTCTAAGGCCTCTAATATTGACATGCTTAGTCAGATTCCTTTGAGAATTGGTGTGCTTCTGGAAGGTGCAGGGTGGGGTTAGTAAATTGAATTACTGGTCATTTGAGCAAGGGGTTATGGAAAGAGAAGCCAGGAAAAAATAGATATTTTTTTTCAGGAAGTCATTTGAGCCAGGGGTTGCAGAGATAAAAAGGGTTTTTCTAGGTGGGTTTTTTTGTGCAATGCTAGAGCTCAAACTATTGATGTGATGAGGGTCAGAAAGGTCTCAGTTTGTCAGCTTCATTCACTCTGTCTTCAGGGGACCCAGACTGAATTTAAGAAAATGTTCACTTTTTACAGTGTGTGCGCACCAATATGGAAAAGCAGCCAGAGTTTTTTCATTCCAGCCCTTTTATATGCTTTGAACCTTAAACTTTGTAAGTGCTTTAAAATCCGAACAGCCACTCAGATAGCTTTGAAGTCTGGTTGGCCTCATGGGGTCGCAGGGTAGTGCTAGTGATCCAAATCTGGAGTCATTTGACAAAGGCGTTTCCTGAGTTATAGCCAGTGGTGCAAGTAGAAATCATTTCTTGCCAGTACTGCACTCATGGGAGGGACACAAAGCGAGGCATGTGACCTCCTCATGTGACTCCTCCCCATCCCCAGCCCAGGGCCCTGAGGCTCTTCCCATCTCCTTTGAAACCTCCCTTTGTATATACCAACATCAACATGCTTAACTACTCACTTTCCCCCCACATATGTAGTATTCAGTCAGTTTATATGGAACATGGGAATGGAGTGAGGAGCCATTTCAGGGACTTATTAAAAGACAAATTTTAAGTAGAACTGTACCCTAAACTGCTTCACAGTATTTTACCTAAACATTGCATTTCAATTGGGGATTCAACTTCCTTTATAGGAACAGAACAGACTCCTGAAACTCTTACCAGTCCACAAAAGTGGTCCACAGTCATGCAAATAGTTTGACTGTCTTCAATGGGATTGATAAAATGATTAAGGCATTAAAGGATTAGATTCTAGGTTTGTAAATTGTTCTGGATGAAACTGACAATGCCTGAGCTGTAAGATCAGAAGGAGCTTCATTTGAATAAAGGTGGGCAGATGTGTGATAAGTCTTAGCTCCTTTGCTAAGATGAGGAACATATTTTCAGCAAAGTTCTTGGCAGATTCCTGAGGCAGCTGGCTTAAGGCCATCAGTGTCCAGCATTATAATCTTCACTTATAGTTCTCTCACCCACAAAGCTGGAAAATGAGGCATTTGTTTTCTGTGTTTTGCTGCTCCAGTTCCAGTTAACAAAATGCATGTTAGACTAGTTTGGCTGCTAAGAAGAAGTCTAGGTATACTGGGGGCAAAACCTGATTCCCATCAGGTGGCAGAACCTGGGCTGACAACAAAATCCAAACATCCTCTGGTCAGTGCAAACAGAGACATTCCTTTGATGATTTGGACTTGATGTAATGCAGTATGGATGTCATGGATAATTCAGACCCAGGGGGAGAAACAGAATAAAAAACACTGTTTAAACACCTTCTGTCCGCCTCACTCTTCCCAGTTGAGGTCTCCTGACCAATGTAACTGCACAAAACATATGATAACAAACTTAAACAAAGCCTTTGTTTGTTAGCATATGTATGGTGCTGCTAAAGCCATTTAAATAATGAATGTCCTCCCTAGCCGCATTCTGCTCCTTTAAGGAGCAGAGCGTAGCCCCTCACCCCCCAGAGGCGGGGGCTAGCCATAAGTCTTTCCGGTACCCCATACCCGCTAAAATTCTCTTTCCAGTACTAAGTATCAGAGGGGTAGCTCATGCTCCAAAACGTCTGTTAGTCTATAAGGTGCCACAGGATTCTTTGCTGCCCTTGCCGGTACTGCATACTGGCGAGTACCTTCCTACTTGCACTCCTGGTTATAGCACCCCCAAAACAGTTTCCTGCTTTATTAGTGTTAAACAGAGAGGTTCTAATAAGTGGATGATTCACAGCCCTCGTTATAACTGATGCCTCTGAATTCACCCTTCAGTTAACATAGCTAAGGATAAGTTAATCACAGGCTCCCCCGAAGACCAAAGGAGTGCTAGAGCTCATGGCAGGATGACAGCTGACTCTTCAGTCCTTGCCTTTAAGCAGTTCCCTGCAGCTTCCAGGCACCAAAGCACACAGTGTGGAGGAAAGAAAGGGCTCCCCCTCAGAGGGGCCATCGACTCTCCGCTGGAAGGAAGGGTCCCTCACTGCTATTCTACTATGTCCCCAGCTCATTCTCATCTCTTCTCACTCCACCCCAATCTTTGCAGCTCCATCAAGCCAAGGGAGCTGGGCCAGGGGCCACTCCTGCTCCTGGCCCTGAGGAGTGTGATGGTGATGTACATGGATATGGGTATTCTCCTTTCTTTCTCTTAGTGGCTTGAGGTCCTGGCTCTTCACTGAAGGCCTGGTTTGCAGAGGTCCTGAGGGCCTGCAAACTGCACTGACTGGAACTAGAATTTTGGTGGTTGTGGCATCTCTGCAATTCAGACCCTTAGTCCATCATGCTCATGGAATTGAATTCATCTCTAGACACGGCACCTGCTCTGACTCATTCACCTTGCTGCTTTTCAGACACCAAATGGCAATGGAATGGGATGGGAATGACTTTCCAGGGCCTAGAGGTCACAGGCCCTGGGTTCCACCCCCAATCACCTGAGCCTAATCCAGCCTCTTCACCTTGTCCCGGTCAGTTGGGCAGCTTCCCCCAGGATGGATAAGGCTAGGACCAGCCCAGCCGGGCTGAGGTGCAGCAGGGGGCCGTAGATGGCCAGCAGCACCACCTCCAGGAAGGATCTTCTCTGCCCCTCAGAGACTATCTCTCCAAAGACCTAAAAAGCAACAGGACACAAACCTTGGGCAGATTGCACAGAGCCAAGCTCCAAATCCTGTGGCTGGGATGGTATCACCCTATAGTGGCCCCAGGGGAGGACTCAGGTACCACTCCCTACCCCACTGATGTTGCCCCCAGCCTTTCGTAGGGTGCAGTAATGAAGCCCAGGGCAGGAGCTCACCATGTCCCTGACCCAATGCCCAAGGCATGGCTGTTCTGCTTCCTGACTCACGATGGTGCTGGGAAACCCTCACACCCACTCTGTGCTCCCAAAGGGAGCCAGGAATCCATCTGGGATCTGATCAGACAATAGCTGAGTGAGTGCTTCCCAGCTCACTGATCCAGTGGCTCCCCTCTCAGACACTCAAGGATCAGTCAGGGAGATAAAGGTCGGATCTCTTGAGACACAATCCTGCATTGACTCACCCACCCAGGGGGATTCCCTTTTTGCCATGTAGTGATGGATCCCGGTAACACACACAAGCCATGCCCACTATCAGAGGAGTAGCCGTGTTAGTCTGGATCATGGCCACTAGTGAGGCTTCAGCCCAGGCCCCTCATGTTCTGTTAAGCACCAGTCACAGGGCACCAGGCTGCCTTGGAGATCAAGAACCTCTAACTCCTGTGAGACCCAGGAGATGGCCCTGAGAAGAGCCATTGGCTCCTCCCAGGGGAGGAGGGCCCTTGAGGAATTGACCCTTCTCTCCCACCCTCCTTTCACCCCAGAGAACTACAGACATGGGCAGGGATTCTGAACCCCTGACTTAAGAACAGAACATCAGGAACGAGACAGGTCAGCCGTGACTGACCACCTATCACTGCAACCTCTGATCTAGTGAGACAATTATGCTACATAACCCAAAGGACATGGGCATAATCCTGAGAGCTGCAAAAGCCCTTCTATAGCTCTAAAATCAGGGAGTCCCATACTTCCCCAGGTCACTGAGTCTCAGCCCCCTGGGGAGGGGAAGGAGCTCGTTTTTACAGAACATTCACCTGTCGATGGACCATGACCGGCCTCCTTCTCCCACAGCACATCAGCTTTCGTCTGACCTCTTGCACATTGCAGGCCACAGAATCTCACCCATCCACTCCTGTAATAGACCCCTAACCTCTGGCTGAGTTACTGAAGTCCTCAAATCATGATTTAAAGACATCAAGTTACAGAGAATCCACCATTTACACTTGTTTAAACTTGCAAGTGACCCATGTCCCATGCTACAGAGGAAGAAGAAACCTCCCCAGGGTGTCTGCCAAACTGATCTGGGGGAGAATTCCTTCTCCATCTCAAATATAGTAATCAGTTAGACACTGAGCGTGGGCAAGACCCACTAGCCTGACACCTGAGAAAAAATTCTCTGTAGTAACTCAGAGCCCTCCCCATCTAGTGTCCCATCACCAGCCATTGGAGATATTTGCTGCTAGTAGTCACAGATAGGCTTCATGCCATTATAGGTAGTCTCATCATACCATCCCTTCCATACACTTATCAAGCTCAGCCTTGAAACCAGTTAGGGTTTTTGCTATTCCAGAACTTCAGTCCTCCTCTGATGGTTAGAAACGTTCACCTAATTTTGAGCCTAACCTTGTTGATGGCCAGTTTATATCCATTTGTTTTTGTGTCCACATTGGCTTTTAACTTAAAGAACTCCTCTCCCTCCCTGGTATTTATCCCTCTGGTGTATTTATAGAGGGCAATCATATCTCCCCTCAGCCTTCGTTTGGTTAGACTAAACAAGCTTAGTTTGAGTCTCCTTTCATATGACAGGTTTTCCATTCCTCGGATCATCCTAGTAGCCCTTCTCTGCACCTGTTCCAGCTTGAATTCATCTTTCTTAAACATGGGAGATGAGAACTGCACACAGTATTCCAGATCAGGTCTCACCATTATCAGTGAGATGTGAGTCCAGCCAAAGATATCCCTCCCTCAGCTCCAGGGCTGGCGCAACATATTAGGCGACTTAGGCAGTTGCCTAGGGCACTACCATTTGGAGGCGGAGACCGCAGCAGCCGGATCTTCGGCCACCCTGGTCGTTGGCGGTATTTTGGGGGTGGGACCTTCCGCCGCTTCTGTCAGGGGCGCCATTTCGGGGGCGGGACCTTCTGCTGCCGATGGTGCCAAAAAAGCTGGCAGCACTCCTGCTCAGCAATAAGGGTATTTCATTGCAGCAAAGGGGGAAAATTTAATGTCTGAAGAGACAATTCTTAAAAGCCAAGTGCAGATGAGAGAATGAAAATCAGCTTGGCCCTGTTCAGAAAATGGGGCTGAGCTAGGGCAGCTGGCAGGAGAATGTCACTCAGTGTTTCTTTTCACATTAATTTTGTATTCGGTGGCTGGTCTAGGAGATGAACTTTTTCCATCTGTGCCCCTGATTCTGAGCCCTGCAGGGCTCCAGGGTACCTACCCAAAATGCCCTTGGGAGAACGTAATTTAATCAATTCCCTTGGCAAAGCTTCAGTTGCTCAAAGGCTTGAAATGCGGTGGGCCCCCAGTGTAAGCAGCTAGAGCAGGTCTCAAGCTATTTGCATACCCAGTAGCGTTTCTGCAGCTCTGGCAGGGTGAGGAGAGCCTGTTTTAATCTAGACGCAGTATGAACTTTACCCACAGCTCCTAATGAGCTCTGAAAGCCCTTTGTTCTACGTCGTTGTCCCCTCCATGTTCTCAGATCGTGTCAGCTCCCACCGACGGTCTCAGGAAAAGAGCTGCAGGGTTCATTGGGAACTCCATGCATTTCAGCACAAGAGATTTTTACCACAGCATGAGGGTCAGAGGACGTCTTGACTCAGGAGACACCGACTCATCCCTACAGGCTTGTTTACTAATGTGTAACTGACCAGGGACTGGGTTCGGAGCTCAGTGGCATCTGTGTGAGCTCTGGTTGTGTTCTCCCAGATCTCTTTCCATTCTAAAGAATCCTGGGACCTGCTCAGGGCCTGGTAGTTTGTCCCTTGCCCACAAGGGGCTACGTATTCTGATGTATTTCTGGGGGTTGGGGGAAAGGAGGGCTGGTCAGAACATATGTTAATTTATTTATTTAGCTAGGGTTTTCTCGTGGAAATTTTTGACAAGAATGAAGAGAGACAAGGCAGGTTAGGTGATATCTTTTCTTAGACCAACTTCTGCAGGTGAAAGAGACGAGCTTTCAAGTTACACAGAGCTCTTCTTCATGTCTCAGAGTAAACTCGGAAGCTTGTCGCTTCTACCAACAGAAGTTGGTCTAATAAAATATATTACCTCATCCACCTTGTCTCTCTAATATCCTGGGACCACCATGGCTCCAAGAACACTGCCAATTACAAAGATCGGAACATTTTTATTTCTCTCAAATTTTTCAGTGGAAAATTTCGACTTTTACAGGAAAAACAAAAACACAGAAAATGTCCGGCCAAAACTGAAAAAAAAAAGGGTTTTGGGGCCAAAACATTTGGTGTTAAGAGTTTTCAGTTTTCTGATAACAAATGTTTGAAGAAAATCTGACACTTTTAATGAAAACATTAATTTAGCAGAAAACCCAGTTTTCCACTGGAAATGAGTTTCAATGGAAAATTGTTGACCGGCCTCAGTGAAAATTCCAGGAGCTGACAGAGCTGGTGCCAGGTGCAACTGGGCAGCACTGTGTCTCTTGCTGCTTGTGCAATGCCTGAAGCAAGGAAGCAGCTATGAAGAAGTAGCTGCCGTGTCTCTCTCTCCGTCCCACCCCCTGCCCTGCTGCAGCAGCTATAATGGGAGAACACTATGAGAGGAGGCTTAATGATACAAACATGCCATTTCTTCCAGGCAAAGACTCCAGAACAGTAACACATAGTTTTTACTTAGCACTTTTCATCAGTAGAATTCAAAGCATTTCACAACCTTTATTTATCCTCCCAGCACCGCTATGCAGTAGAGATGTGCTATTTGTCCCCATTTTAGAGATGGGAAACTGAAGCCCAGAAAGGTTAAGTGATTATAAGTTTGGTCAATAGAAGTAATATACTTTGACATCTGTAAGGCATTTGATTTGGTACCGCACAACATTTTATTTAAAAAAAACCCTAGACTGATAAAAAATTAACACAGCACATGTTAAATAGATTAAAAACTGGCTAACTGATAGATTGCAAAATGTAATGATATACGAGGAATCATCATAGAGTGTGTGTGTTTCTAGTGGAATCCCACACGGATTGGTTCTTTGCTCTACACTATTGAATATTTTTATCATTAACCTGGAAGAAAATATAAAATCATCAGTGATAAAAAGCTTGCAGATGACACAAAAATTGGGGTAGTGATAAATAATGAAGAGGATCAGTCAACTGATTCAGAGAGATCTGGATCATTTGGTAACCTGGGCTTAAGCAAAAAATATGTGTTTTAATACAAATGGAAATGTGTACATAAAAGAACAAAGAACATAGGCCATACTTCCAGTAGTTGGGACAGAGAGTTCTTTCCCAGGTGTCAGGCTGGTGGATCTTGCCCACATATGCAGGGTCTAACTGACTGCCATATTCGGGGTCGGGAAGGAATTTCCCCCTGGTTCAGATTGGCAGAGACCCTGGATTTTTTTGCCTTCTTCTGCTGCATGGGGCACAGGTCACTTGCAAGTTTAAACTAGTGTAAAAAATGGATTCTCTATAACTTGAAGTCTTTAAATCATAATTTCAGGACTCCAGTAACTCAGCTAGAGGTTAGGGGTCTATTACAGGAGTGGGTGCGTGAGATTCTATGGCCTGCATTGTGCAGGAGGTCAGGCTAGATTATCATGATGGTCCCTTCTGGCCTTAAAATCTATGAGTCTCTGAAAAAGATTTGAGGGCCATAGTGGATAATGAGCAGTGTGATGCTGTGACCAGTCCTCTGATGTATAAACAGAGGAATCATGAGTAGGAGTGAGAGGTTATTTTACCTCTGACCTGGTCACTGGTGCAACTTGTCCAGTTCTGGTGCCCATAGCTCAGGAAAGATGTTGACAAACTGAAGAGGGTTCAGAGAAGAGTCAGAAGAAGGATTAATGACTGGAAAACCTGCCTTATAGTGATGGACTCAAGGAGCTCACTCTGTTTAGTTTTTAACAAACGGAAGGTTAAGCAGGGACGTGGTCATAGTCTGTAAGTACCTACACGGGGAACAGATACTTAACAATGGCCTCTTCAATCCAGCAGACAAAAGTATAGCATGATCCAATGGCTGGACACTGAAGCTAGACAAAACCTGACTAGAAATAAGGTGTACATTTTTAACAATGGGGTAATTAACCATTGGAACAATTTACCAAGGGCCATGGTGAATTCTACATCACTTGACAATTTTAAAATCAAAACTGGATTTTTTTTTCCCCAAAGGTCTGATGCAGGAATTATTTTCCTGCAGTTCTCTAGCCTGTGTTATGCAAGAGGTTAGACTAGATAATCACAATTGTCTCTTCTGGCCTTGGAATATATGACTTGCCCAAGGTCACACATGCAGTCTGTTGCAGAGGAGGGAAATTGAACTCAGGTCTTCCAAGCCCCCAGTAAGCACCCTAACCGCCGGCCATTCTTTCTGGCCATGTGGGCTATTACATTACATGTGTGTGGTATTATTGTGTGACAAACACCAGCCCCACACATGCTCAAACAGGCATAAGAATTGCTCAGATTCCTGAATGGTGTTTTTAGTAATGAATAGCTGTTTAACCTGACCAGAATCAAAAGGTGCCAAAGTGAGCATTGGGTGGATACCTCAGAGCTGAATCTGGCCAGTGAGTTGATTCACCTCTAAATTAGAATGTGGAGAACTGTTTCCTTCGAAGCTTGTACCTTCCCCTGAACAATCTGCTTCGGACCGTGGCTGGAGACCAGACAGACCATGTCTCTGATCCATGATGGCAAGTCCCGTGTTCCTCTTAACCTGCAAACAGCAAAGTCACAAGTGAAACTATTTGGCCAAAATTCAGCCCTAGCACAAGTATGGTAAAAAGAACAGGAGTACTTGTGGCACCTTAGAGATTAACAAATTTGTTTGAGCATAAGCTTTTGTGGGCTACAGCTCACTTCTTCGGATGCATAGAATGGAACATATATTGAGGAGATACATATACAAATACAGAAAGCACGAAAAGGTGGGAGTTGTCTTACTAACTCTGAGAGGCCAATTAAGTAAGAGAAAAAAACTTTTGAAGTGATAATAAAGATAGCCCAGTACAGACAGTTTGATAAGAAGTTTGAGAATACTTACAAGGGGAGATAGATTCAGTGTGTGTAATGGCTCACCATTCCCAGTCCCTTTTCAAGCCTAAGTTGATTGTATCTAGTTTGCATATCAATTCCAGCTCAGCAGTTTCTCTTTGGAGTCTGTTTTTGAAGCTTTTCTGTTGCAATATTGCCACCCACAGGTCTGTCATTGAATGACCAGACAGGTTGAAGTGTTCTCCTACTCGTTTTTGATTGTTATGATTCCTGATGTCAGATTTGTGTCCATTAATTCTTTTGTGTAGATACTGTTCAGTTTGCTCAATGTACACGGCAGAGGGGCATTGCTGGCACATGATGGCATATATCACATTGGTAGATGTGCAGATGAATGAGCCCTGATGGTGTGGCTGATGTGATTAGGTCCTATGATGCTGTCACTTGAATAGATATGTGGACAGAGTTGGCATCGGGCTTTGCTGCAAGGATAGGTTCATGGTTTAGCATTTTTGTTCAGTGATGTGTGGTTGCTGGCGAGTATTTGCTTCAGGTTGGGGGGTTGTCTGTAAGCGAGGACAGGTCTGTCTCCCATGCCCCTCTGCCATGTACATTGGCCAAACTGGACAATCTTAATGACTGCCGGAAAACTATTCCCATATCTCTAATGGTAAGGGTATGTCTTCACTACCCGCCGGATTGGCAGGCAGTGATCGATCCAGCGGGGATTGATTTATTGTGCCTAGTCTAAATGCGATAAATGGACCCTGAGTGCTCTCCCGTCAACTCCTGTACTCCAGTGCTGCCAGAGGCTCAAGCAGAGTGGACGGGGGAGCAGCAGCAAACTCACTGCGGTGAAGACACCAGGGTAAGTCAATCTAAGTACGTCGACTTCAGCTATGTTATTCACGTAGCTGAAGCTGCGTAACATAGATCGACTCTCCCTCCTAGTGTAGAACAGGGCTAAGCAAATGATATTTAGGGAGATTTATAAAAAATACACAGTCACTTTCACCTTTCAGAGTCCAATATTATTATTTTTTCCTGCAGAGTAATAACTTTAATCATATTTATTTCTCTCTTCTTCCTTTCATAACCCCTGTCCCTCTGTAGAGTGTCTCCCAGGCAGGAAATGTCCAACCAAACCACGAGGTCTGAGTTCCTTCTCCAGGGATTCTCCGACGTTCGGGAGCTGCAGATTTTACACTTCACAGTGTTTTTAGTCATTTAGCTGGCAGCCCTGATGGGGAATCTTCTCATCGTTACAGTTATAACCCTCGATCGCCACCTTCATACCCCCATGTACTTCTTCCTGGGAAACTTATCCACCCTAGACCTCTGCTACATCTCAGTCACTGTCCCTAAATCAATGGCCAACTCCCTAACCAACAGCAGACGGATCTCTTTCTCTGGATGTGTCACCCAAGTCTTTTTGGTTGTGTGCTTTGCTGCTGCAGAGATGACCTTCCTTACGGTGATGGCATATGACCGCTATGTAGCCATCTGCCTTCCTCTGCGTTACAGAGAAATCGTGAACAGAAGTGCATGTGTCCAGATGGCAGCTGGTTGCTGGGTCAGCAGCACAATCTATTCATTGCTTCTTACTGTTGATACCTTCAGGCTGCACTTCTGTGAGTCTAGTGTGCTCGGTCAGTTCTTCTGTGACATCCCACAGCTGCTAAAAGTCTCCTGTACTACTAGACGTGACCATGACATGTTACTTCTTGTCTGTTGCTCAGTCTGTGGCTCCATGTTCATTATTTCCATATTTGTGTCTTATATTCACGTTTTCTCCACTGTGCTGAGAATCCCCTCTGCACACGGCAGGTACAAAGCCCTCTCCACCTGCCTGCCCCACCTGACTGTGTTTTCTTTATTTATGAGCACCACCATGTTCACCTACATGAGGCCAGAATCAATGTCCTCACTGTATCTGGACCTGCTGGCTGCCGTGTTCTATTCTGTGATGCCACCGCTATTGAATCCCATGATTTACAGCCTCAGAAACAAGGCGATAAAACATGCTTTGGGGGAAATGATAGGAATGATATTTGACATGAAAAAAAATTAATCCCTTTCCCCTTGCTCCTAGAGATTGTCCAGATAACACACATGATGGAATAAAGCCATTCTCATGTTTCACCATGACTGATTGACCATTTCAGACCCTCATAGATTACAAGGTTGTAAGGGACTATTATGATCATCTAATGCATAACACAGGACAGAGAATTTCCCCCAGTGATTCCTGCATCTAGCCAATATTTTGTGGTTGAGATAGGACATATATAATTTAGAAAGAGATCTTTGTTAATCTGTATCCCTACATGTGATTTAGGAGCTGTGTGTGTTGGTCTAAGAGAAGAGATCAGACAGTTCCAACACCTTCCCCCACAAGCCAGATACAGTCACAAAACCAGTGATTGCAAGCCATTAAAGCTGAATGGGTCCAACCACCCAGAGAATGGCACACACAAAATGGGGCATAGATGCCACAGCTGGATACTCCAGCCTCCTGAGGCAGAAGGAAACTTCCACACCATTGAGCAATACCGTACGTGGGTCCAGATGCACAGGGAGTATGGGGGCTTTCAAAACCTCCAGATTTCTCTGGAAGAGGGAGACCGAATCACAGTGAGAATATGAGACCAAGCTGGACCTCAGAAGCTTCCTGTCTTCCTACGAGCATGTGTGTTGGTTCATGTCTTCTCCTGTCACTCAAGAGGGACCCATCACACTCAGCTTGCAAAGAAGTTTACGTTTAGATGGGACTAAATATAGTGTCAAAGTTCCATAGAGTTTAAGGCCAGAAGGGACCATTAGATCATCTGTTTTCACCTGTACGACACCCGGTTACCACTATATATAGCACGATAACATGGGTAAGACTAAAGTGTTTCAGACTTCAGCAGACTGACCTGTTGTGAGTCAGTGATGAAGTAGAAATTTTTGCAATGTTTTCTATAAATCCCGTGTGTGCCTCAGTGTCCCCTATATGCTGCATTGTTACCTAGTGAGGGGGGAAGAGTTGGCTGCTGGAAGAAGTCAGGGCTCTCCTCCGGGATCGGAACAAGGAAAGATGGAGAGAGACAAAGAGCTTGACCCATGGGGTTCACTACAGCCGGGCAGGGCTCTGGGCTAACCAGAAGGGACATGAACTGTGTTTTAACCCTCAGTTCTCTGTGCTCACCTAAACCTCCTATGCCACATGCCAGACCCTACTTTGTTGACAACGCTGTTCGAGTGTCACTGCAAATGCTTGGTGAGGTGCGTTAATCCCAGCAGAGTGGACACGTCTCTACCAGGAGCCTGCTCAGGGGGATCTGCTGAACAGAGCTTGTGGTGCGAAGCAGGAGGGCTGAAGCCCCAGAGGTTCTTTCAAGGGGGCAGTGAGACTTAGCCTATGCAGGAAGAGCGAGACCTCTCGGGGTTTGACACACTGAAGAGGTTCCTACTAGAGACTGTTCCAAAGCTGGGGGCGTAGCACCAATCCTGTGGATCCATGACAGATCCACAGGTCGAGAACAGGAGAGACTGAGGTGTCACCAGTGTCTGAGGCCCCATCAGCGGCAGGGAATTGATAAGGTGCCATATTCCCCAATGAACCCAAGAGGTGATCCGGACCCCATGCTGCACAGGAAAGTGAAAATCCCCAAGGTCCCTGACAATCCAAGTGAGGAACCCCAAATCAGGTGATCAATAGGGCTTGAAGCATATGAGTCAGACCCACCAGCCAGGCATCTAGAAAAAGAGATTCTCTGGGCAACCTCACAACATTGGTCCACCCCGTCCAGTGCCACAGCTCCAGCTTCAGAAGAAGGTGTGTGTGTGCATTTGGAGGTGTGTGTGTGGGGGGGAGGGACAGATGAACAGAATCCATCAGACCAGTAGTGCATTGGGGAGAAAAGTCCTACCTGACCACTGTAGGTAAGCAGCTGAAGCCATGAAGCATGAACTTTGATTAGATGTGCATAGGCTGTTTGTTGTTTTGAAATCTATTGTTAAAGGTTTGTTCTAATTGCTAAATAAAATACTTTATTTTAAGATGGATGTTGGTCAGTTTCACTGGCCACAGGTTCCTGGAGTGAGGAAACCCAGTAGCTGGAAACTCAGTTGGAGCTGCAGAGTGATAAGCGGTTGGTATGCAGGGTGGAGTACTTAGATCCCAGTCTGAGAGTGGGAGGAGCATGAGATTCCCTGAGACTGATGAGGGCAAGAGGTTCAACACCTGAGGTGAGTGCTTTCAAAGAGACCAGAGTACACAGAGGTGTCTCTAGACCAGGGGTCAGCAACCTTTCAGAAGTGGTGTGCCAAATCTTCATTCATTCACTCTAATTTAAGGTTTCACATGCCGGTAATACATTTTAATATTTTTAGAAGGTCTCTTTCTACAAGTCTATAATATATAACTAAACTATTGTTGTATGTAAAGTAAATAAGGTTTTTAAAATGGTTAAGAAGCTTCATTTAAAATTAAATTAAAATGCAGAGCCCCCCCGGACCGGTGGCCAGGGCCCGGGCAGTGTGAGTGCCACTGAAAATCAGATTGTGTGCCACCCTTGGCACCCGTGCCATAGGTTGCCTACCCCTGCTCTAGACCATAACCAGCTCTACCCTTGGCACAGCCATATGACAGTGTCACCTATCAGGAAACTACTGCAGCTCCGAACAACAAGGATCCCGCAGAACAATTTCAAGTCATGAAAGATGAGATGTGGCCTAATATCCCTTGGCTTCGAATGAAGGGGATTGGGTGCCTAAGCGATTGCTCTAGGCACTGTTCAGGTAGGAAATATCTGGAAAGAAAAGGCCCTTCTCATGATGTGGGCTTAGGAGGTGGAAGGTTTGGTGCCCCAGATTTCTTTCCTCAGTACTGCTTACAACGGGACAATGCACAGAGTGAAGCACTCAGGGAGAAGTGAATGGGGCCAAATTCATCCAATGGGTCTGCAGCAGACCCAGGAATTAAACCTAGAACTCACAACACACATGGTCATGCCAACATGTCTTCTCACAAATTAGAGAAGCCCAAGTGATTGCAATGGACACAGGGACTTTCACTAGGGCATTTGGGCTCCACCATCTGAGCCCAGCAAATGTACCCCTGGGAAGGAGCTGCATCCTTAATAATATAAACACAGGGAATGGAGGGCTACCATAAACTTTCAGAAGTTATTAGTGACTTGGGGTGACACAAACTGGGCACCCCCCAGAAAAAGACACTCTGAAATGATCCTGATTTTCAGAGGCCATGTTCTCGCAGTTTCTATGGGTCAGGAGCCAGTAAAGGTGTCTCACCCTGGATACCCAAAATCTCCAGTCACTTTTGAAAACTGAGACCAAAGTGCTAATAAGAGCCCCTGGCCTACTCACTAAGATTTGGGTGGGCTGCTGTAATGAACTGAACATCTCAGTCAGTTCCTTGTAGGCAGAAGGACATATCATACAAACTGGCCCATTCTCTGCAAGGATCTGCAGCACACTGGTCAGTCTCTTAAGAGAGATCAAGAATTTAATATGAGGCGCAGAACAGATTTCTCAAGGCCCCTCTAGGAAATGGCTGAAGGTCTTTGCACAGAGTAAGATGAGATAGGGTGAAGCCACTGCCAGAGCTTTACATTTTTGTTACTTAAATATATAAACATTCACTTTCTGGGATGACTGAAACTTTCAGGAGGAGGGAAAGACAAGCAGATGCAGAGCACCTGGTAGTCATCCCAAGGCCCTAAAAATGTAGGTCAAGATTAGGACCTACGCTAAATCAGTTTTGTCATTTTACATTCTTTGGCGCATTATTTCAATTACAGTTCCACAGGGCATGGCAGAGTCAATTATATTTTCTTCCATAGACCCATGAGGGCCAAATGCTTTCCTGATGTAACTCTGCAGAAATAAACGGATTCACGGCAGAGATGTATCCAGCCCATTCAGTTGAGTTATTTCCCCCTGAATCCACTCCAGAGCCCCACTGGGGATAACCGGAGCAGTGTGCTCCCCATAGGTGGCTCTCAGGAAACCCGCACAGTCTGCTTGTTTTAATTGCTATTGCTACCTGAATTCCTGAGCTGTTGAGATGGTCTTTGGACATTGGGCAAAAGCTGAACATGGGGGCAAGGATTGTGAATAGATGGTGTTTCAGAGTGTCCTGAGAAACTGTGACAGTTCTTGACTTTAACCCCACACTGGCCACTGAGAAGCAAATGAGGTCTCATTTCACACCACAGTCAACTGTGATTATCACAGAAAGCTCATCGTAGATAGGGAGTGGCTGGTAGGGAATGAGGTAGATCCCTTAATCATTTGGAACCTTCTTCAGAGCAGCCCAATAGAGTAGTGTCCAGAAGCTGCCCACTTTCCGACCCCTGTGAAAAGAGTGAGTGACATTTCTCAAGATCTTGTGCAAAAAACCAGAGCACATACCCCCAGCCAATCCATATGAGCTAATTGCCTCCTTTGGGAGACTCAGCAAAGACCCAGGATCAGCCCTGACTCAGAGAGACTGCCTCACAGCATGAGAGGGGAACTCAGTTCCCAGCTCCCATTAAGTCATTGACCTCTTTGTGGAAATTGCACCAACCAGCAGATGGGAACAATCATGAGAAACATGACAAGGGCAGGGTTTCTAGAGATGGACCAGAGCCAGAACCCAAGAAAACAAGCCCTTCTTGACGCGAATGGCTCGGGTTGGGCCCATTTCATAGACTCATAGACTCTAGGACTGGAAGGGACCTTGAGAGGTCATCCAGTCCAGTCCTCTGCCCTCATGGCAGGACCAAATACTGTCTAGACCACCCCAATAGACATTTATCTAACCTACTGTTAAATATCTCCAGAGATGGAGATTCCACAACTTCCCTAGGCAATCTATTCCAGTGTTTAACTACCCTGACAGTTAGGAACTTTTTCCTAATGTCCAACCTAAATCTCCCTTGCTGCAGTTTAAGCCCATTGCTTCTCGTTCTATCATTGGAGGCTAAGGTGAAGAAGTTTTCTCCCTCCTCCTGATGACACCCTTTTAGATACCTGAAAACTGCTATCATGTCCCCTCTCAGTCTTCTCTTTTCCAAACTAAACAAACCCAATTGCTTCAGCCTTCCTTCATAGGTCATGTTCTCAAGACTTTTAATCATTCTCGTTGCTCTTCTCTGGACCCTCTCCAATTTCTCCACATCTTTCTTGGAATGCGGTGCCCAGAACTGGACACAATACTCCAGCTGAGGCCTAACCAGCGCAGAGTAAAGCGGAAGAATGACTTCTCTTATCTTGTTAACAACACACCTGTTATTGCATCCCAGAATCACGTTTGCTTTTTTTGCAACAGTATCACACTGTTGACTCATATTGAGCTTGTGGTCCACTATGATCCCTAGATCTCTTTCTGCCATACTCCTTCCTAGACAGTCTCTTCCCATTCTGTATGTGTGAAACTGATTGTTCCTTCCTAAGTGGAGCACTTTGCATTTATCTTTATTGAACTGCATCCTGTTTACCTCAGACCATTTCGCCAATTTGTCCAGATCATTTTGAATTTTGACCCTGTCCTCCAAAGCAGTTGCAATCCCTCCCAGTTTGGTATCATCTGCAAACTTAATAAGCGTACTTTCTATGCCAACATCTAAATCGTTGATGAAGATATTGACTAGAGCCGGTCCCAAAACAGACCCTTGCGGAACCCCACTTGTTATACCTTTCCAGCAGGATTGGGAGCCATTAATAACTACTCTCTGAGTACGGTTATCCAGCCAGTTATGCACCCACCTTACAGTAGCCCCATCTAAATTGTATTTGCCTAGTTTATCGATAAGGATATCATGCGAGACCGTATCAAATGCCTTACTAAAGTCTAGGTATATCACATCCACCGCTTCTCCCTTATCCACAAGGCTCGTTATCCTATCAAAGAAAGCTATCAGATTAGTTTGACACGATTTGTTCTTTACAAATCCATGCTGGCTATTCCCTATCACCTTACCACCTTCCAAGTGTTTGCAGATGATTTATTTAATTAGTTACTCCATTATCTTCCCTGGCACAGAAGTAAAACTAACTGGTCTGTAGTTTCCTGGGTTGTTTTTATTTCCCTTTTTATAGATGGGCACTATATTTGCCCTTTTCCAGTCTTCCGGAATCTCCCCCGTCTCCCATGATTTCCCAAAGATAATAGCTAGAGGCTCAGATTCCTCCTCTATTAACTCCTTGAGTATTCTAGGATGCATTTCATCAGGCCCTGGTGACTTGCAGGCATCTAACTTTTCTAAGTGATTTTTTACTTGCTCTTTTTTTATTTTATCTTCTAAACCTACCCTCTTCTCGTAAGCATTCACTATATTAGACATTCCTTCAGACTTCTCAGTGAAGACCGAAACAAAGAAGTCATTAAGCATCTCTGCCATTTCCAAGTCTCCCGTTACTGTTTCCCCCTCCTCACTGAGCAGTGGGCCTACCCTGTCCTTGGTCTTCCTCTTGCTTCTAATGTATTGATTAAATGTCTTCTTGTTTCCCTTTATTCCCATAGCTAGTTTGAGCTCATTTTGTGCCTTTGCCTTTCTAATCTTGCCTCTGCATTCCTGTGTTATTTGCCTATATTCGTCCTTTGTAATCTGACCTAGTTTCCATTTTTTATGTGATGCCTGCTTCCAGAAGTAACCAGCTGCCAGTGTCCACCCTGAGCCATCTCCTCCTCCACTGGTGTGTCAGTAGTCCTGTGAACTGGGACAGCTATGTCAGCTGTCTCCACATGGATACTGTCCAGGAATTGTTCATGGATACGGATGTTCCTCAGCCTAGCCACCTCCTCCTGTAGCTCTCCCACCTGCTGCCTGAGAGATTCCACCAGTAGGCACCTTTCACATTGGATGCCACCCCCAGCCTCGATATCAGTAAGTGGAAATTGCAAGTTACAGTCTTTGCAAACCCACACCAGAATCTGAGTAAAAGCATCCATGCTTTGGTGCTCTGTCTGGCTACAGGCGCAGGTGGAGGAGACAGAAGCAGTGCTGCCACAGGTGTTGCGGGTCCTCCTAACCACCGTAAGCCTCCCTCTGTCAAACTCTCTCAAATTCCCGTCTGCAGCTCCCTGTCCACTCTGCTCTAAACAGAAAGGTTTTGGATGTGGCTTGGTTTATAGGTTCAGGGGACCAAAGGGTCACAGATGAGACCGACAAGGGACCCCCACTCTCTTCCTAGTCCCCTTCCAAACTCCCTTCCAAACTCCCTTGCGAAACTCCCTGTTAGCAGCTCCTGTTCGCTAAGCTCCCTGGTCTCTTGTGCGCAGCTTTATAAAGCCCTGGCCTGAGTGAATGCCCCTTCCCACTGGTTAAGGCTCAGCCAATTACCAGAGGCTTCAAGCTTTCAAACCTTCCTTGGTAGCTAAGCCTCCAACTGCCAGCTACAGCACACGGGCCTTCAAACAAACAAACCACCACAACAACCAAACAGACTGACTGGATATTTCAGTCAAGATTATCCATCCTCATTCTGCTGAACTATTCCCAGTGTTTATAAAGAAGGAAGTGATGAGTTATGCTCCCACTGGAAGCATTGGGAGGGGGGATGTGGCTCATTATATTAAAAATTTAAAAAAAAAGTTGGCAGAAGGGAAATCCCCTGTTCTGACCCGCTCTTGTCAAGACCGATTATTTTCTCCTCCTTCTTTGTGTGTTTTGACAATAAAATTTTTGAGAAGTGAGGCCTGCTCAAGCTTTTCTAAGCTTCAGAAGAAGTTCAGAGCAGCATGGAAAGACTCCAGTCCCGTTCCTCTCTGCATTGTCACAGTAGCTTTCAGATATGGGAACGGGTTCCAAAGAGGAACAGGAGAGCTTGGGTCCAAATGGCAGCCAGTGCCTGGGTCAGTGGGATTCTCTACTCTGCACACTGGGAACACGTTTGCAATATCCTTCTCCAGAGGCATGATGGTGGATTTATTCTTCTGTGAAATCCCCCAGATACTCAAGCTCACCTGCTCTGACACATACTGTAGTGGGGTTATTACCCACTCCTGCCCTGCGGGGCTTGAAACAGCACCGGTGAGGGCTGTGGTTGGGGCAAGAACACTCCTGCCCTGCGGGGTTTGAAACAGCACAGGTGAGGGCTGTGATTGGGGCAAGAAGCCTGGGCTGATTGGGGAAAGTAGGCTCAGCTGTGGCCATGAGCCAATCAGGTCCAGCTGGCCCCTATAAGAGGCTGTGAGCCAGAAGCCCAGTCAATCTCCCTCTGCTTGTAGAGGGAGAAGGACCAGGCTGCAGGGACCTAAGCAAGACACCTAGATTGGGAGCAGGGCTGGGAAAGAGCCAGAGGAGCTGGGAGCTCTGCCTGGAAAGTCCCAGGCTGCAGGCCTGACTATAGGCCAAATAGGTGCAGGGTTGCAATTGGGCAGCCCATGGGTAGGCAGAGGCAGCAGGGCCTGTGATGAGTGGCTTATAGAATCATAGAATATCAGGGTTGGAAGGGACTTCAGGAGGTCATCTAGTCCAACCTCCTGCTCAAAGCAGGACCAGTCCCCGGACAGATTTTTGCCCCAGATCCCTACATGGCCCCCTCAAGGACTGAACTCACAACCCTGGGCTTGAATTGCAAAAGATCCTAGCAGGAAAAAAACTATTCAACATGCGCCCATCAGCAAATCTGAACACATCATGACAGGTGTCACATCTTTCCTTTAAGACCTGGGGAGATATCAGCCAGTCCACTCAGGAACCTAATTAGCACCCTCTAAATTAACCATTTGGTTCTCATACTACCCACTGTGATGATGTGGCATGTGCGCACCAAGAGTCTACTCATTCCCTGTCCCCTCTTGCCCACCTGCATCACAGCTGCTTCTATTCCTGTGTGGCAGGTAGCCAGGACGGGCTGTGAGGAGGCACCTTACACAGCACCCCTCCACACACCATTGGCAGGTTGGGTCGTCTCTGCACAGCAGTATGATGAGTCTAAGCACATTGGTGTTTGTGAGGTGCTCAGACAGTACAGGGATGGGGGCCAGATAAGGTTCTGTCACATCAATTCACAAAAACATCACACAGGGGTTGTCACAAACTTTCCTGATTTCACACTGACTCTTTCACTAGCTGATGTTTCTCTTAACACCTCAGCTCCTGGAATCCTGTGATTAACTGACAATCTCAGCTCTCCCTTTAACAAAGGTCAATTTCTTGCTCTCAAGGCTGAGAAGAAAAGTTGAGAACATGGCAGCTCAGAAACAAACAAAAAATCCAGAATGTAATTTTTTAGAAGTAAACTCTCGTGTTTTCTTCAGCAAACTTCAGGATTTTGGATGACGTGGTGCTGACTGTACTGCCTTTGCACTGATCAGTTTGTTTTCAGACCTCTTATCTCCAGCAAAGTCTCTAAGGACCTACATATAAAAATGAACATTCTAATTTATCTCTTTACTTCACCCCCAATACAGGGGAGCTGTGCTCATTTGCTGCCTGGGCCCACAGCCTGGCTCCATGCTCATTCCCACACTTTGCCCTCTCTGTCTCCTTCCCTTTCTATCCCCTCTTCTGTTTTAGATAAATAATGACACTAAATTAGGGGGGTCTCCAGGGGTAGCAGATAGAGATTTAAGGCCTGAGTTCTCAGTGGCACAGGATTGCCAACCCCAAACTTTTGAAAATCATGAGTCAGGACCCCCAGAATGATGCAACTGCCTTTTATGAGACATAAAAATAAAAAACATAATAAATGAGTTCTTTTGATTTGCCTTCTGGCTTCTTAGCCCTTTAGGCTGCACTTAGACCTTTTTATAGTTTTTCTCTGCAACCAAGAAACTTCCTTTGTTTAGGAAACAGAAGCCAAGAGTCTCACCTTGTCACATGCTTCCAGCAGCTGAGGCTTTAACAAACACACCAAACATCAGGCAAAACCATGCTCTGAAGTGTCCCTAGCCTCTGTTTGCCAGAAGCTGGGAATGGGCGGCAGGGGATGGATCCTTGATGATTCCCTGTTCCGTTCATTCCCTCTGAAACACCTGGCATTGGCCACTGTCAGAAGACAGGATACTGGGCTAGATGGACTATCGGTCTGACCCAGTATGGCCATTCTTATGTTCATGAGACTCATTATTAAATCCTGAATGTTGGCAACACTTTTGATACTGTGCCTCCTTTACACTGAGGCAGAGCTGCCTTAGCCTATGTCAGAATTAGGCCTTTGAAACATTGATTCAAGTTTAACCAAGTTTCTGGCCTGTGAATTGAATATCCCTAGACTCAGAAGGATTAGATTTTTTCGGTAGATCTCAGTAAATGTTTATTTCACTTTGTGCACACAAACTGATGAAAAAACATTTCCATTGATAAGAACTGAAGTTGACAAATAGGAACAGTAAGAAAAATGCTGCTTGAGAACTTACTAGACTGTAATTTAAGGAGATTTACTTCTCATGTTTTGATAAGAGATGTTAACAATTTGTATTTTAACAATTACACTTTTTAAGTTTTTGAATCTCGGTGTCCACTGTACTAAAATAATTATTGTCTGACTAAAATATTGTCTGAACCCACCCCAATTTCCCACAACTGTGAACAATAATATTGATAAAAACTGAAACTTTGAACGTTTAAATAGATAAATAAAAAAAAACTTACAAATAAATTTTAATCTTATCTGTCAAAATTACATATTAAATCAAATGAATTCTGCCAAGCCTAAATATCACTCCATAGACACGCAGTTCTGTCAGCTGAGCAGGACAAGGGGAAGCTGATGTCCATGTGATGCCCCAGTGACACCCCACACACCAGCAGAGGGGGCTGATTGCAGGATCAGAGCCTTGTTGGGGCATTTCACACCAACGACCCCAGGGCTAGAATGTTACCAGTGCTCTGGCTCCAGTTCAGGGAAACACCTAATTGCTGCTGCTGCAGGCAGGGTATATTTCTGAGCTCAGGAAAGTGAAACTAACCCTGTGACACTGTCCAGAGGGAGCCATGGCCACAGACAACCCCGTGGAAAGTCTCCAGGAGGAAGCTACATGCCCCATACATCTGGAATATTTTAAGGACCCAGTGACTATAGACTGTGGGCACAATTTCTGCTGAGCCTGCGTCGTCCAGTGCTGGGAGAGACCAGATACAGACGTCTCCTGCCCTCAGTGCAGAGAAACTGTGCAACAGGGAAACCTCAGGCCGAATAGGCGGCTGGCAAATGTTGTAGAAATAGCCAAACGGCTGAGTTTACAGGCAGCAAAGGGAGCAGGAGAGGAGAGGGTGTGTGGGGAACACCAGGAGACTCTGAAACTGTTCTGTGAAGAGGATCAAACTTCTCTCTGTGTGGTTTGCCATCTGTCCCGGGATCACAGAGATCACAGGTGATTCCCATAAAGGAGGCTGCCCAGGATACAAGGTAGGGAATCACTGTCAAGTTTAATGGATAATAACTTTGGGTTTTAATTACAGGCAGATTTCACTGAAAGTTGCCTGTCATGGGTGTGATGCATCATTCAACTCTGTAAAGCCTTCATTGTGTGGGAGATGCCCTAACAAAATTAATGATCTGGCAGTGTGGCGACAGAATCAGAATATCAAGTCTTAAAGATACCTGATGTGGGAAACTTTTCTCTGAGATTCTGAATGTTTTTCAAACCCAGCTTCCACTGCTGAAATAAGGGGATTTTTACACCACGGCCGGTGTAAACAATTGGTGAGATTTAAATTACAAGAGCTCCAGGCCAGTCTAGGTGAGTGTGTTACCTTCAGACTGGAGAACTGATCATTTAAGTATCAACACAGTTAATTACTTTGTTTCCCGTGTGAGAGCACAGAGGGAGAATTACAGCGCGGCACCATTTATTGCCAGTGCCGCCTCCTTCCAGTGCCACAAGCAGGTGATGTTTGGGAGATGCCACCTCTTATTTCCCCCAGTAAAGAAGGACCAGGCCCAGAGAGCCCAGGGGTACATTCTAGCCCTCTGAGGGGAGTCTGGCCCCAGGAGCCCCTTGGAGCCAATCAGCAACTCCACCCTGTTTTGAACATTGCACCATTTGAACAGATCACGGTGTCTCCTTTCGGTGACTCACACGGGTGGAGCTTATTTTGTGGGTGGAGCTTCAAAGAATCCTGCCACCTTTGCCCCTCCCCCATTCTGATCCTGGTTTATCCACCTCCTGCCTCTCATTAGCCCCTGCTGGCTCCATCGCTCCCTGCTTCCCTGCAGCAGCCCCGCAGGGGTGTCACGGAGCAGCTCCCCAGGAGCTCTCACCTGCAGCAGCCCCGCAGGGGTGTCACGGAGCAGCTCCCCAGGAGCTCTCAGCTGCAGCAGCCCCGCAGGGGTGTCACGGAGCAGCTCCCCAGGAGCTCTCAGCTGCAGCAGCACCGCAGGGGTGTCACGGAGCAGCTCCCCAGGAGCTCTCAGCTGCAGCAGCACCGCAGGGGTGTCACGGAGCAGCTCCCCAGGAGCTCTCAGCTGCAGCAGCACCGCAGGGGTGTCACGGAGCAGTTCCCCAGGAGCTCTCAGCTGCAGCAGCACCGCAGGGGTGTCACGGAGCAGCTCCCCAGGAGCTCTCACCTGCAGCAGCCCCGCAGGGGTGTCACGGAGCAGCTCCCCAGGAGCTCTCAGCTGCAGCAGCACCGCAGGGGTGTCACGGAGCAGCTCCCCAGGAGCTCTCAGCTGCAGCAGCCCCGCAGGGGTGTCACGGAGCAGCTCCCCAGGAGCTCTCACCTGCAGCAGCCCCGCAGGGGTGTCACGGAGCAGCTCCCCAGGAGCTCTCAGCTGCAGCAGCCCCGCAGGGGTGTCACGGAGCAGCTCCCCAGGAGCTCTCAGCTGCAGCAGCCCCGCAGGGGTGTCACGGAGCAGCTCCCCAGGAGCTCTCAGCTGCAGCAGCCCCGCAGGGGTGTCACGGAGCAGCTCCCTAGGAGCTCTCAGCTGCAGCAGCACCGCAGGGGTGTCACGGAGCAGCTCCCCAGGAGGTCTCAGCTGCAGCAACACCACAGGGGTGTCACGGAGCAGCTCCCCAGGAGCTCTCAGCTGCAGCAGCAGCCTGGGCCCTTGGGCAGAGGGGCGGAGGGAACTCGAGGGCCCAGAGAAAAGAGAGAGAGTGAAATGGGGATGTCTCTGGCAGGGGTTCAGGAGGGGCTCTGGGGGGCTGCCAGGGGTGTTGCACAGAGCGGGGCTCACAGGGCAGGAGCACGTTGCTGTGCTGTGTGAACGAATCACACGCTGTCAAAGGGGAAGAGAGCCCTGGCTTATTCCAGCTGTGGAGCAGTTATAACTATGGGTGACACAGTCCCCCAGACCGAGTGTTCCCTGTTCCTCACTGACCTCCAGCCACATCACAGCTTCACCCTGGGCAGTTAATGGGACTGCTTCCTGGGGGAGGCCACACGGGAGCCTGGGCAGAGGAGAGCACAGTTGGGTCTTGTTCCTGGCCTGGGTCTGGGTACAGTGCGGTGAGGTGCTGCCCCAACCTTTTCACTCTCACCGGCAGGAGGGTTCGTTCAGAACCTTCCCAGCTATTTCCCCTCTGGCCTGTGCGCAGTGACATGAAGCTTTAGCTCAAACACAGGCTCTGAGAAGTCCTGAGTGTCTGCAGGGAGCAGAGCCCCTGCTCTGAGACTGGCGTCTCTGCTCCCATGGGGCCTTTGGGGCCGGCAGAGCCGAGTCTGCTGCTCGCTTTCAGGGTATTTACTGCTTGTATATGAAAAGCCAGTATGGACAGTACTGTCCGCCCATCGGACAGGCAGGCTAATGGCTGTTTATCGCACGCGATGCCCCTGCAGGTGAAACTCCAGGGAGCCCTGGGTCCTCTGAGGAAGGCGCTGGAAGAGGTCCTGGCTCTGACACGTAAAGAGGAGGAGAACCACAGAGTGGCAGGTGGGAGTCCGGGTTTATTCTCCCTGAGCCCTTCCCCCTGTAGCGTTCCCAGGAATGACGGGGCCGTAAAGCTCCAGGATGAGGTTATGACCCTGCTCTGGTTGTTTGCTCCGTTGCACAGGCTTGGTGCCGACCATGGGCAGTGCATGCCTCCAGCATTTGGGGAGGCCGGGCGTGAGTGTGGGAAACTCCCCAGCACCCAGATCATTGCCCTGCCCACTGCTCCACCTCCATTTGTCCTCCTCTCCCCTAGGCCCTGTCCACACTCTCCTCCTGCTCTGCCCCATGCCCCGCTCCCACTCGGCCCCTCCCCAGAGGCTCTCTGCTCTCCGTTCAGTTTTGCAGCTCGCTCCTCTCCCACACCCCCTCCCCCAAGGCCCCCTCACCTGCCGCTGCTCCTTTCTGCCCCCTCCTGCCTCAAGGGGGAGTGAAGGGGGCAGGGGTGGGGAGGAGCAATTGGTGGGAGCCCCACACAGCTGACGGGCAGCCAGTGGCGGGTGCTGCGGCTTCGGGGGAAGAACTGGAGCGAGGGCTCCGGGCAGAGCGCAGGCTGCACTCCAAAGGCAGCAGGTCTGCAGCATCCTCCAAGGGGAAGGGCGCTGCATCCTGTCTGGGGAAGCTCAGCTCCCCTGGCCGATGATACCTGCCATCCAGGGTGTTGGCAGCATCAGGCTGTGTCTCTGGTGGGGATCTCAGAGCAGCAGCTCCTGTAGGCGGAAGAGGAGGGGCAGTTCCTGGCCCTTGTACAGTGGTGCAGACCCACCCCTGATATCTCTGATAGGGGCAAATTCTCAATATTGGGTGCAGTGTTTTCACTATTCCATGGATCCTGTTTCCCTCTTGCAGGTGGGCAGAGTGTGTCGGCTGCTACAGCCATTGGTTTTCATTGGCCTCCATGAAAAGCTCTACAGCTTCTCTGCAGCCTGGAGGAAATCGACTGTTCCTTCTTGCTCTGCACCCACAATCCCTGCACTGATCTGCCCAGTGGCTGGGCCAGACACAGGAGCTGGGAGGATGATTTGCTCCTATGGGTGAGGTTGAGAGTCACTCAGCTGGCTGGGCTGGGGCCATGCTGGGAGCTGAGCTCTTCTGAACATCAAACCCATTTGCGGGTGTGAAGCTCTGTGGAAAATCTGTCCCTAGGGTGCATCTACATGGCCCCAACAGCCAGCTACAGGCTAGTCACTGAGTAACACCCGGGGGTCTGGGTGGCTGTGTACAGCCTGTGCTGCTGCAACTTCATAGCTACCAGTGCCCGAGCTAGCCAGATCAAAGCTAGCCTGGGTGTGTCTACACACGGTGCTGTGTCACCTTCATTGCAGTGGGGACACCCCCTGAGTGAGCAGAGCCGGGGGCAGGTTAGTGTCAAGACAGCCAGCACGTGGTCACTTCGCAGCCTCTGTTGCCATCACGTGGCCTCGTCATCCCAGTCACCTGCTACTGTCACTGTGACTTTTCCTGTGCTTTTCTGTAGCCAGGTGATGAACCCATGGGAAAAAAATTCTGTTCAGATTCACTTGCCTCTTACAGTGAAAACCCTGCAGAGAGCGTGGGGGGTGTGAGAAAGACACCAGCAGTAGGGATGAGAGGAGAAGTAGGTGCCCCACTAGTCAGATAAAAATGGCCATTTACAAGAGCTGAAATGCTCAGGGCTGGGTGCCTCTGGTTCTGCATCTGAAGCCGTATTTAGAGCCCTGTGAAGTGGGCTGGTTTCCAGAGGACAGAACTGCAGCAGCTCCCACTGCCCGCACCGAAAGTAGTTGGTGCTCAGTTCCTCAGACAATAGGGATTTACGTGCATAACAATTAACAGCAAGGTTTTAAGGTGTCCAGAAAAGTGCCCAGAGAGCAGGTAGGGACAGAGCTGGCATCAGCCAACCCACTTTTCTGTGAGCCTAGAGGGCTACTTAAAAGATGTGATCCCAGGGCACTTGGCACATGGGCATGGGGCACTCGGCCAGGCTGGGTGAGGCCAAAGCCAGCCCTGACAATGGCCTGGGTGCCCAAAACCCATGTGAGCCCCAGGATGGCACCCAAAGGACTATTAGCACCAGCCCTAGGTCCTGAAGTTTGCAGCCCTGGGAGCAGATTATCAAAGAAGGAGCATTGCCCACATCCCGCTGTGATGGCTCCCCTGGGTGTCTGAGTGCCCAGCACTGGGCACCCAAATGTCCCCATTGACACCCTGTGTGGCCCCCTGTAAATCTCTCCTGCTCCCTCGATTTCTCCCCACTCCACCGTGTGCATCCCATGCCACCTGCAATAACATACGGTGTCTTTACAAAGCACCCTAGAGAACCCTGCTATGGAACTGGCCATATGAACTCTGAACTAAAACAAACATTATGGTACGTTTCCCAAGGGAGTAAATCTCATTACAAACCTGATACTGATCTAATCCCCTGCTTCATGGACAGAGGCCCAGTCTGCGTAGCTCAACATCTGGCTCATGTTTTCTCTGTGCCTTTCCTATTCTTCTATTTCAAGGGGAAAGTGAAGAATAAGAGAGATGATTGCAGGTGAATTTAACAAACTGCACACTGCTGAGATATGAGGAGCAGCTGCTTCTGCAGAGCCTGGAGGAGGAGGAGAGGGAGACTCTGCAGAGACTAAGGGAAAATGTAACCAAACTCTCCCAGCAAAGCTCCTCTCTGCAGCAGTTGATTGAGGAGATTAAGGAGAAGTGTCAGCAACCAGTTATCGAGCTGCTAAAGGTGAGACGGCATCAAAATTCTCCACCCATCCTGAATTAGAACTCAGATCCCTGGGTCTGGATTCCAGCAATTAGAGTAAATGTGTTCTGTGGTTTACTGACAAACAGAACATGAGGCTAAAAGCTCCATCAGTTCCAAAATATCACAGTTCACGTTAGAGGGGAATTCTCCTCATGGAGACCCAGTCAGGCCATGGGAGATTAAATGGATTTTACAAGAATGATCCTGAGCTGAACCCATCCCTGCTCTGACCCCAGAACATTGGACCCAACCCAGTCGATAAACACAGATAGAGATGGGCTGGGTCCCTAGAAGGGAGAATCCTTTAGCTAAATTCCTGTCTCACCTACATAAATGAAAGAAATGTTCAATACAGTGAAGCCTGGGAGGGTTGATCTATTTTCTAGATGAAAGTTTGATGCCCAGAGTGAGACTCCCTCAGTTTTGTGCGCATTGTGTTAATACAGAACATTGATTCTCTTTTTCCTTTCAGGATGTGAAAAGCACATTGAGCAGGTGTTTCCCATGTTCATTGCTCTTTTATTCTTGGTGGTGGTTCTGGGATAATGTGTACAGAGCAGCTGAGTGATGATGGGACGTTTTCTTCACAGGAGTGAGAATGTGAAACTCCAGGAACCAGAAGCTGTTTCTACTGACCTGAAGAACGTGTATAAAATTTCCCTTGACATGAGGGAAGCACTGCAGAGATTCGTAGGTGAGTGGATTCTACTGGGGCATTCAGCTGTATTGTGCTTGGGGCTCTGGACAGAGCCTGGGACACCAGGACACACATACATCCAGTTGACAGGCTTGGAGCTGTGATAGCTGGAGGCTGATGTGCTCAGTGCTGGGCAGTTTGTCTGCTACTTACAGCCACCTGCTGGCACTTCCCCAGGTGTCTGACCAGGCCCCGTCACTCTGACATCCTGACCCCTCCATGGCTGAGTTACTGGGTGTCCCTGAGCCAGGTGCTGTGAGGCCTGGACTAGGCCCATCGTGCTGGGAGCTGCACAGTTGGGTAATGGGTGACGTGTCTGTGCCTCTCTTCTGGGACACTTGAGGGCTGCGTTGTGTGGGCACCGCTCAGCACTGCCCCAGCCCCCATTAGTCAAGGCTGGCCCAGCTTTCTGAGCTGCAGGAGGGGCCGATCTGGCTGCTGTGGTCTGACCTGGACAGTGTGTTACTGGGTAACAAGCTGAATCCTATGGCCCCCTCGTCTGCTCTGAGCACAACCCAGTGTGAGGTTGGGTCAGTGGTTTGCTGCTCAGTGAGTGAGACTCACTCACAAGAGTGTGACTCTGTCGCAACGGCTGAGCTTTCCCCATCCAAACCCCTCCCACAACCCCAGCGCGGAGACTGGGTGGCAAAGGCAGAAACCTGACCATGGGGAGGGACAGAAGAATCTAAGGCAGAGGAGATGGGGGTAGGAAGGTTCAGTGAGCTCAGTCTATGATTCTTGAACTGGCCATTTCATCCTACCCTCGCCGCTCCTTTCTTCCCCCCCATCCCCCCACCAGGGGACAGTCGAAGGGGCCAAGCTGGGTGTGTCTGTCCCAGCTGATGGAGGCTGTGCAGTCAGGGTCAGCTACAGGGCCAGGATCTCAGGGCTCCGGGGAGCAGGACCCCCAGCAGCTTCCTCTCTGTGACAGGCTGGAGCCAGCCCATCCCTGCTCCCCTCCCCGCTCACTGCTCCCAGCCCAGCACAGTCTGTGCCCGCACCCCTGGCCCTTGAGCCTGTTGGTATCCTGAGCCAGTCACCTCAGTGTCTCGTTTCAGGGGATCACCAGCCCCCAGGGAGCCTCCTCTCACCCCCCCAGCGCAAAGCCCCTTCTAGTGCCAATAGGCTCTTGGCTATTGTAGATCATGTGTCTGTGTTAGAAATCCATGTTTTATTTTGCGAACACCTTGAGACATGCTTTGGGCCTCTGCCCTGCCTGGATTTTAGCCAAGAGTCCTTCCAGGGATGTTGTCATCATGTGAGATCCAGGGCGGGTGCTGTTCTCCCTCTGTGGGTTTAGAGTCGGGCAGGTTGTCAGAGTGGTTTGCTCCAGACGTGAGATCAGAGCTGTGCTTAAAGCCTTGGAGCCTGGATTCAACTATTTAGCACCAGAGCAGGGAGATCCTGGGCTGTAACTTTGTCTGAACCCTGCACAAGCCAGGATCAGCTCTAGAGCTGAGAGGAGTTTTCAGTCTCTGATCCCATTTAGTTCTTCATCTCTCAGCCAAGCGGGTCCAAGAGGGTGAGCAGGGAGCGCCTATCTGTGGAGTGGATCCATCTGCTAGGGGCTGCAGAGAGAGGCAGGAAATCGAGCCAAGGGACATGGAAACTGCAGCTGGATAATACAGTGATGAGAGCATGGGAGAGAGAGAGAGAGTTGACCAAAGAATCCTGGCGCTGGAGGATCAATTTTACTTTCAATTATATATGTGAAGGTATTAATATAGAGACAAATTTAATACTAGATATATGAACTGTAATTCAAACTCTTTAAGACATTTATTATCAAACATCTAGAGCCTGTCAGATTTCTTTCCAGCAGAAAGTAAGAACCTAAATATAAGTTACAATTTGAACTCCTTAAGGGTTTAACTCTCAATCTTGTCAGTCATCTAGATTCAAAGGGTTTAAGCACCTAAAGAAGGAGAAAGGTACCTTGTGGGATTTAAAATAGCATCTGAGTATGTCAGGTGCCTAACTCCCACTGAACGTTAATAGGATTTAGCCAC
Source organism: Gopherus flavomarginatus (assembly GCF_025201925.1). Classification (NCBI taxonomy): domain Eukaryota; kingdom Metazoa; phylum Chordata; order Testudines; family Testudinidae; genus Gopherus; species Gopherus flavomarginatus. Next base: position 5,745,250 of record NW_026115061.1, on the reverse strand, counting down.
CTGGCTCACTTAGGAGCATTGATAAATCCCAGTAGGTACCTGTCTCCGTCTTTTAATCCTGGCCCTCAGATAACACAGAAGTTGGGCTGGAATCAGGGAACCCTGTTGTAGATCATAGGCTCTGTGTTATGCTGGGGTCAGACTAGAGGGTCAGAATGGCTTTATCACTTTTTGGCTTTAAAACCTTTGTTTCTGTGCCCTGGCCTCTGGGTCTCTGCTTCTGAGCTGTGCTGGGCTCCAGGGCTTGAGGAAACAGACATGGATAAATCACCTTCCCAAAGCATCAGTCCTTTAATGCCAGCACAGCTCAAAGCCAGATATGCACAGCTCGTCTGCAAAGAGCAACAAGTTTGAGGCTAGTTCAACTGCAGAATGAGGGGTGAAAGGATTCTCAGACACCTGTGCCATTAGCTTCTAGATTCTGTTCTATAGATATTGACCAAAACATCCTAGTGCTGGAAGACTGAATGTGTCTTCTGTTGGGAAAAAATCCACAAAGACTACAGGAAGTTTGCTATTACAATTAAATATGTTGGGGGATCAACATACAGGGGAAAATTAAGGTGATAAATATAAATTACAATACGGACTGCTTAAGATCTTTACTATGAGTTTAATCAAATACCTACTGTCAATTGGAATTTTTTCTCCCATCAGAATTTTTTTTATTTTTCACTGAAAACCATAAATCCATATTCCCCCAGTTATTGGCAAATGAAAACTATCTGCTAAAAACTGATTTTTTTTAAATCTAAAAACCAAAACAGTTTGTTTTTTTAAGTTTTTTTACAAAACAATCTCAAAATATTTGAGAACAGCAGACAGATTCTGAGATTTGTTGTTGTTCAGCTGAAAAATCACTCTCCGTTAAAAAGAACACAGCTGAAAATTTCCAACCAGCCTTAAACTTTAAATGAGTTGGGAATATTAATATTGCCTGATAAGAGCCTGATTTCAAATCCATTTATTCTATGGCAGCTTTGTGATTTCTCTTTCAAAGGGAAAGTTTGAGGAGGTAACAGCTGAATAAATAGTAAAGTTGGCAGCGCAGAGACTGTTTTCTGCAGAAGAGCCCCTTTAAACCCTGGGTAGAGCTGAACCAAGCTGCCAAAGCCTGTCTGTCCTAACCCCATTCAGGGACATACGGGAGCTCACAGGGAGTAGAACCCAGACCTTCCTGCCTAGCTCCACACTGCTGCTGGCTGAGTATAAATAGTGTAAATGAGTGTGCAGAACATAAACAGAGTAACACATGAGGCTACACTTCCAAAGGGATTTAGGTGCCTAGTGGGCTTTTCAGAAGCACCTAGGAGCTCACAACTCATTGATTCCAAGGCGAGTTGGGCCCCTGATGCTTTTCAGAATCCCACTAGGTCCCTCAATACCTTTAAAAATCTGCCCCACAGTTCCTCTCCAAAATCTCTTACAGTCCTAGTAGACATGACAGAGAAAGAGGAGGGAACTTGAAACAGAGAAAGAAAGAGGAGAAATGACAGGTCCAAGGTCACAGAGAAGGTCACTGGCAGAAACAAGAACAGAGCCCAGGTGTCCTGACACCCCGTGCACTGCACAGTACACAGTAATTGATACAACGTTTACTACTAGTCCATTGTTTGACGCAGGCAGAAGTGCTGCTCAGAGCTGGTGCCATAAATCAATTTGGGAGCAGGCAGCCAGCCGTCTAGGCATTGAGTTTGGGTAGAAGAATTACAGATGAGTTGCTATTTACGATTGGTTGAGTGTATTTCATATTGCCCTGCAAAAAGGGAATCAGGCTGTTAGAATTTTAGTTTATCAGTTTCATATCCAAGTTGTGAGCTTGTTGGTGGTCGCAATAGAGGAAGCTTCTTTGCAAGAATTGTTGGATTTGGAGTGTGCTTTGTTCCATTTGCATTTTATCAAGCTATGCCACGGCAAATCCTCAGATGGGATAAAGTGTTAAAGCTGCATTGACTTCAAAGGGGCTGACCCAATTTACAGTAGGGTGGTAATGTGACTCTTTGATTGTCAGAGGCGAGGAGCACTAACAACACCTCGTCATTGTAAGGGATGAGTTCTGTGCACCTTTGAAATTCATATAATGAGATATTAGGGCAAGGGGAATCAGGGAAATTCCCTCTGTCACTCTAATCATGACCATTGTCCTTCTTATTCACTCCACAGCCATCACACAATGTACTGAGGAAGAAAATGTCCAACCAAACCGCCATGACAGAATTCCTTCTCCTGGGATTCTCGGACGTTCGGGAGCTGCAGATTTTACACTTTGTGGGGTTTCTAGTGCTTTACCTGATATCTCTGCTGGGGAACCTTCTCATCATCACAGCCATAGCCCTTGACCACCAACTTCACACCCCCATGTACTTCTTCCTGATGAATCTGTCCATCGTAGACCTCGGCTCCACCTCTGTTACCATCCCCAAATCCATGGCTAATCCCATCATGAACACAAGATCCATTTCTTATTTTGGATGTGTCACCCTGGTCTTTTTTTTCTTATTCTTTGGTTCAGCAGATTTTGCCTTACTGATCATCATGGCATATGACCAATACGTTGCCATATGCCAGCCACTGCACTATGAGACAGTGATGAACAGGAGAACTTGTGTCCAAATGGCATCCAGTGCCTGGATCGGTAGTATTCTCTACTCTGCACTGCACACGGGGAACACGTTTGCAATATCTTTCTGTGGAAGCAACACGGTGGATCAGTTCTGTGAAATCCACCAGCTCCTCAAACTCTCCTGCTCTGACTCATACCGCTTTGAGTTCGGCTTTCTCATCTTTAGCGTGTGCTTAGCCTCAAGCTGCTTTGTTTTCATAATTGTGTCATATGTTCAGATCTTTAAAACAGTGCTGAGAATCCCCTCTGAGCAGGGCCGGCATAAAGCCCTATCAGCCTGCTTCCCTCACCTCTTTGTAGTCTCGTTCCTTTGTACTTCTGCCTTTGCCTACTTGAAACCCACCTCCAGCTCAACCTCAGGTCTGGATCTCATGGTGGCTGTTCTCTATTCTGTGTTGCCACCAATGATGAATCCGATTATCTACAGCATGAGAAACAAAGAGATCAAAGGTGCTCTGAGTAAATGGATAAGTTGGAGGCTAATCACTAAGACCAAAATGTCCATATTTCTCCTTCAGTAGCAATTTCATTCTATGTTTCTTTATAAATATAATCAGCTGGTGACATTATTTCCTCCAGGAGAAAATACTGTGCAGTCTGTTTATGCAGAATTGGGTATTTTCACTTGTAAAAATACAGACAAACATGACTCAAGAAAAAAAGGAGTTTCTATTGGTTTACAGCAATGTAAATATGATTAGAATCTATCTATCGTATACTGCTACCAATCACCATGCTATCTGAGACCATTGCCTATAAAATCAGTAGCCATAGCAAAGTCCATAGTGAGGTCTCTGGCTCATCTTATATTTTGGGATAAAAACTCAGATTGAGGTATCAATGCATTTGTTTTTTGTGTTTTTTGTTTGTTTGTGTGTGTGTGTGTTTGTCAGATTTTTAGCTTATTTTTACTGGTTGGTTGGTGGTTTGGTTTGTTTCTTTGTTTTAAGATGTTTTGAAAGCGGAAAGGCCTGAGGAGATGGTGAGTGTTTGGTGATACAGGATTTTCAATGTTTGTCCTCTCTTGGGACTGTCCATATGTCAGCTCTTTGATGGGGATTTCTGAGCGAGTTGAAGGTTTGTTCCCCACAGTGAGAAAAGAAAGGAAATGAGGTTTCTGCATGGCTTAGTTCCTACTGAATTGAATATGTACAAACGGTGTCATTCTTTCAGTGGTGGAAAGGCTGTTTTAAAGAAAAGCTTTTTGCAGAGTTTCCTAAAGAAAATCTGACTCAGAACAATGAGGCCAAATTTGGATTCCATGGAAGTGACTGGGGTTTAGCCCCTCACTTCAAAGAGATCAGGATTTGACCAATAGCCTCTATACACAAGGATCCAGGTTTGGCTGACAGCACCCTGGAGAAAGCGAGTGTGACAGAGATGTAAGGGTCAGATTTCTCAACTCAGCTAGACCAGCTCCAATGCAGTTTAGTACTGATGAGGTTCTGGCCCAAAGTCTCTGGGCTACACTCAATAGTGACATGAACTCCGGTGTAAGTTTCTTGTCTGGGGTCATTTTGTTCCAGCCTTGGTGTAAGTGCAGTGCTCTGGTGTTCCACACGCCACCCCATCCAAGCTGAGAAATTATCTCAGAAGTTGGCCTGTTATTAGTACATGGTTGTGTACACTACATATATGACAAAGAAAAGACGAGTATATGATTAAATAGAGAAACAGACAGACAGGACCATTCCTTCTCCTAACACACAACCTCGTTTAATCATAATGACAGATTTCTATTTGATTGTGATTTATATTAGCTAGCTAGCTAGATAATAAATAAGCTATGGAAATTATTGTTCTTCTTTTCGTATTAATGATTGTCTATGTCCAGATCATGATTTTCTTATAAGCACTCCTTATTAAACATTGTTTAGCAAAGATTTTTTATGACTATATCTTACTCCATCGCTCATTTACAAATAGCTCAGCCTAACGCACTTAGTGTTTGAACTTTGAGCTGTTTTGACTGGATACATTTTCAACCTGCTCTGGTTTGCTTCTCTGAGCAAATGGACGTTTCACAGTCAGGATCCTTAGGCCAATCCTCAGCTGGTTTAAATTGTCATAGCTCTATTGAAGTCAATAGATCTCTGAGCATTTATACCCGCTGAGGATCTGCTCCAAACACTCATGATTATGAATTTAAAACTCACTTCCTTTGAACTTCCTGCACGCTGGTCCTAATTCCACAGCCACTTCAGCAAGTTCTTAACTTTAATCATATGAGTGGCCCCATTGAAGGATTAAAGGTAAACTCATGTGTAAATCCCTGTTGGATATGGGTTAGAGAAATTACCAGTCGTGACGATTTTTTGTACCATTGGTGTTTGGCTTCGAAGGAAGCGACAGGTGGAGGTTACCACTGGGAGTCGTAGTCCCAATCCTGCACGCAGGCAGCCTGTGGATAGCTGGTCGTCCAGCTCTGTACTTGGGGCAGCAGAGTTGCCTAGCAGCATCCCAGGCATCTGAGCAGCCCTCTTTAGGCCAGCACTGCTCACCCTAGTAAGGGAGGGGCCTGGACAAGGTGGCCTAAAAATTGCCTGCCCTTCAACAGCTGGCCAGCAAGCCGCGGCTGGCAGTTTAACCCAATCTGCAGCTGAAACCAAAAGAAAAAATTGAGAAAATTTACCATCGATGTATGGAATGTTCGTACCCTCATGGATCGAGAAGCTGTTGCAAGACCTGAGAGCAGGACAGCTCTCATTGCTCGAGAACTAGCCCACTACAACATCGATATAGCGGCATTAAGCGAAACAAGATTGCCTGGGGAAGGTTTCTTGAGCAAAACAGGAAGCGGTTACACCTGCTTCTGGAAGGGTAAGACTGAGACAGAGGACAGAATACATGGAGTTGGTCTGGCAATAAAAACCTCATTGATGCATCAACTCCCAGACCTTCCAGTGAGTATCAATGAAAGATTGCTGAAACTACGCTTCCCACTAAATGCCAAACGTCATGCCACCATCATTAGTGCATATGCACCCACTCTAACATGCTCTGACAACTCAAAGAACAATTCTATGAAGATCTCGACAGACTGATCAAGGCCACACCTGTAACAGACAAACTACTCCTACTTGGAGATTTCAATACCCGAGTCGCGGCTGGCAACGAGAACTGGAAAGAAGTAACCGGGCCACATGGTGTAGGCAAAATGAGCAGCAATGGACTACTCCTTTTGAGCCTTTGTTCTGAAAATGACCTGACCATTACCAAGACTCTGTTCTGACAAGCGGATAAATACAAAACGATGTGGATGCACCCTAGGTCCAAACAGTGGCATCTGATAGATTATGCCATTGTCAGAAGGCGAGACATCCGAGACAGACTGATCACCAGAGTGATGCGAGGTGCAGAGTGCTGGACAGACCACAGTTTAGTCAGGACGTCTCTCCAACTTTACATCGCTCCCTCTCAGCACAACTGCCCTAAGCGTCCGCGACCTGCTTTCAACATAGCCAAACTGAAGGATGCTCAATGTTTCAACAACTTCCAGAAGAGTCCTAATGACAAACTGACATCCCACGGACAACTGATCGGTACTGTAACCGAAAAGTGGGACCAGTTCAAGCAGATGGTGACTGACACAGCAATAACATCTCTTGGACCAAAGAAAAGAATACATCAGGATTGGTTTGATGAGAACCAAGAAGAAATATGCTCAGTTCTGGAAGTAAAGAGAAAAGCCTTTATTGAATGGCAGAATGACCCCTCCTCAGTCTCTAAATGGGACCATTTCAAGTACCTTCAGAGCAAAACACAGACAGACCTCCGTCAGATACAAGACAACTGGTGGGAGAGCAAAGCCAAAGAAATCGAGCACTATGCTGAGACCCACAACTCAAAGATGTTCTTTAGTGCTATTAAGACTGTCTATGGACCTTCTAAACTAAGGACCACCCCACTGATCTCATCAGACAACACAACGCTGATTAAAGATAAAGGCATCGACGAAAGATGGCGAGAACACTATAGCAACATTCTCAATAGACCATCAACCGTGAATAATAACGTCCTCAATGAAATTCCACAACAACCTGCTCTGACAGATCTTGACTCTCCGCCCACTATAGATGAGATTAAGAAAGCTTGTAGCCAGATGAGTTCAGGAAAAGCTCCTGGAAAAGACGGGATACCAGCAGAGAGATACAAAGCAGCAGGTCCAGCAGCACTAGCAGCGTTACACAGCGTGATCATCAGCATCTGGGAGGATGAAAACATACCACAGGACCTCCACGATGCTATTATTGTCTCTCTTTTCAAGAACAAAGGCAGCAAAGCAGAATGTGGAAATTATAGAGGCACATCCCTCCTCCCTGTGGGAGGGAAAATCATAGCCTGCATCATCTTGAACCGCCTAATAGCCAGTATTTCTGAGGCAAATCTACCTGAAAGTCAATGTGGTTTTCGACCTGGCCGGAGCACAGTCGACATGGTGTTTGCTGTCAGACAAATACAAGAGAAGTGCATTGAACAGAACATGCACCTGTGTGATGTCTTCATAGATCTGACAAAGGCGTTTGATACCGTCAACAGGGAAGTCCTCTGGACTATTCTAACATGACTTGGCTGCCCAAGAAAATTTGTCCAGATTATACGCCTTTTTCATGACAGCATGACAGGCGAAGTACTGTCTGATGGAGCCACATCTGCCCCCTTCAACATCACCAATGGCGTGAAACAAGGATATGTTCTCGCTCCTGTCTTATTTAACCTGTTCTTTGCATATGTCCTAAACCATGCAATAAAAGATCTGGATCGAGGTATATATTTGAAATACCGGCCCGATGGTTCACTTTTTGACCTCCGTCGCTTGAATGCAAAGACTAAGACAGTGCAGAAACTCCTTCTTGAGGCACTCTTTGCCGACGACTGTGCTCTCATGGCTCACACTGAAAATGATCTTCAGCACATTGTCAACAAGTTTGCCAAGGCCTCACAACTCTTCAGCCTAATTATCAGCCTCAGAAAGACAGATGTTCTCCATCAACCTGTATCTGGATCAAATGCTTCTGTCCCAAGTATCTCCATTGATGGCACTCAGCTTAAAGTAGTGGAGAACTTTAAATACCTGGGTAGTGTCATATCCAGTGATGGATCACGGGATAATGAGATCAAAGCACGAATATACAAAGCAAGCCAGGCACTTGGCTGTCTGCGTGTCAAAGTTTTAAACCACCACAACATCCGGATGTCAACAAAACTGCTTGTGTACAGAGCTGCTGTTCTTTCATCTCTTTTGTTTGGGTGTGAAACATGGACACTATATAGGCGTCACATCAAGCAGCTCGAAGCATTCCACATGCGTTGCCTCCGCAACATCATGAAGATCCGCTGGCAAGACAAAATGCCCCGTCTTGAGGTCCTCGAGAGAGCCCAGATGACAAGCATCGAAATGATGATCATGAAGTCACAGCTACGTTAGACCTGTCATGTCAGCTGCATGGATGCCAACAGAATCTCCTGCCAGCTTCTCTATGGACATCCGGCATATAGGTCGTCCATGAAAACGTTACAAGGACACCCTCAAAGCCAATCTGCAGTATCAAACCCAGGGACCTTGAGGATGCCACCAGCAACAGAACATAGTGGCGTGCAACAGTCAGAAATACCTGCACCACCTTTGAGGAAGACCGCTGCCGGTGTCTACAAGAGGCACACGAACGACGTTGCAGAGCACCAGCAGCACACAACCCACTGACTGCGAACTTCCCGTGCACCATCTGTAGCAAAATGTACACCTCTAGAATTGGCTTGTACAGCCATCAGAGGGCACACCATGAGACCAACAATAGATGATTTGCTCAGATTTGTCATCATCGGATCGATGGACTACCAAGATGGGTTAGAGATATGGATAGGGCTTAAGGCTAACACTAAACTGGTGCCAGACTCTGACACTGTCTCCATTTCTCTCCTTTCCCAGTCAACTAAACCCTTACAATTGGTACATTGGAATTACTCTTCCCTTCTGGCTTCTTTCAATAATTAGGATTCTGGGACCTGATGTGTTAGTCACTTTTAGCACCACACCGATGAATGGAGTAGAGAGACAGAGATCAACATTGACAAGGACTTGCACAGAGAAAGGATGCAGTGCCACTGTCCATGTCATCAGTGTGAGGGGTATTCTGATGTGAGGCTCCCACAGTCACTCCAGTTGAAGCTGTTCCACTCTGGATAAATAATTAAAGAGTTATTGGAGCAGGGGACTGAACACTGGGTCTCCCAGGTGAGTGCTCTGACCACCAGGCTACAGGGTAATTCTCATGTTCTCTCTCTCCCTCTCTGACCCAATGATTCTTCAGTTATTTAATCCAAAGTGGATCAGCTTGGACAGGAGAGGTTGAGGGAGCCCCACATTGGAATATCCCACTGCCCAGTGGTTAGGACACTCACCCAAAAGGTGGCAGATACCCCTTCAAATCTCTTCTCCTCCTGGGGCAGAGGGGGGACTTGAACTCTGGTTGTTCTCCATGCCAGGTAAGTACCCTAACCACAGGCCTAAAAATTGAACAGGAGGGCCTTCTCCTTGTCACACAAAGCACCATAGATGCTTGACCCCAAGGAGAGGGTTCCCGGTTATGGATCACAAACTGGGATAGGTACCACCCACCAGCTCAACATTGGCAACTATCTCTGTGAGGGAGCAGGGCTTGGCACACACCCATCTAGTCATCATCTCCCATTGGTGAGGTTAGGCACCTCCTCACTGCAGGCTGGCAACTGTGGATCCCATTTAGGTGTTTACCTCTCCCCATTCACTGAACAAGGAGCCTAGGCTCTGAACACAGGCTTTGTGAATCACGGTGATTTTCTAAGTGCCTAAAAGTTAGGTGCTGCAATGCTCAGCATTAGGATACTGAAGGGCAAGATTTTCAAAGGCATTTAGGTGCCTGGTGGGATTTTCAAAAGCATTTAGGTACCTAAATCTGATTGAAATCAAAGATTGTTTTGAAAGTCCCACTAGATGCTTAAATACCTTAAAAAATCAGGCCCTAATTCCTTTTGTGAATCTATCCCTGAGTGTCTGATATCCCCTAAGAGGCTTTAACAATATAGTCCCAGAAGGCTGGAGATAGATCCCAAAACACTATTCCTGAGCCCTTCCTGACACTGAAGGGCTTTGTAAACTGCAGCCATATCCAGAAATGGGTTCTACAAACGGTCCTGTCCCTATAAAATCAGCCAAACACAGACCCCAGGACCAAATACTTATGAGTTTGAAGTTTTAAAATATAGGCCTGCTCACATCTCAGCTGGGACCATCCCACTTCTAGGTCATGCAGAACAATATGGTCGCAGCAGGGTATAAGTGAAACGCTGTTATTCATGGGATATTGGGCAGTCATTGGTAGCTGGGCAGCTTTGAAAATGAGGCCACTTTGAAAATGCCAGCTGAGGGCTTTGTCAAGTGGAAAATCATCTATTGTCAGATTTTAGAAATGGCCCCTGTCTTCATCCTTGGCCAGACAGAAACATCCATCCCTGAGCTTTGCAGTGTTCAGCAGCCAGCCTTGTGTTCATTGCTGTCTAGGGGTGCACAGGGACCATTCCCCTGCTAGGCCACTAGTGCCTATGTTGGCATAAGTGTTAGGGGGCTTATTCCTTCCCTCTCTCACTTCCCTGGTCCTTCTCACATGAACAGAGCAACAATACCCGAAGTCCGAAGGTGCAAACAATTCGATGTTTATTGGGGTGAACTTCCAGCACGCACGATTCCAGTTTCCTTCCTCAGTGTCCCCCTTCCCAGCTCTGACACCACAGAGCCTTGCCTGTGTCCTTGCTTCCATTCCTGGGAAGCACAGCATGGGGAGGAGGTGACCAGCCCTCTGTGGAGAAAGAAGTGGTTCGGGACTATTTAGAAAAACTGGATGAGCACAAGTCCATGGGGCCGGATGCGCTGCATCCGAAAGTGCTAAAGGAGTTGGCGGATGTGATTGCAGAGACATTGGCCATTATCTTTGAAAACTCATGGAGAACAGAGGAGGTATTGGATGACTGGGTAAAGGCTACTGTAGTGCCCATCTTTAAAAAAGGGAAGAAGGAGGATCTGGGGAACTACAGGCCAGTCAGCCTCACCTCAGTCCCGGGAAAAATCATGGAGCAGGTCCTCAAGGAATCAATTTGGAAGCACTTAGAGGAGCGGAAAGTGATCAGGAACAGTTAGCATGGATACACCAAGGGCAAGTCATGCCTGACTAACCTAATTGCCTTCTATGTGGAGATAACTGGGTCTGTGGATGAGGGGAAAGCAGTGGATGTGTTATTCCTTGACTTTAGCAAAGCTTTTGATATGGTTTCCCACAGTATTCTTGCTGGCAAGTTAAAGAAGTATGGGCTGGATGAATGGACTATAAGCTGGATAGAAAGCTGGCTAAATCATTGGGCTCAACGTGTAGTGATCAACGGCTCTATGTCTAGTTGGTAGCCGGTTTTAAGCGGAGTGCCCCAAGGGTCGATCCTGGGGCAAGTTTTGTTCAATGTCTTCATTAATGATCTGGAGAATGGCGTGGACTGCACTCTCAGCAAGTTTGCAGATAACACTAAACTTGGAGGAGTGGTAGATACGCAGAAGCTTAGGGATAGGATACAGAGAGACCTAGACAAATTAGAGGACTGGGCCAAAAGAAACCTGATGAGGTTCAACAAGGACAAGTGCAGAGTCCTGCACTTAGGACAGAAGAATCCCTTTCGCTGTTACAGACTAGGGACCGAATGGCTAGGAAGCAGTTCTGCAGAAAAGGACCTAGGGGTTACAGTGGACGAGATGCTGGATATGAGTCAACAGTGTGCCTTTGTTGCCAAGAAGGCTAAGGGCATTTTGGGCTGTATAAGTAGGGGCATTGCCAGCAGATCAAGGGATGTGATCGTTCCCCTCTATTCGACATTGGTGAGGCCTCATCTGGAGCACTGTGTCCAGTTTTGGGCCCCACACTACAGGAAGGATGTGGAAAAACTGGAAAGAGTCCAGTGGAGGGCAACAAAAATGATTAGGAGGCTGGAGCACATGACTAATGAGGGAAGGTTGAGGGAACTGGGATTGTTTAGTCTGCAGAAGAGAAGAATGAGAGGGGATTTGATAGCAGCCTTCAACTACCTGAAAGGGGGTTCTAAAGAGGATGGATCTAGACTGTTCTCAGTGGTACCTGATGACAGAACAAGGAGTAATGGTCTCAAGTTGCAGTGGGGGAGGTTTAGGTTGGATATTAAGTAAAACTTTTTCACTCAGAGAGTGGTGAAACACTGGAATTGGTTACCTAGGGAGGTGGTGGAATCTCCTCCCTCAGAGGTTTTTAAGGTCAGGCTTGACAAAGCCCTGGCTGGGATGATTTAATTGGGAATTGGTCCTGCTTTGAGCAGGAGGTTGGACTTAGATGACCACCTGAGATTCCTACCAACCCTGATATTCTATGATTATATGATTCCCATCTCCTGTTCCCATTTTCTCCTTTAGCAAAACATGATCCCAATTCCCCCATCCCCAGTCCCTGTTCCCAATACCCCTCATACACTTTCTAATTGACTGCAGACTATATAGTAAAACTTAAATTCTGCTTAGCTATATCTTAACCAATCATTTTACTGAAATTTAACTAACCAATCCTAACATATTGTAACATGATTTTTTAACCAATTATATCCCACCACCTTAATTGGTTTACATCCAACAAAATTAATTATACAGCAGACAGAAGCAATCACAGAACCAGACTAAAACCATGCAAATAAACATACAAAACAATACAGAAGTGAGGAGTTTACAACTACATCTATAAAGACATAAGGGTTTTCCAGCTGTGTCTATTGATAAGTGAGTTCTTACCAGACAGGATGCTATCAAACTAAGTTTCCTTTTACATCTTCTAGGCTCTTCCCTTTCTCTGGAGGTGATAGATCGGATCACCTTCCTAACAGTCTCAGATTGCCTTATTTCAATATGACTAAACAGGGCCTCGGACTATCACAGTAAGAGAAGGCCATTACACAGACAGACAATGATTTTTTATTCTTTCTTTTATATCTCTATAACTAGCTAAGTGATAAGAATACACCTAAATTCTTAAAGTATATGCCTCTGCAAACAGGCCTGAATATCTATATCCTAACAATAAGCATCAAAGTTTGTGCCTTGTGATGGCTTCATGGTGGCCTTAAGAAATGGACTAGTGATCGTTGTGCGGTTCCTAAAAGATGTGTCTCCACTGAGTTTTTTAGTTTAGTGCTGTCTGTATTAAGACAAAAATTAATATAATGGCTGAGAAAGAAAGAAAGAAAGAAAAGATTCTGGGCTGATCATCCCAACAGAAGTTGAAGATCAGATACTTGAAAACTGTGCAACACAGAATTCCTCCAAGGTTCTATCCCTAGTGGGACTGAACCATTCTCCGTCACCATTAAAAGTTACACTTGTAATTAAACCCATGGGGCAAAGAGCTAAGAAAGTGCAGACTGGTTCAGAATTCTTGAATCAGCTTCAGATCAGATTGGCATGCAAAAAATATTGATTTATGAGTGTGTAATGGGCTAGATCCCCAGCCGATGTAAATTGACATCGCTCGATAGAAATCAAAGGCCCAGATTCCCATTTGACATAAATAGTCCAAACTGCCATGAACTCAATGGAAGTGTAACGATTGACACAAGCTCATGACCTGGCCCTTAGTTTTTAGTCTTCACCTCTAGTTTCCTCTTGGTGACTGACTTCAAGCAGATGGGGCAGCCTGAGCTGTGGGTTCCTCTAGCGGATGCATCCCAAGAGCTGCTGATACAATGCATGATACAATGCAGGAAGGAAAAGAATCTCTGCTCACCCAGAAGTGATTACGTGGTGTTAATGAAGGACCAGGCTATTCCAGGCCAGCTGAGATTCTGGTGCCACTAGGCTCTTAGCTATTGTAGGTCATGTAGCTGTGTTAGAAATCCCAGTTTTATTTTGCAAATACCTTAGGACATGCTCTGGGCCTCTGCCCTGCCTGGATTTTAGCCAAGGGTACTTCGAGAGATGCTTTTGTCATGTGAGATCCAGGGCGGGGGCTGTTCTCCCTCTGTGGGGTTAGAGTGGGGCAGGTTGTCAGGGTGGTTTGCTCCAGAGGTGAGATCAGAACTGGGCTTAAAGCCTTGGAGGCGGGATTCAACTATTTAGCCCCAGAGCAGAGAAATTCTGGGCTGTGACCATGTCTGAACCCTGCACAAGCCAGAATCAGCTCTAGAGCTCGGAGGAGTTTTCGGTCTCTGATCCCATTTAGTCCTTCGTCTCTCAGCCAAACGTGTCCAAGGAGGCAAGCAGAGAGCACCCATCTGTGGAGTGGATCTCTATCTGCTAGGGACTGCAGAGAGACGCAGGAAATCCACCAAAGGGACATGGAAACTGTTGCTGGATAATACAGTGATGAGAGCATGAGACAGAGATGACCAAAGAATCCTGGCGCTGGAGGATCAATTTTGCTTTCAATTATATATGTGAAGATATTAATAAAGAAACAAATTTACTACTAGATACATGAATTGTAATTCAAACTCTTTAAGACTTTTATTATCAAACAGCTAGAGCCTGTCAGATTTATTTCCAGCAGAAAGTAAGAACCTAAATATAAGTTACAATTTGAACTGTAATGACTTAACTCTCAGTCTTGTCAGTCATCTAGTTTTGGTCAGGAAAAAAAGAAGGTGGATAATTTTGACTTTGCATCAGAAATCAGAAATGTTTGCAGGGTTTGCCAACCAAAAACTAATTTAATTTCAGCTAATAGGTACTGTAAACTGGAAATTGTATGTTGCAAACCAAAGAATATTGGGATTTGCAGATTTCAATAAAATAAAACAAATATCTGAGTATAGGAGATACTTTCCCTAAACATCTTTGTTTAGTTCAAAAACTCATTTTCCTACTACTACAAAAAAATTAAAAAAAATTTAAAAAAATCTAAATTTCCAACCATCTCTAATTTGAAATGGAGCTTTGAACAAGGGTGGGGACATTAGTGCAGTTCAATAATACCATAGTTTCAAAATCATTTTTTCTCTTGAAACTGGGTTTGTTTCTGTGTCAAAGGGACAGTTACTGGAAGGGCAAAATTGACTGAGCAGCAGAGCTGATAGCCACAGTTTATGTTTTCTACGCACTAGCAGCTTTTGGCTCAGAGTTGACCCACTAGTTAAAGCCAGTCTAGCTCAGTGCTGCCAAAGGACATACAGGAGGTAAATGGGACTAGAGCCCCTGTTTCCAGGCCTTGGAATTGACAAGATAGACACAGGACCTGGATTACAAAGGGCTTAAGCACCTAAAGAAGGTGAAAGGTACCTTGTGGGATTTACAATAGCATCTGAGCAGGTCAGATGCCTAACTCCCACTGAATGTTCACAGGATTTAGCCACCTGGCTCACTTAGGAGCATTGATAAATCCCAGTAGGTGTCTGTCTCCGTCTTTTAATCCTGGCCCACAGTTAACACAGAAGTTGGGCTGGAATCAGGGAACCCTGTTGTAGATCATAGGCTCTGTGTTATGCTGAGGTCAGACTAGAGGGTCAGAATGGCTTTATCACTTTTTGGCTTTAAAACCTTTGTTTCTGTGCCCTGGCCTCTGGGTCTCTGCTTCTGAGCTGTGCTGGGCTCCAGGGCATGAGGAAATAGACATGGATAAATCACCTTCCCACAGCATCAGTCCTTTAATGTCAGTGCAGCTCAAAGCCAGATACGCACAGCTCGTCTGCAGAGAGCAACAGGTTTGAGTCTAGTTCAAATGCACAATGAGGGGTGAAAGGATTCTCAGATACCTGTCCCATTAGCTTCTAGATTCTAGTCTATAGATAGATATTGACCAAAACATCCTAGTATTGGATGACTGAATGTGTCTTCTGTTGGGAAGAAATCCACAAAGACTGGTACAGTAAGTCTGCTATTACAATTAAATATGTTGGGAGATCAACATACCAGAGAAAATTAAGATGATGAATATGAACTAGAATACGAACTAGTTAAGATCTTTACTATCAGTTTAATGAGATACTTACTGCTGACTCGAAGTTTTCCTCCCTTCAGGAAAATTTTTACTTTTCACTAAAAACCCAAAATCCATTTTCCCCTCAGTTTTTGGCAATTGAAAAGTTTCTGCTGAAAATTATTCTTATCTCAAAACTCAAAAAAGTTTGTTTTTTCAGTTTTCCGTTTTTTTACAAAACAATCCCAAAATGTTTGAGAAAAGCAGACAGATTCTGTGATTTGTTGTTGTTTAGCTAAAAAACCAATCTCCATTAAAAAGAACACAGCAGAAAATTTCCAGCCAGTCTTAAATGTTAAATAAATTGGGGAACATTAATATTTCCTGCTAAGAGCCTGATTTCACACCCATTTATTCTATTGCAGCTGTGTGATTTCTCTTTCAAAACGAAAGTTGTGAGGAGGTAACAGCTGAATAAACAGTAAAGTCAGCAGAACACAGATTATGTTTTATAGAGACTAGCCCCTTTAAACCCTGAGTTAGAGCTGAACCAGACAGCCAAAGCCTCTCTATCCTGCCACCATTCAAGGACATACGGGAACTCACTGGGAGTAGAACTCAGGGCTCTTGGCCCAGCTACACGCTGCTGCCGGCTGAGCATAAACTGTGTAAATGGGTGTGCAGAACATAAACAGAGTAAGACATGGGGCTACATTTCCAAAGGGATTTAGGTGCCTAGTGGGATTTTCAGGAGCACCTAGGAGCTCACAGCTCATTGATTTCAAGGCGGGTTGGGGCCCTGATGCTTTTGAGAATCACAGTAGGTCCCTCAATACCTTTAACAATCTGCCCCACAGCTCCTCTCTGAAAGCTCTTACAGTCCTAGTAGACACAGCAGAGACGGGGCAGTGGGTGTTTGAAACAGAGGCAGAAAGAGGGGAAATGATGGGTCCAAGGTCACACAGCAGGTCACTGGCAGAGACAAGAACAGAGCCCAGGTGTCCTGACAGCCAGTGCACCGCACAGCACATAGTAAATGATATGTTTACTACTAGTCAATTGTTAGACGTAGGCAGAAATGCTGCTGGGAGCTGGTGCCATAAATCAATTTGAGAGCAGGGAGTCGGCCGTCTAAGCACAGGGCTCGGGCTAGAAAAATTAAACATGAGCTGCTATTTACGATTCTAGATGATTCTATGTCATAAGGGGGAATCAGGCTGGGTTAGAATTTTAGTTCATCAGTTTCATACCCAAGTTGTGAGCTTGTTGATGGTTGCAATAGCAAGAATGGTTGGATTTGGCGCGTGCTTTGTTACATCGGCATTTTATCAAGCAACACCAGAGGCCAAATCCTCAGATGGGATAAAGTGATGAAGCTGCATTGAATTTAAAGAAGCTGACCCAATTTACAGAACTGTGGTAATGTGACTCTTTGATTGTCAGAGGCGAGGAGTACTAACAACATCTAGTCATTGCAAGGGATGAGTGCTCTGCCCCTTTGACATTCATATAATGAGATATTAGGGAAAGGGGAATCAGAGACATTCTCTCTGTCACTGTAATCCTGACCACTGTCCTTCTCATTCCCTTCACAGCCATCACATGACATACTGAGGAAGAAAATGTCCAACCAAAGTACTGTGACTGAATTCCTTCTTCTGGGATTTTCTGATGTTCAGGAGCTGCAGATTTTACATTTTGCGGTGTTTCTTGTGCTTTACCTGATGTCCCTGCTGGGGAACCTTCTCATCATCATAGCAATAGCCCTCAACCACCATCTTCACATCCCCATGTACTTCTTCCTGATGAATCTGTCCATCATAGACCTCGTCTCCATCTCTGTCACCATCCCCAAATCCATGGCCAATTGCACCATGAACACAAGATCCATTTCTTATTCTGGATGTGTCACCCAAGTCTTTTTTTCTTATTCTTTGGTTCAGCAGATTTTACCTTACTGATCATCATGGCATATGACCAATACGTTGCCATATGCCAGCCACTGCACTATGAGACAGTGATGAACAGGAGAACTTGTGTCCAAATGGCATCCAGTGCCTGGATCGGTAGTAGTCTCAATTCTGTACTGCACAATGGGAACACATTTGCAATGTCTTTCTGTGGAGGCAACATGGTGGATCAGTTCGTCTGTGAAATCCCCCAGCTCCTCCACCTCACCTGCTCTAACTCACACCTCATTGAAGTTGGGATTCTCATCTTTAGTCTGTGCTTTGTCTCAAGCTGCTTTGTTTTCATAATTGTGTCATATGTTCAGATCTTCAAAGCAGTGCTGAGAATCCCCTCTGAGCAGGGCCGGCATAAAGCCCTATCACCCTGCCTCCCTCACCTCTTTGTAGTCTCCTTGTTGTTTTGTACTGCTGCCTTTGCCTACCTGAAACCTACCTCCAGCTCAACATCAGGTCTGAATCTCATGGTGGCTGTTCTCTATTCTGTGTTGCCACTAATGATGAATCCGATCATCTACAGCATGAGAAACAAAGAGATCAAAGGTACTCTGAGTAAATGGATAGGTTGGAGGCTAATCACTAAGAACAAAATGTCCATATTTCTTCTTCAGTAGCAATTTCATTCTATGTTTCTTTATAAATATGATCAGCTGGTGACACTATTTCCTCCAGGAGAAAATACTGTGCAGTCTGTTTATGCAGAATTGGGTATTTTCACTTGTAAAAATACAGACAAACATGACTCAAGAAAAAAAGGAGTTTCTATTGGTTTACAGCAATGTATATATGATTTGATTTTATCTATCGTATACTGCTACCAATCACCATGCTATCTGAGACCATTGCCTATAAAATCAGTAGCCGTAGCAAAGTCCATAGTGAGGTCTCTGGCTCATCTTATATTTTGGGATAAAAACTCAGATTGACGTATCAATGAATTTGTTTTTTGTGTTTTTGGTTTATTTGTATGTGTGTGTGTGTGTCAGAGTTTTAGCTTATTTTTGCTTAACTGGTGGGCTGGTGGTTTGGTTTGTTTCTTTGTTTTAGGAGGTTTTGAAGGTGGAAAGGCCTGGGAAGAGGTGAGTGTTTGGTGGGACAGGATTTTCAATGTTTGTCCTCTCTTGGGACTGTCCATATGTCATCTCTTTGATGGGAGTTTCTGAGCGAACTGAAGGTTTGCTCTCCACAGTGAGAAAAGAGAGCAAAAGAGGTTTCTTCATGGCTTAGTTCCTACTGAAATGAATATGTACAAACTGTGTCATTCTTGCAGTTGTGGAAAGGCTGTTTTAAAGAAAAGCTTTTTGCAGAGTTTCCTAAAGAAAATCTGACTCGGAATAATGAGGCCAAATTTGGATTCCATGGAAGTGACTGGGGCTTACCCCCTCACATCAAGGAGATCAGGATTTGGCCAATAGCCTATATACACAAGGATCCAGATTTGCCTGACAGCACTTTGGAGAAAGTGAGTGTGACAGAGATATAAGGGTCCGATTTCTCAACTCGGATAGACCAGCTCCAATGTAGTTTAATACTGATGAGTTTCTGGGCCAAAGTCTCTGGTCTATACTCAGTAGTGACATGAACACCAATGTAAGATCTTCTCTGGGGTCATTTTGTTCTAGCCCTGGTGTAAGTGCAGTGCTCTGGTGTTCCATATGCCATCCCATGTGCATCTACTCACATCCAAGCTGAGAAATGATCTCAGAAGTTGTCCTGTTATTAGTATTAGAAGATGATCTTTGTGCATGGTTGTGCACAATACAAATATGACAAAGAAAAGCAGAATATGTGATTAAATAGAGAAACTGACAGACAGGACCATTCCTTCTCCTAACACACAACCTCATTTAATCATAATGACAGATTTCTATTTGATTGTGAATTATATTAGCTACCCTAGCTAATGAATAATTTATAGAAATTATTGTTCTTCTTTTCCTGTTAATGATTGTCTATGTCCAGATCATGATTTTCTTATAAGCACTCCCTATTAAACATTATTAAGCAAAGATTTTTTATGACTATATCTTACTCCATCAGTCATTTACAAATAGCTCATCTTAACACACTTAGTGTTTGAACTTTGAGCTGTTTTGACTGGATACATTTTCAACCTGCTCTGGTTTGCTTCTCTGAGCAAATGGTAGTATCACAGTCGGGATCCTTAGGCCAATCCTCAGCTGATTTATATTGTCATAGCTCTATTGAAGTCAGATCTCTGAGAATTCACGCCAGCTGAGGAACTGCTCCAAACACTCATGATTATGAATTTAAAACTCGCTTTCTTCGAACTCTCTGTACACTGGTCCTAATTCCACAGCCACTTCAGCATGTTCTTAACTTTAATCATATGAATGCCCCCATTGAAGGTTTAAAGGTAAACTCATGCTTAAGTCTCTGTTGGATATTATCATAACCTTAGTCCCAGATTTGGACCTTAGCGTCCAAAATATGGGGGTTAGCATGAAAACCTCCAAGCTTAGCTACCAGCTTGGACCTGGTACTTGCTGCCACCACCAAAAAAATTAGAGTGTTTTGGGGCACTCTGGTCCCCCCAAAAAACCTTCCCTGGGGACCCCAAGACCCAAATCCCTTGAGTCTCACAACAAAGGGAAATAATCCTTTTTCCCTTCCCCCCTCCAGGTGCTCCTGGAGAGATACACAGACACAAGCTCTGTGAATCCAAACAGAGTGACTCCCCCTCTCCGTTCCCAGTCCTGGAAACAAAAAGCACTTTCCTCTTCACCCAGAGGAAATGCAAAATCAGGCTAGCAAATTCAACACACACACAGATCTCCCACTGATTTCTTCCTCCCACCAATTCCCTGGTGAGTACAGACTCAATTTCCCTGAAGTAAAGAAAAACTCCAACAGGTCTTAAAAGAAAGCTTTATATACAAAAGAAAGAAAAAATACATACAAATGGTCTCTCTGTATTAAGGTGACGAAATACAGGGTCAATTGCTTAAAAGAATATTGAATAAACAGCCTTATTCAAAAAGAATACAAATCAAAGCACTCCAGCACTTATATTCATGCAAATACCAAAGAAAAGAAACCATATAACTTACTATCTGATCTCTTTGTCCTTACACTTAGAAACAGAAGATTAGAAAACAGAAACTACTTCTCCAAAGCTCAGAGAAAGCAGGCAGCCAGACAAAGACTTAGACATAAAACTTCCCTCCACCCAGAGTTGAAAAAATCCGGTTTCCTGATTGGTCCTCTGGTCAGGTGCTTCAGGTGAAAGAGACATTAACCCTTAGCTATCTGTTTATGACAGATATGGGTTAGGGGTATGGATAGGGCTTAAGGCTAACACCAAACTGGTGCCAGACTCTGACACTGTCTAGATTTCTCTCCTTTCTCAGTCAACTAAAGCCCTACAATCGGTGCAATGGAATTACTCTCCCCTTCCACAAGTACTCCTGTTCTTTCTCTTCTTCTGGCTTCTTTCAATAATTAGGATTCTGGGACCTGACGTGTCAGTGACCTTCGGCACCACACCAATGAATGGAGTTGAGAGAGAGAGAGATCAAGTGGACAATGGGTCTCCCAAGTGAGTGCTCTGATCACCAGGCCGCAGGGTAATTCTCATGTTCTCTCTCTCCCTCTCTGACCCAATGATTCTTCAGTTATTTAATCCAAAGTGGATCAGCTTGGACAGGAGAGGTTGAGGGAGCCCCACATTGGAATATCCCTCCACCCAGTGGTTAGGACACTCACCCAAAAGGTGGCAGATCCCCCTTCAAATCTCTTCTCCTCCTGGGGTAGAGGAGGGACTTGAACTCAGGTTGTTCTCCATGCCAGGTAGGTACCCTAACCACTGGGCTAAAAGTTAAACAGGAGGGCCTTCTCCTTGCCACACAAAACACCATAGATACTTGACCCCAAGGAGAGGGTTCCCAGTTATCGATCACAAACTGGGATAGGCACCACCCACCAGCTCAACATTGGCAACTATCTCTGTGAGGGAGCAGGGCTTGGCACACACCCATCTAGTCATCATCTCCCATTGGTGAGGTTAGGCACCTCCTCACTGCAGGCTGGCAACTGTGGATCCCATTTAGGTGTTTACCTCTCCCCATTCACTGAACAGAGAGCCTGGGCTCCAAACACAGGCTTTGTGAATCACGGTGATTTTCTACATGCCTACAGTTTAGGTGCTGCAATGCTCAGCGTTAGAATACCGAAGGGCAAGATTTTCAAAGGCATTTAGATGCCTGGTGGGATTTTCAAAAGCATTTAGGTGCCTAAATCTGATTGAAATGAAAGAATCTTTTGAAAGTCCCACTAGACGCTTAAATATCTTAAAAAATCAGGCCCTAATTGCTTCTGTGAATCTAGCCCTGACTGTCTGATATCCCCTAAAAGGCTTTAACAATATCATCTCAGAAGGCTGGAGATAGATCCCAAAACACTATTCCTGAGCCCTTCCTGACACTGAAGGGCTTTATAAACTGCAGCCATATCCAGAAATGGGTTCTACAAATGGCCCTCTCTCTTTAAAATCTGCCATGCACAGACCCCAGGGCCAAACACTCATGAGTTTGAGGTTTTAAAATATAGGGCTGCTCCCATTTCAACTGAGATAGGGACCACCTTACCTCTAGATTGTGCAGAACAATCTGGTCCCAGCAGGGTGTAAGTGAAAGGCCGTTATTCATAAGATATCTGACAGTCAGTAATAGCTGGGCAGATTTGGAAATGAGGCCTCTTTGAAAATGCCAGCTGAGGGCTTTGTCAAGTGGAAAATCATCTATTGTCAGATTTTACAAATGGCTCCTCTCTTCATCCTTGGCCAAACAGAAACATCCATCCCTGAGCTTTGCAGTGTTCAACAGCCAGTCTTGTGTTCATTGCTGCTTAGGGGTAAACAGGGACCATTCCCCCACCAGGCCGCTATTAATTATGTTTGCATAAGCATCAAAGTTTGTAACTTGTGATGGTTTTATGGTGGCCTTAAGAAATGGACTAGGGATCTCTGTGCGGTTCCTAGAAGACGTGTCTCCACCACACAAACGTCAACATCACTGGAAATATATATAGTCTCTTGTGCTCCATTACTATAGAGGGGTCCAGGAGTGTGCAGAAAGGAATCCTCTGTCATATACAGCAAGGGTCCCTCCAGGTCAGGGTAGAAGCACACGTCCAGGGAGTGGTGACTGAGGGAAGCTCGCACAGCTGCCGCTTTGGCTTCTATATGTACTACTGAAAAATGTCGCACTTCAGAAACTTGGGCTAATCATCTGGCCGCTTAGGGTTAGGGTTGTGCAAGGAAAATGAGGATACAAGGGGACAAGACAGAAATCTCTGTATATTAATTCTGGGATATTCGAAGGGGTCTAAGGATGTTAGTTGCCTAACTCTCATTGTGCAGTCAGCGGGAGTTGGGCACATAATGCCCTGAAGTCACTCTGAAAATCACTGTCACAGCTCATGGCCTGTAGTAAAAGTTCACTGCATGGTTACAGATTCTGCAGCACCCACAGCCCCTGGTATCTGCTCTAATTGCACAGGAAGCTGCAGAGTCAGTCACTGGTTCCTCCAGAGGGCCAAGCCCACTCCTGGGGCCTCTGCAAGGAAATTAGTGATTTTGCACCCGGGATACATTGGGTCCCTTCCGCTGAGCTGTTTTCTACTCTCTTCCCTGCTAATGCCTGGTGGCAATATTCACAGTTCTGTGCTCCTCATGGGGGTTTCCTTGCAGGGCCGGCTCCATGTTTTTTGCCGCCCCAAGCAAAAAAAAATTTGACTGCCCCCTGTCCCAGTCCTGGGCTCCACCCATATACCCCCTTGCTGCCCCAGCCCTGGGCTCTCCCTCACACATCCGCTGCCACCCCAGCGCTGGGCTTCCCCCTTCCCCCTTCCCCCCCACCAGTGCCCTCTGCCACCCCGCTGCCACCCCAGCCCTGGGCTCCCCCCTTCCCCCCCAGCAGTTACTCCCACACAAACACGTCCTGCTGCCCCAGCCCTGGGCTCTCCCCCACCACCTGCACCCTCCTTCCGCCGCAGCCCTGGGTCACTGGTAACTCACTCCCAGGATGGGTCATCCAGCAGGAATTTTGGATGTGCACAGAACACAGACAGGATTGGTTCCCATAAGGTTACAGAGCTGCAGTAAAGTGGAACACTTTTCAGCTTGTGTGACTGGAGGATATCTGGATGGTATTATAAGACTGTCCTCCATAAATGAGGAAAAGTTAAGGTGCCTTTATTATTCTTTTGTTCCACTCTTTCTTTCTATGGGGAATTTGCCAATGCAGCATCACTGTCTTCCTTTTAAACAAACAAAAAGGCAGTGGCTGTTGAAAATAGCAATTCCAGCTCTAATAACCACTGGGAAGCATTTCTTGCTCAATTTCATCCTACTTTTTCTACAGCAAGTTACAGTGATTCAGGATATTTGATTTGGGAGAAATGAAGCAACAGCTGCCCAAACTGAGCTTGAGCACCCCTGAATTTTGAGGTGTTCAAAGCTGGAAGGCAGGGGCTGGGTGTGTGGGGGCGGGCTGTGGGCTCCGTGGGGGAGCATGGCAGCATGTATGCAGCAGCATGTCTGGAGCTGCTCGAAGCCAGACACTCTGGTCTGAGTGGCACGGTAAGGGGTCTGGGGGGTTGGAGAAGGGGTACAAGGTTCCGAGGGGGGCAGTCAAGGGACAGAGAGCAGGGGGGGTTGGATGGGGTGGAGGTTTGGGGGGGCAGCAGGGAGAAGAGGGATTAGATGGGTCAGAGGTTCAGGGGGGCAGTCAGAGGACAGGCAGAAGTTTGATAGGGAGTCCCAGGGGTTCGTCAGGGGACAGGTAGGGGGTGGGGTCCTGTGGGGATGTTGGGGGGGTCTCATGAGGGGGCAGCTGGGGACAAGGAGAAGGGAGGCTTAGATAGGGGGTGAGGTTCCAAGGGGCAGTTAGGGCAGGGGTCCTGTGAGGGGGTGATCAGGGGACAAGGACCAGTGGTGCTTATATAGGGGGTGGGGTTCTGGGGGGGCAGTTAGGGGCAGCGGTCCCGAAGGGGGCAATCAGGGGAAAAGGACCAGTGGTGCTTAGATAGGGGGTGGGGTCCTGGGGGCAGGTGGGGGCAGGGGTCTCGGGAGGGGGCAACTGGGGACAAGGAGCAGTGGTGCTTAGATAGGGGGTGAGGTTCCAAGAGGCAGTTAGGGGCAGGGGTCCCGTGAGGAGGTTATCAGGGGACAAGGACCAGTGGTGCTTAGATAGGGGGTGGGGTCCTGGGGGCAGTTAGGTGCAGGAGTCCCGTGAGGGGGTGATCAGGGGACAAGGACCAG
This sequence comes from Gopherus flavomarginatus, assembly GCF_025201925.1. Taxonomy (NCBI): domain Eukaryota; kingdom Metazoa; phylum Chordata; order Testudines; family Testudinidae; genus Gopherus; species Gopherus flavomarginatus. Next base: position 5,720,434 of record NW_026115061.1, on the reverse strand, counting down.
TGGTGCTTAGATAGGGGGTGGGGTCCTGGGGGGGCAGTTAGGGGCAGGGGTCCCAGGAGGGGGCAATCAAGGGATAGGGACCAGTGGTGCTTAGATAGGGGGTGTGGTCCTGGGGGCAGGGGTCTCGGGAGGGGGCAATCAGGGGATAAGGACCAGTGGTGCTTAGATAGGGGGTGGGGTCCTGGGGGGCATTTAGGGGCAGGAGTCCCGTGACGGGGTGATCAGGGGACAAGGACCAGTGGAGCTTAGATGTGGGAGTTCTGGGGGGCATTTAGGGGCAGGGGTCCCAGGAGGAGGCAATCATGGGACAAGGACCAGTGGTGCTTAGATAGGGGGTGGGGTTCTGGGGGGCATTTAGGGGCAGCGGTCCCAAAGGGGGCAATCAGGGGACAAGGACCAGTGGTGCTTAGATAGGGGGTGGGGTCCTGGGGGCAGCTGGGGGCAGGGGTCTCGGGAGGGGGCAACCGGGGACAAGGAGCAGTGATGCTTAGATAGGGGGTGGGGTCCTGGCGGGCAGTTAGGGGCAGTTTAAAGTTCAAACACTAAGTGCATTAGGATGAGCTGTTTAGAAATGAGCGATGGAGTAAGATATAGTCATAAAAAATCTTTGCTAAATAATGTTTAACAGGAAGTGATGGTAAGAAAATCATGATCAGGAGATAGACAATCATTAACAGGACAAGAAGCGTAATAATTTGCAAAATAATCCCCACAGATTATTCATTATCTAGCTAGCTAACATAACTCACAATCAAATAGAAATCTGTCATTATGACTAAACGAGGTTGTGTGTTAGGAGAAGGAATGGTCCTGTCTGTCGGTTTCTCTATTTAATCACATACTCTGCTTTTCTTTGTCATATATGTAGTGTACACAACCATGCACAAAGATGACATTCTAACACTAATATCAGGTCAACATCTAATATCCTTCCCCAGCTTGGATGTCAGTAGATCTACACGGGTTGGCGTGTGGAACACCAGAGCACTGCACTTACACCAGGGCTAGAATAAAATGACCCCAGACAAGAAATTTACACCAGTGTTCATGTCACTACTGAGTGTAGCCCAGAGACTTTGAGCAACAACCTCATCAGTACTAAACTGCATTGGCGCTGGTCTAGCTAAGATGGGAAATCTGACCCTTACATCTCTGTCACACTCGCTTTCTCCAGGGTGCTGTCAGCCAAATCTGGAACCTTATGTATGTGGGCTATTGGCCAAATCCTGATCTCCTTGATGTGAGGGGTTAAACCCCAGTCACTTCCATGGAATCCAAATTTGGCCTCATTATTCCGAGTCAGATTGTCCTTAGGAAACTCTGGAAAAAGCTTTCATTAAAACAGCCTTTCCACCATTGAAAGAATGACACCGTTTGTACATATTCATTTCAGTAGGAACTAAGCCATGCAGAAACCTCTTTTGCAGCCTTTTATCACTGCGGAGAGCAAACCATCAGTTCGCTCAGAAAACCTCTTCAAAGAGATGACTTATGGACAGTCCCAAAAGAGGACAAACATTGAAAATCCTGTATTACCAAATACTCATCATCTTCCAAGGCCTTTCCACCTTCAAAACCTCCTAAAACAAAGAAACAAACCAAACCACCAACCAACCACTTAAGCAAAAATAAGCTAAAACTCTGACACACACACACACACACACACATGCACACACACACACACACAAACCAAAAAAATAAAAAACCAAAAGCATTGATACTTCAGTCTGAGTTTTTATCCCAAAATATAAGATGAGCCAGAGACCTCACTATGGACTTCTCTGTTTCTACTGATATTATAGGCAATGTGTGCAGATAGCATGGTGATTGGTAGCAGTATACGATAGATAGGTTACAATCTTATTTACATTGCTGTAAACGAATAGAAACTCCTTTTATTCTTGAGTCATGTTTGTCTGTATTTTTACTAGTATAAATACCTATTGCAACATAAACAGATTGCACAGTATTTTCTCCTGGAGGAAATAGTGTCACCAGCTGATTATATTTATAAAGAAACATAGAATGAAATTGCTACTGAAGAAGAAATATGGACATTTTGTTCTTAGTGATTAGCCTCCAACTTATCCATTTACTCAGAGCACTTTTGATCTCTTTGTTTCTCATGCTGTAGATAATCAGATTCATCATTAGTGGCAACACAGAATAGAGAACAGCCACCACGAGATCCAGATCTGAGGTTGAGCTGGAGCTGGGTTTCAGGTAGGCAAAGGCAGCAGTACAAAATAACAAGGAGACCACAAAGAGGTAAGAGAGGCAGGTGGAGAAGGCTTTATGCCGGCCCTGGTCAGAGGGGATTCTCAGCACTGCTTTGAAGATCTGAACATATGACACAATTATGAAAACAAAGCAACTGGAGGCTAAGCACTAAAGATGAGAAACTCAACTTCAAAGTGGTATGAGTCAGAGCAGGCGAGATTGAGGAGCTGGGGGATTTCACAGAAGAACTGATCCACCACGTTGCCTCCACAGAAAGATATTGCAAATGTGTTCCCGGTGTGCAGTGCAGAGTAGAGAATACTACCGATCCAGGCACTGGATGCCATTTGGACACAAGTTCTCCTGTTCATCACTGTCTCATAGTGCAATGGCTGGCATATGACAACGTATCGATCATATGCCATGATGATCAGTATGGCAAAATCTGCTGAAGCAAAGAAGAAAGAAAAAAAGACCTGGGTGACACATCCAGAATAAGAAATCAATCCTTTGTTCATGATGGAATTGACCATGGATTTGGGGATGGTGACAGAGATGGAGCCGAGGTCTATGATGGACAGATTCATCAGGAAGAAGTACATAGGGGTGTGAAGATGGTGGACAAGGGCTATGGCTGTGATGATGAGAAGGTTCCCCAGCAGGGATATCAGGTAAAGCACTAGAAACCCCACAAAGTGTAAAATCTGCAGCTCTCAAACGTCAGAGAATCCGAGGAGAAGGAATTCAGTCACAGTGGTTTGGTTGGACATTTTCTTCCTCAGTACATTGTGTGATGGCTATGGAGGGAATGAAAAGGACAATGGTCAGGATTAGAGAGATAGTGGGAATGTCCCTGATTCCCCTTTCCCTAATATCTTATTATATGAATGTCAAAGGTGCACAGAACTCATCCCTTACAATGACGAGGTGTTGTTAGTATTACTCGCCTTTGACAATCAATGAGTCACATTACCACACTATTGTTATTGGGTCAGAAAATTTCAAGTCAATGGAGCTGCATCACTTTATCCCATCTGAGGATTTGGCCCTGCTACTGCTCGATAAAAGGCAGATGGAGCAAAGCACACTCCAAACCCAACAATTCTTGCAAAGAAGGTCCCTCTATTGCGACCACCAACTAGCTCACAACTAGGATATGAAACTGATAAACTAAAATTCTAACAGCCTGATTCCCCCTTTGCAGAGTAATATGACATAGATTCAACCAGAATCATAAATAGCAGCTCATCTGTAATTTTTCTACCTCAACCTCTATGCCTAGGCAGCCGGCTGCCTGCTCTCAAACTGATTTATGGCACCAACTCCCAGCAGCACTTCTGCCAGCATCTAAGAATTGACTAGTAGTAAACGCTGTATTGTTTACTCTGTGCTGTGCGGTACACTGGCTGTCAGGACACTGGGGCTCTGTTCTTGTCTCTGCCAGTGACCTGCTGTGTGACCTTGGACCCGTCATTTCTCCTTTTTCTTCCTCTGTTTCAAATTATCTTTACTTTCCTACTAGGACTGTAAGGGCTTTCGGAGAGGAGCTGTTGGTCAGATTTTTAAAGGTATTGAGGCACCTAGTGGGATTCTCAAAAGCATCAGGGTCTTGGAATCAATGAGCTGTGAGCTCCTAGGTGCTTCTGAAAAGCCCACTAGGCACCTAAATCCCTTTGGAAGTGTAGCCTCATGTTTTACTCTGTTTATGTTCTGCACACCCATTTATACCATTTACAGTGTGGAGCTAGGCCAGGAGATGAGGATTCTACTCCCAGTGAGCTCCTGTATGTCCTTGAGTGGGGTCAGGATAGACAGGCCTTGTCTGCTTGGTACAACTCTAACCCAGGGTTTAAAGGGGCTCTTCTGTAGAAAACATTCTGTGCGCTGCCAACTTTACTGTTTATTCAGATGTCACCTTTTCACAACTTTCCCTCTGAAAGAGAAATCACACAGCTGCAGTAGAATAAATGGGTTTGAAATCAGGCTCTTATCAGGCAATATTAATGTTCTCCAATTCATTTAACATTTAAGGCTGGTTGGGAATTTTCCACTGCGCTCTTTTTAAGGGAGAATTTTTTTTAGCTAAACAACAGCAAATCTCAGAATCTCTCTGCTTTTCTCAAATATTTTGGGATTGTTTTGTAAAAAAACTGAAAATTTAAAAAAAAAAACAAATTTTTTGGTTTTGAGATTTAAAAAATCAGTTTTCAGCGGATAGTTTTCATTGACCAAAAACTGCAGAAAAAATAGATTTGTGGCTTTCAGTGTAAAGTAAATATTTCTCTGCTGAAGTAAAAATTCCAATCAGCTGTAAGTATTTGATTAAACTGATAGTAAAGGTCTTAACCAGTTCATATTGTAATTCATATTCATCATCTTAATTTCCCTCTGTATGTTGATCTCCCAAAATATTTAATTGAAATCGCAAACTTCCTGTACTGACCTTTGTGGATTTTCTCCCAACAGAAGACACATTCAGTACTAGGATGTTTTGGTCAATATCTATAGACCAGAATCTAGAAGCTAATGGCACAGGTATCTGAGAATCCTTTCACCCCTCATTCTGCAATTGAACTAGACTCAAACCTGTTGCTCTCTGCAGACGAGCTGTGCATATCTGGCTTTGAGCTGTGCTGTCATTAAAGGACTGATGCTGTGGGAAGGTGATTTATCCATATCTGTTTCCTCACACCCTGGAGCCCAGCACAACTCAGAAGCAGAGACCCAGAGGCCAGGGCACAGAAACAAAGGTTTTAAAACCAAAAAGTGATAAAGCCATTCTGATCCTCTAGTCTGACCCCAGCATAACACAGAGCCTATGATCTACAACAGGGTTCCCTGATTCCAGCCCAACTTCTGTGTTATCTGTGGGCCAGGATTAAAAGATGGTGACAGACACCTACTGGGATTTATCAACGGTCCGAAGTGAGCCAGGTGGCTAAATCCTATTCACGTTCAGTGGGAGTTAGGTGCCTGACCTTCTCAGGTGATATTGTAAATCCCACAAGGTACTTTTCTCCTTCCTTAGGTGCTTAAACCCTTTGTAATCCTGGTCCTGTGTCTATCAGAGGTAAAGTCACAGTAACAGTAGCAGGTGACTGGCATGAAAAGGCCACGTGATGGCAACAGAGGCTGCAAAGTGGCCGAGCGCTGCCTAGCTTGACATTGACCTGCCCTTCGCTCTGCTCACTCAGGGGATGTCCACACTGCAGTGAAGATGTGACAGCACCATGTGTAGACACACTCAGGTTATCTTTGTTCTAGCTAGCTCGGACACTGGTAGGCATGAAGCCACAGCAGCATGGGCTGTACATGCCCACCCAGACCCCTGGGTATTATTCAGTGACTAGCCTGCAGTTATCTGTTTATGCCATGTAGATGCAGATTGGGCAGATTTTCCACACAGCTCCACACCCACAACTGGGTTTGATCTTCAGAAAAGCTCAGCTCCCAGCATGCCCCCTGTCCAGCCAGCTGAGTGACTCTGAACTTCACCCATGGGGGCAAATCATCCTCCCAGCTCCAGTGTCTGTGGGTACAGAGCGAGGAGGAACAATCTGTTTCTTCCAGGCTGCAGTGAAGCTGCAGAGCTTTGTCATGGAGGCTAATGAAAACTGATGGCTGTAGCAGCCGACACACCATCCCCATCTGCAGAAGGAAAACAGGATCCATGGAATAGTGAAAACACTGCACCAAATATTGAGAATTTTCCCCTCTCAGAGATATCAGGGGTGGGTCTGCACCACTGTACAAGGGCCAGGAACTGCCCCTCCTCCTCCGCCTACAGGAGCTGCTGCGCTGAGATCCCCACCAGACACAGCCTGATGCTGCTAGCACCCTGGATGGCAGGTATCATCGGCCAGGGGAGCTGAGCTTCCCCAGACAGGATGCAGCGTCCCTCCCCTTGGAGGATGCTGTAGACCTGCTGCCTTTGGAGTGCAGCCTGCGCTCTGCCCGGAGCCCTCGCTCCAGCTCTTCCCCCGAAGCCGCAGCACCCGCCACTGGCTGCCCGTCAGCTGTGTGGGGGGTCCTGTCACTTGCTCCTCTCCGCCCCCGTCACTCACCCTTAAGGCAGGAGAGGGCAGAAAGGAGCAGCGGCAGGCGAGAGGCCTGGAGGCAGAAGGGGTGGGGTATAGGCACCAACTTCTGCTCACATCGGTGGGTGCTTGACCCCCTCTACCCCCTGGCCCCACCCTGACTCCACCCCCTTCCCTGCCCCTATTCCAACTCCTTCCTCAAATAACCACCTCTGCCTCTTCCACGCCTCCTCCCCTGAGAACGCCCTTCCCGCTCCGTCCCTCGCAGAGTTTGCTACCCCACCAAACAGCTGTTTGGCAGTGCCAAGCGCTGGGAAGGAGGCAGAGGAGCAGGGACACGGCACACTCAAGGGAGGAGGCAGGGAGGGGAGTTTGGCTGCCGGTGGGTGCACAGCACCCACTAAATTTTCCCCATGGGTGCTCCAGGGCTGGAGTTGGCACCTGAGGGGTTGGAGCCTATGAGGTGCGGGAGAGGAGCACGCTGCAAGTGAACAGTGAGCAGGGAGCCTCTGGGGAGGGGGCTGAGTGGGAGCAGGACATAGGGCAGGACAGCAGTGGAGTGTGGGCAGGGCAATAATCCAGGCCAGGGGATGATCCAGGTACTCAGGCCCGGCCTCCCCAAATGCTGGAGGCATGCGCTGCGCATGGCCGGCACCAAGCCTGTGCAACGGGGCAAACAACCAGAGCAGGGTCATAACCTCATCCTGGAGCTTTACGGCCCCTCGTCATTCCTGGGAACGCTGCAGGGGAAGGGCTCAGGGAGGAATAAACCCGGACACCCACCTGCCACTCTGTGGTTCTCCTCCTCTTTACGGGTCAGAGCCAGGGCCTCCTCCAGCTCCTCCCTCCTGAGTTTCCATGGAAGCTCTAGGTGGCTCAGGGCTGGTGCTGAAGGCTACTGCTGGGGGCTGAGGGGGGAGGTGGCAGGGTCCGATCGCTGCTGTGCTGGTCAGGGCAGCAGCAGCCCAGAGAGGGGGAGCCTCCCAGCCCCCCAGAGCAGGGACTGAGGGCAGGGCTGGGCCATGTCCACAGAATCTCTGGGGCTGAGCTAATGGGCTGGGTTCTGATCAATCCCATGATCCCCTCCTCAACCCCAGTGGCCTCCACAACAGGGAAAGCCAATAGCCCAGATGGGGCAATGCCCCTGCTGCTCAGTGCAGACAGACACTCCCACCCAGAGACCCCCTGCAACATCCCCCTCTGCTCAGCACCCTGCCCCCTCCATCCAGCACCCCGTGCCCTTCGCCCCTCTGCCCAGTGCCCCCTGCCCCCTGTGCTCAGCACCCTGCCCGCTCCATCCAGCACCCCGTGCCCTTCGCCCCTCTGCCCAGTGCCCCCTGCCCCCTCTGCACAGCACCCTGCCCGCTCCATCCAGCACCCCGTGCCCTTCGCCCCTCTGCCCAGTGCCCCCTGCCCCCTCTGCACAGCACAACTTGCTACTGAACCCTCTGCCCAGCAGCCGTTAGTCATGGCAAGAGCCCTCCCCCACAGACCAATAAGATGATTCCCATAGGAGCCCCCCACATACACACTCATGCACAAACACACACATCTACGTGCATGCACATGCACATGCTCACGCACACACACTCCACCTTAACAAAAAGTAAGAATTTTGTTTTTGGTATTTGCAAAATTCCTTGTCAGTTTCCATACAGGGGACACATCTACATATGTCCTCAGAGCTGCTCATATGTTTGTCTTATCTGCTGTTCGGGTTGCCTAAATCTGGTTCATGTCACCCACTGTGAACGTAGTTTCATTCAAATTAATTATTTCTTGTTAACTGTGTTATTTCTGTTTCTCCTATGACGTTTCTTTTGTCATTTAGTATCTTTAATATTGAAGTTTTGGTTTTTTGTAATAGCACAACTTTATTCCTTGTGATCCTGTGATTTCAATGCTGACTGATTTTGCGGGTTGCCCATCTTGTGGTCCAGGGGAAGTAATTTGTGACAGAAGGGTGTGAAAGTCGAATGAATTATATTGTAAAAATAGAAAGGATTAAAGAAATGTTGTATGAACCTTTAAGCAGGAATAAATGTTGAAATACAGGTGCCAGGAAAAGAAACATTAGGCATAAACAATGGTGCTAATGGTGAAACGTTAACAGAAGATCGGTAATAGTAAGGAAATAAGATATGCATGTCTAGCCCAGGTAAACTTATCAGATTCTGCTTCCTTTGTTATCTTGTTAAGTGCTCGCCCTTTTATCTGTATAAATAAGAGAGTTTGTGTCTTGCATGGTGCTCACATTATCTGGATGTTATTAGCAGAGCGCTGTGCTAATAAAACAGAGTGGTCTGACAAACTGTGAGTCCTGAGTCTAACTTTGACATGGGGGTCCCCGTCAGACTTTGCTACCTGCACGTGTTCCATGGGTAGCTATTTGAAACGGGTGAATGGCAGCCCCTCCTGTCACAATTTGCTACACCTGTGAAAAGTCTATTTTAAATTTGGACACAAATGAAAAAAAGATTTTGCTAATTTAAAGAATTATATTACCTTAGAATGTGTTTTGTGCCCAAATTTAAAACAGACTTCACAGGTGTAGCTCATTGTGGTGGCAGTGCTTCCATCTAGCAGAGCTTCTGCCTTTGGCCCATGGGGAACTGTGGATGTAGCAAATTGCGATAGTGCAGGGAAAAACCCCAGCTGGATGTCAGTAACTGCTACCATCTGGAAATTGTGACGGGGAGCAGTTTGTAATAGGACCCCTGGCTCCACAGGAAAAGTCTGAGTCCCTCTCAGTGCTTCTTATGCATGTGTTAGCATCTGGGGGGCCCAAACCCCTTGTTGTCCAGGAGGCCTTCTCTCTGCCTCCCATATATTTACTGAGATGTGGGGAGCCCCGCCTTGTAGGTGTTATCAATTCAATCCCCTCTCCCTGCTACACCTCAAGTCAAGAGCTGGTGGGGCCAACCCTTCCTGGGGTGTCTGAGTCTCTCTCCTGTCCCCTCATGTGAGCTGGGAGGTGAAGAGTCTTGTCCCTCTACAGAGATCTGAGCCCCTCTCTCTGCCCCCAGGTGAGCCAGCAGCTGGAGACTCCCTGGGAGCTAAGAACAGACATGCTGGGAACATGCACCAAGATCACACCGCTGAGGCCTGATCGACACTAGAAAATTCATATGCAGGGTTGGAATGAGCTCTCCCTGACATCTTGTGATGAGCTGGGGAAAGACTTTAGGAACAGACCGTGTTTTATATACGCCCACTATGCCTAGGTGCACAGCAGAGGGAACTGCTCTGCCAAAATGATCACTTTTGGCTGGTGTGGGGTTACACAACACTTCAGTATTGAATGCAGGGTAATGGAATGTCACTAGCCCTATTTCATTAGCAAAGGGCAGCAGAACTGTGCTTAGCCTGCCCTGACAGAGGTGAGTCACCCCCAAATGAACCTCACTTGCTAAGTAGAGATGCCAAATCCCTGTGAAAAGAAGATGGGGTTGGTACAGGTGTTCCTAAGGGTATGGTTACACTTGCAAATGCAGAGCGCTTTGAGTTAAACCAGCCTTCAGAGACCACACTAGGGAAAGGGCCACAGTCTGTCCACACTGACAGCTGCAAGCGCACTGGTGTGGCCACATTTGCAGCAGCATTGGGAGCTGTGCATTATGGGCCACTATCCCACAGAACACCTCTTCCCATTCTGGTGCTGTGGCTTGTGGGAAGGGGGTGGCTGGTGCAGGGCATTCTGGGTCCTGTCCCAATGCCCCATGATGCATTGGTTCACATGCCAGCAATCTCTGTGCCTCCATCCATATTCGGCTCCATCTTTTAATGTTTTTTGTACTGCACACTCTGTCTTCCCTTTCGGTCTTCAGGAATGGAACCCGAACTGCTGAAGAATGTGCTGATGAGTCTCGCCAGCACTTCACATTTGGCAGTCGAGTTACTCCTTAAGATCCAAACTGACAGTGACAACTCTGACGATATCGACTGGAGTAACACATACAACATGAGATTGCTTGTGGCATTCACAGACATGCTCAGCACTATGGGATGCCACTTTTGGGCTTGGGAAACAAGCACTGAGTGGTGGGACGAAATCGTCATGTATTCTTCCAGATTGCAATAGCCACCTGCTTCTCCACCAGCAGGGCAGCTCTGAATCTTGTGTCCCTGCGGCGCAGGGTGGGACGAGCTCCTCACACAGTCCCATGAAAGTGGCTTTTTTCCATCCGAAAGTTCTGCAGCCACTGCTCGTCATCCCAGACTTGCATGTCGATGTGATCCAAATGAGAACTCTAGTCTGTGTTCTGGCACATAGGTTGTTAAACCCTGGGAATTGCGGGGAGCAGATTTAATCGGGCTGTAGTCAGTACCACAGAAGCGATACCTATATGTACTGACAGCTACGGATGATTTTTCACAATAGGTAGAAGAATTTCCACTTTGAACTATGACAGCACATGAGGTGGAGAAGACATGTGAAATTATATATTATCATGGCTGTGCAGAGCAGTCACTGGCAGATCTAGGTTCTGAACTGAATAACGAGGTAACAATTTACATTGGGTGCTATTTTCACTATATAGTCAATTACACAATCAGGGCCATGTGACAGGGGCTGTGAGCAGCTACAACTGAACCCTTTGGAAGCCAGCAACCTGGTCACAAAGAGCACCCAGGGCACCAGGTGCAGCGAGAGTAGGAGATACTGAGTAGTTTGGGTTGGAAGGGCAGAGAGGATCACTTGCAGCTGTAGGGAGCCTGATGAGGTCACTAGCTCAGTGCTGAGAAGAAAGCAGCAACATAAAAGTCTGATTCAGGGAGCAAGAAGGGGACTTCTCGTAACTGCTGCTATGTTGTGATGCACCAAAAAAGTAATAAAGTTGCAGGAACTGATCGGGGAGCCCATTCATAGATATAAATTTTAAAAAGAACATTGCCTGCAATCTCTTCATGACACTTCATGCTGTCAATTGTGAGTGACAACACAATTTTACATTTTGTTAGATAGTAAAAAACATGTTGTATGTTACTTTATTTGCCAATATATTTTCCCATGTAATATCACAATAAGACTGGATAAGAAACCACAGTAATTACACATAATTCAGTGTGAAATGGGGAAAGGAACGCAGAGATTTCTGAAGGAGATTTTACGGGGAAATTATCTATTTTTAGATTACAATTTCCCTGTGTGTTAAAAACTAGTAAAAACACATAGCTTCAGCAGCCCACACCACCTAGACACCAGCAGACAGGATAAAAACACAAATGAAGCCATCAAAAGATAATTTTAAGGTATTTATTTTCAAATAATCAAGGTAAGTTTAGGGCACATAACCATGAATAGCATATTGTGAATACATCTTCAGAACTGAATTATTACATTGAAAATGTTCATAACACATCACATTTAAAACAAAAAGGAGTCCTAGCAATGCCCTGTGATGTGCCTCCGCTCAGACTCTGCTCAGCTAGCTCTTCAAGAAATTAGGTTCAATCATTAATTTCAAGGAATTAAACCAATCAGTCACTATTTTAACATAACATTCCAGAAGGTGGTGGACAGAACCCAGAGGAATTGTGATGAATTTCCTGGAGCAACTTTATTTTCTTTGGCACCTTAAAGACTAACAAATATTTTCTAAATCTTTTTTCTTTCATATTTTACATTGAGATTTCACAGGGGTAGAAAATTCTGACAGGAGTGAATGACCCCATCCACCCCCATCTGCTACCCCTGGGGCAGGGAACGGGGAAGGTGGGGGCTGGGGGTTCCCAGGTGTCTGGTTTTCCACTGGAACCTCCAGTTGAAAAGGGAAACTGGCAGCGTGCGGTCAGCACAAAAAGTCCAGTTGCTGCCATAACTGGCCCCCATCACTGGGGGGAGGCGGGAGGAGCAGGGCTGAGAGGGGCCAGTCTGTGCTGCGGGGTCACTGTCAGGGACAGATTTCCTCCGGCCTGAGCTGGGACCGGGCAGATTATCAGGGGGCCGCGTTTGTACCCCCAGCGATGAGACCAGGACAGAAATAAGGGCGGAGGGTCCCGGAGAAGGTGTTGGTGAAAGTGAAGAGATGGGACCTGTCAGTCACATTGTAAAACGAGACCTCACCCGCCTCATAGTCCAGGAAAATCCCCACCCGGCTGGGCCTGACGCTCACGGGGGGGGGGGGGGCGGGGAGGGAGGAGGTGCAGGCCTCATATTTCTCACCCGTCAGCCGCACGACCCAGCATCCATTCCCAGGGGCGTAGGCGAACTGCCCCTTCCTGCTCAGAGATCCCCTACGAACTCCCAGGTCCCATCGTGTCTTGTCTCCCATCTCCACCTCCCAGTAACGCCTCCCGCCCGCAAACCCCTCAGCGCCCAGGACAATGGACTATCGATCAAATCTCTCAGGGCTGTCGGGCAGATCCTGGCGTTTGTCTCTGAGTCTCACACGTCTCCGATCCTCAGACAGGACGAGGTTGGGATGAGCCATGTCTGGATCCAGAGTCACGCCCACTGGGGAGAGAGTCGCAGAGTCAGGGCCGGGGGCAGGGGCTGGTCACTGAGATCAAAGGGAAGTTAACCTGGGTCCCATTAATCATTGTGAGGCGGGGGGGTGTTGCTGCCTGAGGGGAGTCAGGGCCCCTCTGCCTGGAGGAGACAATGAGGGGAAAGATCAGGAGCAGCAGGAGGGGAGGGGACAGACAGATGCTGGGAGAGGAAAGGGGAGGGGGAGGTGACAGGGTCAGAGGGGGTGGAGGGAGGGACATGGGGGTGGGGCAGACAAGGGCTATGAGGTGATAAAGGAAGGGACGGGCACCAGGAGGACAGAGGGGGGTAAAGGGCAGGTTCCAGGGGGCTGCAGGGGGGGGAGGGGTGGGCTCCCTGGGAGAAGAAGGGGACAGACCCCGGGGGCTGCGGGGAGCAAGGGATGGGGCAGGCACCAGGAGGACATAGGGGGGTAAAGGGCAGGTTTCAGGGGGCTGCAGGGGGGGGAGGGGTGGGCTCCATGGGAGAAGAAGGGGACCGACCCCGGGGGCTGCGGGGAGCAAGGGATGGGGCAGGCACCAGGAGGACAGAGGGTGGTAAAGGGCAGGTTTCAGGGGGCTGCAGGGGGGGTGGGGTGAGCTCCATGGGAGAAGAAGGGGACAGACCCCGGGGGCTGCGGGGAGCAAGGGATGGGGCAGGCACCAGGAGGACAGAGGGGGGTAAAGGGCAGGTTTCAGGGGGCTGCAGGGGGGGTGGGGTGAGCTCCATGGGAGGAGAAGGGGACGGACCCCAGGGGCTGCGGGGAGCAAGGGATGGGGCAGGCACCAGGAGGGGGGTAAAGGGCAGGTTCCAGGGGGCTGCAGGGGGAGGGAGGAGGGGTGAGCTCCATGGGAGAAGAAGGGGACGGACCACGGGGGCTGCGGGGAGCAAGGGATGGGGCAGGCACCAGGAGGACAGAGGGGGGTAAAGGGCAGGTTTCAGGGGGCTGCAGGGGGGGAGGGGTGGGATCCATGGGAGAAGAAGGGGACAGACCCCGGGGGCTGCGGGGAGCAAGGGATGGGGCAGGCACCAGGAGGACAGAGGGGGGTAAAGGGCAGGTTTCAGGGGGCTGCAGGGGGGGGAGGGGTGGGCTCCATGGGAGAAGAAGGGGACGGACCCCGGGGGCTGCAGGGAGCAAGGGATGGGGCAGGCACCAGGAGGGGGGTAAAGGGCAGGTTCCAGGGGGCTGCAGGGGGAGGGAGGAGGGGTGAGCTCCATGGGAGAAGAAGGGGACGGACCACGGGGGCTGCGGGGAGCAAGGGATGGGGCAGGCACCAGGAGGACAGAGGGGGGTAAAGGGCAGGTTCCAGGGGGCTGCAGGAGGTGGGGGGAGGGGTGGGCACCAGGGCAGAAGGGGATAGACCCCAGGGGGCACAGGGAAGCAAGGGATGGGGCTGGCACCAAGGGGCAGAGGGGTGTGAGGGAAGGGGGGAACTCCAATGGGACAGGGGAAATCTAGGGCAGGGTGAGCTGCCAGGGGGTGAGATGATGAGGAGTGGGGAGGTGGAACCATAGGGGGGCAGCGGATGAACAGGCACTGCTGCCAAAGGGGCAGAATGGGGGGTGAGGGAGCAGGTGAGCAGAAAGGGGGCAGAGAGGGGTGTGGAGAAGGGCAGGCCCTAGGGGGGCAGAGGCGTGTGCAGGGAGATGTGGGCACCAGGGGGGCAAAGTGAGGATGAAAGGAGGGATGGGACCCAGAGGTTAGAAGAGGGGGAGCGGAGGGGTGCAGCAGTGCTGAGGTGAGAGGAAGGGCTGAGACCAGGGGTCCCAAAGGGGGGCGAGGGAAGGGACTTGCACCAGGCAGGCAGAGCAGGCAAAGGAAACAGCAGGCACCAGGGAAGCAGATGGGGCCAGGGTAGAGCTGGGACGTGGGGCAGAGGAGGAGCTGGCACCAGGGGACTGGAGGGGTGGTGAGGGTTGCAGGTGTCACAGAGCCAGAGGGTCAGGGGAGGGGCATGGGTGATGATGGCAGAGGGGCAAGAGGAGAGCAGGGTCAGTGGGACAGAGGGTGGTGAGGGGATGGGCACCAGGAAGGAAGGGGACAAGGGGAGGGTCAAGTGTTGGGAGGCAGGGGGAGGGAGGGGGGGAAGAGGCAGGCAGCAGAAGGGTGCGGGGGGAAGGGAAAGGGCAGGTGCCAGGGGGATTGAGGGGGTTGAGCAGAAGGGGAGGCACAGGGAGGGCAGAGGAGGGGACAAGCACCAGGGGGCAGAGAGGGGTGAGCAGAGAGGCAGGGCAGGTGGGTAGAGGGAGGTGTTAGGAGAGGAGATGGGGAGAGGCAGGTGTCAGAGGGTCAGAGTGGGGCTACAGGAGGGGTGGGCACAGTGGGACGAGGGAAGGGGCTCCCAGCTGAGGGCCCAGCACCTGGGCTAAAGGCTACAAGGGAAGAGGCAGCACCTTTTTCTCTTAATTGAAACAAGTCAGCAAGCCCAACATGGATTCACGAATAGTTTCTTTTGACCTGAAATATAATTTTGCAGCAAATCAATTATTTGTCTAAAACATTTCACCCAGCTCCACTGCAAACCTGTCTGAGCAACATAGGAACCCCAATCCCAGTGACTTGCAATGAGAGACTGTCAACATCCCCAGAAATGCAGTTACAGGCAGGCCAGGCTCAGGACATCAGCTATGAAACACTCCTGAGCTGCTGTTTAATTTGCCCTTTGCACAGAAATGCCCCCTGGACCCCTGATCTCACCCCTACAAATCAGGCTGAAAATGGAGACTTGGCTTGAGCCTGAACCCTGCCCAGAGCCATTTGTCCCATGGATGATGCTAGTGGCACAGAGTCTCTGCGGCTGCACCCAGGCGTCTCCCAGATGGATAATGGGCACAGAGACCATCTCAGAGCCCCAGGAGCTCAGGTGTCTCCATCTAACGACTGTGCCAGCCACCCCCCTCGCTCTCATTAACCAGCCCTGGGACAGACACGCTGGGAACTTTCACACTGACTCTGGAGATACGTTGGGTCCTTCTACACAGCCTGCAGAAGTGAGTCTTGGAACGGGGTGGACAGATTCAGGCTTACGGGTCTCCCTTTTTGGAATTAAAAATAGCTGCATAGATTTTCATGTTCTGGCAGGAGCTCAGGCTCTGAAGCCCATGGTGGAGCCACGTCTGCCCCTCACAGTGCAAGAGGGGACATTGTCTGTGTCCACTTCCCCTTCACCCCCTTCCTGGGATAGGGAACAGCAGCCCGAGGGCCCTTCCCTTCACCCCCAGGGCAGGGGAGTGCGAGCCCTCAGCCTCCTGGGCAGTGGGACCTCCCAGCACAGGTTCCTGGGTGAGCGTGAAAGTGTCTCCACATAGAGAGCCCCAGCCAGGGCTGACTCCAGGCACCAGCTCAGCAAGCAGGTGCTTGGGACAGCCAAGGGGAAGGGGCGGCACGTTGGGCTCTTCGGCACAATTCGGCAATGGGTCCCTTGGTCCCTCTTGGAGGGAAGGACCTGCCACCAAATTGCCACCGAAGAAGAAAGCGGTGCAGTGGAGCTGCCGCCGATCACGATCATGGCTCCTCCCCACCCTGCTTGGGGTGGCAAAAACCTTAGAGTTGGCCCTGGCCCCAGCACACGTCACAGCATGTCACAGGGAGAGACCCAGCATTATTGGGGTCAGGAGGCTGGCAGAGACCCAGCCAGGAGTGCAGCAGAAATGGGGTGGTTTGGAGGGAATTGGGGAGAAGAAGAGACACATGGCAGGACAGGGAAACTGACTTGCTCTGAATACATGCAGAGCAGGGCAGGGCAGAGGCAGATCATGCTGGTCCCAAGGTAATTTCAGGGGGTTCTGATTCCCCACTCAGCTGGTGGGCTCACCTCTGGGCTGAGGAGGGTGCAGGGGCAGCGTGTGTCAGTCTGGGGCAGCTGCCTGGGCAGAGGTGCTGCAGCAGCCCCCGGCTTGACATGGTTTCCATCACACCCAGGGGTTACACTTGGTTCAGTGGCTCAGCACCCCCCACTATACAGATTGTTCTGGCACCACTGGCCTAGTAATAGGTAATAATTGGAAATATACCAATCTCGTAGAACTGGAAGGGACTTTGAAAGGTCATTGAGTCCAGCCCCCTGCCTTCACTAGCAGGACCAAGTACTGATTTTGCCCCAGATCCCTAGGTGGCCCCCTCAAGGGCTGAGCTCACAATCTTGCACACTGGCAAATACACAGATGGATCAGGATCCGAGATGGTGCTCTCCCCAGGAGTGATGGAAGCTCCCTAAAAGTAGAGGGGTCATCCACTCATGCTAGCCTTTCTCCCTGAGCTCCTGGCCCCACACCCCTGAACCCTCACTCTCACACTGCCCCTTCTTCCTGAGCCCCTGCCTTCACACTATCTCTTCCCCAACACCCTGGTCTCTCCTCTCAGCCCCCTCCCTCATCGTCACTCACCCTTACAGCTGGTAAAAAGTGGCAGGGAATAGCCCTCCCATTGGTAAAAGTGATGGGGCCATGGCCCCCTGACCCCCCTGTTCCAATGCCACTTACTCACTCCCCAACCCCAGTAGGAGACGACCCTTGGGGCAGTGTCAGTGAGTTTGGTGCTGGGGTTACGAATTGGGTTTTACAGCCCGGCTGCTGGAGCTCTGTGTATTGAGGGTTAAGGAGACAGAGACCGTGTGAGCCCCCCCACTGTCCTGCCAACCCATGGCTCAGCCCTGACATCTGCTGGAGCCTCTCCCTGGGGAGGAATCGTCCCTGCGGCTCATTCAGGCCTTGGCCTCCCTGAGGAGATGGCTGGTGAGGTTGTCCTCAAAGTGAGTTACGTGTGAGCTCCTGTCTGCTGGGAACTGGACTCTGAGTCTGGGCTGAGGTTGGTGACTGGGGAGAAAAGGCCCCAGCTGCCCTCACTGCCCCCCTGAGCCAGCCCAGTGCCACCAGCCATTCAGTGCAATAACAGCGATGCTCAGGCTTGGTGACACAGCCAGTGCCTCAGCGGGCAGGACAAGGCCTGTCCAAGGAGCAATGAGCACAATCTGCAGCAAGGGAGGTTGAGACTGGAGATGAGGAAACTTCTAATTCTCAGGGCAGGGAAGCTCTGGACCTGGCTCCAAGGGAGGGTGTGGGATCCCTGTCACTGGAGGTTGTAAGAACAGGTTGGACAAATCCTTGCCAGGGATAGTCTAGTCCCTGACCTAGCGTAGGGGACTGGAATAGGTGACCTCTCGAGGTCCCTTCCAGCCCTGCATTGCTATGGTTCTAGGCTAGAGCAGTTCCTGGGGCTGGGCCCGGGGGCTCTAAGCATGGTGAGTGGCACATGACAGAGTTAACACTGTTAGTGACCCTGGCAGCTCAGCATCCCTGCCAGGGGCCTGGCCTGGCATGTGGCTGCCTGTACCTGTCTCAGCAGAGTGTTACTGGGCCATGTGGATAGGACCTAGGGTTGGCACCTGTCCATAGGGTTGCCAGGCGTCTGTTTTTTTTTTTTATTGGAATGCCTGGTCGAAAAGGGACTCTGGCGGCTCCAGTTGGCACCACCGACTGGGACATTAAAAGTCTGGTCAGTGGTGCAGTGGGGGCCCAGGGCAAAGGCAGGCTCCCTGCCTCCCTAGGTCCATGGAGCTCCTGGAAGTGGCCACCAATTTACTTCCCTGGACTTTGAAACTTTTCTAGCAGAACACAACCAAGTGTCAGCTATGGTCAAGCCTCCCTTTGAATACAGGTTGGTCTGGGGGTGGGGGAAGTCAGGGACCAGACTACCTGTGAGTGGCTCCTGTAAGGGAGAATCAGACAACCCAGACCAACCTGGAAGTGATTAAATCCCTAAGTGGCTAGCTGGCAGCTAAACAGCTAATGAGCCTGATAAAGGGTTACCAGGGCTCAGTTGAAGGGATCCTAGGGACAGGAAGCTGGTGAGGAGAGGAGCTCCCAAGAGAGCTCACCAGAGCAAGGGGAAGGGGAGCTCCTAGAGCAATGGTCCCCAAACTGTGGGTCGTGCCCCCTCAAGGGTGTGGAGGAACATTTGGGGGGCCCAACAGGGCCTGGCTCAGGCCCTATGGGTGGTAGGAAGAGAATACCAGCCAGCTCTGCTCTGTCCCCAGCTCCACTCTGGCCCCACCCTCAGCCCCAGCCGCATCTTCTGCCCCGACTTCAGCTACCGACTCCCGGCCCTGCTCCAGGCTGAGAATCCAGCTTCAGCCCCAGCCCCAAACACGGTTCTGCCCCCGGCCGAAGTCCCTAGCTCCCGGCCCCAACTGCGGGTCCACTTCCAGCCATGGCCCCCAGTTTCTGGCCCCGACTGGAGCCCCCTTCCTGGCCCAGCTCCTGACAGCAGCTCACAGGGTGGGGGCGCAAACCAGGCAAAGGAGGGTTTGATCAAAAAAGGTTGGGGACCACAGTCCTGGGCAGAGGAGCTCCCTAAGGGAGAGGAGCTGCCAGAGATGACAGTGACAGCAGCAGCTGTAGCAGGACAGAACCCTGGAGAGCTGCCCCCGGCTGGGGAAAGTGGATGCAGAGAATAAAGGCACCGTCTGAAATGACCTCAGCTCTGGGAAGGAGGAGGTGGAGTCATCTGACTCCACGATGGAAACTAATCCAAGCCCAGTTCCAGGAAGGACTGAGGACTCCTGCCTTGAGGACAGTGAGAGCAGGAGGCTGGAGCTGGGAGGGAAAAGATGTTATTTCAGGGTTTATCTGGACTCAGAGCGAACCCCAGCAGAGGACTTCTCTCACATCTTTTAGACTGCGAGGCGTAATTTGAGAAGTGCTGAAGAGCATAAACTGAGGCAGGAACCTTGCCAAGACACCCTGAAACGGCTGAGGGTGGTACATGAGTGCACCACCCCATGAGTCTACAAACCTGGAACCCATTTAACAGAACTGCTGCCCCTGCCCCGTGCAGACAGAGCCTCGTGCTCTTCACTCTGTCTGCGTGGGCCCCTCGTTGCAGGGTCTGACCTCAACAGAGCCTGCACCACAGAGTGGGAACCTGGACCAAACACAGCACAGGGGGTTGGGCACCCACCTGGCTTCCAGGGTCCCTGTCCCAGCTCCCAGGCTGCTCTCGCTCCCCCACAGCCTCCAACTCCCCCCAAACTCAGGCTGCCTCTACCCTGTCCTGTATCCTGGGAGGTGACCCAGGGACCAGCATAGAGTCACAAGGGTCACTACAGTACTGTCAGCTACCCCCAGAAGACAGGCACAGGATGGGCTCAGGGAGTGGCTGGCCCCACAATGGGACGCTCGTGCCCCCTCCCCCAATGTTGCTGCTGCCCTTGCTAGTCCTCGTCCGCACTCAGACCAAGAGCCCTGTGGGGCCGGCAGCCCCTTGTTCTGTCTCTGCAGGGCCTGGCTCCCTCGTGGGCGCTATATCAATAAGAATACTCACTGCCCAGCACCTAAGGGCAGTGTGACAGCACAGGGCCTTCCCCACTGCACACGGGGACCCTGGGGTACAGGGAGCCCTGGTTACTCTGCCGTACACATTCACCCAGAGACTCCCCTGAGCTGCTGGACCCGGGCCCTGCGGTCAGCCGACTGGCACGGATTGGCGGGGGCTGAAGGAAAGGGTTACTCCCAGCGCGGTGGCACACTGTGTGTGCCTCTCAGCAGGTCTCTGCTCACTCACCTGGACATTTGCCCCAGACACAGAGAACCCAGGTGCCATGGGAAGGAGCAGCCCCAGCAGCGCCGCACTGGCCCTGGCATGGGCTGAGCCTGCGAGCGCAGCAGCAGAGAGAAGGGCTCAGCCATTGAGAGCAGCAGCGTCCCCACCCACAGGGGAGGGGTCAGTGCTGGGACAACAGGCTGGGAGCTCTGGCAGCAAGTGCGGTGCCAACACCAATGGCCCTGCTGGAGACCCTGAGCCTGCCCAGCCTGGAGCAGCCAGCGATTGACTCAGGGCCTGGGACCTTGCCCAGGAAGGAGCTTCTGGGGGGCTGACAGGAGGGGCCGCAGGAGCTGGTGATCCCCTAGAACAAGGCACTGAGCTGACTGGCTCAGTGTCCCGACAGGCTTCGGGGCTAGGGATGTGGAATGGCCCAGAGCCCAGCTGTGTTCACGGCTCAGTGGGCACAGATTGTGCTGGGCTGGGAGCAGGGAGCGGGGAGGGGAGCAGGGATGGGCTGGCTCCAGCCCGTCACAGAGAGGAAGCTGCTGGAAGTCCTGCTCCCCGGAGCCCTGAGATCCTGGCCCTGCAGCCAGCACCGACTGCGCAGCCTCCATCGGCCAGGACAGACACACCCAGTTTGGCCCCTTAGACTGCCCCCTGCTGGGGGTGGGTGGGAAGAGGAGCGGCTGGGGTAGGATGAAATGGCCAGTTCAACAATCAAACACCGAGCTCACTGAACCTTACACCCTCCTCTCCTCTGCCTTGGTTTCTTCTCTGTCCCTCCTCGCTGGGCTTGTGGGGAGCGGTTTGGATGGGAGCAGCTCATGCTCAGCCGTTGTGACAGGGTCTCACTCACTGAGCAGCAAACTACTCACCCAGCCTCACACTGGGCTGTGCTCAGAGCAGAGGAGGGGCCTGAAGGATTCAGCTTGTTACCCAGCAACACATAGGCCAGGTCAGACCACAGCAGCCAGAATGGCCCCTCCTCCAGCTCATAAACTCGGCCAGCCTTGGCTAATGGGGCCTGGGGCAGTTCTGAGCGGTGCCCACACAACGCAGTCCTCACATGTCCCAGGAGAGAGGCACAGACACGTCATCCGTTACTCATCTGTGCAGCTCCCAGCACAATGGACCCAGTCCAGGCCTCACAGCACCTGGCTCAGGGACACCCAGTAACTCAGCCATGGAGGGGTCAGGATGTCAGAGTGACAGGGCCTGGTCAGACACCTGGGGAAGTGCCAGCAGGTGGCTGTAAGTAGCAGGCAAACTGCCCAGCACTGAGCACATCAGCCTCCAGCTATCACAGCTCCAAGCCTGTCAACTGGATATATGCGTGTCCTGGTGTCCCAGGCTCTGTCCAGAGCCCCAAGCACAATACAGCTGAATGCCCCAGTAGAATCCACTCACCTACGAATCTCTGCAGTGCTTCCCTCATGTCAAGGGAAATTTTATACACGTTCTTCAGGTCAGTAGAAACAGCTTCTGGTTCCTGGAGTTTCACATTCTCACTCCTGTGAAGAAAACGTCCCATCATCACTCAGCTGCTCTGTACACATTATCCCAGAACCACCACCAAGAATATAAGAGCAATGAACATAGGAAACACCTGCTCAATGTGCTTTTCACATCCTGAAAGGAAAAAGAGAATCAATGTTCTGTATTAACACAATGCGCACAAAACTGAGGGAGTCTCACTCTGGGCATCAAACTTTCATCTAGAAAATAGATCAACCCTCCCAGGCTTCACTGTATTGAACATTTCTTTCATTTATGTAGGTGAGACAGGAATTTAGCTAAAGGATTCTCCCTTCTAGGGACCCAGCCCATCACTATCTGTGTTTATCGACTGGGTTGGGTCCAATGTTCTGGGGTCAGAGCAGGGATGGGTTCAGCTCAGGATCATTCTTGTAAAATCCATTTAATCTCCCATGGCCTGACTGGGTCTCCATGAGGAGAATTCCCCTCTAACGTGAACTGTGATATTTTGGAACTGATGGAGCTTTTAGCCTCATGTTCTGTTTGTCAGAAAACCATAGAACACATTTACACTAATTGCTGGAATCCAGACCCAGGGATCTGAGTTCTAATTCAGGATGGGTGGAGAATTTTGATGCCATCTCACCTTTAGCAGCTCGACAACTGGTTGCTAACACTTCTCCTCAATCTCCGTCATCAACTGCTGCAGAGAGGAGCTTTGCTGGGAATGTTTGGTTACATTTTCCCTAGTCTCTGCAGAGACTTCCTCTCCTCCTCCAGGCTCTGCAGAAGCAGCTGCTCCTCATATCTCAGCAGTGTGCAGTTTGTTAAATTCACCTGCAATCATCTCTCTTATTCTTCACTTTCCCCTTGAAATAGAAGAATAGGAAAGGCACAGAGAAAACATGAGCCAGATGTTGAGCTACACAGAGTGGGCCTCTGTCCATGAAGCAGGGGATTAGATCAGTATCAGGTTTGTAAGGCTATTTACTTCTTTCGGAAATGTCACAGTAACAGTAGCAGGTGACTGGGATGAAGTGGCCACGGGATGGCAACAGAGGTTGTGAAGTGGATGAGCAGCACCTGGCTTAACTCTGACCTGCCCCTGCCTCTGATCACTCAGGGGGTGTCCACACTGCAATGAAAGTGTGAGTGCACCATGTGTAGACACACCCAGGCTATCTTTAATCTGGCTAGCTTGGATACTCATAGCTATGAAGTCGCAGCAGCAGCGCAGGCTATACAAGCCCACCCAGAGGTCTGGGTATTACTCAGTGACTAGCCTGCAGCTGGCTTTTGGGACCATGTAGATGCACCCTATGGACAGATTTTCCACACAGCTCCACACCCGCAACTGCGTTTGATGTTCAGAAGAGCTCAGCTCCCAGCATGCCCCTAGCCCAGCCAGCTCAGTGAATCTGAACCTCACCCATGGGGGGCAAATCATCCTCCCAGCTCCAGTGTCTGGCACAGGCACTGGGCAGATTCACTGCAGGGATTGTGGGTGCAGACTGAGAAGGAACAATCTGTTTCCTCTAGGCTGCAGAGAAGCTGCAGAGCTTTGTCATGGAGGCCAACGAAAACCGATGGCTGTAGCAGCCAACACACCGTCCACATTTGTAGGAGGGAAACAGGGGCCATGTAATAGCGAAAACACTGCACCCAATATTGAGAATTTGCCCCTATCAGAGATATCAGGGGTAGGTCTGCACCACTGTACAAGGGCCAGGAACTGCTCCTCCTCTTCTGCCTACAGGAGCTGCTGTGCTGAGATCCCCACCAGAGACACAGCCTGATGCTGCCTGCACCCTGGATGGCAGGTATCATAGGCCAGGGGAGGCTGAGCTTCCCCAAACAGGATGCAGCGCCCCTCCCTTTGGGGGCAGGCAGCAGACCTGCCACCTTTGGAGTGCTGCCTGCGCTCCTCTTCCCCCGAAGCAGAGCAGGAGGGTAGCGTGGACAGGGCCTAGAGGAAAGGAGGACAAATGGGGGTGGAGCAGTGGGCAGGGTGCTGATCTGGGCACCGGGGAGATTCCCACACTCACGCCTGGCCTCCCCAAATGCCAGATGCATGTGCTGCCCATGGCCGGCACCAAGCCTGTGCAACAGTGCAAACAACCAGAGCAGGTTCATAACCTCATCCTGGAGCTTTGCGGCCCCATCATTCCTGGGAATGCTGCAGGGGGAAGGGCTCAGGGAGGAATAAACCTGGACACTCACCTGCCACTCTGTGGTTCTCCTCCTCTCTAGACATCAGAGCCAGGACCTCTTCCAGCTCCTTCCTCAGAGGGCCCAGGGCTCCCTGGAGTTTCACCTGCAGGGGCATCGCGTGCGATAAACAGCCATTAGCCTGCCTGTCCGATGGGTGGACACTGCTGCCACCATATCATAACCTAGTCCCAGATTTGGACCTTAGCGTCCAAAATATGGGGGTTAGCATGAAACCCTCCAAGCTTAGTTACCAGCTTGGACCTGGTAAAGCTGCCAACACCCAAAAAATTAGAGTGTTTTGGGGCACTCTGCTCCACCCAAAAACCTTCCCTGACCCCAAGACCCAAATCCCTTGAGTCTCACAACAAAGGGGAATAAACCATTCCCCCCCCTTCTCCCTTTCAGGTGTTCCCTCCCTAGGTTCCTGGAGAGAGACACAGAAGCAAGCTCCGTGAATCTAAACAGAGGGACTTCACCCTCCCCGTTCCCAGTCCTGGAAAACAGAATTACCGAGAGCTAATTTTTCTTCCCCCCCTCACCCAGAGGGAATGCAAAGTCAGGCTAGTAAATCTAACACACAGATTTCCCCCTGACTTCTTCCTCCCACCAATTCCCTGGTGAGCACAGACTCAATTCCCTGGAGTTCCCCACTAAAGAAAAACTCCAACAGGTCTTAAAAGAAAGCTTTATATAAAAAGAAAAAAATACATAAAAATGGTCTCTCTGTATTAAGGTGACAAATACAGGGTCAATTACTTAAAAGAAATATGAATAAACAGCCTTATTCAAAAAGAATACAATTTAAAGCACTCCAGCAACTATACCCAGGTAAATACAATAGAAACCTTACTGCCTTACTATATTTGTACTTACAACTTGGAAACAGAAGATTAGAAAGCAGGAAACAGAAAAATCCTTCCCATAGCCGAGAGGGACAGATTTAAGACAAAGAACTCAGACACAACTTCCCTCCACCCAGATTTGAAAAAGTCTGGTTTCCTGATTGGTCCTCTGGTCAGGTGTTTCAGGTACTTCTTTCCAGGTGTAAGAGACATTAACCCTTAGCTATCTGTTTATGACAACTGTCCATACTGGCTTTTCATACACAAGCAGTAAATACCCTGGAAGCGAGCAGCAGACTCGGCTCTGCCGGCCCCAAAGGCCCCATGGGAGCAGAGACGCCAGTCTCAGAGCAGGGGCTCTGCTCCCTGCAGACACTCAGGACTTCTCAGAGCCTGTGTTTGAGCTAAAGCTTCATGTCACTGCGCACAGGCCAGAGGGGAAATAGCTGGGAAGGTTCTGAACGAACCCTCCTGCCGGTGAGAGTGAAGAGGTTGGGGCAGCACCTCACCGCACTGTACCCAGACCCAGGCCAGGAACAAGACCCAACTGTGCTCTCCTCTGCCCAGGCTCCCGTGTGGCCTCCCCCAGGAAGCAGTCCCATTAACTGCCCAGGGTGAAGCTGTGATGTGGCTGGAGGTCAGTGAGGAACAGGGAACACTCGGTCTGGGGGACTGTGTCACCCATAGTTATAACTGCTCCACAGCTGGAATAAGCCAGGGCTCTCTTCCCCTTTGACAGCGTGTGATTCATTCACACAGCACAGCAACGTGCTCCTGCCCTGTGAGCCCCGCTCTGTGCAACACCCCTGGCAGCCCCCCAGAGCCCCTCCTGAACCCCTGCCAGAGACATCCCCATTTCACTCTCTCTCTTTTCTCTGGGCCCTCGAGTTCCCTCCGCGCCTCTGCCCAAGGGCCCAGGCTGCTGCTGCAGCTGAGAGCTCCTGGGGAGCTGCTCCGTGACACCCCTGCGGTGCTGCTGCAGCTGAGAGCTCCTGGGGAGCTGCTCCGTGACACCCCTGCGGGGCTGCTGCAGCTGAGACCTCCTGGGGAGCTGCTCCGTGACACCTCTGCGGGGCTGCTGCAGCTGAGAGCTCCTGGGGAGCTGCTCCGTGACACCCCTGCGGGGCTGCTGCAGCTGAGAGCTCCTGGGGAGCTGCTCCGTGACACCCCTGCGGGGCTGCTGCAGGGAAGCAGGGAGCGATGGAGCCAGCAGGGGCTAATGAGAGACAGGAGGTGGATAAGCCAGGATCAGAATGGGGGAGGGGCAAAGGTGGCAGGATTCTTTGAAGCTCCACCCACAAAATAAGCTCCACCCGTGTGAGTCACCGAAAGGAGACACCGTGATCTGTTCAAATGGTGCAATGTTCAAAACAGGGTGGAGTTGCTGATTGGCTCCAAGGGGCTCCTGGGGCCAGACTCCCCTCAGAGGGCTAGAATGTACCCCTGGGCTCTCTGGGCCTGGTCCTTCTTTACTGGGGGAAATAAGAGGTGGCATCTCCCAAACATCACCCGCTTGTGGCACTGGAAGGAGGCGGCACTGGCAATAAATGGTGCCGCACTGTAATTCTCCCTCTGTGGTCTCACACGGGGAACAAAATAATTAGCTGTGTTGATATTTAAATGATCAGTTCTCCAGTCTGAAGGTAACACACTCACCTAGACTGGCCTGGAGCTCTTGTAATTTAAATCTCACCGATTGTTAACACCGGCCGTGGTGTAAAAATCCCCTTATTTCAGCAGCGGAAGCTGGGTTTGAAAAACATTCAGAATCTCAGAGAAAAGTTTCCCACATCAGGTATCTTTAAGACTTGATATTCTGATTCTGTCACCACACTGCCAGATCATTAAATTTTGTTAGGGCATCTCCCACACAACGAAGGCTTTACAGAGTTGAATGATGCATCACACCCATGACAGGCAACTTTCAGTGAAATCTGCCTGTAATTAAAATCCAAAGTTATTATCCATTAAACTTGACAGCAATTCCCTACCTTGTACTCCTGGGCAGCCTCCTTTATGGGAATCACCCTGTGATCCCGGGACAGATGGCAAACCACACAGAGAGAAGTTTGATCCTCTTCACAGAACAGTTTCAGAGTCTCCTGGTGTTCCCCACACACCCTCTCCTCTCTTGTTCCCTTTGCTGCCTGTAAACTCAGCCGTTTGGCTATTTCTACAACATCTGCCAGCTGCCTATTCGGCCTGAGGTTTCCCTGTTGCACAGTTTCTCTGCACTGAGGGCAGGAGATGTCTGTATCTGGTCTCTCCCAGCACTGGACGATGCAGGCTCAGCAGAAATTGTGCCCACAGTCTATAGTCACTGGGTCCTTAAAATATTCCAGATGTATGGGGCATGTAGCTTCCTCCTGGAGATTTTCCACGGGGTTGTCTGTGGCCATGGCTCCCTCTGGACAGCGTCACAGGGTTAGTTTCACTTTCCTGAGCTCAGAAATATACCCTGCCTGCAGCAGCAGCAATTCGTGTTTCCCTTCCTGGAACGGACTCAGGCTGTTTGCTAAGCTGGAGCCAGATCACTGGAGGCTTTGGTGAGAAACGTCTCAACAAGGCTCTGATCCTGCAATCAGCCCCCTTTGCTGGTGTGTGGGGTGTCACTATTGCTGGACATGGACATCAGCTTCCCCTTGTCCTGGTGAGCTGACAGAACTGTGTGTCCAAGGAGTGATATTTAGGCTTGGCAGAATTCATTTGATTTAATATGTAAATTTTGACTGAAGTATATAAACATTCTTACAAATAAATATTAATCTTATTTAAACTTTCAGTTTTTATCAATATTATTGTTCACAGTTGTGGGAAATTGGGAGGTGGGGTCAGACAATATTTTAGTCAAGACAATAATTATTTAGGACAGTAGATACAGATTCAAGAAGTTTAAAAGTGTAACTGTTAATACACAAATTGTCAAGATCTCATGTCAAAACATGCAAGTAAATATCCTTAAATTACACTCTAAGTTTTCAAGCAGCATTTTTCTTACCATACAGATTTGTAAATTTCAGTTCTTATCAATGGAAATGTTTTTTCATCAGTTTACGTGGGCAAATGTGAAGTCAACATTTACTGACATCTACCGATAAAATCTAATCCTTTCAAGTTTAGGGATATTCAATTCACAGGCCCAAAAAACTTGTGTAACCCTTCTGCCCCTCTGAGTTGGCAGCAACAAGGGCTGGGTTCAGTATCCAGGGGTTCCGTTTCAATAACCCAATGCCAAACCAGCTCGAGCCCCCACCCAGTGACCTGGGAAAATTTTACACACACCCCTAGGTGCCTCAAAGAGGCAATGCTTCCCCTCTCGCAAGCACAGAGTCTCAGTGTAGCAGAAAAGATTTAATACATGAGAGAAACAACAAACACTAAATTGGGAAAACACCTCAACTAGAGTTCATAGACCAAACCGTGAGCAAAGATCCATCCCAGGAAATTGGGCTGTGTCCTCTTTCCTGGGCTCTTGAGTCCAGCAACTCCCAAATCACCCACAGTCCCAAAAGTCCCACAATCCAAAAGTCTCTGTCCTGGGTCAGTGCAGCCCCAAAGTTCGAGAGTCTATCTGCAGAGGTCCCTCCCCCCAGCCTGGGTAGAAAGGGGAACCTTAAGTGGTTCGGGGCCAACTGCCCTGCCTCTCCGTGGGTTCTGCTCCAGCCTTCTGCACGAACTGCTCAGCTTTATCAGCCGCTGCACTCTGCTCCTCCAGCCGTCCTCACAAACTGCTCCGCTCCACCAGCTGCTCTGCTCCACCAGCTGTCCCGTGATCCGCTCCAGCCGTCCCCACAAACTGCTCCTCTCCCCCAGCCGCTCTGTTCCACAGTATAGCTTCAGGCTCCCCACTAGTTAGCACAGTACTCAGTGCTCTCAGCTCAGTAATTTCAGCTCTTTAGTGATTTCAACTCATAGTAGGGGAGCCCCAGTGCTAGTGCACCATTAGCCAAAAGTGAGTTCAGCTCAGCAACCTGTATCTGGATTCTTACGGGAATAAAAAATCAACTCTGATATTCCACAGTGGAGAGAGGAGGATGTGCAACTGGTGTTCCAGGCCCTCACAAGGGGCCCATACCATCAGGTACACACACCAGTCCCCAACCTCTCTCCCTTCATGGGGTTTGGAACCCATGTCCCATATTTAGCAAGTACCACCCAACTGAGGTTGAGTCATCTCTGTCACAAAGCAGTCCCACAGCTCCCCATTCACACAATGAGGGTGACAAACTTTTTTCCTGCCCCAACAACAAAGAAATTGGGGATCCCAGAGCTGTTAAAATAACCATCCCAGTCTGCTCTGGGCTTATGCTAAGTGGAGGGTGGATGCCAATGCAAATCTTTCCCCATCCTTTGAAATTCTTGGAATTCTTTCCACATTCCCTACAATTCACCACCAGATGTCAGGGTAGCACTCATCCTGACTCTGCTTACACTTGGTTAAACTGAAATCCATGTTTCAAAGGCCTGATGCTAACGTACGCTAAGGCAGCTCTGCCTCTCAGTCAGTGTAAAGGAGACGCAGTATCAAAAGTGTTGCCAACATTCATGATTTTTATAATGAATCTCATGAACTTAACAATGGCCGTACTGGGTCAGACCAATGTTCCATCTAGCCCAGTATCCTGTCTTCCAACAGTGGCCAATGCCAGGTGCCTCAGAGGGAATGAGCAGAACAGGTGATGGAGTGATCCATCCCTTGTTGCCCATTCCCAGCTTCTGGCAAACAGAAGTTAGGGACCCCTAAATAAAGGAAGTTTCTAGTTTTCTTGGTTGCAGAGAAAAATTTAAAGTGTGATCTGAGTCAGTCTAAAGTGTGAGAAGGCAAATAGAAAGAACTCAACATTTATTATTATTTTTATATTTTAGTCTCACAAAAGGCAATCATCATTTGGGGGGTCCTGACTCATGATTTTCAAAAGTTTGGGGTTGGCAATACTGTGCCACTGGGAACTCAGGCCTTAAATCTCCATCCCCCATGGAAAGCCCCCCAAGTTATTGCCATCATTTATCTAAAACAGCAGAATTAACAGATGGGGAAGCAGCGAGGGCAAGGTGTGGGAATGCACATGGAGCTGGGCTGTGGGCCCAAGCAGCAAATGAGCACAGCCCCCCTGGATTGGGGATGACGTAAAGGGATCCCTCAGAATGCTCAGTTTTATACTTAGGTCCTTAGAGCCTTTGCTGGAAAGGCCAGGCCTGAAAACAAACTGATCACTGCCAAGGCGTTATTGCCAGCACCACATAAGCAAAAATCAGGAAGCTGCTGAAGAAAACATGAGGGTTTTTCTTCATCAGGCTGCTGTGCAAAGACACCTGTACCTGCCAGCAATGTGGGAGCAGAGTCAGGGCAGTACCTTCAGCTGATGTTACTGGGCATGCTCACTACAAGCCAAGCAGCAAATTGGGGGAAGGCATGTGGGTTCATTTGTCCCCTCCTCCCCCCCCCCACAATGTCTCTGCTGCTGTGCTATGTGGAAGGGCTGTTACCCCCATTTAGAAGAGGGGAAAATCAGGCCCAGACAAAATAAATGACTTACCTGACTTCACACAGAGCAAAACCTGGATCTGTGCAGGCTAACTTAGCACCTTAACTACTGGGCAAACCTTTCACTCTGCAGCCAGAACCTGGGAGCAGAGGATGACGAGATGGATGGACACGCACAGACACAGAGTTTGTCTGATAATCATGTCACTGACCCTCCCCACAGGCACTAGGCCAGTCTGTGCAGAGTCAGGTGATAATGGTGAGATCACCAGTCCCTGATGTGGGCTTTCAGAGGGCTCTGCTATCCCCTGATTGCCTTCCTTTGATTGGCCCTGGCATCTAATTAGGCCTAGAAGTTTGTTTCACTGCCTTTGGGCTACGTCTCCAGAGGCAGCCTGAGACAGGGTTTTTACCTTTTTCTTTTACTCACTTGCTTGCCTGCCTTCCTTTCTATCCCTTTCCCAACCCTGGGTTCTCTCCTTTTATAGGAGGCCTTGTTTCTCCAATTGGTTGCAGCTGTGGGTGCCTGTCTCCATGATTGGCAGGTGAGGCAGCTGTGTGGGGGCGTGATCAGGCTGCTTGCCTGCAGGCAGGAGAGGCTCCCCTCCCCCTACAAAACTCTGCTCAGTATGGGCTGGGGGGGTGTAGACCCTGTTACAGGTGGACAGGAGTGAAAGTGAATCATTTTTCAGGCCTGCTCTGAAATGCTCAGGCTGTGTCTGAATACCTAGTCACTTGCTGTGCTCAGCTGCCCACCGCCCCATCTCCCCTGTGGATAAAGGGTTAAAAGATTTAAATATAGGCCCCTCAGTTGTAAGAAACAGAGCAATGGTCATGCTAAGTCTTAGCCTAATCTCGTGGGAGCTGTAGAAGCAGGGCCCACATCAGAAGCGGGTGGGAAGACAACAGAGTAGAGTCAGCGTGACCCAGCCTTGAGATAGTGATATTATGAGAACAGAAGTGAGAAAATACAGGAATGGGCAGGACATAACAAACAAACTGCAGATGTTTTTAATTAATGCAAGCTACTAAAATGTATTAATGCTTGTGTGATTTGTTTGTACTTTGGAGAAACTGAGGCAGAGATGCTCTCTGCCAGCTGTATTCTTCCCTTGCAATTGCTGAATAAAGCTGTCTCTGATTTTGTTGCTTCCAACCTGAGAGTGGAGTTCATTTCTTCCACACACCCCAGTTCTGTTTTCATTTGCTAGACAAGCTTTCCACCGGGGAACCCCCATTTCTGAACATATCCCTGTGGAGGAAGGGATGAGAAACAGAGACACAAACATCACTCCCTCACCCACAGTCTCTGCCAGTCCCTGCTCCTCATCTGGTGCAGAACTAAATTTAAAACCAGCCAACTAGGGCTGTGAGCAGGTAAATCTCCCTCCCCCAGTAGCTCCCCCAGGGCAATAACCCAATTCCTCCCCCTCCACCACATAGACAGAGGCTGACAGTCTATCTGATGGCAACTCAGGGGCCTGTGGAATGTGCTGGGATCTCAGCCTGTGCCCTAGTAGGGGAGGTGACCCCCCACACACACACACAACCACACACCCAGCACAGTCTGCCCCTATTTTCTCCCTTCTTACTAGTCCCAGCAGCAAGGCCAGGAACTAAGTCAGGAGTCGGCAACCTTTCAGAAGTGGTGTGCAGAATCTTCATTTATTGACTCTAATTTAAGGTTTCACGTGCCAGTAAAACATTTTAATGTTTTTAGAAGGTCTCTTTCTATAAGTCTATAATATATAATGTCGCTTTTCTTCTTGTATTTATAAAACTCTAAAAACAGATAAAGCCTTTAAAATTAACCTGTACCAAAAATATCATTTGGGTTCAGGTTCTTTAATTTCCAAAATGCAGCCTGGAGCAAGTATCTATGCCTGAAAGAGAAGATCCTAATGGCTGAGATGCATAAAATTGGACTGTTACAGAGCCTTTAACCCTAGCAGCACTGTTGTGCAATGGAACTGAAACAATACATATTTCCATAAACTCACCCTTTCAAAATACGCAAAGTGAGATGTATAAAAATAGCTATTGCACTAGTTTTAATTATTAATTAAATTGTTACAGATGTTGGAAATCTTGCAGCTTAACGTTATATATAAAAACATATTAATAACTTTCAAGAGATTTGTGGCTTATTTAATATTAATATCAGAGTTTGAGAGAAAACAATTCTTAGTGCGCATGAACTCTCCATCTTGTCTTTATGATTAAAGTCTTTCCAATAACAAATATACCCCCCCACACGTGTATTAAGAAAATAAAACATGAATAATTACCGTGAAGTACCGGTTAAAACTGTGCTATTGCTACTGAAAATGTCATTTTAAACAGCAATACAAGTGTAAAATAAACTATGTGTGAAAAATGATAATACCATCAGGGGCAGGTCCTCTGCTGGACAAGGGACTCGAAGTTTGGAGTGAGTTCAGTCAAGAAAAGAAGGCCCTGATTCCCCCCCCCCCCGCCAACTCCGCTGCTCTCGCCCCCTTGATCACCCAATATCTCCCCTTCCCTGATCCTCCTATGGCCCCTGACAGCTCATCCTGCTCCTCCTGCAGCCCCAGGGGTTCTCCCCCCACCCTTGGGGTTGCAGGGAGCAAGAAGAGCCTTCAAGGGCCATAGAGATGAGCTATCGGGCTGAGTAGACAGGGGACCTGCAGGACATAGAGACTAGGATGACAGTGGCAAGAGCAGATCATTTTTCCATTCCCAGTGGGCTCTTCCCCAACCCCCGTCAGTGACACTGACCAGGGATCCCCCAAGTATCACAGAGTGTCATACCCAGAGGGTTAGGGGTTAATGTCTCAGTAACCTGTAAAGGGTTAACTAGCTCAGTGAGCCTGGCTGATACCTGACCAGGGATCCCCCGAGTATCACAGAGTGTCATACCCAGAGGGTTAGGGGTTAATGTCTCTGTCAGTGAAACTGACAAAAGGTCCCCCGAGTACCACAGAGAGTCATATCCAGAGGGTGAGGGGTTAATGCCTCTGTCACCTGTAAAGGGCTAACTAGCTCAGGGAGCCTGGCTGACACCTGACCAGGGATACCCCTAGTATGATAGAGTGTCATACCCAGAAGGTTAGCCGTTAATGTCTCTGTCACCTGTAAAGGGATAACTAGCTCAGTGAGCCTGGTTGACACCTGACCAGGGATCTCCCGAGTATCACAGAGTGTCATACCCGGGGGTTAGGGGTTAATGCCTCTGTTACCTGTAAAGCGATAACTAGCTCAGTGAGCCTGGCTGACACCTGACCAGGGATCCCCCGAGTATCACAGACTGTCATACCCAGAGGGTTAGGGGTTAATGTCTCTGTTACCAGTAAAGGGTTAACTGGCTCAGTGACCCTGGCTGACATCTGACCAGAGGTCCCCGGAGTATCACAGAGTGTCATACCCATAGGGTTAGGGGTTAATGTCTTTGTTACTTGTAAAGAGTTAACTAGCTCAGTGAGCCTGGCTGACACCTGACCAGGGATCCCCCGAGAATCACAGAGTGTCATACACAGAGGGTCAGGGGTTAATGTCTCTCTCAACTGTAAAGGGTTAACTAGCTCAATGAACCTGGCTGACACCTGACCAGGGATCCCCCGAGTATCACAGAGTGTCATACCCAGAGGGTTAGAGGTTAATGTATCTGTCAGTGACACTGACCCAGGGTCCCCCGAGTATCACAGAGTGTCATACCCAGAGAGTTAGGGGTTAGAGTCTCTGTCACCTGTAAAGGGTTAACTAGCTCAGTGAGCCTGGCTGACACCTGACCAGGGGTCCCCAGAGTATCACAGAGTGTCATACCCAGAGAGTAAGGGGTTAACGTCTCTGTCACCTGTAACGGGTTA
The DNA here is from genome assembly GCF_025201925.1 of Gopherus flavomarginatus. NCBI lineage: Eukaryota > Metazoa > Chordata > Testudines > Testudinidae > Gopherus > Gopherus flavomarginatus. The sequence continues at coordinate 5,686,303 of NW_026115061.1, read as the reverse complement.
GCTAGCTCAGTGAACATGGCTGACACCTGACAAGGGATCCCCCGAGTATCACAGAGTGTCATACCCAGAGGGTTAGGTGTTAATGTCTCTCTTACCTGTAAAGGGTTAAATAGCTCTGTGAACCTGGCTGACACCTGACCAGGGATCCCCCGAGTATCACAGAGTGTCATACCACAGGGTTAGGGGTTAATGTCTCTGTTACCTGTAAAGGGTTAACTAAATCAGTGAGCCTGGCTGACACCTGACCAGGGATCCCCCGAGTATCACAGAGTGTCATACCCAGAGGGTTAGGGATTAATGTCTCTGTTACCTGTAAAGGGTTAACTAGCTCTGTGAACCTGGCTGACACCTGACCAGGGGTCCCCCGAGTATCACAGAGTGTCATACCACAGGGTTAGGGGTTAATGTCTCTGTTAACTGAAAAGGGTTAACTGGCTCAGTGAGCCTGGCTGACACCTGACCAGGGATCCCCCGAGTATCACAGAGTGTCATACCCAGATGGTTAGGGGTTAATATCTCTCTTACCTTTAAAGGTTAACTAGCTCAGTGAACCTGGCAGACACCTGACCAGGGATCCCCCGAGTATCACACAGTGTCATACCACAGGGTTAGGGGTTAATGTCTTTCTTACCTGTAAAAGGTTAACTAGCTCTGTGAACCTGGCTGACACCGGACCAGGGATTCCCCCAGAATCACAGAGTGTCATACCCAGAGGGTTAGGGGTTAATGTCTCTGTTACCTGTAAAAGGTTAATTAGCTCAGTGAACCTGGTTGTATTCTGACCAGGGGTCCTCTGAGTATCACAGAGTGTCATACCCAGAGGGTTAGGGGTTAATGTCTCTGTCACCTGTAAAGGGTTAACTAGCTCAGTGAAACTGGCTGACACCTGACCAGGGATCCCCGGAGTATCACAGAGTGTCATACCCAGAGGGTTAGGAGTTAATGTCTCTCTCACCTGTAAAGGGTTAACTAGCTCAGTGAAACTGGCTGACACCTGACCAGGGATCCCCCGAGTATCACAGAGTGTCATACCAACAGGGTTAGGGGTTAATGTCTCTGTTACCTGTAAAGGGTTAAATAGCTCAGTGAACCTGGCTGACACCTGACCAGGGGTTCCCCGAGTATCATAGAGTGTCATACCCAGAGGGTTAGGGGTTAATGTCTCTTTTACCTGTAAAGGGTTAACTAGCTCATTGAACCGGGCTGACACCTGACCAGGGGTCCTCCGAGTATCACAGAGTGTCATACCCAGAGTTTTATAGGTTAATGTCTCTGTCAGTTGTAAAGGGCTAACTAGATCAGTGAACCTGGCTGCCACCTGACCAGGAATCCCCCGAGTATCACAGAGAGTCATACCCAGAGGGTTAGGGGTTAATGTCTCTGTTACCTGGAAAGGGTTAACTAGCTCAGTGAACCTGGCTTACACCTGACTAGGGGTCCCCCGAGTATCACAGAGTGTCATACCCTCAGGGTTAGGGGTTAATGTCTCTGTTACATATAAAGGGTTAATTAGCTCAGTGAGCCTGGCTGACACCTGACCAGGGATCCCACAGGTATCATAGAGTGTCATACCCAGAGGGTTCGGGATTAATATCTCTGTCACCTGTAACGGGTTAAAAAGTTCTGACAACCTGGCTGACACTTGACCAGGGATCCCCCGAGAATCACAGAGTGTCATACCCAGAGGGTTAGGGGTTAATGTCTCTTTTACCTGTTAAGGGTTAATTAGCACAGTGAGCCTGGCTGACACCTGACCAGGGGTCCCCAGAGAATCACAGAGTGTCATAACCAGAGGGTTAGGGGTTAATGTCTCTTTTACCTGTAAAGGGTAAATAGCTCATTGAACCTGGCTGACCCTGACCAGGGGTCCCTGGAGTATCACAGAGTGTCATGCCAACAGGGTTACCAGTTAATGTCTCTGTTACCTGTAAAGGGTTAACTAGCTCAGTGAGCCTGGCTGACACCTGACAAGGGATCCACCGAGTATCACAGAGTGTCATACCCAGAGGTTAAAGGGTTCATGTCTCTGTCAGTGACGCTGACCCAGGGTCCCCCGAGTATCACAGAGTGTCATACCCATAGAGTTAGAGGTTAATGTCTCTGTCACCTGTAAAGGGTTAACTAGCTCAGTGAACCTGGCTGACACCTGAACAGGGATCCCTCGAATATGACAGAGTGTCATACCCAGAGGGTTAGGAGTTAATGTCTCTGTCACCTGTAAAGGGTTAACTAGCTCAGTGAGCCTGGCTGACATCTGACCAGGGATACCCCGAGTATCACAGAGTGTCATACCCAGAGGCTTAGGAGTTAATGTCTCTGTCACCTGTAAAGGATTAACTGGCTCAGTGATCCTTGGTGATTCCTGACCAGGGATCCCTCGAGTATCACAGAGTGTCATACCCAGAGTGTTAGGGGTTAATGTCTTTGTTACCTGTAAAGAGTTAACTAGCTCAGTTAGCCTGGCTGACACCTGACCAGGGATCCCCAGAGTATCCCAGAATGTCATACCCAGAGGGTTAGGGGTTTATGTCTCTGTCACCTGAAAAGAGTTAACTAGCTCAGTTAGCCTGGCTGACACCTGACCCGGGATCACCCGAGCATCACAGAGTGTCATACCCAGACAGTTAGGGGTTAATATCTCTGTCAGTGACACTGACCCAGGGTCCCTCGAGTATCACAGAGTGTCATACCCAGAGGGTTAGGGGTTAATGTCTATGTCACCTGTAAAGGGTTAACGCGCTATTTGAGCCTGGCTGACACCTGATAAGGGATCCCCCAAGTATCACAGAGTGTCATACCCAGAGGGTTAGGGGTTAATGTATCTGTCACCTGTAAAGGGTAAAATAGCTCAGTGAGCCTGGCTGACACCTGACCAGGCATTCTCCAAGTATCACAGAGTATCATACCAAGAGGGTTAGGGGATAATGTCTCTGTTACCTGTAAAGGGTTAACTAGCTCAGTGAGCCTAGCTGAAACCTTTCCAGGGGTCCCCCGAGTATCACAGAGTGTCTCACAAACAGAGGGTAAAGGGTTAATGTCTCTGTTACCTATAAAGTGTTAAGTACCTCAGTGAGCCTGGCTGACACCTGCCCAAGGATCCCACGAGTATCACAGAGTATCATACGCAGAAGGTTCGGAGTTAATGTCTCTGTCACCTGGATAGGGTTAACTAACTCAATGAGTTTGGCTGACAGCTGACCAGGGGTCCCCTGAGTATCACAGAGTGTCATATCCAGAGGGTTAGGGGTTAATGTCTCTGTTACCTGTAAAGGGTTAACAAGCTCAGTGAACCTGGGTGACACCTGACCAGGGATCCCCCGAGTATCACAGAGTGTCATACCCAGAGGGTCAGGGGTTAATGTCTCTGTTACCTGTAAAGGGTTAACTAGCTCAGTGAGCCTGGCTGACACCTGACCAGGGATCCTCCGATTATTACAGAGTGTCATACCCAGAGGATTCAGTATTAATATCTCTGTCACCTATAAAGGATTAACTAGCTCAATGATCCTGGGTGACACCTGACCAGGGATCCCCCGAGTATCACAGACAGTCATACCCAGAGAGTTAGGGGTTAATGTCTCTGTCAGTGACTCTGACTCAGGATCCCCCGATGATCACAGAGTGTCATACCCAGAGGGTCAGGGGTTAATGTCTCTGTCAGTGACTCTGACCCAGGGTCCCCCGAGTATCACAGAGTGTCATAACCAGAGAGTTAGGGGTTAATGTCTCTGTTACCTATAAAGGGTTACCTAGCTCAGTGAGCCTGGCTGACACCTGACCAGGAATACCCCGAGTCTCACAGAATGTCATACCCAGAGGGTTAGTGTTTAATGTCTCTGTCAGTGACACTGACACAGGGTCCCCTAAGTATCACAGAATGCCATACACAGAGGGTTAGAGGTTAATGTCTCTGTCACCTGTAAAGAGTTTACTATCTCAGTGAGCCTGGCTGACACCTGACCAGGGATCCCCCGCGTATCACAGTGTGTCATACCCAGAGGTTTAGGGGTTAACGTCTCTGTTACCTGTAAAGGACTAACTAGCTCAGTGAACCTGGTTGACACCTGACCAGGGATCCCTCGAGTATCGCAGTGTGTCATACCCAGAGGTTTAGGGGTTAATGTCTCTGTCACCTGTGAGGGTTAATTAGCTCAGTGAGCCTGGCTGACACCTTTCCAGGTTTCCTCCGAGTATCACAGAGTGTCTCACAAACACAGGGTTAAGAATTAATGTCTCTATTAAGTATAAAGGGTTAACTAGCTCAGTGAGCGTGTCTGACACCTGACCAGGGATCCCCCGATTATCACAGAGTGTCATACCCAATGGGTTATGGGTTAATGTCTCTGTCACCTGTAACGGGTTAACAAGCTCCGTGAACCTGGCTGACACCTGACCAGGGGTCACCCGAGTATCACAGAGTGTCATAAGGAGAGGATTAGGGGTTAATGTATCTGTTACCTGTAACGGGTTAACTAGCTCATTGAACCTGGCTGACACGTGACCTGGGGTCCCCCGGGTATCACAGAGTGTCACACCCAGAGGGTTAGGGGTTAATGTCTCTGTTACCTGTAAAGGGTTAACTAGCTCAGTGAACCTGGCTAACACCTGACCAGGGATCCCGCGTTAATCACAGAGTGTCATACACAGAGGATTCGGGGTTAATGTCTCTTTTACCTGTAAAGGGTTAACTAGGTCAGTGAGCCTGTCTGACACCGGACCAAGGATCCCCCGAGCATCACAGAGTGTCATACCCAGAGGGTTAGGGGTTAATGTCTCTGTCACCTGTAAAGGGTTAACTTGCTGCTCAGTGAACCTGGCTGACACCAGACCAGGGATCCCCCGAGTATCACAGAATGTCACACCCAGAGGGTCAGGGGATAATGTCTCTGTCAGTGACACTGACTCAGGGTCCCCCGAGTATCAGAGTGTCATAGCCAGAGGGTTAGGGGTTAATGTCTCTGTCACTTGTAAAGGGTTAACTAGCCCAGTGAACCTGGCTGACACCTGATAAGGGATCCCCCAAGTATCACAGAGTGTCATACCCAGAGGGTTATGGGTTAATGTCTCTGTCACCTGTAAAGGGTTAACTAGCTCAGTGAACCTGGCTAACACCTGACCAGGGATCCCCCAAGTATCACAGAGTGTCATACCCAGAAGGTTAGGGGTTAATGTCTCTGTCAGTGACACTGACCCAGGGTCCCCCAAGTATCACAGAGTGTTATACCCAGAGGGTTAGGGGTTAACGTCTCTGTCACCTATAAAGGGTTAACTAGCTCAGTGAGCCTGGCTGACATCTTGATCAGAGATCCCCCGAATATCACAGAGTGTCATACCCAGAGGGTTCGTGATTAATGTCTCTGTCACCTGTAACGGGTTAACAAGCTCAGTTGAACAGGCTGACACCTGGCCATGGATCCCCCGAGTATCACTTAGTGTCATAACCAGAGGGCTTGGGGTTAATGTCTCTGTTACCTGTAACAGGTTAACTAGCTCAGTGAACCTGGTTGACACCTGACCAGGGGTCCCTCGAGTATCACAGAGTGTCACACCCAGAGGGTTAGGGGTTAATGTCTCTGTCACCTGTAAAGGTTAACTGGCTCATTGAACCTGGCTGACTCCTGATCAGGGATCCCCCGATTATCACAGAGTGTCATACCCAGATGATTCGGGGTTAATGTCTCTGTCACCAATAAAGGATTAACTGGCTCAGTGATCCTGGTTGACACCTGACCAAGGATCCCTCGAGTATCACAGAGTGTCATAACCAGAAGGTTTGGGGTTTATGTCTCTGTCACCTGTAAAGGGTTAACTAGCTCAGTGAACCTGGCTGACACCTGACCAGGCATCCTCAGAGTATCACAAAGTGTCATACCCAGAGGGTTAGGGGTTAACGTCTCTGTCAGTGACACTGACCCAGGGTCCCCCAAGTATCACAGTGTCTCATACCCAGAGGGTTAGGGGTTAATGTCTCTGTCACCTGTAAAGGTTTAACAAGCTTAGTGAGCCTCGCTGACATCTGACCAGGGATCCCCCAAGTATCACAGGGTGTCATAAACAGAGTGTTAGGGCTTATTGTCTCTGTAACCTGTAAAGGGTTAACTAGTTCAGTGTACCTGGCTCACACCTGACAAGGATTCTCCGAAGTATCACAGAGTGTCATACCCGAGGGTTAGGGGTTAATGTCTCTGTCACCTGTAAAGGGTTAACTAGCTCAGTGAGCCTGGCTGACACATGATAAGCTATCCCCCAAGTATCACAGAGTGTCATAAACAGAGCGTTAGGGGTTATTGTCTCTGTCACCTGTAAAGGGCTATCTAGCTCAGTGAACCTGGCTGACACCTGACCAGGGACCCCCCGAGCATCACGGACTGTCATGCCCAGAGGGTTAGGGGTTAATGTCTCTGTCACCTGTAAAGGGTTAACTAGCTCAGTGAGCCTGGCTGACACATGATAAGCTATCCCCCAAGTATCACAGAGTGTCATAAACAGAGCGTTAGGGGTTATTCTCTCTGTCACCTGTAAAGGGCTATCTAGCTCATTGAACCTGGCTGACACCTGACCAGGGATCCCCCGAGTATCACAGAATGTCTTACCCAGAGGGTTAGGGGTTAATGTCTCTGTCAATGACAGTGACCCATTGTCCCCCAAGTATCACAGAGTGTCATACCCAGAGGGTTAGGGGTTAAAGTCTCTGTTAGTGACACTGACCCAGGGTCCCCCGAGTATCACAGAGTGTCATAACCAGATGGTTAGAGATTAATGTCTCTGTCACCTGTAAAGGGCTAAATAGCTAAGTGAACCTGACTGACAGCTGAACAGGGTCCCCCGAGTATCACAGAGTGCTATACCCAGAGGGTTAGGGGTTAATGTCTCTGTAACCTGTAAAGGGTTAACTAGCTCAGTGAGCCTGGATGACACCTGACCAGAGGTCCCCCTTGTATCACAGTTGGTCATGCCCAGAGGGTTAGGGGTTAATGTCTCTGTTACCTATAAAGGGTTAACTAGCTCAGTGAGCCTGGCTGACACCTGACCAGGGATCCCCCGAGTATCACAGAGTGTCATACCCAGACAGTTAGGGGTTAATGTCTCTGTCAGTGACACTGACCCAGGGTCCCCCGAGTATCACAGAGTGTCATACCCAGAGCGTTAGGGGTTAATGTCTCTGTCGCCTCTAAAGGGCTAACTACCTTAGTGAACCTGGCTGACACCTGACCAGAGATCCCCCAAGTATCACAGAGTGTCATACCCAGAGGGTCAGGGGTTAATGTCTCTATTACCTGTAAAGGGTTAACTAGCTCATTGAGCCTGGCTGACACCTGACCAGGGATCCCCCGAGTATCACAGAGTGCTATACCCAGAGGGTTAGGAGTTAATGTCTCTGTCACCTGTAATGGGTTAACTAGCTCTGTGAGCCTGGCTGATACCTGACCAGAGATTCCCCGAGTATCACGGGGTGTCATACCCAGAGGGTCAGGGTTTCATATCTCCATCAACTGTAAGGGGTTCCCTAGCTAAGTGAACCTTGCTGACAGCTGACCAGGGATCCCCCGAGTATCACAGAATGTCATACCCAGAGGGTTAGGGGTTAATGTTTATGTCACCTGTAAAAGGTTAACTATCTCAGTGAGCCTGGCTGACAACTGACTAAGGATGCCCCAAGTATCACAGAGTGTCATACCCAGAGGGTTAGAGGTTAATGTCTCTGTCACCTGTAAAGTGTTAACTAGCTCAGTGAGCCTGGGCGACACCTGACCAGGGATCCCTGAAGTATCACAGACTGTCATACCCAAAGGGTTAGGGGTTAATGTCTCTGTCACCTGTAAAGGGTTAACTAGCTCAGTGAACCCGGCTGACACCTGACCAGGGATCCCTCGAGTATGATAGAGTGTCATACCCAGAGGGTTAGGGGTTAATGTCTCTGTCAATGACACTGACCCAGGGTCCCCCGAGTATCACAGAGTGTCATACCCAGAGGGTTAGGGAATAATGTCTCTATTACCTGTAAAGGGTTAACTAGCTCAGTGAGCCTGGCTGACACCTGACCAGGGGTCCCCTGAGAATCACAGAGTGTCATACCCAGAGGGTTAGGGGTTAATATCTCTGTTACCTGTAAAGGGTTAACTAGCTCAGTGAGCCTGGGCGACACCTGACCAGGGATCCCTGCAGTATCACAGAGTGTCATAACCAGAGGGTTAGGGGTTAATGTCTCTGTCACCTATAAAGGGCTAACTAGCTCAGTGAACCTGGCTGACACCTGACCAGTGATCCCCGTGTATCACAGAGTGTCTCACAAACAGAGGGTTAAGGGTTAATTTCTCTGTTACCTGTAAAGCGATAACTAGCTCAGTGAACCTGGCTGACACCTGGCCAGGGATCCCCCGAGTATCACAGAGTGTCATACCCAGAGGGTTAGGGTTTAATGTCTCTGTCATCTATAAAGGGCTAACTAGCTCAGTGAACCTGGCTGACACCTGACCAGTGATCCCCGTGTATCACAGAGTGTCTCACAAACAGAGGGTTAAGGGTTAATTTCTCTGTTACCTGTAAAGCGATAACTAGCTCAGTGAACCTGGCTGACACCTGGCCAGGGATCCCCCGAGTATCACAGAGTGTCATACCCAGAGGGTTAGGGGTTAATGTCTCTGTCACCTGTAAAGGGTTAACTAGCTCAGTGAGCCTGGCTGACACCTGACCAGGGGTCCCCCGAGTATCACAGAGTGTCATACCGAGAGGGTTAGGGGTTAATGTCTCTGTCACCTGTAAAGAGTTAACTAGCTCAGTGAGCCTGGTTGACACCTGACCAGGGATCCCCCGATTATCACAGAGTGTCATACCCAGAAGGTTAGGGGTTAATGTCTCTGTCAATGACACTGACCCAGAGTCCCCCGAGTATCACAGAGTGTCATACCCAGAGCGTTAGGGGTTAATGTCTCTGTCACCTGTAAAGGGTTAACTAGCTCAGTGAACCTGGTTGACACCTGACCAGGGATCCCCCGAGTATCACAGAGTGTCATACCCAGAGCGTTAGGGGTTAATGTCTCTGTCACCTGTAAAGGGTTAACTAGCTCAGTGAACCTGGTTGACACCTGACCAGGGATCCCCCGAGTATCACAGAGTGTCATACCCAGAAGGTTAGGGGTTAATGTCTCTGTCAATGACACTGACCCAGAGTCCCCCGAGTATCACAGAGTGTCATACCCAGAGGGTTAGGGGTTAATTTCTCTGTCACCTGTAAAGGGTTAACTAGCTCAGTGAACCCGGCTGACACCTGACCAGGGGTCCAATGGGGGGACAAGACACTTTCAGAGCTCGGTGGGGGGACGTCTTTGTTTGGGTTTTGGGGTTTTGTTTGTTCTCTCTGGGGGCTAGGAGAGGCCAGACATGCATCCAGCTTCCTCCAATCTTTCTGAAAAAGTCTCTTCTGCTAAATTTAGTAAGTACCAGTTAGAAAGGTGGTTTAGTCTTTTATTTTCTGTATTGCAAATCTGTATTTTGCTGGAAGGATTGTATCTCTGTTTGCTGCAACTTGTATTGTGCTGGGGGAAGGATTCTCTCTAGTCTCTATAAGCTGAAAGACCCTGTAACATTTTTCCATCTTGATATTACAGAGATAATTTTTTACTTTTTCTTTCTTTTATTAAAAGCTTTTCTTTTCAAGAACCTTATTGATTTTTTCCCTTGTCTAAGACTCAAGGGGCGGGGGGGTCTGCACTTACAGGGAATTGGTGGGAGAAAAGAGAGAACGGGGAAGGAAAAGCCTGATTTCTCTCTATGTTAGGAATCTGTCTCTCTCTCAGGGAGTGGTGAGGGGGAAAAGAGGAGGGGGAAAGGAAAATTTCCTCTTTGTTTTAGATTCATGGAGCTTGAATCTGTATGGTCTCTCCAGGATAAGCCAGAGAGGGGATGCCTGGGAGAGGCAATGGTGCGGGAAAGGGTTTACTTTCCTTGTGTTAAGATCCAAGGGGGTTTGGGTCTTGGGGGTCCCCAGGGAAGAGTTTGGGGAGTCAGAAAGTGTCCCAAAACACTATATTTTTAGGTGGTGGCAGCTCTATCATTTCTAAACTAGTAATTAGGCTTAGAGGGGTTCATGCAGGTACCCCATCTTTTGGATGCTAAGGTTCAGAGTGGGGGATCATACTTTGACATAGAGGATAGCAGCAAACCGGCTGCACAATCCCTGGGGCAGTGGGGCAGTGATGAGATCAGCTTCTCTATCTCACCAACCTAATGATCTCTATGGTGTGACACCAGAGACTGCACAGAGCTGAGACCGGATGCAACTGCCTGGGTCACAGAGACTTCATGATAGAAAGTCCACAGGAGCAGATCATAGAGACTACACTCTCTTTCCCTTTCCCCCCACCCCCGGGTCTCAGGGACACAGGCTGAGCTGGGATCCTACTCCCAGTACCCAGAGCCGAGGTCGGATTGATTCTCTCTCCAGGGATCTGCAAGGGTGCCCCTGTCCTGCCTGGCTGATGTCAATATCTCTCTGTGAGATCATCGCCTCCCCACCACCTTTGTCCAATAGGCTGAGGTCCTGCCAAAGGCCCTTGTGATGTCACTGCCACACCCACCCCTCCCCTGCAGGGCTCACGTCCTGCCCCTGTCCAGCCACATTGGATGTTTGAGCTGCTTCCCCTGGATCACCCCACTCAATGGCTCTTCACTGTGGGGATGACACCGGCTACACAGTAGAACACGAGTCGCTCTTCCCCATGTTATGCTCAGTTATTCATAAATTAGCAGACTTTATGGACAGAAGAGACAATTAGAGCATGTAATCTGACACCCTGCATAGTGCTTGCTTTCTGTAGAGCATAGTAGCTAGTTTTTCACTAAACACATTCCAGAAAGGCATCTAGTCTTCATTAGAAGACATCAAGAAATGAGCAATTCCCATCGTTTCCCTTTCTAGTTTGTTCCTTTGATTCATCCTCACTGTTGAATATTTGTGTCCTATTTCTAATATGAGTTGGTCTCTTTTGAGTTTCCAGCCACTGAATCTTGTTATGCTTTTCTCTGCTAGATTAATGAGCCCTTTAATACCCAATATTTTCTCTCCATGAAGTCACTTCAACACTTCAAAGATGTCACCTCCTGATCTTTTGATCATCTAAACAGGCCGAGCTCTTTCAATAGCTCACTAGCAGGCATTTTTCTCCACTCCTCAAAACGTTTCATTGTTTTTTGCTGCCCCATCTCCAATATTTCAAAATCTTTTTCAAAGGTGGATGCCAAAACTGGATTCACTATTCCAAGATCAGTCTTACCGATGGTGTGTCACCTCCCTATGCTACTCACTGCTCTTTTCCTACATCCATAGCATCATGCTGGGTGCTCATGTTGAATGGCTTCCCCAGCATGGCCCCTAAATCATCTTCACGGTTAGTGCTTTCCTGGATACACTTCCCCATTCTGTAGGTGTGGCCTGCATGCTTTGCTGCTAGGTATAGGACCTTTCATTTGGTTCTTTTCAAACTTGTTTTTTTTTTAATGGGGCCAGCTTATCAAGGGATCTGATTGCTCTGTGTCACTGCCCTGTCCTTTGCATTAATTACCATTCTGCTGGTATTTTATCACTCACCAATGTTAGTGGCAGTGATTTTATATTGCGTTGTAGTTCATTGATATTTATTTTCAAGAATTAGTCCTTGAGAGACTCTTCATATCCTGAGTGCCCAAAACCTGCTCCGCACAGTGCAGCGAGAAAAGGCCATCCAGCCCAGCTGTTCCATAGGGGCTAAGCACAGAACAAACTTAGGCGCTTGTGTTATCCATAGGTTCTGAACAACAGGTGGGGGTCATCAGCTTACAAAGACACTCTAGACCGGTAGCGTAGACTGGACCCAAATGTATCTACGTTTCCCACCTTGCAAAATAAGAGAAAGAAAAAACAGAACCTTGGTTTGCTTTATTTTATAGTTGTGGAAACTGAGGCACACACAAGCAAAGAGATTCGCTCATGGTCAAAAAGCCAGGAATAGAAAATGGCAGATCTGCTGATAGTCAGTCCTGGGCCCTAGCCACGTTTATTCTGGCCTCTCTGCTTCAGCTCCAGTAACAACCCGAGTAGAGGTTTTCTTCTTCTGCATGTTTTTAACTTCACGTCACTGCAGAAGAAAGAGATTTTTTCTTACCAGCTGGCTCGAATGCATGTAGATGTCTTTCCAGAAGATGTGCTCTGGCTTAGTCACATGTCATAGGTTTTCTGGAGGATGCACTAGGTGATGTTTTAGGGCCTGTATTATACACATGTTTTAGGGCTGTACCATCCATCCTCGCTACTCCTTCTACCAGCTCTGCAGATGCCCCTTCCCCAACTCCCAGGGCATACACCCAGGTGGTGCGACCTCTCCACCTGCCACTACATCATCTCCTCCAACCACTGCCTCCGCTACCATCTATAGAGGCTGAGGCCTCTTTCCCCCCTTGACCAGGAAGCACGGCATCCATTGCCTCCTGGTGCCCACCTCGCCCCATGTGGAGACCTATGTGCGGGCCTTGGTGAGGGTGGTGGGGCTGACGGCCATCGTTGCAGCCTCCAAAATGTATGGAAAAATCGTCTTCTTCCTAGCTTCGGAGGCCATGTCCCAGGATGCGGTGGAGAAGGGCCTGGCCGTGGGGGGCATGTTCATCCCCCTGGAGCCGTTGGAAGACCTGGGTGTCTGGTTAGTCCTGACCTCCATCCTTCCCTTCCTGCCCAATGCCACCCTGCTGCCCTCCCCTTCTACCATGGGGAGACTAATCTCTTTCATCAGCCCTCTTCCATTGGGCTGCAAAGACCCCGCCCTCCATCACGTCCTCTCCTTCTGCCAGCAGGTGTAGTTTCAACTGTGTGATGGAGAGGCACTCAAGGGTTCCTTCCTTGTCCCCTGCCAGGGACCCCACTACCGGGTGCATTATTCCACAGGGGAGGCCCGGTACTACCTCTACCGGGAGATGGGACACGTCTGGAGGGACTGCCCCTTGGCCCAGCATGGAGGAGCGTCCGGGACCCCCGAGCTCTGGGAGGGCACTGGCCCCATCAATGCCGGTACCCCTGGCTGCCCGGCACCTGGATCTGCCCCTCCTCCTTCCCAGTTCACCACTGCTCCCGCTCGGGTCTGAGGGGTACCTCCCCCAGTGTGCCCAGACAAGCGGGAGAGCCCCACTACCTCTGTCTGCTATCTGGCAGGGTCTGTGGAGGAGGATTCGATGAGGATACCGCCTGGCATGGGAGGGGACCATCCCAGGGAGGATCCTCTCTCCCTCATGCTGCCCTACCATTGCCTCCCTGAGTCCCCAGTCATTGCCCTTGCTCCCTGACCCGACCCGTTAGCCAGCCCCCAGACGATGCCATGGAGGGATGGGCCCTAGTACAGGGGAAGCAGAGCAAGGGGAAGACTCAAGCTCTGCTCCTTCCCACCGATTTGGAAGCCCCCTGGAAGACCAGGAAGGGGGGCACCAATGCCGAGCCTTTCGCTTTTTCCCCGGCAACTCCCATTCAATGGTGCTGGCAGGGGACAATGTGGCAGCACCGGAAGGTAACATCGCCCCTTCTCCGAAGTCCCCGATGGAGCCCCTCCCGCCCCTTTACCATCTGAAACCCCTACAAGCCCTGAGGCGAGCATCGCTTCAGGTGCTGGCAGGAAGAGCCCTGGGGTGGTGGAAGGCGATCTCCCCTCCATCTGTGTGGTGATCGAGGCCCTGGATCTGACCCAGGTCACCCAGAGTGAGGACGATCCTCTGCCACCGGGCCTTGATCTGGACGACCTCACCCTGGCCCCCCTTTCCCTGTGCTCCATCTCCCAAGCTGTTGCCTCTGCTCCCACGTCCGAGAAGCCGCTGGACACTTCCACTGACCCGGCCACAGATGGCACCCCGCTAGCCACCGCCGAGCCTCTTGAGGCGACACCCACTGTTGTGCTGCCGGGACTCGAGTCATCAGAGGAATCCCTCGTTGGTGCGGGGCTGCCAACCTCTTTCCCGGGTGGGGGCCCTATCGCTGATTCCCCATCTACGGATTCTGTGGCCACACCACCTGCCTTAGAGCACGAGCCTGGCATCACCGAGGGTCCCCCTCCAACCCCACAGACCCCTGAGCCCTACCGTGGGATGCCACCCCCCAGTGACCTGGCCACTGGGGCCCCCGGTTCCTCTGCCGCTCCTTTCCCTGTCCCTATTCCTGACCCCAGCCCTGTCCCTACTCCTGATCCCAGCCCTGCCCCGAAAGCAAACCCCTGCCCTTTCTCCTCCACCTCCTATGATGTTATTGCCACTACTGGGGCCGACTCCTTCCCCTTCCCCTTCCCAGAGGATGACCCCCAGGGAGCGGCTTTTGTGTTTCCCTGTCCCGACCCATTAGGGGCTGCTGTCTTGCCTCCGCCATCCCCCATTGCGCCGGGGATCGAGGCAGGCTGCGTGGCACCGGCCCATTGGTTGCCACGCATGAGCGTAGCTAGGGTGGGAGCAGGGTGATCGACTGCTTCTCCTGAGCACATTATCCAAAAGTGGTGCATTAAGCTCCAAATCCGTGGGTGCTCCGGGGCTGGAGCACCCACAGGGAAAATTTGGTGGGCGCGAGCACCCACCAGCAGCGTCCCGGTGCCAGCTTACCTCCACTCTGCCTCCACCTCCTCCCCTGAATCCTCTGCCCAGTTTCTCCCCCTCCCCCCTGCTTCCCGTGAATCAGCTGTTCGCGCGGGGTGCCTGGAAGGATGGAGAAGCAAGCGGCAGCTTCAAGCTCAGGCCCAGGGAGGCAGAGACGGAATGGAGGCTGTATCACTCGCAGTTTCCACTGCAGGACAATACGCTGGTGGTGAATTGACAATGCAGCGGCGGAAGGGCCTGATCTGTGTACCTGTGCGGGGCAGCCTGCTCTGCCGTACTGCTGGGGAACATGCCTGGAGGGGATTGGTCATGGGGATAGTCCCAGCCCTGCGACCGCACTCACTGGCAGCTGCCTCCCTGGCTGGACTCCAAGGACTGGGAGCAGGAGTGGAGCTGTGTGGCCCCCAGACAGAGACATGGATGAGCTCTGTCCACCAAGACGAACCCTGGATCTGCTGAGTCAGCCCTTAGCCTATGGAGTGGGTCTCAAGCTTTTGTACTGGTGACCCCTTTCACACAGCAACCCTCTGAGTGAGACCTCTCCCCCTCTTATAAATTAAAAACACTTTTTAATATATTTAACCCCATTGTAAATGCTGGATGCAAAGCGAGGTTTGGGGTGGAGGCTAACAGATCACAGCCCCCCATGTGGTAACCTTGTGACCCCTTGAGGGGTCCTGACCCCCCAGTTTGAGAACCCCTGGCCTATAGCACCAGCTGGGCTCTGCTCGGTACATGCTGCCCACATGGGCTGGAAACTTGGGCCACAACTTTTATGTGGCACCTTTTTTTATTTGCCACCTTGCTTTTACTAGGCTGTGTGATCCGGGAGTGGGGGGGGGCAGGAAAAGGGCTGAGGGCCACCCCTTAGCAGCACCCTCCCCTGTCCCTCTCAGCCTGGGGCCCAGCAGAGACTGCTGAGTTTATGCAGCGGAAGGAGCTCCCCTGCTGGAGCCCTTCCTCCCTTAGGCAGGGGAAGCCCAGCTTTGCAAGGGGCTAGGAGAGTTTGGGAAAGATGCTGCTCTCCAGACCTTGTTTCTCCTCTTAACTCTCCCTCCCTCCCAGCTGGGAACTGGTGCCATCCCCAGAGCCTGTGTCCTGGGTACTCTGTCATTCTGCATCTTGTTTTTTCCAGTCTCAGCTCTCTTCTCTGACTGCTGCAGAGATGCCCCACTGAGGGCATCACTGAGTTGCACTGTGCTGGGTGCTGTCTGCAGCCTGCACTCCTGATAGGTCAGCTTTAGTTTTGAAGGTGTTTTTTAAAATGTTTTCAAGCTACCTTCCCCTCTCGCAAGACGCAGTGCTGGGGGAGGGGAAAGGAGGGGAGGGAAGGGAAGGGCTGGGCCCTTCCTGATGCCTCAAGATGTTTAAAAAAGCCTTTTGGGCCTTTATTTTTTGTCTACATTTGTTACCTTTAGAAGCAGTCTGCTCTCCCCTGTTCCTGCTAGAAGTCTTCTTTCAGGAGCAGAGAGTTTGGCAGGGTGGGAGTATGGCTTCTGCCTGCTGACAAGGGATGGCATGCTGGGGCCTTGCACAGACCTCTTCCACCTTGAGTGTCTGGCAAAGCCTTGGGTTCTGCACCAAGCTCTTCCTATCCAAAGAGCTGTGGCTCTTGGTCTCGGATGCCACAATTTTGCTAGACCTCAAGCCCTTCAGAATCCTCCAGCTCAGGATGGCTAGCCCCTTGCACCACTGTGGCTCCATTTCTATGTTTAGCACACTAGCTTGATCAGCACTAGCACGGGTATGTGGACACAAGCCGGAAATTACACCTCCCTTTTCCAGTGGAAACATAACCCAAATCATGGGGCTATTTCCTTTCATCCACCCTCTGTATGTATGGGCAGGAGAATTATTGACCTTGTGCATATGTAATGGTGTTTAGTGTTTGTAAGACAGGGTATAATAATCACACTTCCAAATTGCAATGAACTGTGGAAAAGTTTCTGTGTCGTGTGAGAGATGTTACTTATACCTAGATGCACTCCCCTTCCCCACTCCCAGCCTTACGCATGCTGGCTTGGGAATATCACTGTGTAGTGTCAGCTTTTAAGACACTTTTCACGTGCACCACTTCTTGTATTACGGTAAGTTTAAACAAGCTACAGTACGTTGGGACATTAATACTGGGCCAAAAGATACCTGATGAGGTTCAAGAAGGACAAGTGCAGAGTTCTGCACTTATGACAGAAGAATCCCATTCACTGTTACTGTCATGGTATAAATCCCCACTCTGAACCTTAGAGTCCAAAAGATGGGGTACCAGCATGAATTCCTCTAAGCTCAATTACCAGCTGAGATCCTGTAGTGCTGCCATCAACCAGGACTTGGAGTGCCTGGTACACTCTGGTCCCTCCAAAACCTTCCCTGGGGACCCTAAGACCCAGACCCCCTGGATCTTAACACAAGGAAAGTAAACGCTTTCCCCCACCGTTGCCTCTCCCAGGCTTTCCCTCCCTGGATTACCCTGGAAGATCACTGTGATCCAAACTCCTTGAATCTTACAACAAAGGGAAATGCACCTTCCCCCTTCCTCTTTCTCTCCCTGTCTCCCACCAATTCCCTGGTGAGTACAGACTCAATTCCCTTGAGCCTCAACAAGGGGAAAAAATTAATCAGGTCTTAAAAAAGAAAAATTTTTAATAAAAGAAAGGAAAAAGTAAAACTTGTCTTTGTAATTAAGATGGTAAAGGTTACAGGGTCTTTCAGCTTATAGACACTAGAGAGAAGCCTTCCCCCCAGCACAAATACAAATTAAAATCCTTCCAGCAAAATACACATTTGCAAATAAAGAAAACAATCAAAAAGACTAAACCGCCTTCTACTGGTACTTACTATTTGAACAGAAAATTAGAGAGCCTGTAGGTACGTCTGGTTACTCTCAGAACCCAGAGAGAACAACAGACAAACAAAAAACACACAAACAAAGACTTCCCTCCACAGAGATTTGAAAGTATCTTGTCTTCTGATTGGTCCTCTGGTCAGGTGGTCCAGGTTCACTGCTTGTAACCCTTTACAGGTAAAAGAGACATTAACTCTTAACTATCTGTTTATGACAGTTACAGACTAGGGACCGAATGGCTAGGAAGCAGTTCTGCAGAAAAGGACCTAGGGGTTACAGTGGACGAGATGCTGGATATGAGTCAACAGTGTGCCCTTGTTGCCAAGAAGGCTAATGGCATTTTAGGCTGTATAAATAGTGGCATTGCCAGCAGATCGAGGGATGTGATCATTCCCCTCTATTCAACATTGGTAAGGCCTCATCTGGAGTACTGTGTCCAGTTTTGGGCCCCACACTACAAGAAGGATGTGGAAAAATTGGGAAGAGTCCAGCGAAGGGAAGCAAAAATGATTAGAGGGCTGGAGTACATGACTTATGAGGAGAGGCTGAGGGAACTGGAATTGTTTAGTCTGCAGAAGAGAAGAATGAGGGGGATTTGACAGCTGCTTTCAACTACCTGAAAGGGGGTTCCAAAGAGGATGGATCTAGACTGTTCTCAGTGGTACCTGATGACAGAACAAGGAGTAATGGTCTCAAGTGGCAGTGGGGGAGGTTTAAGTTGGATATTAGGAAAAACTTTTTCACTCAGGGAGTGGTGAAGCACTGGAATGGGTTCCCTAGGGAGGTGGTGGAATCTCCTTCCTTAGAGGTTTTTAAGGTCAGGCTTGACAAAGCCCTGGCTGGGATGATTTAGTTGGAAATTGGTCCTGCTTTGAGCAGGGGGTTGGACTAGATGATCTCCTGAGGTTCCTTCTAACCCTGATATTCTATGATTCCATTCTATTACAGGGTTTGTATTAGCATATTAAAAGCAATAACACTTAACAGACCAGTATATCCAGGACATTGCTAGCACACTTTTCTCCCACCGATACCGAGTAGTTGCACTGTCATCTCCCATAGCTACTTATATTGCAGCTTTTTTTTTTGTTAAAACTAAATTGGGAGGAAAGACTACTGATTCAGAACTTGTTTAAAGGCTACTTTCTTGCTAAAGGGTGTAGGCTTGGAGGGAGGAAGGTTTCTATAATGTGGTCAAGATCAGGTGTTTTATCCAAAATGAGAATATGAATGGTGCCGGTCTTCTTGGTGGCTGGCTGACCTTGAATTATAGTCAAAAGTCAGAGGGTGACTCTTTTCCTTCCTCACATTTTGGTTGAGGATTCCATTGATAAAGGGATTGGCCTCAAATACCTTGTTGTAGGACTCTTCCATGGTGTAGTTTTCATCTCGGGAAGGCCCAGTCTTAATTATATTAAAGCATGTACTTTAGTCTTTGTAATTATCTGTTATAGCTTTTTATGAAAGCAGGAGTAAAATAAAAGTAGCTGCAATAGTTCCACAGTTAACTAAAACTGAAAATTTACATAATTTAAATCAGACTCCTAATCTTAATTTTTGCTTAATAAATAAATCCATAAGAAAACCCTGTTGGGAAACTGCTACAGTTTACTTAGAAAGTGCACTTCTCTTATATAGGTCATAAGGATCCTATCTGTCTGAATACTGGCTGCTCTTTCCTTCTTTGATCTGCAGAGTGACTGACGCTTTTCAGACATCAGTTGTGGGTACAGGAGGGTTTTGCTGCATCTTCATTCTTGGCCCCAGCTACTGTTCTCCCTTCTTGTTGCATTGACAGTGGGTGAGTGTGTCTCGCCTCTTTTTTAAAATCATGTATGCTAGGGACAGTCTTGTCCTCTTCTCCTCTCCTGATGTCAGTGTAGATGCAGGCAATGCAAAATGTACTACAGTCATACAGTATCTGAAATGCAAAGTTGCATTTCTCTGATCTGAAGTTTGAAGAACAATGTGGAGCTAGCTATTTTACGGGATGTCTAGATTTCGTTCCTGTAGTAACAGAACTGGTGATAGGAAACAGGAAGAGGTTTGTTTTTTGTCAATGGTGGTGTGTGTGCGTGTGTCTGTGTGTGTGTGTGCGTGCATGTGTGTACAGTTTAAATTGGTTAAAAACTCTTAACTTTCAGTACTCAGAGTTTCAGAGATGTTAGACTGTCATAAAGATGTCTTTTATTTAAAAAAATCCCATGAATAAAGCTACTTTAAGGGAAATTACTGCTTTGTCCAACACTGAAGAGTTATGAGATCTTTGCTCATCAATTCTCATAAAACTTGTATTTGTCATGTGGTTTTGGTGGCTTTAGTATTACGATCTATTATAAATAAAGTGCATTTCATTGACTGATTTTAAAATGAAATTAGTAACTGGAAAAAATGGCCAGTAATTTTTTTTAAACCTGTGACAATTATATACTTTAGATTCTAGAAAGTAAATCTAAAGTTCTCCTGTGAAATGCTGGCTGTACAAACCCTTCTGTGGCTGGATCATTCTTGTGTTTTTATTTTAAGTACAAATAAATATGTATAACAAATTTAAAGGTATGTAATTAGTAATTTGATATGTCAGGTGGCTCCTTTTTTATGTGTTCGTGCCCCTTGGTGTTAGAACCTGGCTCCACCACTGCTGCAGAAGCCTGCCTCACAGCCATGCTTGGAGCGGCAAAATTCGTAGAGCCGCCCCTGTAAGTGCCAGTGTCTTTAATACAATTAAGTTAATTTGTGAAGATTCAGTAAAGTAGAACCCCTTCTCTATTTCTTTATCAAATCATATTTGTTGTGTCCTTATAACCAAGAACATGAAGAGTCCAGCAGAACAGGGGGTGACATGATCCTGGTCTGTGCATACACACAGGGAGATTTCTGGGCACAGCGGGCCCTTTAACATCATGGACCCAGGCTGGGAGCTGACGTGAGACAAATTCAGACTCAAAATAAGGGGCAAGGTTTTTGCAGGGAGCGGACTCCCCACTGCCAGTTTATCTAGGGCTGTGGGGTATTTACAGACACTTACAGTCTTTAAATTGAGCTTGGACATCTCTTTAAAAACACACTGTAGCTCAACCAGCAGATATAGGCTGGGTACAGGGCTTCCTGGCTGTGATGCACTCTGTTACACAGGAGGCCCTTCTAAATGATCTGAACGCTCCTTCAGAGACCTCCACTAAAGGTCAGACCACTGGGCCCCTGTAGCTCAGTCTCCCCCACCCTGCTATGGCCACCCTGGAGCAGACCCTGGGTGTTTAACAGACTGTATGAAAAGTAGAGGTTAAAGTTCCCTTCATTTTCCCCTGACCCCATCAGCTACGGGCTTGTCCCCTGACATAGCACAGTTCAGACCCCTTATATCCTCCCCTTGGTCAGGAGTGCTGCCAGCTTTTTTGGCACCCTAGGCAGTGGAAGGTCCTGCCCCCGAAATGGCACCCCCAACAGAGGCAGGAGAAGGTCCCACCCCTGAAATACCGACGATGACTGGGGCGGCCGAAGATCCAGCCACCGTGGTCACCACCCCCCAAATGTTAATGTCCAAGCTGACCGCCTAGGTCACCTAATGGGTTGTGCCAGCTCTGCCCCCGGTATAATAGGATCCTCGCCTTAGCCATATAAATGCCTGGCCTTGCTTTGAATTCTGTGGTGATCTTGGCCTCACTGAGTTCTGGTGAGGGTGAGTCCTACAGGGATCCCACGTTCACGCCACCCCAAGAACACCAGACCGCCAGGGTTGGGATAAAGCTGTTATCAGCCTGAAAGGTCCAGCTCTCAGCACAAGGCCATCTGCTGGTCCTGTTCCTGAACTGCAGATGGTAGAGGTAGGTCCCTTAGGCTGGGAGCCAGGACTCCTAGGTTCTCTCCCTGGCTCTGGGAGGGAAGGGTTAGAGTGGGGAGCCAGGACTCCTCAGTTCTCTCCCTGGCTCAGGAAGGAGAGGGGCCGGAGGGTTAGAGTGGGGAGCCAGGATTCCTGGGTTCTATCCGAGCTCTGTCACTTACTCAGCATGATATTGTTAGGCCTGAATAAAGATATTGCAGACAAAACCAGGTATGCCAACCTGACCAAAGTCAGGCTAACAGAGGTTTGTGGGTAATTCCTGAGTGGAAAACACTGAGAAGCAGCAGCATGTCTCACAAGCGCTGGGAAAAAGTGAGATAAGAGAGAAGCTGCATTCCTGGCATAGTACCAGATGTGCTGTGTTAGGAGCAGCTTGTTCAAAGAACTGATAAGAGCCCTAGTTTCCCAGCCTCCTTGTTTTCACTCCCTGGTTTTGTTCTTTGTTTGTTTTTAACTCCCCTACATTTCTAACTTTAGGTATGTATGTATACTAAAGGTGTCTAGTTTCTAGTTGTTAAAAGAAGGGAGTGGGTTGCTCCAGTGAATAATTTATGACGCGACAGAACTGTCTATATAGGCTTATACTAAGATGTAAAGAGCAGGCTGGTTCACTCGGGAGACGAGCTGCTCTCTATAGATGCGTGCACTTGTCAATAAAGAGCTTTTGATCGGACCTTGCTGGTGTTGCCTGTCTCTCTCGCGGTCAGACAACGAACTTTGCCGTCGGGGTTAGAGTCCCTGACAACATCACCTCTCCAGCTGGTATTTTCATAGGGTGTCCTTGCTCCGATCAAGCCTCATTATCACCCCTTGGATGCTGCTTCAACAGACCCCGGCGCTGCGGTCCCTCACTCGCTCTCATTGGCTGGCCGGGCTCCCATGGGCAGCACCCCTGTGAAAGCAAAAGAGGAACTAGAAGTCTCAGGGAGGGGGAGGGTACAGGGTCGGGGCAATCTAGACGATCCCCTAGGGCGCTAGGATTTGGGGGGTGCCATTTTCTTCAGCAGTGACCGCGGTGGCTGGAACTTTGGCTGCCCTGGTCGCCGCCGGCATTTAAGCAGAGGGAGCTGGGAAGTGCGGGGAGGGCCGCCTGCAGCAAGTAAGGAGAGGGGGAAACTGCACGCAGGGGAACTCCCCGGCCCAGCTCTCCCCTGCCCCCCCTCCCCGAGCACGCCGTGGCTGCTTCACTTCTCCCTCCTCCCGGGCTTGTGGCACCTAAGCTGATTGGCTCCGCAAGCCTGGGAGGCAGGAGAAGAGAAGCAGTGATTGCGTGCTCGGGGAGGAGGCAGGGCAGGGGTGAGATGCTTCACTTCTCCCACCTTCCGGGCTTGTGGCACCTAAGCTGATTGGCTCCACAAGCCTGGGAGGCAGGAGAAGAGAAGCAGTGATTGCGTGCTCGGGGAGGAGGCAGGGCAGGGGTGAGATGCTTCACTTCTCCCGCCTCCCAGGCCTGCGGCGCCAATCAGCATAGGCGCCACATGCCTGGGAGGTGGGAGAAGTGAAGCAGCGTCGGGGTGCTTGTGCTCGTGCACCGAGCAGGGGTGAGCTGGGGGGGGCGGTGCCTCAGGGCGGAGGGTGTGGGGTGGGAAGCTGCCGCAAGGAGGGCACCTCAGGGCGGAGGAACGGAGCTGCCGCGAGGGGAAGGATCTCGGGGCGGGGGCGCTGGGGGGGAGGGCGCAAGGTGGAAGTTTCGCCTAGGGTGCGAAACATCCTTGCACCAGCTCTGGGAGGGTACCAGGCTTGGGCGCTCAGGCAGTTTGTCCTTCCTTCCCCAGGGCTGGGGGAGAGCAGCTGCAGCCCCTTCCCCAGGAGAATGGCCCTGACGCTGGGGCTCTGGTTCTTCCTGCTGGGAGCGGCGGGAGCTGCGGATGAATGGGGCTGGGACAGGACAGAGGGATGCGGGGGCGGCATCTGTTGTGCTCCCGGCCACACACAGGGAAGTTTGATCAAGGCTCTGCTGGAAGGCTGTCCCATACCGTGGCTCCAGTGCTGCTGAGAGCTGGCCGGTAACATGCACCCAAACCCGGGAGGGACAAAGCAGGCTGCTCCCTGGGTCAGCGCTCAGCCCACCATGTTTGGGGCTGCTCTGGCCACATTGACTGCCGCCCCCACGTGGCTCCACAGCCCTCTGGCTCTTACTCTACAACCCCAACCGCCCTCAACACACCGCAAAGCAGGGCTCAGAGCCTGGACTCCTGGGTTCTCCTGGCTCTGGGATGGGAGTGGGATCTGGCAGGGGGGTGGGGATGGGGACTGTGAGTCTGGACTTCTGGGTTCTAGCCCAGCTCTGGGAGGTGAGTGGGGTCTGGTGGGTAGGGGTGGGTAATTGGGAGCCAGGGCTCCTGAATTCTCTTCCTAGCTGTAAGGCTCTCCCACATGGGAAGCATCAAGGGATCTAGGTCCTGCTCTCTGGATCCCAGAGCGTGAGCTGGGGGTCGAGTCTAACCTATGTCCTCTGGTCCAGTGGCGCAGCACAGCTGGGACTTCCTGTTCACAGGGGTTCGGGGATCCCCAACTTCTTCTTGCTTGGGCAGGTGGATGGTCTGGGGGTGGCCTATTACAACAGCACCACCCTGAAGCTGAGCCCCACCTGGGACTGGATGCGCAGGGCCGTAGAGCCTGGCAATTTCTGAAGCAAGATGCAGGAGCTGCTGGGTTACAAGGAGGGGTTCCAGCACATCGTGGGCTGGCTGCTGGAGTGCTACAACCAGACAGGCAGTGAGGGATCCCGTGACTCCTGAGGGGCCCCCAATCCAGCCTGACTGGCCTCTGGGTGGGGAAGGGCTGTCTAGGGGTCTGACCCTCAGCACGGGGGGCATGGGGTTCTTGCTCCCCAGCTGAGCTGTGGGTACAATGGGCTCTGCAAGGGGAACGCAATGGAGGGGTAACAAAACAACCCCTTAACAGCACAGCCCATGCAGAGTGGGAGTGGGAAAGGCTCTGTCCCCAGAGAGCTGGTGAGTTACAGCGAGGGGCTAAAGCTACCTGGTGAGGAATGGCGGGGAGCAGGGTGAGGGGGACCGTGTGAGGAGCTGGAGCGACTAGGATCCAGGGCTGGGGACAGGGTGGGAATCGAGGGGGAAGGTGAAGGGAGCAATACTGAGGAGAGTGGAGGGAAGGAAGCAAGCAGGCGGGGCAGAGAGGGATGGTAGAAGATGAAGAGGACCATGGTGAGGGCAGGGCATGCAGGTGCCAGCGGCTGCGGGACGGGTGGGTGAGGGGAAGTGGATCTGAAGGAGGAGACAGTGGGTGCTGGGAGGGTGAACTGGGGGGACACAAAGCTGAAGGGTGTGGGGGTTGTGAAAGCTGGTGGGAGGAGGTTGCTAAGGATCTTGGAGCGGGGGCCAGGGGCTCATAGACTCATAGATTCTAGGATCAGAAGGGACCCAATGTGATCATCTAGTCTGACCCCCTGCACAAAGCAGGCCACAGAACCCTACCCATCCACTTCTATAACAAACCCCTAACCTATGTCCGAGTTATTGAAGTCTTCAAATTGTGGTTTGAAGACCTCAAACTGCAGAGAATCCACCAGCAAGTGACCCATGCCCCACGCTGCAGAGGAAGGCGAAAAACCTCCGGGGCCTCTGCCAATCTGCCCTGGAGGAAAATTCCTTCTCAACCCAAAATATGGTGATCAGCTAAACCCTGAGCATGTGGGCAAGACTCACCAGCCAGCACTCAGAGAAGAATTCTCTGCAGTAACTCAGATCCCATCCCAACCAGCATCCCATCACCGACCAGTGGGCATACTTATCTGCTGATAATCAAATATCAATTGCCAAAATTAGGCTATCCCATCATACCATCCCTTCCATAAACTTATCAAGCTTAGTCTTAAAGCCAGATATGTCTTTTGCCCCCACTACTCCCCTTGGAAGGCTGTTCCAGAACTTCACTCCTCTAATGGTTAGAAACCTTCATCTAATTTCAAGTCTAAACTTCCTAGTATCCAGTTTATACCCCTTTGTTCTTGTATCTACATTGGTACTAAGCTTAAATAATTCTTCTCCCTCCCTAATATTAATCCCTCTGATATATTTATAAAGAGCAAGCATCTCCCCCCTCAGCCTTCTTTTGGCTAGACTAAATAAGCCAAGCTCTTTGAGTCTCCTTTCATATGACAGGTTTTCCATTCCTCGGATCATCCTAGTAGCCCGTCTCTGAACCTGTTCCAGGTTGAATTCATCCTTCTTAAACATGGGAGACCAGAACTGCACACAGTATTCTAGGTGAGGTCTCACCTGTGCCTTATATAACGGTACTAACACCTCCTTATCTTTGCTGGAAATACCTCTCCTGATGCATCCTAAAACTGCATTAGCTTTTTTAACAGCCATATCACATTGGCGGCTCATAGTCATCTTGTGATCAACCAATACTCCAAGGTCCTTCTCTTCCTCTGTTGCTTCCAACTGATGTGTCCCCAATGTATATCTAAAATTCTTATTATTAATCCCTAAGTGCATGACCTTGCACTTTTCACTATTACATTTCATTCTATTACTATTACTCCAGTTTACAAGGTCATCCAGATCTTCCTGTATGATATCCCAGTCCTTCTCTGTGTTAGAAATACCCCCCAGCTTTGTGTCATCCACAAACTTTATTAGCACATTCCCGCTTTTTGTGCCAAGGTCGATAATAAAAAGGTTAAATAAGATTGGTCCCAAAACTGATCCTTGAGGAACTCCACTAGTAACCTCCTTCCAGCCTGACAGTTCACCCTTCAGTACCACCCGTTGGAGTCTCCCCTTTAATCAGTTCCTTATCCACCTTTCAATTCTCATATTGATCCCCATCTTTTCCAATTTGACTAATAATTCCCCATGTGGAATCGTGTCAAATGCCTTACTGAAATCGAGGTAAATTAGGTCTACCACATTTCCTTTGTCTAAATAATCTGTCACCTTCTCAAAGAAGGAGATCAAGTTGGTTTGGCACGATCTACCTTTAGTAAAACCATGTTGTACTTTGTCCCAATTACCATTGACTTAAATGTCCTTAACTACTTTCTCCTTCAAAATTTTTTCCAAGACCTTACGTACTACAGATGTCAAACTAACAGGCCTATAGTTACTCAGATCACTCTTTCTCCCTTTCTTAAAGATAGGAACTATGTTAGCAATTCTCCAGTCGTACGGTACAACCCCTGAGTTTACCGATTCATTAAAAATTCTTGCTAACGGGCTTGCAATTTCATGCGCCAGTTCCTTTAATATTCTTGGATGAAGATTGTCTGGGCCCTCCGATATTGTCCCATTAAGCTGTTCAAGTTTGGCTTCTACCTCAGATGTGGTAATATCCACCTCCATATCCTCATTCCCGTTTGTCATCCTTCCATTACCCCTAAACTCCTCATTAGCCTTATTAAAGACTGAGGCAAAAGTACTTATTTAGATATTGGGCCATGCCTAGGTTATCCTTAACCTCCTTTCTATCCTCAGTGTTTAGCTGTCCCACTTCTTCTTTCTTTGTTTTCTTCTTATTTATATGGCTATAGAACCTTTTACTATTGGTTTTAATTCCCTTTGCAAGGTTCAACTCTACTTGGCTTTTAGCCTTTCTCACTTTATCCCTACATGTTCTGACCTCACTAAGGCAGCTTTCCTTGCTAATCCCACCCTTCTTCCACTCCTTGTAGGCTTTCTGCTTTTTCTTAATCACCTCTCTGAGATGCTTGCTCATCCAGCTTGGTCTACAACTCCTGCCTATGTTTTTTTTTCCCCTTTCTTGGGATGCAGACTTCCGATAGTTTCCGCAGCTGCGACTTAAAGTAATTCCAGGCCTCCTTCACTTTTATATCCACAAGTTTTTCAGTCCAATCCACTTCCCTAAGTAATTTCCTTAATTCTTTAAAGTAAGCCCTTTTGAAATAAAAAACTCTAGTCCAAGATCTATTTTTGTTTATCCTTCCATCTAGTTTGAACTGAATTAACTCATGATCACTCGAACCAAGGTTGTCCCCTACAACCATTTCTTCTATGAGGTCCTCACTGCTCACCAAAACCAAATCTAAAATGGCATCCCCTCTTGTCGGTTCGTCAACTACTTGGTGAAGGAATCCATCAGCTATGACATTCAGAAAAATCTGAGCCCTATTTTCTTGCTAGCACTTGTCCTCCAGTCTATATCTGGGAAGCTAAAGTCTCCCATGATCACACATTTCCCATTAGTGTTTACTTCATTAAAAACATTAAAGAGGTCTCTATCCATATCCAAATCAGATCCCGGCGGTCTGTAGCACACCCCAAGGACTATCTCAGGGGAGGTTCTAGTAGCTTTCTTTCCCACTGTGACTTTTGCCCAGACAGACTCTGTCTTGTCCATTCTATCACTTCTTATTTCTTTACAGTTAACCTCCTCATTGATGTACAATGCTACTCCACCACCTTTGCCTTTATTTCTGTCTTTCCTAAACAGCACATAGCCTTCAATACCTGTGCTCCAGTCATGACTACTATTCCACCACGTTTCTGTTATCCCTATAATATCTGGTTTCACTTCCTGCACCAGTAGCTCTAGTTCCTCCATTTTGTTCCCTAGGCTCCGCGCATTAGTGTACAGACATCTTAATTTTTGCAGTTTGGCTTCACTCACATTCTTTACCCTGTTAGGCACAGACATTCTACCACCAGCATCACCTGTTAGTCTGCCATCTACACTACCCTTCCTCCTTATGCCAATTCTTCTGTCCACGGCTGTATCCCCTCTTACTTTGTTTACTTTCCTCTCAAGGTTAAATTCTGGCGTGGAGATCTCCTGGACATCTCCCAGCCATCTCCCTCAAAGTTCTAGTTTAAAGCTCTCTTAATCAGGTCGGCGAGCCTCCATCCTAGAAGTTTATTTCCCTCCTTACTCAGGTGAAGTCCATCCCAAGAGAACAGTCTTCTGTCCGTAAATGCTTCCCAATGGCCGTACATCCCAAAGCCCTTCTTATAGCACCACTGCCTGAGCCATCTGTTGATCTCCATAATCTTGTCACACCTTTCTTGCCTTCTCTAGGAACCCGCAGAATCCCACTGAAGATCACCTGAGCCTCGATTTCCTTAAGCGTCTTCCCCAGTCTGGCATAGTCTCCCTTGATACATTCTAGAGAGTATCTAGCCGTATCATTCGTTCCCACATGAAGGACAATCAACGGATTCTTCCCTGCTCCTGCTAGGATCCTTTTCAGCCTCAGGTCCACATCCTGTATCTTAGCACCCGGCATACAGCACACCCTTCTGTTCTCCCGATCAGCTCTAGTTACAGGCCTGTCTATTCTTCTCAGTAAGGAGTCTCCAATCACCTAGACCTGCCTTTTCCTGGTGACAGTGCGCTTCTCCGGTCTATCTCCCGCACCCACCGGCTGCAAGTCCTCTCGATTCCTATTCCCCCTTGCAATCCTCCTTGGGCTCATATTTGGTGTTGCCTCCATTGACTCCTCCTCTCCTCTTGCAGGACTATCAGCTCAAGTATATGGAGGGGATGTTATGATAGGATCGTCAATTTGGGCAATTGATCTTGAATTACCACCAGACAGGTCTGCTCAATGGTCTGCGGGGAGATGTTGCATGCGATGGGTACTGAGTTGCTGTGGAGAACTCCTTCTTGGGTGCTGGCTGGTGACTCTTGCCCACATGCTCAGGGTTTAGCTGATCGCCATATTTGGGGTCGGGAAGGAATTTTCCTCCAGGGCGGATTGGCAGGTGCCCTGGAGGTTTTTCGCCTTCCCCTGCAGCGTGGGGCACGGGTCGCTTGCTGGTGGTGTCTCTGCAGCTTGAGGTCTTCAAACCATTTTTGAGGATTTCAATAACTCGGTCCTGGGATAGGGGTTGTATAAAATTGGATGGGTGGGGTTCTGTGGCCTGCCTTGTGCAGGAGGTCAGACTAGATGATCAGATTGGTCCCTTCTGACCTATGAGTCTATGAGTCTATGAGTCTATGAGCTCTTCTCTTTTTCCTTGCCCTCTCTCCTTCAGCGACCACCTGCTGTGCCCCTTCTTCATTTTCCAACTCTGCAAACCTGTTCCTGAGTTCTATTTCTCCTTCACTGGCCCGTCTTTTCCTCTGCCTGGTTCTCTTAGTCACATGCTTCCACCGTCCACTTTCCTCACCCAGCAGTCTCTCCTCTGAATTCTTTGGTCCTGCTTCCATCTGCACATCTGAGCTTATCCCTTCAGCCCCCTCGTGTCTGTGCTCCATCGTCTGCTCAAACCCCCTTCTGAACTCAACCAGAGTTTGCACCTGCATCTCCAGTCCTCAGATCTTCTCTTCCATCAGCTCTAACAGGCGGCACTTCATGCAGACAAAGCTCTTTTCAGGCTCCCCCTCCAGGATCATGTACATGCCGCAGCTTCCACATCCAGTCATCCTCATTGTGTCCTTCACTGCTGCCTCTGTATCAGTCATGGCCTTCCCACCTGACGCCTGGTAGTCAACACAACACAAGCCTCCAGCAGGCACCAGACCACCACCCTATCGCTTGACTTGCTTGTCAGTTCCTCTGTCTTAGTCTCCCCTGCAACCTCCCCCTGGAAGCTCCCTCTGAAACTCCCCTGTTTACAGCTCTGGTTGCTGGCTCCTGTGCCGCTGCAGCTGAGGAGCTTGGACTGGATACAGTGAGGTCCAGGAGATCCAGGGAAATGAGCCATGGGTTGGGAAGAGAATTTTGGCAGAGGTCTTGGACATGTGGGCAGGGAGAGGACAGAGGGATTAGCCTGAGGGAGACTATGGGGGGCTAATGGGAGAGTTGGCACAGAGAGGCTGGTAGGGCTGTCAGTGCTGCACTGGTAATATCCTGTGGAAGATAGTTCTGCAGACCCTCAAGAACTTCTTCATCCACAATCACTGTGTGACGCTGCCTCTTTTTCCCGTCCTCAGCAGGGGTGCACACACTGCAGCTGCGCGTGGGCTGCTCCCTGTGGGATGACTCCCCCCAAGCCGGGGTGCTGCACTACGCCTACAACAGCCAGGACTTCATTGGCTTTGACGGGCAGCGGGGGCTGTGGGTGGTGGCCGTGCAGCCAGCTGTGCTGTCCAAGCAGTGCTGGGAGGCCGACCGGCCCTGGTGCCAGTTCCTGCAGCACTACCTGCAGCAGGAGTGTGTGGAGACGCTGAGGAGCCTCATCCAGCATGGCAGGGAGACCCTGGGGCGCCAGTATGAGTGGGAGCAGCTGGCAGCATCGGGGTGGGGAAGTGGGAGGAGGGAAGCGGGGGCCCCCAAACAGCCAGGTCTGGCCCAGGGGGACCCAGCGGGGCAGGGGAGCCTGAGCACAGTCACTGGTAGGGACATACCTGGACTCAGAGACAGGGCTGGTGCAGGAAAATGCTCCCACACTCTCTAACGTCTTGTCTGCACAGTGCCCCCTGAGGTCTCGGTTTCCTGCAGAGATGCCCTCGATGGCTCTGTCACCCTCTCCTGCCATGCCAGGTGCTTTTACCCACCTCCCATCCACATCTCCTGCATGCGGGGTGAAGAAGACATCCTGGCAGAGACAGACTCCTGCGGGATCCTGCCCAATGCCTACAGCACCTACTACACGCAGTCATTCCTGGAGATCTCCCTGCAGCAGGACGGGCACAGCTATGCCTGCCGGGTAGAGCACACCAGCCTGCCGGAGCCCACAGTCATCTGGGGTAAGGGGGGGTGTCTGTCCCCATGCGCCCTCCTGCCTCCACTTCCACATGCCAGCCTCCCTCCCTTCCCACCCCAGTAACCGTCTCCTGTCTCCGTCCCCACTGTCCCCAGTAAGAAGGGGCCCCTGTCCCCTGGGGTCCTGGTCTCCCTCGTTCTGGCCTTGCTGGCTGGGGCTGGGGCTGCAGTAACCGCTGTTATCATGTGGAGGAGAAATCACTCAGGTGAAGGGATAGGGGAAGATTCTGGGGGCAGGGCTGGGAGGGCAGAGCCCAGGGAGGGGGCAGGGCTGGGGGGGCAGAGCCCAGGGACGGGGCAGGGCTGGAGGGCAGAGGGAGTGAGAGAAGTGGGGGAGCAGGCTCTTGTTGGAGCAGAGCGCAGTGCGGGCATGTGGGCGGGGGCTCCTGGGCTCTCTTTGGGGGCACTGAAGGTTGGTCTGGCCTGGAGAGATGGGGCCAGGATCATTGCAGAGGCTGCCTCCCTCTGGGTGAGGCGGGCAGTTTGGGTTACTGGGGGTCTTTATCTGGAGGAGTTGGGATGAGGGGGTCACCGGGGGATTCCCATCTGGATGAGGCCTCGGGGCAGCAGGGAGGGTCTGATGAGGGGGTCACTCCCAGGTCAGACACCCCCTATTCCCCTCCAATGACTTGCTCCCTCTCTCTGTCCAGGCCCTGTCAGACCCAGATACACCCCTACAGCCTGTGAGTAAAACCCGAGGTACCAGCCCTGATCCCCTGTGCCATGGAAGGGAGCGGGGATCCCGTGGCAGGAGGCAGTGGGTGAACATGGTACTGATTCCCCCAGGGAGGGGAGTTTCTGTGGGGGGATCCCAGCCCTGAGCACCTCCCACGCTCATACACTGATGCCACCTCTGGGCTGGTTCCTTCTGTCTCCCCAGCAGCAGCTGCAGAGGATGCTGGTCCCAGTGCCGCGTCATGACGGAAGGGGCCCTATTCCCACGGATACCCCAGTGTGGGACCCTGGCACTCAACACAGGGTGACCCTGCCCCAGCTACACACCCTGCCAGCCCTGAGATCCTGACCCCCATGATCCTCTCGCCCAGGGCGCTGGGCTCCGCTAGTGTCTTACTCATGCGTGATAGTGACACAGACTTGGCGGCGTTGGGAGCTCTTCGTGACAAGGGGCATCGGGGTCCGTCTGTTACAGGGATGGAGGGCAGGGGCTGTGTTACAAGGATTTGGGGGTGTTGGGAGCTGTGTGTTACAAGGATTTGGGGGTGTTGGTGGCTACTTGTTACAGGGATTTGGGCTTTCTGTTTCTGAATCTCACAGGTTTTTGTGTGTCATCTCCCTGCCCAGCTGCCGTGGGGCCCTTTTCCAGGCTGATACCCTGCCTGGGCTTTGCCCCGGGGTCCTACCCTGAGATCCCAGCTGTGTTTCCCCTGCACCCACTCATGGAGCTAATTCACTCCCTGACTTCACAGAGTGTTTTTGCACAGATGATGCTCGGGTTTGTCTTTTACTATTTAAAACAGTGGTCCCTAAAGGCCCTGGTGGAGATCAGGGCCCTGTTGTGCTGGGCACTGCCCAGGCCACAACTGAGATCAGGGCCCCGTCGTGCTTGGCGCTACCCAGACCCTGACTGAGATCAGGGCCCAGTCATGCCAGGTGCTACCCAGACTCCGACCGAGATCAGGGCCTTGTTGTGCCCACACCTGCAGTGAGAGAAAGACTCTGCCCGGAACAGCTCGCCAGATAAACAGCGCAGACAGTTTAAGGACCCATCCCTTGTGTCCCAGACCCCTGTACTCTGGTTCAGCATCGCTCTGAGATGCAGGGCCTGGTTCTCCTCTCATGCAGCCAAGCCTCTCCGCACCCAGCTCCCCTCTCCCCAGTGCTGTCCCTGCTGATTCATCCTGGGGGCAGCAAGTGGAGAGTCAGCCTCCAAACCCTCGTCCCAGCCAGAGGTGGGCTCTGGCTCTGTTCTCTGCTGGCGTCCGCCTCCCATGGATCGCCCCAGCCCTGCTTCATCAGGGTGGGTGCGCACGGCGCATCCCGTCCCACTGCCTGGTAAACTCAGGAACCAGACACAGCCACTGGGGAGTCTGGCCAGCTGCACTCTCGCTGGGCCGGTCCCAGAGAGCACTGGGGTCACATTACTGTAGGACACACCGTAAAGAGACGGTAAATTTCAGTGCTGCTTTGGAGCTGTCCCCGGGCGCTGGGGAGCCCCCACTGCTGCCCCGGCCTGCAGAGAGTGGGGTTCTTGGCTGTAGCTGGTACCAGTTCCTTGTTGCAATGTAAGATGAACCAAGGCCTCGGCGTGGTGAGTCACATCGATAACCTGCTGTCCCTACCGTGGTGGTAACGGTTGGTCTCTCCTGGTGCGCGTTAACTTCGTGTGCTGAGTGGTCTGTGTCCCGGTCCCCGGAAAAGCTCTGACCTCCCCCCGGCCTGTCCATCTCCTGTCCTGGGACCAGCCCCAGAAACGGTACATCGACTGCCAGGAAAACCCTCTTCAACTTCATAGACCCCCTGAGACGCAACTGCCCCTTCGCCATCCCCTGCCAATGGGGCAGGGCAATAGCTGTGCCAGGGCAGACTCAGGGGCCCGTCTACCTCGATGTCCCCCCCACCTGCCCTGGAACAGACCGTGGGCCCATCCAGTCTGATAAACAAACACCCCCATCTCCACCCCCCAGACACACACTGGACAATGGGTCCATCTCAGTCAGTCTCCCCCCTCTGCTGCCCTGAGAAGCTGTGTTGGAGCTCAGTCCCTGTGAATACCCCCCACTGACCCACTCAAGTGGGGTGAGGTCCCAGATGGGGGAGGCTCCTCTTAGCCTGGTTTCCCAACCTAAGAGAGACCGGCCCAGGGCAGGATCCAATACCCACCAATACCAGTGCCCCCCACAGTGACTGTCAGGGGTGGCTCTAGGGATTTTGCTGCCCCAAGCACGGCAGGCAGGCTGCCTTCGGTGGCTTGCCTGCGGAGGGTCCACTGGTCCCGCGGCTTCAGTGGACCTCCCGTAGGCGTACCTGCAGAGGATCCGCTGGTCCTGCGGCTTCGGACCTTCTGCCGGCTCACCCGCGGGAGGTCCACTGAAGCCGCAGGGCCAGCGGACCCTCCGCAGGCAAGCCATCGAAGGCAGCCTGCCTGCCGCCCTCTCAGCGACCGGCAGAGCACCCTTTGCGGCTTGCCACCCCAAGCACGCGCTTGGCATGCTGGGGCCTGGAGCCTCCCCTGGTGACTGTACTGCAGCACGGGGCAAAATGCATGGGGCCCAGAGCCACCCCCTCCCCGAAAGGGAGGAGACTAACCATAAATAGTGCCCAGAAATGATGTAACCAGCCAAGTGTCTTGTAAAGGCAAAAAACCCAGGGGTTGGGTCATTGTTATCCACAGGGGCTGGGAGCCAGGACTCCTGAGTTCTCTCCAGGCTCTGGGAAGGGAGTGGGATCTAGTAGCTTAGAGCTGGGAGCCAGGACTCCTAGATTTTGTTCCCACCTTTGCTGTTTTCACATAGCAAATCAGTCACTTTCCTCTTTGTGCCTCTCCCCATCTATGAAGTGGGGGCAGTAATGCTCTAGAAGTACTGGGGATTATTGTGTCATCACTCACTGCAAGGGGAGGGGGCTGTGGTGTTTAATTCAATTAATGAAGTGCGTGAAGTTCCCAGCATGACAGATGGTACCCGGAAGTTCTCCAGCCTGGGTGCTGCTGGAGGTCAGATGAGATGAGCCAACGGTGCCATCTGGCCTTAGAATAAATAAATAAAAATCTCTAGAGGAGGTGATAGGGATGGGCAGAGAATTAATTCATTGTTACTTAATTGCTGTTCTGGTAACTAAAGCCCCGGGGCCAAGTTTTCAGCTGGGACAAACTCCCGCCCAGCAACCTTAGCAAGGCCAAGGATGGGCCCTGGCTGTTCCCAGGTGGATGCCAGCGTCCCACTGCCAGGGGTGCCACCTCTTGTGACTCTATTGTGAGTCTCATTATCTTTGGTGTTTCCTTAAAGCCCCAGCTCCTGGAGTCACTTGAGCAGGGGAGACTCTCGGCCTTCGCTAGTGAAAGGGACATTTCCAGCTCTTTGTACTTGTCCAGAAAAGTCTGAAATTGTGACCCAAGAGCTCCCTGAAGGCTGGAAAAGACAAAGATGGGGTGGTCCCAGTGGGTGGAGCCTCAGGGGTGGGGGCGGGTGGCTGCCCAGACTGCACTAACCACAGATCCGGGGTTTGGGGACTCAGGGGTAGGCACGGGGCGCTGTCCATGGTGCATTAGTTAGGGGGCAGGGCGGTGCCTGGGGTTCCCTGCTGCTCTCATCCCTGCTAAGTGTCACTTTCCCATGACCAGCCTGCCCAGCGACCGGTGACGCAGACGGCTCTCTGCGTCACTATTGGATGGGACGTGCATGAGCCTGGGATGGTGGGAAAGGAGCCAATTCCTGATGAGCAGTGGGAACGGGCCAGTGTGATGACACGTTGAGCAACCCTCCCATTTTGGAACTAGGTGCAGTTTCCGCCACACAACGTAACCATCTGGGCTCCTCCTCAGGACTTGCTGCTGCCTGGTCCATGGGGTCGCGAATCAGGAGTGTAGCGAGGCGGTGTGGCTACCCTCCTCCTCAGGGAGGGTCGAGCCCCGCCAGGGGCTGGAAGGGGCGGGGCAACAGGGCACTGGACCCGCCCCTCAGAAGGTCAGGAGGCGACCCGGAAGTATAAAAGCCGGCCGGCGGTGCTCAGTTGGAACCCAGCCACCGTCGTGACCAGAACTCCCAAAAGGTGTTCGTGGCTGGGAGGCTGCTGAGACCCAGGGCAGTTGCCTGACTGGCCGGACCTTCCCCGTGCCCGCTACGAGGAGGAGCTGCTGAGCTTCCCAGCGCCCGCAACGAGGAGGAGCTGCCGGAGCTTCCCCATGCTCGCTACGAGGTGGAGCTGCCGACCTTCCCCACGCCCACTACACAGAGGAGCTGGTGGAGATTCCCTTCGCCAGCTATGAGGAGGAGCTGCCGAGCATCCCCGCGCCCGCTACACAGAGGAGCTGGCGGAGCTGCCCTTTGCCAGCTATGAGGAGGAGCTGCCGCAGCTGCCCCGTGCCCGCTACGAGGAGGAGCTGCCGCAGTCGCCCCATGCCCGCTAAGAGGAGCACCCGAAGCTGCCCAACACCGGCTACGCGGAGGAGCTGCCGGAGCTTCCCCGCACCCGCTACACCGAGGAGCTGTCGGAGCTGCCCCACACCTGCTACGAGGAGGAGCTGCCGGAGCTTCCCCGCGCCCGCTACGAGGAGGAGCTGCCGGAGCCGACCCGAGCCCGCTATGAGGAGGAGCTGCCAGAGTCGCCCCGCATCCGCTACGAGGAGGAGCTGCCGGAGCTGACCCGCGCCTGCTACGAGGAGGAGCTGCCGGAGCTTCCCCGAGCCCGCTACGCCGAGGAGCTGCCGGAGCTTCCCCGCGCCCGCTACGAGGAGGAGCTGCCGGAGCTTCGCCGCGCCCGCTAGGAGGAGGAGCTGCCAGAGCCGCCCTGCGCCGGCTACGAGGAGGAGCTGCTGAGCTTCCCAGCGCCCCCTACGAGGAGGAGCTGCTGGACCTTCCCCGCGCCCGCTACACGGAGGAGCTGCTGGAGCTTCCCCGCGCCCGCTAGGAGGAGGAGCTGACGGAGCTTCCCTGCGCCCACTACGAGGAGGAGCATCCGGAGCTTCCCCGCTCCCGCTACGAGGAAGAGCTGCCGGAGCTGACCCACACCCGCTACGAGGAGGAGCTGCCGGAGCCGACCAGAGCCCGCTACGAGGAGGAGCTGCCAGAGTCGCCCCGCATCCGCTACGAGGAGGAGCTGCCGGAGCTGACCCGCGCCTGCTACGAGGAGGAGCTGCCGGAGGTTCCCCGAGCCCGCTACGCCGAGGAGCTGCTGGAGCTTCCCCGCAAACGCTACGAGGAGGAGCTGCCGGAGCTTCGCCGCGCCCGCTAGGAGGAGGAGCTGCCAGAGCCGCCCTGTGCCGGCTACGAGGAGGAGCTGCTGAGCTTCTCAGTGCCCCCTACGAGGAGGAGCTGCTGGACCTTCCCCGCGCCCGCTACACGGAGGAGCTGCTGGAGCTTCCCCGCGCCCACAACGAGGAGCTGCGGGAGCTGCCCCGCACCCGCTACTCCGAGGAGCTGCCGGAGCTTCCCCGCTCCCGCTACGAGGAGGAGCAGCCAGAGCTTCCCCGCGCCCGCTAGGAGGAGGAGCTGACGGAGCTTCCCTGCGCCCACTACGAAGAGGAGCATCCGGAGCTTCCCCGCTCCCGCTACGAGGAAGAGCTGCCGGAGCTGCCCCGCACCCGCTACGAGGAGGAGCTGCCGGAGCTGCCCCGCACCCGCTACGAGGAGGAGCTACCGGAGCTTCCCCGCGCCCGCTACGAGGAGTGCTGCCGGAGCTTCCCCGCGCCCGCTACGAGGAGTGCTGCCGGAGCTGCCCTGCGCCCGCTACGCCGAGGAGCTGCCAGAACTTCCCCGCACCCGCTACGAGGAGGAGCTGCCGGAGCTTCGCCGCGCCCGCTAGTAGGAGGAGCTGCCGGAGCCACTGCATCCCGGCTACGAGGAGGAGCTGTCGGAGCTACCCCGCGCCCGCTACGAGGAGGAGCTGCTGAGCTTCCCAGCGCCCGCTACGAGGAGGAGCTGCCGGAGCTTCCCCGCGCCCGCTACGCGGAGGAGCTGCTGGAGCTTCCCCACACCCACAACGAGGAGCTGCCGGAGCTGCCTCGCACCTGCTACGCCGAGGAGCTGTGGGAGCTGCCCCGCACCCGCTACGAAGAGGAGTTGCCGGGGCTTCCCCGAGCCCGCTACGAGAAGGAGCTGCCGGAGCTTCCCAGTGCTCTCTAGGAGGAGGAGCTGCCGGATCTTCCCTGCACCCGCTACGAGGAGGAGCTTCTGGGGGTGCCCCGCGCCCGCTACTCCGAGGAGCTGCCTCAGCTTCCCCGCGCCCGCTAGGAGGAGGAGCTGCCGGAGCTAGCCCACGCCCGTTATGAGGAGGAGCTGCCGGAACTTCCTCGAGCCCGCTACGCCGAGGAGCTGCCGGAGCTGCCCCGTGCCCAATACGAGGAGGAGCTGCCAGAGCTTCCCCGCGCCCGCTACGCGGAGGAGCTACTGGAGCTTCCCCGCGCCCACTACGAGAAGGAGGTGCCAGAGCTGCCCCGCGCCCGCTACGAGGAGCTGCCAGAGCTGCCCTGCGCCCGCTACACCGAGGAGCTGCCGGAGCTGCCCAGCACCCGCTACGCCGAGGAGATGCCGGAGCTTCCCCGCGCCCGCTATGAGGAGGAGCTGCCAGAGCTGCCCTGAGCCCGCTAGGAGGAGGAGCTGCTGGAGCCGCCCCGCACCCGCTACGAGGAGGAGCTGCCAGAGCTGCCCCGTGGCCGCTATGAGGAAGAGCTGCCGGAGCTGCCCTGTGCCCACTACGAGGAGGAGCTGCCGGAGCTGCCCCACACCAGCTAGGAGGAGGAGCTGCCGGAGCTGCCCGCGCCCGCTACAAGGAGGACCTGCCGGAGCTTCCCAGCACCCGCTACGCTGAGAAGCTGCCGCAGCTGCCCCGCGCTCGCTACGAGGAAGAGCTGCCGGAGCTGCCCCACGCCCGCTAGGAGGAGGAACTGCCGGAGCTTCCCCGCGTCCGCTACGAGGAGGAGCTGCCAGAGCTTCCCCGCACCCGCTACGAGGAGGAGCTGCCGGAGCTTCGCCGCGCCCGCTAGGAGGAGCAGCTGCCGGATCCACCCCGTGCCGGCTACGAGGAGGAGCTGTTGGAGCTAACCCGCGCCAGCTACAAGGAGGAGCTGCTGAGCTTCCCAGCGCCCGCTACGAGGAGGAGCTGCCAGAGCTTCCCCACGCCCACAACGAGGAGCTGCCGGAGCTGCCCCGCACCTGCTACGCCGAGGAGCTGCGGGAGCTGCCCCGTACGTGCTACGAGGAGGAGTTGCCGGAACTTCCCAGCACCCGCTACGAGGAGGAGCTGCCGGAGCTTCCCAGTGCCCGCTAGGAGGAGGAGCTGCCGGAGCTTCCCCGCGTCCGCTAGGAGGAGGAGCTGCCGGAGCTTCCCCGCGTCCGCTACGAGTAGGAGCTGCCGGAGCTGCCCTGCGCCCGTTATGAGGAGGAGCTGCCGGAACTTCCCCGCGCCCGCTACGCCGAGGAGCTGCCGGAGCTTCTCTGTGCCCCGTACGAGAAGGAGCTGCTGGAGCGGCCCCGCACCCGCTACGAGGGGGACCTGCCGGAGCTGCCCTGCGCCCGCTACGAGGAGGAGCTGCCCCGCGCCCGCTACGAGGAGGAGCTGCCGGAGCTGCCCCGCGTCCGCCATGAGGAGGAGCTGCTGGAGCTGCCCCGTGCCCGCTACGAGGAGGAGCTGCCGGAGCTTCCCCGCGCTCGTTACTAGGAGGAGCTGCCGAAGCTTCTCCGCGCCCGCTACGAGGAGGAGCTCCCGGAGCTGCCCTGCGCCCGCTACGCCGAGGAGCTGCCATAGCCTCCCCACACCCGCTACGAGGAGGAGCTGCCGGAGCTTCGCCGTGCCAGCTACGAGGAGGAGCTGCCTGAGCTTCGCCACACCCGCAACGAGGAGGAGCTGCCGGAGCTGCCCCACACCTGCTAGGAGGAGGAGCTGCTGGAGCTTCCCCGTGCCCGCTACGAGAAAGAGCTGCCGGAGCTGCCCTGCGCCCGCTACAAGGAGGAGCTGCCGGAGCTGCCCAGCGCCCACTACGCCGAGGAGCTGCCGGAGCTGCCCCGCGCCCGCTACGAGAAAGAGCTGCCGGAGCTGCCCTGCACCCGCTATGCCGAGGAGCAGCCAGAGCTTCCCCGCACCTGCTAGGAGGAGGAGCTGCCGGAGCTTCGCCGCGCCCGCTAGGAGGAGGAGCTGCCGGAGCCGCCCCGTGCTGGCTACGAGGAGCAGCTGTCGGAGCTGCTCCACGCCCGCTACGAGGAGGAGCTGCGGGAGCTGCCCTGCACCCGCTACGAGGAGGAGCTGCCGGAGCTTCCCCGCACCCGCTACGAGGAGGAGCTGCCAGAGCTTCCCCGTGCCCGCTCGGAGGAGGAGCAGCCGGAGCTTCCCCGTGCCCGCTACGAGGAGGAGCTGCTGGAGCTTCCCCAGACCCGCTACGAGGAGGAGCTGCCGGAGCTTCCCCGCGCCCACTACGAGGAGCTGCCGGAGCTGCACCGTGCCCGCTACGCCGAGGAGCTGCCAGAGCTGCCCAGCGCCCACTATGCCGAGGAGCTGCCAGAGCTTCCCCGCGCCCACTATGAGGAGGAGCTACCGGAGCTGCCCCGCGCCCGCTAGGAGGAGGAACTGCTGGAGCTTCCCCGCGCCCGCTACGAGGAGGAGCTTCCAGAGCTTTCCTGCGCCCGCTAGGAGGAGGAGCTGCCGGAGCTTCCCCGCGCCCGCTACGAGGAGGAGCTGCCGGAGCTTCCCCGCACCCGCTACGAGGAGGAGCTGCCGGAGCTGCCCCGCGCCCGCTCGAGGAAGAGCTGCCGGAGCTTCCCCGCACCCGCTATGAGGAGGAGCTGCCGGAGCTTCACCGCGCCCGCTACGAGGAGGAGCTGCCGGAGCTGCCCTGCGCCCGCTACGCCGAGGAGCTGCCAGAACTTCCCCGCACCCGCTATGAGGAGGAGCTGCCGGAGCTTCACCGCGCCCGCTACGAGGAGGAGCTGCCGGAGCTACCCCGCGCCCGCTACGAGGAGGAGCTGCTGGAGCTTCCCCACACCAACAAAGAGGAGCTGCCGGAGCTGCCTCGCACTTGCTACGCCGAGGAGCTGCGGGAGCTGCCCCGCACCCGCTACGAAGAGGAGTTGCCGGGGCTTCCCCGAGCCCACTACGAGAAGGAGCTGCCGGAGCTTCCCCGTGCTCTCTAGGAGGAGGAGCTGCCGGATCTTCCCTGCACCCGCTACGAGGAAGAGCTGCTGGAGCTGCCCCGCGCCCGCTACGCCGAGGAGCTGCCTCAGCTTCCCCGCGCCCGCTAGGAGGAGGAGCTGCCGGAGCTAGCCCATGCCCGTTATGAGGAGGAGCTGCCGGAACTTCCTCGAGCCCGCTACGCCGAGGAGCTGCCGGAGCTGCCCCGCGCCCAATACGAGGAGGAGCTGCCGGAGCTTCCCTGCGCCCGATATGCCGAGGAGCTGCCGGAGCTTCCCCTCTCCCGCTACGAGGAGGAGGTGCCAGAACTGCCCTGCGCCCGCTACGAGGAGCTGCCGGAGCTGCCCTGCGCCCGCTACGCCGAGGAGCTGCCGGAGCTTCCCCGCGCCCGCTATGAGGAGGAGCTGCCAGAGCTACCCTGAGCCCGCTAGGAGGAGGAACTGCTGGAGCTTCCCCACGCCCGCTACGAGGAGGAGCTGCCAGAGCTTCCCCACGCCCGCTAGGAGGAGGAGCTGCTGGAGCCGCCCCGCACCCGCTACGAGGAGGAGCTGCCGCAGCTGCCCCGTGGCCGCTATGAGGAGGAGCTGCCGGAGCTGCCCTGCGCCCACTACGAGGAGGAGCTGCCGGAGCTGCCCCACACCAGCTAGGAGGAGGAGCTGCCGGAGCTTTCCCGCGCCCGCTATGAGGAGGAGCTGCCGGAGCTGCCCGCGCCCGCTACGAGGAGGACCTGCCGGAGCTGCCCAGCGCCCGCTACGCTGAGAAGCTGCCGCAGCTGCCCCGCGCCAGCTACGAGGAAGAGCTGCCGGAGCTGCCCCGCGCCCGCTAGGAGGAGGAACTGCCGGAGCTTCCCCGCGTCCGCTACGAGGAGGAGCTGCCAGAGCTTCCCCGCACCCGCTATGAGGAGGAGCTCCCGGAGCTTCGCCGCACCCGGTAGGAGGAACAGCTGCCGGATCCACCCCGTGCCGGCTACGAGGAGGAGCTGTCGGAGCTAACCCGCGCCAGCTACAAGGAGGAGCTGCTGAGCTTCCCAGCGCCCGCTACGAGGAGGAGCTGCCAGAGCTTCCCTGCGTCCGCTACGCGGAGGAACTGCCGGAGCTGCCCCGCACCTGCTACGCCGAGGAGCTGTGGGAGCTGCCCCGTACGTGCTACGAGGAGGAGTTGCCGGAACTTCCCAGCGCCCGCTACGAGGAGGAGCTGCCGGAGCTTCCCCGTGCCCGCTAGGAGGAGGAGCTGCCAGAGCTTCCCCGCGTCCGCTAGGAGGAGGAGCTGCCGGAGCTTCCCCGCGTCTGCTACGAGTAGAAGCTGCCGGAGCTGCCCTGCGCCCGTTATAAGGAGGAGCTGCCGGAACTTCCCAGCGCCCGCTACGCGGAGGAGCTACCGGAGCTTCCCAGCGCCCGCTACGAGGAGGAGCTGCTGGAGCTTCCCCACGCCCACAACGAGGAGCTGCCGGAGCTGCCCCGCACCCGCTACGCCAAGGAGCTGCAGGAGCTGCCCCGCACCCACTACGAGGAGGAGCTGCCGGAGCTTCCCCGCGCCCGCTACGAGGAGGAGCTGCTGGAGCTTCCCCGTGCCCGCTAGGAGGAGGAGCTGCCGGAGCTTCCCCGCGCCCGGTACGAGGAGGAGCTGCCGGAGCTGCCCCGCGCCCGTTACGAGGAGGAGCTGCTGGAACTTCCCCGCGCCCGCTACGCCGAGGAGCTGCCGGAGCTTCCCCGTGCCACGTACGAGGATGAGCTGCTGTAGTTGCCCCGCACCCGCTACGAGGAGGAACTGCCAGAGCCGCCCCGCGCCCGCTACGAGGAGGAGCTGCCGGAGCTGCCCTGCGCCCGCTACGAGGAGGAGCTGCCGGAGCTTCCCCGCGCCCGCTACGCTGAGGAGCTGCCAGAGCCACCCCATGCCGGCTACGAGGGGGAGCTGCCGGAGCTGCCCCGTGCCCGCTAGGAGGAGGAACTTCCAGAGCTTCCCCACGCCCTCTACGAGGAGGAGCTGCCAGAGCTTCCCCGCGCCCGCTAGGAGGATGAGCTGCCGGAGTTTCCCCGTGATCGCTACGAGGAGGAGCTGCTGGAGCCGCCCCACACCCGCTACGAGGAGGAGCTGCCGGAGCTGCTCCGTGGCCGCTACGAGGAGGAGCTGCCGGAGCTTCCCTGCGCCCACTACGAGGAGGAACTGCCGGAGCTTCCCCGCGCCTGCTACGAGGAGGAGCTGCCGGAGCTGCCCCGTGCCCGCTGCGCCGAGGAGCTGTTGCAGCTTCCCCGTGCCCCATACGAGGATGAGCTGCTGGAGCCGCCCCGCACCTGCTACGAGGAGGAGCTGCCAGAGCCGCCCCGTGCCTGCTACGAGGAGGAGCTGCCGGAGCTGCCCTGTGCCCGCTACGAGGAGGAGCTGCCGGAGCTGCCCTGCGCCCACTACGAGGAGGAGCTGCCGGAGCTTCCCCGCGCACGCTACGATTAGGAGCTGCCGGAGCTTCGCCACACCCGCTACACCGAGGAGCTGCCGGAGCTTCCCCGCGCCCGCTACGAGGAGGAGCTGCCGGAGCTGCCCCGCGCCCGCTAGGAGGAGGAATTGCCGGAGCTTCCCCGCGCCCACTACGAGGAGGAGCTGCCAGAGCTTCCCCGCGCCCGCTAGGTGGATGAGCTGCCGGAGTTTCCCGTGGCCGCTACGAGGAGGAGCTGCCGGAGCTTCCCCGCGCCCGCTAGGAGGAGGAATTGCCGGAGCTTCCCCGCGCCCACTACGAGGAGGAGCTGCCAGAGCTTCCCCGCGCCCGCTAGGTGGATGAGCTGCCGGAGTTTCCCGTGGCCGCTACGAGGAGGAGCTGCCGGAGCTGCCCCGTGCCCGCTGCGCCGAGGAGCTGTTGGAGCTTCCCCACACCCGCTACGAGGAGGAGCTGCCGGAGCTGCCCCGTGGCCGCTACTAGGAGGAGCTGCTGGAGCCGCCCCGCACCCGCTACGAGGAGGAGCTGCCGGAGCTGCCCCGTGGCCGCTACGAGGAGGAGCTGCCGGAGCTGCCCCATGCCCGCTGCGCCGAGGAGCTGTTGGAGCTTCCCCACACCCGCTACGAGGAGGAGCTGCCGGAGCAGCCCCGTGGCCGCTACGAGGAGGAGCTGCCAGAGCTTCCCCGCGTCTGCTACGAGGAGGAGCTGCCAAAGCTGCCCCACGCCCGCTACGAGGAGCTGCCGGAGCTGCCCCGCGCCCGTTACGAGGAGGAGCTGCCGGAGCTTCCCCGCACCCGCTACGAGGAGGAGCTGCTGGATCTTCCCCGCACCCGCTACGAGGAGGAGCTGCTGGATCTTTCCCGCACCCGCTACACTGAGGAGCTGCCAGAGCCGCCACGCGCCCGCTACGAGGAGGAGCTGCCGGAGCTGCCCCGCGCCCGCTACGAGGAGGAGCTGACGGAGCTTCCCCGCGCCTGCTACGAGGAGGAGCTGCCGGAGCTGCCCCACACCCGCTACGAGGAGGAGCTGCCAGAGTTGTCCTGAGCCCGCTACGAGGAGGAGCTGCCGGAACTGCCCCACACCCTCTACGAGGAGGTGCTGCCGGAGCTGCTCCGCGCCCACTACGAGGAAGAGCTGCCGGAGCTGCACCGCGCCCGCTATGAGGAGGAGCTGCCGGAGCTTCCCAGCGCCCGCTACGAGGAGGAGCTGCCGGAGCTTCCCCGTGCCCGCTACACTGAGGAGCTGCCGGAGCTTCCCCGCATCCGCTACGAGGAGGAGCTGCCAAAGCTGCCCCATGCCCGCTACGAGGAGGAGCTGCCGGAGCTGCCCCGTGGCCGCTACTAGGAGGAGCTGCCGGAGCTGCCCCGTGGCCGCTACGAGGAGGAGCTGCCAGAGCTTCCCCGCGTCCACTACGAGGAGGAGCTGCCAAAGCTGCCCCACGCCCGCTACGAGGAGCTGCCGAAGCTGCCCCGCGCCCGCTGCGAGGAGGAGCTGCCGGAGCTTCCCCGCGCCCGCTACGAGGAGGAGCTGCTGGATCTTCCCCGCACCCGCTACACTGAGGAGCTGCCAGAGCCGCCCCGCGCCCGCTACGAGGAGGAGCTGCCGGAGTTGCCCCACACCCGCTACGAGGAGGAGCTGCCAGAGTTGTCCTGAG
Source organism: Gopherus flavomarginatus (assembly GCF_025201925.1). Taxonomy (NCBI): domain Eukaryota; kingdom Metazoa; phylum Chordata; order Testudines; family Testudinidae; genus Gopherus; species Gopherus flavomarginatus. The sequence continues at coordinate 5,641,511 of NW_026115061.1, read as the reverse complement.
CCCGCTACGAGGAGGAGCTGCCGGAACTGCCCCACACCCTCTACGAGGAGGTGCTGCCGGAGCTGCCCCGTGCCCACTACGAGGAGGAGCTGCCGGAGCTGCACCGCGCCCGCTATGAGGAGGAGCTGCCGGAGCTTCCCAGCGCCCGCTACGAGGAGGAGCTCCCGGAGCTGCCCTGCGCCCACTACGAGGAGGAGCTGCCGGAGCTTCTCCGTGCCCGCTACACTGAGGAGCTGCCGGAGCTTGCCCTCGCCCGCTACGAGGAGGAGCTGCCGGAGCTTCCCCGCGCCCGCTACACGGAGAAGCTACCGGAGCTTCCCCGCGCCCGCTACGTGGAGGAGCTACCGGAGCTTCCCCGCGCACGCTACGATTAGGAGCTGCCGGAGCTTCGCCACACCCGCTACACCGAGGAGCTGCCGGAGCTTCCCCGCGCCCGCTACGAGGAGGAGCTGCCGGAGCTGCCCCGCGCCCGCTAGGAGGAGGAATTGCCGGAGCTTCCCCGCGCCCACTACGAGGAGGAGCTGCCAGAGCTTCCCCGCGCCCGCTAGGTGGATGAGCTGCCGGAGTTTCCCGTGGCCGCTACGAGGAGGAGCTGCCGGAGCTTCCCCGCGCCCGCTAGGAGGAGGAATTGCCGGAGCTTCCCCGCGCCCACTACGAGGAGGAGCTGCCAGAGCTTCCCCGCGCCCGCTAGGTGGATGAGCTGCCGGAGTTTCCCGTGGCCGCTACGAGGAGGAGCTGCCGGAGCTGCCCCGTGCCCGCTGCGCCGAGGAGCTGTTGGAGCTTCCCCACACCCGCTACGAGGAGGAGCTGCCGGAGCTGCCCCGTGGCCGCTACTAGGAGGAGCTGCTGGAGCCGCCCCGCACCCGCTACGAGGAGGAGCTGCCGGAGCTGCCCCGTGGCCGCTACGAGGAGGAGCTGCCGGAGCTGCCCCATGCCCGCTGCGCCGAGGAGCTGTTGGAGCTTCCCCACACCCGCTACGAGGAGGAGCTGCCGGAGCAGCCCCGTGGCCGCTACGAGGAGGAGCTGCCAGAGCTTCCCCACGCCCGCTACGCGGAGCAGCTGCTGGAGCTTCCCCACGCCCACAACGAGGAGCTGCCGGAGCTGCCCCGCACCCGCTACACCAAGGAGCTGCGGGAGCTGCCCAGCACCCACTACGAGAAAGAGTTGCCGGAGCTTCCCCGCGCCCACTACGAGGAGGAGCAGCCGGAGCTTCCCCGCTCCCGCTACAAGGAGCTGCCGCAGCTGCCCCGCGCCCGCTACGCCAAGGAGCTGCGGGAGCTGCCCTGCACCCACTACGAGGAGGAGTTGCCGGAGCTTCCCCGCGCCCGCTACGAGGAGGAGCTGCTGGAGCTTCCCCGTGCCCGCTAGGAGGAGGAGCTGCCGGAGCTTCCCCGAGCCCGGTACGAGGAGGAGCTGCCGGAGCTGCCCCGCGCCCGTTACGAGGAGGAGCTGCTGGAACTTCCCCGCGCCTGCTACGCCGAGGAGCTGCCGGAGCTTCCCCGTGCCCTGTACGAGGATGAGCTGCTGTAGCCGCCCCGCACCCGCTACGAGGAGGAACTGCCAGAGCCGCCCCGCGCCCGCTACGAGGAGGAGCTGCCGGAGCTGCCCTGCACCCGCTACGAGGAGGAGCTGCCGGAGCTTCCCCGCGCCCGCTACGCTGAGGAGCTGCCGGAGCTTACCCTCGCCCGCTACGAGGAGGAGCTGCCAAAGCTTCCCCGTGTCCGCTACGTGGAGGAGCTACCGGAGCTTCTCCGCGCCCGCTACGAGGAGGAGCTGCCGGAGCCACCCCATGCCGGCTACGAGGGGGAGCTCCCGGAGCTGCCCCGCGCCCGCTAGGAGGAGGAACTGCCGGAGCTTCCCCGCGCCCACTACGAGGAGGAGCAGCCGGAGCTTCCCCGCTCCCGCTACAAGGAGCTGCCGCAGCTGCCCCGCGCCCGCTACGCCAAGGAGCTGCGGGAGCTGCCCTGCACCCACTACGAGGAGGAGTTGCCGGAGCTTCCCCGCGCCCGCTACGAGGAGGAGCTGCTGGAGCTTCCCCGTGCCCGCTAGGAGGAGGAGCTGCCGGAGCTTCCCCGCGCCCGGTACGAGGAGGAGCTGCCGGAGCTGCCCCGCGCCCGTTACGAGGAGGAGCTGCCGGAGCTTCCCCGTGCCCTGTACGAGGATGAGCTGCTGTAGCCGCCCCGCACCCGCTACGAGGAGGAACTGCCAGAGCCGCCCCGCGCCCGCTACGAGGAGGAGCTGCCGGAGCTGCCCTGCACCCGCTACGAGGAGGAGCTGCCGGAGCTTCCCCGCGCCCGCTACGCTGAGGAGCTGCCGGAGCTTACCCTCGCCCGCTACGAGGAGGAGCTGCCAAAGCTTCCCCGTGTCCGCTACGTGGAGGAGCTACCGGAGCTTCTCCGCGCCCGCTACGAGGAGGAGCTGCCGGAGCCACCCCATGCCGGCTACGAGGGGGAGCTCCCGGAGCTGCCCGGCGCCCGCTAGGAGGAGGAACTGCCGGAGCTTCCCCGCGCCCACTACGAGGAGGAGCTGCCAGAGCTTCCCCGCGCCCGCTTGGAGGATGAGCTGCCGGAGTTTCCCCGTGATCGCTACGAGGAGGAGCTGCCGGAGCCGCCCCGCACCCGCTACGAGGAGGAGCTGCCGGAGCTGCCCCGTGGCCGCTACGAGGAGGAGCTGCCGGAGCTTCCCTGCGCCCACTACGAGGAGGAGCTGCCGGAGCTTCCCCGCGCCTGCTACGAGGAGGAGCTGCCGGAGCTGCCCCGTTCCTGCTGCGCCGAGGAGCTGTTGGAGCTTCCCCACACCCGCTAGGAGGAGGAGCTGCCTGAGCTGCCCTGCGCCCGCTACGCCGAGGAGCTGCCGGAGCTTCCCCGTGCCCCGTACGAGGATGAGCTGCTGGAGCCGCCCTGCACCTGCTACGAGGAGGAGCTGCCAGAGCCGCCCCGTGCCCGCTACGAGGAGGAGCTGCCGGAGCTGCCCTGTGCCCGCTACGAGGAGGAGCTTCTGGAGCTGCCCTGCGCCCACTACGAGGAGGAGCTGCCGGAGCTTCCCCGCGCACGCTACGATTAGGAGCTGCCGGAGCTTCGCCACACCCACTACACCAAGGAGCTGCCGGAGCTTCCCCGCGCCCGCTACGAGGAGGAGCTGCCGGAGCTTCGCCACACCCGCTACACCGAGGAGCTGCCGGAGCTTCCCCGCGCCCGCTAGGAGGATGAGCTGCCGGAGTTTCCCCGTGATCGCTACGAGGAGGAGCTGCTGTAGCCGCCCCGCACCCGCTACGAGGAGGAACTGCCAGAGCCGCCCCGCGCCCGCTACGAGGAGGAGCTGCTGGAGCTTCCCCGCGCCCGCTACGCTGAGGAGCTGCCGGAGCTTACCCTCGCCCGCTACGAGGAGGAGCTGCCAAAGCTTCCCCGTGTCCGCTACGTGGAGGAGCTACCGGAGCTTCTCCGCGCCCGCTACGAGGAGGAGCTGCCGGAGCCACCCCATGCCGGCTACGAGGGGGAGCTCCCGGAGCTGCCCCGCGCCCGCTAGGAGGAGGAACTGCCGGAGCTTCCCCGCGCCCGCTAGGAGGATGAGCTGCCGGAGTTTCCCCGTGATCGCTACGAGGAGGAGCTGCTGGAGCCGCCCCGCACCCGCTACGAGGAGGAGCTGCCGGAGCTGCCCCGTGGCCGCTACGAGGAGGAGCTGCCGGAGCTTCCCTGCGCCCACTACGAGGAGGAGCTGCCGGAGCTTCCCCGCGCCCGCTAGGAGGATGAGCTGCCGAAGCTGCCCCGTGCCCGCTGCGCCGAGGAGCTGTTGGAGCTTCCCCACACCCGCTACGAGGAGCAGCTGCCGGAGCTGCCCCGTGGCCGCTACGAGCAGGAGCTGCCGGAGCTTCCCCGCGTCCGCTACGAGGAGGAGCTGCCAAAGCTGCCCCACGCCCGCTACGAGGAGCTGCCGGAGCTGCCCCGCGCCCGCTACGAGGAGGAGCTGCTGGATCTTTCCCGCACCCGCTACACTGAGGAGCTGCCAGAGCCGCCCCGCGCCCGCTACGAGGAGGAGCTGCCGGAGCTGCCCCGCGCCCGCTACGAGGAGGAGCTGACGGAGCTTCCCCGCGCCTGCTACGAGGAGGAGCTGCCAGAGCTGCCCCACACCTGCTACGAGGAGGAGCTGCCAGAGTTGTCCTGAGCCCGCTACGAGGAGGAGCTGCCAGAACTGCCCCACACCCTCTACGAGGAGGTGCTGCCGGAGCTGCCCCGCGCCCACTACGAGGAGGAGCTGCCGGAGCTGCCCCACACCCGCTACGAGGAGCTGCCGGAGCTGCCCTGCGCCCGCTACGAGGAGGAGCTGCCCCGCGCCCGCTACGAGGAGGAGCTGCCGGAGCTGCCCCACACCCGCTACGAGGAGGAGTTGCAGGAGCTTCCCCGCGCCCGCTACGTGGAGGAGCTGCCGGATTCTATCCCGTCCCTGCTGTTACCTCGAGGAACTCCTGGAGCAACCCTGGCCTTACTTCCCAGAGGTACTGCCGTACCTACCAGCCAGCCCCAGCCGGGAGGGGCCCAGGCTACTGGATTTCCCAGGGGCTGACGCCACAGAACAAGTAGACCCCGAGAAGGAGATTGGAAGTAGCCCGGGGGCAGCCGACCCCAGTCAGGCTGCAAGTGTACCTGACCCATGTCTGTGTGTTGCGGTCAGGAACCCCGCTGACTGTTAGCGGTGATAGCCGCTACTAGGGCCCCGGGCTGGAACGCAGCGGAGTGGGTGGGCCTGCATTCCCCCTGCCACCCGTACCCAGGTGGCAGAATCCCCTTCTCCCCGGCCCTAAGGAGGCCATCAAGTCTAGTGACTGACTGCTCAGCTCTGAGCTACGAGGGTCTGAGCCTTTGTAACTGTGTGTTTGCTGCCCTGCCCGAAGCAAGGGCTGGGCCCCCCTCAACTGTGCCACTGCTCGGTCCTGCCCCAAAGGGCTCGAGCTGCCTGAACTTTTGACTGCTCGACCCTGAGCCACGAGGGTCCGAGCCTTTGTAACTGTGTGTTTGGTGCCCCACCCTAGAGCAGAAGGCCGGGCCCCGGGTGACTATGCAGCGTCGCCCAGCCCTGCAGAAAGGGGCTGACATAGACGACGTGTATCGAGGCCGGTGTGGCTCCCCTCCTCCTCAGGGAGCCCCGGCCATGTGCCTTCACAGGAGGGACAGGGTTTGTGGTCGAAAACACTCACAATCTGCTTCCTCCTGGCTAATGTGCCAAATTGATCTATTGCAAGGGTAGGCAACCTATGGCAGGGGTGGCACGCGAGTTGATTTTCAGAGGCACTCACACTGCCCAGGTCTGGGGGGCTCTGCATTTTAATTTAATTTTAAATGAAACTTCTTAAGCATTTTAAAACCTTATTTACTTTATATACAACAATTGTTTAGTTAAATATTATAGACTTAGAGAGAGAGACCTAAAACATTAAACCGCGGAACCTTAAATCAGAGAGAATGAATGAAGACTCAGCACAGCACTTCGGAAAGGTTGCCGACCCCGGATCTCTTGGATGCTTGAGGCGCTCTTTCACTTTTCTGTATGTAAATACCTGAGAAGGGAGGTAAGATTCGAGGGTACAGAGCACACCGCTGACCCCAAGGTGATACCAGCTACAGATACACCCGGCAGGAAAGTGACTCTGCACCAGCGGCCCCTCCTCGCCCCAGCTCTGCTCCCGGGAGGGAGAGCGGGCATGGCGGGGGGGACTGCGAGTCCCAGGGCTGCTGCCCTCCCCCCCCGGCTTTGCTTTCCTTGAGCCGAGCCAGCTACAGCCGGGCAGTGCCTGAGTCACATTCAGTCTGTTCCGATCCCCCCTCCATTGATCAGCTGTTGCTTCCCACCCCACTCCGCCCCCGGTTCCCACTCAGTCATTCCAGATTTCAGCTCCCTCCCCCACACCCTGGCAGCACCCCCCACCCTCCACTTTCCCCGTTCTGCCTCCACCCAGGAAGGGGGGAGGGGCAGCACAGGGAAGTGCAAACAGAGTGAGGCTATTCGTAGGCGCTGCTTCATCCCCACAGCTGGAGCAAGCTTTGGCTGGTGGTGCTGAGCAGGGGAATTATTGCAAACCCAGTGACCCACGGAAAGCGGGAATAGCAGCTTGCGGGGGGCACTGACCCCCCCTGCACTGGCACACGCCAGCCAGCTCAGTGCCCTCGGGTGGAACTGTCTCTGTCAGAGGGATTTGCTCTGCCACAGTCAGGGATGCGGATCATTACTTGTACACTACGAAATTAGTTCAATTTAATAGAAGTCAATTTTTTAGAAATCCATTTGATACAGTCATTTGTGTGTGTCCCCACTAAGTGCCTTAAGTCGGTGGTGTGTGTCCACAGTACTGAGGCTAGCATCGACTTCCGGAGCATTGCATTGTGGTAGCTATCCCACAGTTCCCGCAGTCTCCGCTGCCCATTGGAATTCTGGGTTGCGCTCCCAATGCCTGATGGGGCAAAAACAATGTCGCAGGTGGTTCTGGGTACATGTCATCAGCCCCTCCTCCCCACCCTCCATCCCTCCCTCCATGAAAACAACGGCAAAAAGTCATTTCTCACCTTTTTTCCTGGGTTACCTGTGCAGATGACATACCACGGCAAGCATGGAGCCCACTCAGCTCACTGTCACCGTGTGTCTCCTGGGTACCGCTGACAAACGTGGTACTGTAGTGCTACACAGCAGCAGCTCCTTGCCTTTGCAAGTTTGCAAAGACGGTTACCAGTCATACTGTACTGTCTGCTGCTGTCTCGTGATTGCTCCTGCCTGGCCTAGGTGAGGTTGGTCGGGGGCACTTGGGCAGACATGGATGCTCCTGGCTGGCCTTGGTGAGGTCAGTCGGTGGCACCTGGGCAAAAGTGGGAATGACTCCCCAGGTCATTCTTTTCTTTAACTTTTGTGTAATGGCTATTCAGTCCTGCCTGGAATATCAAGCAAGCTTACTAAAGAACCAGAGAGGCAAACGGCTGCTCTAGGTCAGAGCCCCAGACATCCCACAGAAATAATGAGCCGCGTGCCATTCTAGGGGTGCCCCTACAACTACCCCACCCATTGCTTCCCTTCTCCCCCACCTCTCCCGGGCTACCTTGGCAGTTATCCCCCCATTTGAGTGATGAATTAATAAAGAATGCATGAATTTGAAACAACACTGACTTTACTGCTCCTTCCTACTGTCCAGGCGTCATGAGCCATGGGAGCAAGGGGTAGGCTGGGATAATGTGCTACCGTGCGGTGCTGCCGACTGGGAGAGCAGCCTGAGGCAGAAGCCTCCAGCTGGCATGATATTCCAGGCAGGACTGAATCTCCATTACATAAAACTTAAAGAGAGAATGACATGAAGTCATTTTCATTTTTGTCCAGGCATCCCTGACCGACCTCACCGAGGCTGGCCAAGAGCACTCATGTTTGCCCAAGCGCCCCCGACCGACCTCACTGAGGCCAGCCAGAAGCACCCATGGGACTATGATGATGGCTACCGGTCATACTGAACCATCTGCCGCCCGCAAGGAAAGGCAAGGGGATGCTGCTGTGTAGCACTGCAGTACCGTGTCTGCCAGCAGCACCCAGGAGACATATAGTGACAATGAAAAAAGGTGAGAAAAGATTTTTTCCCATTGCTTTTATGGAGAGGGGGCCCTGATGACATGTACCCAGAACCACCTGCAACAATATTTTTGACCCATCAGACATTAGGAGCTCAACACAGAATTCAAATATTTGGCGGAGACTGCGGGAACTGTGGGATGGCTACAGTCATCAGTCGCCCCTCCCTCACTGAGAGCAACAACTGAGAATTGTTTTCCCCTTTTTTCCAAACAGACACCATAGCACGGTAAGCATGGAGCCCGCTCAGATCGCCACGGCAGTTATGTTCACTGAAAACAGCACGTGCATTATCCTGCAGTATATGCAGCACCAGAGGCTGTAGCAAAGGCAGAGTGGTCACGAGAGTGATGAGGACATGGACACAGACTTCTCTAAAAGCATAGACTATGGCAATGTGTCCATCCTGCTGACAATGGGGCAGGCTCAAGCCATTGAACACCAATTCTGGGCCCGGGAAACAAGCACAGACTGGTGGGACCTCATAGTCTCACAGGTCTGAGATGATTCACAGTGGCTACGAAAATTTCACATGCGTAAGAGAACTTTCATGGAATTTTGTGACTTGCTTTCCCCTGCCCTGAAGAGCAAGAATACGTGTTATGTCCTCAGGAACATCATCCAAGAACTGCTCCATTTGTATGAGGAGGTGCAGTTCTTCCAAGGATTTAACATTGTGTCCTGATATCCAGGCCTCATAATTTTTCCCAACGTAGTAGGTGTGTTTGGGAAATGACACATCTGGTTTCCACTTTTGGGTTCTGAAACGCCGACGGGCATGATCCGGGGTTATCCCCATTCTGTATCTGGCCTTGGTTTGAAAAAGTTTATAGTTGTTCATTTGCTCCTTAGGCATTTCAGCTGCCACCTCTGCTAAAGGTCCACTGAGCTGTGGCCTCAGTTCTACCATGTACTGGTCTTCAGGGATGCTGTACCCAAGACAGGCCCTTTCAAAATTTTCTAAGAAGGCCTCGGTGTCATCACCTGCCTTGTAGGTGGGAAATTTCCTGTGCTGTGGAACAATCATTGGCGCAGGGTTGTTAGGATTGGCTGTGTTTTGCTTAGCCTTTTCTAATTCCATGGCCTGTCAGTGGGCTTCCCTCTGGAGTTCCAGCTGTTTTTGGTGGTCTGCATCTTTGCCTGCTTGCTCTCTTTTGTAGGCTGCCTCTCTTTCTCTTTCTCTGAGCTCCATCTCTTGTAGTTTTTTTTCCATATCTCGCCTGTGCTCAGCGTCTTTGATTTGTTCTTCGGCCTGCATTTTTGCCTTAGAAGGCATAGTTCCTGTTTTCTTGTGTTGGGGTGCCCTCCGGTGTTTATTGTCTGAACTGCAGGCTCTGTTGTCTCCTGGGGTCTGCCTAGCAACAGTGCCTTTTTCCCTTTCTTCCTCTAGATAATCTTTTAAATGTAAAGTAAACCAGAAAAACCACTTTATTTGCATGTGTATTGTGCTGGTATTTGACTCCTAATGGGAGTGCTATTGTGTGACAAAAGACCCGTAATAGTTCCTTAATGGTTCCTTGCTTAATATGCAAGCCACAACTGCCATAGAGAGCAGAGAAAAAAAAATTCTCTCTAGTTCCTTTTAAAACCAAACCCTCTCTGCTTAAAAGCCCCTAGCAGAGAAAAGAAAAATATAATATTCCTATTGGCTTCTGGATTCTATCTATCTCACCACTGCACACCATGTCATAACATATTCCCAGATTTGGACCTTAGTGTCCAAAATATGGGTGTTAGCATGAAAACCTCCAAGCTTAGTTACCAGCTTGGACCTGGTAAAGCTGCCACCACCCAAAAAATTAGAGTGTTTTGGGGCACTCTGGTCCCCCCAAAAACCTTCCCTGGGGACCCCAAGACCCAAATTCCTGGAGTCTCACAACAAAGGAGAATAAACCATTTCCCTTCCCCCCCCTCCAGGTGTTCCCTCCCTGGGTTCCTGGAGAGATACACAGAAGCAAGCTCCGTGAATCTAAACAGAGGGACTCCACCCTCTCCTATTTCCAGTCCTGGAAACACAAGCACTTCCCTCTTCACCCAGAGAGTATGCAAAGTCAGGCTAGTAAATCTAACACACACAGATTTCCCCCTGACTTCTTCCTCCCACCAATTCCCTGGTGAGCTACAGACTCAATTCCCTGGAGTTCCCCACTAAAGAAAAACTCCAACAGGTCTTAAAAAGAAAGCTTTATGTAAAAAGAAAGAAAAATACATAAAAATGGTCTCTCTGTATTAAGGTGACAAATACAGGGTCAATTGCTTAAAAGAAATATGAATAAACAGCCTTATCCACAAAGAATACAATTTAACACATTCCAGCAACTACACACATGTAAATACAAAAAAAAAAACCTATGGTCTTCCTATCTTTGTACTTACAACTTGGAAACAAAAGATTAGAAAAGCAGGAGGTGGAAAAATCCTCTCATAGCCGAGAGAGTACAGGCATAAGACAAGAACAAAGGACTCACATACAAACTTCCCTCCACCCAGATTTGAAAAAGTCTTGTTTCCTGATTGGTCCTCTGGTCAGGTTTTTCAGGTTACTCCTTTCCAGGTGAAAGAGACATTAACCCTTAGCTATCTGTTTATGACACTCAGCGACACCAATATTCCCATCATTATTAGTGCTTGCTGTGTGCTCCACAATATCTGTGAGAGTAAGGGGGAGATGTTTATGGTGGGGTGGGAGGTTGAGGCAAATAATCTGGCCACTGATTTTGCACAGCCAGATACCAGGGTGATTAGAAGAGCACAGCAGTGCGTACTGCACATCAGAGAAGCTTTGAAAACCAGTTTCATGACTGGTCAGGGGGTATGGTGTGAAAGTTCTGTTTGTTTCTCCTTGACAAAAACCTGCTCCCTTGGTTCACTCTACTTCCCTGTAAATAAACCGCCCTCCCCTCCCTTCTTTGATCACCTCTTACAGAGGCAATAAAGTCATTGTTGTTCAAAATTCCTGCATTCTTTATTACTTTGTCACATAAATAGGAAAATAACTGCCAAGGTAGCCCGGGAGGGTTGGAGGAGGAGGGAAGCAATGGGTGGCGTGGTGGAGGATGGGAGGAGGGAAGGACAAGGCCACACTGCACTTCAAAGCTTATTGAATGCCAGTTTTCTGTTGCTTGGGCAGTCCTCTGGGGTGGAGTGGCTGGGTGGCCAGAGGCCCCGCACTGTGTTCTTGGGCGTCTGGGTGAGGAGGCTATGGAAGTTGGGGAGGAAGGCGGTTGGTCACACAGGGGCTGCAGTAGTGGTCTGTGTTCCTCCTGCTGCCTGTCCTGCTCAACAATACACCAGAGAACATGAGTTTGATCCTCAAGTAGCCTAAGCATTGCTTCCTGCCTCCTTTCATCATGCTGACGCCACATCTCCTCTCACTCGTCCCTTGTGTTCATTTTGTGCTTTCCTGTACTCTGACACTGTCTGCCTCCGAGCATTCTGCTGGGCTCTTTCAGTGCGGGAGGACTGCATGAGCTCAGATAACATGTCACTGCGAGTGCATTTTTTTTGCCTTCTAATCTTCGCTAGCCTCTGGGATGGAGATGATAAAGCAAGCATTGAAACATTTGCAGCTGCTGGAGGAAAAAAAAGGGAGAGTAGTATTTAAAAAGACACATCTTAGAGAACAATGAGTACACGCTTCCATGATGAACCAAGCTGTTAACATTACATAGCACTTACTTGCGGGGTGGGTCTTTTGCTCATGGTTTGTGTTATGAATCCTGTTTGTGGTGTTTCCCCAACATAATGCCGCATTGTTTCCTTCCTTTATTAAAAAGCTTTGTCTACACTCAGACTTCGTGTTTGTGAGAGGGGAAGTATTGCCTCGTAGAAGCGCCCAGGGGGGAGGTATGTAATTGTCCCAGGTCACTGGGTGGGGGTTTGAGTCGGTTTTGCATTGTGTTATTGAAACGGAACCCCTGGATACTGAACCCAGCCCTTGTGGCTGCCAATTCTGATGGGTAGGAGGGTTACATAAGTTTAAAATAAATTAGTGTTTTTTTAAATAATGTCACTGTTTGCCCAAATGGTCACTTTGGCTGCTGTGGGATCCCCAGTCTCTTTGTTATTGGGGCAGGAGTAATAAAGGGTTGTTATCCTGGTTCTATGAATCAAGGACAGTAGAACTGTACTTAGTATTTTATGACAAAGGGACTCACCCTCAACCAAGGAGCACTCACTAGGCAAGGGATATGGGTGTGTTGCGGAGTGGGGGAGAGGGGGCAGATGAATTGATGAATGAGGTAGGTAGGTAGGTAGGTAGATAGATAGGCAGACAGGCAGGCAGGCACTGGCACCTGGTAGTGTGGGTCCTAAATATCACTTTGATCCCTTCTCTCTCCACTGTGTAATAACAGAGCTAATTTTGACTCCATTAGGAGTCTTGTTACATGCTGCAGAGCTGAAATCTGATACCTGAGTCTGAGTATTAGGCCTACTTTGGACTAGTGGTGCACCAGCACTGAGGCTTCCCTAATTCCAGCTAAACTCGCTAAAGAGCTGACATTACTAAAAACTGAGATCACTGAGAGCTGTGTTAAGTGCGCGGGGCCTGAAGACAAGTTGGTGAGTGGCAAGCAGAGCAGAAAGCAGGCCAGCTGGCAGTGAGGACTGCAGCAGAACCCCATGGAGAGGCATGGCACTTGGCCGTTAACCTGAGCAGTGCAGCATGTAAGATGCCCCCCGCCCAACCCCCATACCTCCCTCCACTTCCACCCTGCCTGGGAGGTAAACTCCGCAGATGAACTTCTGAACTCGGGGGACTGCACTGACCAAGGACAGAAACTGTGGGTGGGGTGACTTTTGGGTTGCTGGACTTAAGACCCTGAGGGGAAAAGGACATGCCAAACTTACTTGGGAGTTGGTCATTTGCTCATGGTTTGTTTTATGAATCCTGTTTGTGGTGTTTCCCCAACATAATGCCACGTTGTTTCCCTCCTTTATTAAAAGGCTTTTGCTACACTCAGACTCTGTGCTTGCAAGAGGGGAAGTATTGCCTTTTAGAGGTGTCTAGGGAGTGTTGCGTAATTATCCCAGGTCACTGGATGGCGGGTCGAGCTGGTTTTGCATCATGTTATTGACACAGAACCCCTAGATACTGAACTCGGCCTTCGTTGCTGCCAACTCAGATGGGCGGAAGGGTTACATTTTGGGGGTCTTGTCTGGGATCCCTGGATCATTACCTCTCACAAGCACCTGCTGAGTGTTCCACTGAATTGGGAAACAATTGTGTTTATATGTTGAGGAAATTACTGTTTGCATAATGGCTAATAAGTTGGATTTGTTGGGCCTTGATCCTGCAGCCTCTAGCTCAGGGGCTGCAGCTTCAGCAGATGATTGGGCAAAAGCACTGGGGCAAACACTGGAAAAGGTTGTGCTGGCCCATGCTATGTCAAACTCTTGTTGTAAGATAAGGTTATTTGCTGGAGAAGAGGAGTTTGAACCCTAGTTGAAGCATACTGCTGAAATGCTGCAGGAGTGGGCACTACTCGATGCAGAAAAGTAAAAATGTCTAACAGAGAGCCTTAGTGGCCCAGCATTAGATGTGATTCGCACCCTGAAGCTCAGTGACCCTGGGGTCAGTGTGAAGGACTGCCTAGAGGCCCTTGATCACACCTTTGGGAGGGTAGATGGCCTTGAAGACAGCTACTCTAAGTTCCTTAATTCCTGACAGCAAAGGAGTGAGAAGATTTCAGCCTATATACAGAGGCTGGAGAGATTGCTTCCGAGAGCTGTCATGAGGCGAGCAATGGCTGCTGAGCAGATGGATCAGACCAGACTGGCTCAAATTGCAAGAGGAACTCAGGCCTGGTCCACACTATGCGTTTATACTGAATTAAGCAGCATTAAACCGATTTAACCCTGCACCCGTCCACACAACAAAGCCCTTTATATTGATATAAAGGGCTCTTAAAACCGATTTCTGTACGCCTCCCCGACGAGGGGAGTAGTGCTGAAATCGGTATTGCCATGTCGGATTAGGGTTAGTGTGGCCGCAATTCGACAGTATTGGCCTCCTGGAGGTATCCCACAGTGCACCATTGTGACCGCTCTGGAAAGCAATCTGAGCTCAAACGCACTGGCCAGGTAGACAGGAAAAGCCCCACAAACTTTTGAATTTCATTTCCTGTTTGCCCAGAATGGAGCTCTGATCAGCACAGGTGGCCATGCAGTCCCAAATCCAAAAAGAGCTCCAGCATGGACCGTACGGGAGCTACTGGATCTGATCGCTGTATGGGGAGAGAAATCTGTTCTATCAGAGCTCTGTTACAAAAGACAAAATGTCAAAGCATTTGAAAAAATCTCCAGGTTATGATAGACAGAGGCCACAGCAGAGACTCAACACAGTGCTGTGTGACAAGTGTAACAGAAAGCAAAAGAATCAAATGGACTCTCATGGAAGGAGGAAGGGGGGACTGAGGACTCGAGCTATCCCACAGTTCCTGCAGTCTCCAAAAAGCATTTGCATTCTTGGCTGAGCTTCCAATGTCTGAAGGGTCAAAAACATTGTCACCAGTGGTTCAGGGAATATGTTGTCAATTTGCCTCCCCTCTCCCCCTCAAAGAAAAGGGAAAAAAATCTTTTCTCGCCTCTTTTCAATGTCACCATTTGCTACTGGATGCTGCTGGTAGACAGGGTGCTGCAGCACTAAACAGCAGCATCCTCTCCCCTCCCCTCCCGTCCCCGGTGGCAAACGGTACGGTACAACATGACTGATAGCCGTCCTTATCATCATCCTGTGAGTTCTTCTGGCTGGCTTCGGTGACTCCTGGTCATTCCCTTCTTTAAGCTTTGTGTCCTGGAGATTCAGTCCTGGAAGATGGTGCAATAGGACTGGTAACCATCCTCATCATAGCAGCTGGAGGCTGAGCTCCTCTCTTCCCCTCACTTTTTAATGAGTAATGGAGATGTCTTGCCTGGACTATCATACCAGCTGGAGGCTGCCTCCCCCTCATTCTATCTCACTAAAAAGTCAGTGTTTCTTATTCCTGCATTCTTTATTACTTCATCAGACAAATGGAGGGATAACTGCCACGGTAGCCCAGGAGGGGTGTGGGAGGAAGGAAGTAACAGGTGGGGTTGTTGCAGGGGCACCCCCTAGAATGGCATGCAGCTCATCATTTCCGTGGGATATCTAGGGCTTTGATCCGGAGCAGCTGTGCTCTCTGGTTCTGTAGTAGATTTGCCTCATATTCTAGGCAGGACTGACTCTATATTTAGATAAAACATAAAGAAGGGAATGACCTGGGAAGTTATTCCCATTTTTGTCCATGCACCCCCGGCCAACCTCAGCGAGGCCAGCCAGGAGCACTCACGACAGCAGCAGACGGTACAATATGACTGGTAACCGTCATTGCCAATTTCCAAAGCAGCAGACAGTGCAATAGGGCTGGTAACCGTCTCTGCTACCTTGCAAAGGCAAATGAATGCTGCTGTGTAGCACTGCAGTACCGCCTCTGTCGGCAGCATCCAGTATACATACGGTGACAAAGAAAGAAGGCTAAACGGGCTCCATGGTTACCATACTGTGGTGTCTGTCAGGGCAATCCAGAGAAAAAGGGCACAAAATGATTGTCTGCCGTTGCTTTCACGGAGGAAGGATTAAGTGACGACATTTACCCAGAATGACCTGCAACACTGCTTTTGCTCCATCAAGCATTGTGATCTCAACCCAGAATTCCAATGGGCGGGGGAGACTGCAGGAACTATGGGATAGCTACGGGATAGCTACCCACAGTGCAACGCTCCGGAAGTCAACACTAGCCTCGGTACATGGACACACACCACCGAATTAGTGTGCTTAGTGTGGCCGCGTGCACTCGACTTTATACAATCTGTTTTACAAAACCGGTTTCTATAAAATCAGAATAATCTTATAGTGTAGACATACCCTCAGTATGAGAACCTGATTCTACTTTATCTCCGGCTAAGAGAACGGCAGGAACATCCCCCAAGTTACTCCCAGCTGATGAAGGAGATCAGAGAAGAGAAAGAAAGGCAGGCTGCCAGTGAGTTTTGGGAAGCCCAAACATTGGAGCCAGCCAGCACACCACTACAAATGGCCAGTTTACTGATGGTGAGCACCACAGAGGAACTTGCCCAACAAATGCAGGTCCTGACAGAATGGATAGCTGAGCTGCAAAGCTCCATTGACGAGCTAAGATTTCCAGGAACAGGAGCCTCAGACTGGTGATGGAGAAGTCAGCTTTTAGAGCCACCATCCCACCCCAATGAAGGGGGAAAGGACAATTCTTCTGCTACCGATGTGTTCAGGATGGACACAGTGCTGCTAAGTGCCATAATGAACAAAATCCCTCCTTAGTGTATGGAAAGCTGAGGATCAGTTGGGAGAGATCTGGTAGCTTCCAGAGGGTCCGGGAATGGGGACCATCCAGGCCTGCAGGATTTGAAGATCCCCCCAGAAGAGACTGTCCAGCTGGGATCCCCATAGGACCGATAGGGCCTCGAGCAGAGGTCACGGTGAGGATTGAAGGGGTGGAGTGTAAAGCCATGCTTGACACTGGATCTCAAGTGACTTATATTTCAGTCATTCTACCAACAGATGCTTAGGCACCTGCCTATACAACCACTGACTGGCATTGGTCTGTGTGGCCTCAGCATGGATGAATACCCCTACCCAGGGTATGTCATAGTGCACCTGGAATTCCCAGAGGAGGTTGCTGGGGTAAGGGAAGAGGTAGACACAGCTGCCTTAATATGCCCTGACCCTAAAGGGACCTCTGATGTGTCTGTGCTGATAGGAACCAACTCCAGTCTTTTCAAGGTGCTCGCGGATTACTGCAGACAATGGGCTGGGGACCAGTACCTGAGTACCCTGATGATCCATACGCTTTGTGCTGAAACCTATAGGAAGATTGCCAGAGCTAAAAAGCAGACATCTGAGCTACCGATTGGGGCACTGAAGTACATGGGCACAACCCCCTTAGTAGTGCCTGCAAGGACAGAGCAAGAAATGCTTGTCATGAGTACCAGGCTGAAAGGCAGTAAAGGGTCATTAGCAATGATAGAGCAGCCGGCTGAAGGAGAGCTCCCGGAAGGAGTGCTGGTTCCCAGTGGAGTCACAACCCTACCTGCTGAAGTCTAGAAAATGTGACTATACTGATTGTTAATGAAACAAGTTCAGATGTTGTAAAGCAAGGACAAAAGATAGCAGACCTCTTCAAGCCTGAATCAATTGTAAAACCCTAGTGAGAGACAAGTTCCAACAATAGACCCAGTAAAGTTTGACTTTGGAGATTCACCATTGTCCGAGGAGTGGAAAGATCGCCTAAGAAGGAAACTTTGTGAAAGATCCAAGGTATTCTCATTGCATGAGTGGATATGGGATGTGCAAAAGGATCAGAGCACAACATCAGACTACATGACTCTTGACCTTTCAAGGAAAGATCTAGGAGACTTGCTCTCTCTGAGGTGGAAGATGTGTGACAACATCTTCAGGAGCTGGCTGCGAATGGCATAATTACAGAGTCCCACAGCCCTTACGCCTCACCCATTGTGGTGGTCCGTGAAAAGAATGGGAATATTCGGATGTGTATTGACTACTGCACCATAAACTGCCGTACTGTGGTTCACCAGTACACAATGCCCCGAGTCCAAGATGCCTTAGACTGTTTGCTGAGAAGCCAGTGATTCTCTGTGTTGAATCTTCAGAGTGGATACTACCAGATCTCTCTGGATGAAGAAGATAAGGAGAAGACAGTCTTCATCTGCTGTGACGATGCTGCCCATGGGAGCCAGCTGAGGTCACTCAATCAAGGTGAACTGTAAACCAAACAGGGCAAACAAACCCCAGAAGCTGGTGGTTATTCCATTACTTAGATTTACCAACCAGCACAAAACAGCTTCTACAGTACCTCACTGGTTACTTAGAAGTCCAAACAACGCAGATCCCTTAAAGTGCCCAGCCTCAGGCCTCCATCCAGACACACATGTCAAACATATGACGATGATTCCTGAAAATCTTATCTCATCATAAAGAAGATAAGGTTCTTCCAATCCCAAAGGATCAGCCACATACCCAGGTCCAATTATAACTTAGATCTTACCCAAAATACACGCTATAGCCAATTCTTATTAACTAAGCTAAAATGTATTAAAAAAGAAAAGAGAGAGAGTGTTGATTAAAAGATCAATATACATGCAGACTTGAATTCAGTTTCTGAGGTTCAGATGCATAGCAGAGTTGAGCTTGTAGTTGCCAAAAGTAATTTTAGAAATAGCCCATAGGTTACAGTCCAATGTCCATATTCAGGATGGCTCCAGTCAATGACTGGGGATCTCAATACTTGTGGCTTAAGGTTTCCCCCTCTTGAAACCCAAAGCATATCTGAAATGAAGCAGGATTGTGTCCCAGGGTTCTTGTACATTTCCAGTAGCCTTTTGGCCTGAGAAAACAATAGGCTTAACTTCTTCTCCCAAACATCCTGGCAATTAGCACAGAGTAATTTATCCATTAAACAGTTCAGATACAGGTGACCACAATCTTCAAAGAGACACATAGATAATAATACTATTTCATTGAAGTATCATCATAAATGTTAATATTCCTTTTTTGATCTTTGAGTTAAAACTATAGCAATAGACAAGACTTGTTTGCTTACATCACAAGACCTGAGCAAACATCTACTCTTCTACCTCTAACACTGCAGACTTGCATTTCAAAGCTCTATTCATTTACATATCTTCCTAATCAGTCCTTAAGGTTCACCCACGGGTCAGGTCAGTCGGTGAGGTGAGTTAATTAACTCTTTCTGGCCTTGTCATCTTTGAATGAGATTATATTACACTCATAATGTCACATCTGCCCATTAAGGTTTTATCAGTTTGAATGCATGCCCCAAGGAATTTCTGGAGCACCGGCCACATTTCAATGTCTTATGGAGAAAGTTGTGGGAGACATGAATTTACTGCAAGTGTTAATTTATTTGGATGACCTGATTGCGTTTGGAAGAACCTTGGAAGAGTATGAAGAAAGACTTCTTAAAATGCTTGATAGGTTGGAGGATTATAGTTTCAAGCTTTCAATTGACAAATGCCAGTTCTGCAGGACCTCAGTGAAGTATGTGGGTCACATCGTGTCCCAAGAGGGTGTGAGTACTGATCCTGATAAAATAGAAGCACTCACTACATGGCCGTGTCCAAGTAACTACCCAGGACTCAAGACTTTTCTTGGGTTTAGTGGCTGCTACCGCAGATTTGTGAAAAACTACGCTACAATTGTAAAATCTCTGAATGATCTTACTAGGGGATACCAGTCCAGCAAGAACAAACCTAAGACCAAGAAAAACGGGTCCCCTGTGCAGAGACACTATGGCCCCTTTGAACCATTTGGGCCATGGTGGTATGAGAGATGTGAAAGGACTTGTCAAGAAATCATTACTTGCCTACCTCATGCCACGGTCCTGGTCTTTGCTGACCCAAGGCAAGCCATTTATCCTGCATACTGATGCTAGTTTGGAGGGTCTGAGAGCAGTACTGTACCAGGAGATGAAAGGCCAGCGTAAACCTGTAGCCTTTGCCAGCCGAGGACTGTCTGATAGTGAAACACACTATCCCACCCACAAACTGGAGTTCTTGGCCTTGAAATGGGCCATCACTGAGAAATTTCGAGACTACTTGTATGGTGCTAAGTTCCACGTATGGACAGACAACAACCCACTGACCTATGTGTTAATGAGTGCTAAGCTGGATTCTACAGGGCAAAGATGGGTGGCCGCTTTGGCTAGCTATGACTTCAGCATTCAATACCGATCAGGGAGAAGCAATGTAGATGCAGATGCATTATCCAGACATCCACAGGTACCAGGAGTTGCTGTGATACCAACAGATGGAGTGAGAGCTATTTGCAGTGTGAGTCGCCAAGAGCCAGAAGTGCATGAGAGCCTTCATCTATGTGCTACAGAAGCTTTGGGCCTGCCCCCTGAATGCGTGCCTTCTGCTTCAGTGAACTATATTGCTTTGGACCAATCTCCTTTGCCCATGCTCAATGCGGTTGACTGGCAGGAAGCCCGGCTGCAAGATATTGACATTCGTGATACATTAGTTGCCAAAAGGGAGAGGCGAGGCCCAGCTGCGGTTGTCCCACCTAACCCGGAGGGCAAACTACTATTGAGAGAATGGACCAAACTAAAACTGATTCAGGGAGTGCTACACCGCATGACCACAGACTCTCTAAAAAGCAACAGAATCAACTAGTGCTGCCGAAAGAGTACAGAGCCCCGGCCATGAGAGCCCTGCATGATGACTTTGGACATTTAGGGATGGAGAGGACCCTGGAACTTATTTGCAGTAGGTTCTATTGGCCTCAAATGGCTGAAGATGTTCGCAGGAAATGTGAGACCTGCGCTCGATGTGTTCAAAGGAAAACTCTGCCCACGAGGGCTGCATATCTGAAGAACATTACTAGCAACAAACCTATGGAGTTGGTTTGCATTGATTTCTGGTCTTTAGAAGTGGACAAGAGGAATATTGGGAACATTCTAGTAGCAACCGACCATTATACGCGATATGTGCAGGCATATCCCACACGTGATCAGAGGGCCATCACTGTCGCTCGAGTACTGTGCGAAAAATATTTTTCAGTTTATGGATTCCCGCCCGGATACACTCGGATCAGGGACGAGACTTTGAGAGTCACCTTCTGAAGGAGGTGCTGAGGATAGCAGGAATTAAAAAGTCGAGGACAACGCCTTATCACCCGCAAGGTGACCCTCAGCCAGAGAGGTTTAACTGAGCTCTATTAGATATGTTGGGCACTTTGCGACCAGAGCAGAAGGCAACCTGAAGCCAACATGTCACATTTCTGGTGCATGCCTACAAAGCCACAAAGAACAATGCTACGGGAGTCACCCCATATCTCTTGATGTTTGGGTCAGAATCACGATTACCCATAGACCTGTGCTTTGGTGTAAACTCATCAGCAATATGTATCCTGACTAAGAGAAAAGCTGCGGGATGCTTATCACTTAGCTACATCTGCAGCACAGAAGAACGCAGACTGCAACAAGCATCAATATGATGCTAGGGTATGTCTGCAAGAGCTCCAGCCAGAGGATAGAGTCCTGCTGCGAAATTTGGGTATTGCTGGCAAACATGTGATAGCTGACAGATGGAAGGCAATACCTTACTTGGTGATAGAAAAGCTAGGAGACCTGCCTGTCTACAAGATCAAACCTGAAGAGGGTCCAGGGCAGACAAAGACCATCCATAGAAACCTTTTGCTCCCTGTGGGGGAATTGGTAGGCACCCCTTATGAGATGGGCCACAACAGGACGACCAGGCAGAACGAAGATTCTGTACCAAAGCCACCTTCCAACGTGGACAGCCGGCCCCCTGCAGCTAACTACCCTTACGCAGCACATCTGAGAGTGAGTCTGAGGAGGAAGACACAACCATAATGTATCCTGGGATGAAGACAAGATTTCAGTCTCAATCAGCTGAATCAAAAGAGAGCACCTCCTCTTCCACACTAAACCCCATGGCAGAAGTATTTAGGCCCATTAATGACACCTCTGAGCCACTGGTGGAACCCCCGTGTGATGACACAAACAGGTTATTGGACAATGGAGACATACAGGTGGAGGATGTCCTGAGCACCTTCGACCCTCCACTGTTAGAACTAGAAATGCAAGGGCCTATGGCAGTATCCAAGGGAACCTCACAGGAAACCTCTCCATCCGTCGCTCAAGAAGATATCCCCCTTACCACAGCAACAGAGATTCTCAATAGGCGAGACAGGGCAATAAGACCAGTAAAACGGTTAACTTATGATGTACCTGGGGTGACTGGTGAGGAGCCAATACATTCAACACACAGGTTTTTGGAAGCTAAAGTGGGCTATCTGAGGCCCTTTGGAGGGGACCAGTGAGTTGGTATAGTAGGGAATGTGATTTGTCAGGGCGACATATTCTCGGCTGGGGGGAGGATGTAAGCAGAGTCAGGATGAGCTCTAGCCTGACATCTGATGGTGAATTATGGTAAGTGTGGAAAAGAATTTCAGGGGCTGATCATGTTTGCATAGTCACATCCACCCCGCCTAGCATAGCCCACGGCTGCCTAAAATGGTCACTGTGACAGCTGTGGGATCCCCAATTTCTGTGTTATTGGGGCAGGAGGAATAAAGTGTTGTCACCCTGATTATGTGAATGAGGAACTATGAAACTGTTTTATGACAGAAGGTCTCATCAGCAATTAAGGTCCACTCACTAGACAAGAGTCATGGGTGCCAAAACCCAGTGAATTGAGAGAGGTTGGGGACAGGTGTGTGCCCTTGATGGTGTGGGCCCTTTTTGAGGGTGTGGCATACCAATTGCACCTCCTTCTCTCTCTCCACTCTTGAATAGCAGAGCTATTTTGATTCTATTAGGAGTCTAGCTAGAGGGTGCTGTGCTGAATTCACTTTGACCCCATGGTGCACCAGCACTGGGGCTCTACTACTACAAGCTAAAATCACTAAAAGAGCTAAAATTACTGAGCTGAGATCACTGAGTGCTGTGTTAACTAGTGGGGGAGCCTGAAGATATATTGCTAAGCGGCTGGCAAAGCAGTTTGCAGGACGGTTGGAGCGGTGAGTATAGCAGAGTGGAGCTTAGTGGTTTGTGGGGACAGCTGGAGTGGTTCATGGGACAGCTGGTGGAGAGAAGCAGTATGTGGGACGGTTGGAGCAGCCCACGGAATAGCGAGTGGAGCAGAGCGGAGCAGTTTGTGGGAAGGGCTGGAGGAGCGGAGCAGAACTATTTGTGGTGAAGGCTGCAAACAGATCTCCACAGAGAGGTGGGGCTATCGGCCTCGGCCCATGTAAGGTACCCCTTTACACCCTGTGTGCCCCCCACATTTCCACCCAGGCTGCAGGGGGTGGGGGTAAAACTCTGCAGATGAACTTTTGAACTCTGGAGTGGCACTGACCAGGGACAGAGACTTTTGGGGTTGTTCGACTTTGGAGTGATTTGGACTTAAGACCCTGAGGGGAAAAGGACATTGCCAAACGTACTTGGAGGTGGATATTTTGCTCATGGTTTGTGTTATAATTCTGTTTGTGGTGTTTCCCCAATGTAATGCTGCATTGTTTCCCTCCTTTATTAAAAGGATTTTGCTACACTCGGACTCCATGCTTGTGAGAGGGGAAGTATTGCCTCCTAGAGGCACCTAGGGGGTGGTATGTAATTGTCCCAGGTCACTGGGTGGGAGATCGAGCCGGTTTTGCGTTGTGTTATTGAAACGGAACCCCTGGATACTGAACCCAGCCCTTGTTGCTGCCAACTCAGAGGGGCAGAAGAGTTACACCCACTTACCTCAGGGCTTTGGTCTCCTTCCCCCAGTGAACCTAGTTTAAAGCCCTCCTCACTAGGTTAGCCAGTCTGCTTGCGAAGATGCTCTTCCCTCTCTTCGTTAGGTGGAGTCCATCTCTGTCTAGCAATCCTCCTTCTTGAAATACCATCCCATGGTTGAAGAATCCAAAGTCTTCTCTCCGACACCACCTGCGTAGCCATTCGTTGACTTCCACAATTTGACGATCTCTACCCAGGCCTTTTCCCTGCACAAGGAGGATGGACAAGAACACCACTTGCCCCTCAAACTCCTTTAGCCTTCTTCCCAGAGCCATGTAGTCTGCAGTGAACTGCTCAAGGTCATTCTTGGCAGTATCATTAGTGCCCACGTGGAGAAGCAGAAAGGGGTAGCGATCTGTGGGCTTGATGAGTCTTGGCAGTCTCTCTGTCACATTGTGAATCCTAGCTCCTGGCAAGCAGCAGACCTCTCGGTTTTCTCAGTCGGGGCAGCAGATAGATGATTCAGTCCCCCTGAGGAGGGAGTCCCCAACCTCCACCATCCTCCTCCTTCTCTTGAGAGTGGTGGTCATGGAACCCCCATCCCTAGGACAGTGCATCTCATGCCTTCCAATCGGTGGAGTCTCCTTCTGCTCCCTTCCCTCAGATATATCATCTAGTCTACTCTCCACATTAGTACCTGTGGAGACAACATGAAAACAGTTGCTCATCTGTATCTCCATTGCTGGTACATGGACGCTCCTCTTTCTTCTTCTGGAGGTCACATGCTGCTATATTTCTTCATTGTCCCTCTCTCCCCTCTGTACAACCTGTTCCGATTCTTCAGAACATTGTGTCCATAGAAGCATATCCTGACGTCTGTCCAGGAAATCTTCATTTTCTCTTATGCAACGCAGGATTGATACTTGTTGCTCCAGACATTGAGCCTTCTCTTCCAATATGGAGACCAGCTTGCACTTTGTACAGACAAAGTCGCTTCTGTCCTGTGGAAGAAAGAGAAACATGGCACAACCTGTGCAGGTTACAAAAGCTGAATGCTCACCTTCCATAATTTCTTCCTTCTAAGAGCTTCCTCAGCTGTTGCAGCAACTCACAGAAGCCCAGGAGATGAAAGCCTCAGTGGGCTTTCCCCAGGCTCACTCCCAGGCAAACTCCCTCTGTTAGCCTCTGCTGTTTGCCACTCAGCTGGTTCATTGGTGACTGCCTTTTTATAACAGTCATGCCCACTCAAGGCCCACCTGGAACAAAGCACTCCCAATTCACACTTTTCAAACAAACAATCAAACGGTCAAGCACACAGTCAAACTGAAAAACTGTCCCCTGCAACAGACACTCAGATGCTCACCAACACAGACCCCCTAATGCAGCACTTAGCATACCTCCTCTTGGACAGATCCCAGGCAAACTCCTTCTGTTAGCCGCTGCTGTTCACTGCTGAGCTGGTTTACAGGATAGCTCAATGGTTTGTACATTGGCTTCCTAAACCCAGGGTTGTAAGCTCAATCCTTGAGGGAGCCATGTAGGGCAAAAATCTGTCTGGGTATTGATTATGCTTTGAGCAGGGAGTTGGCTTACGTGGTCTCCTGAAGTCCCTGATATTCTATGAATCTCAGTGGGCCTGGAATACCCTGTTCCTTCATTAACACCACATAATCACTTCAGGGTGAGCAGAGTTTATTTTCCCCTTCTGCATTGTATCAGCAGCTCTTGGGATGCATCCGCTAGAAGAACCCACAGCTCAGGCTGCCCCATCTGCTTGAAGTCAGTCACCAAGAGGTACCCAGAAGTGAAGGCTAAAAACTAAGAGCCAGGTCATGAGCTTGTGTCAATCATTACACTTCCATTGAGTTCATGGTAGTTTGGACTATTTATGCCAACTGGGAATCTGGGCCTTTGATTTCCGTCGAGCGACGTCAATTTACATCAACAGGGGATCTAGCCTGTTACACGGTTATAAATCCATATTTTTTGCCTGCCAATCTGATCTGAAGCTGATTCAAGAGTTCTGAACCAGTCCACACTTTCTTAGCTCTCTGCCCAAGGGGTTTAATTACAAGTGTAACTTCTATTGGTGATGGAGAATGGTTCAGTCCCACTAGGGACAGAATTTTGCACAGTTTTCAAGTATCTGATCTTCAACTTCTGTTGGGATGATCAGCCCAGAATCTTTTCTTTCTTTCTTTCTTTCTTTCTTTCTTTCTTTCTTTCTTTCTTTCTTTGCCATTACATTAATTTTTCTCTTGCTACAGACAGCACTAAACTAAAAATCTCAGTGTAGTGCATATGCAGTGCTGGATGACTTTTTAAAAATATTTAATTCACTGTGGTTGCCCAGCAGATGTAAATTGGCTGTAGCTCCTTTGGAGTCAATAGGCCCTGCTGCCTGTTCTGCAGAGTGTTAATCGCCCACTTCATTTTAATTGCCCACTTCATTTTAAGTGGTCTTCTACAACATGTGTGATTCCCTTATGCATAACAATCTGTCCCCCCTTCTACTGATCTTGGACACCATGATTCTCTTCTCCAGACCAGAGGAAGAGCTCTATGAAGCACAGAAGCTTGTCCCATCCACCAACAGAAGTTGGTCCAATAAAAAATGTTACCTCACCTTCTTTGTCTCTCTCAAAATCTTGCAGGATGGGAAACACCTTTCCCACCCAGCTGCTCTCTTCAAGTATTCTTCCCTGCTCGGTGCCTGGTTACCCTGTAGATCTAGATAACAATACAACTTAGCTTTAGATCTCAGAGTGATTTATCAAGCAGGGTCAGTACACCGGACCCTCACTTGAACACGGGGTTGGAATCAGTGTGCGGTACCGTGTTAATGCAGGGCCCACGTTACCATGACTCCTAATGAGAGTAATTAAATTTGGGAGCCATGGACAGGACTGTGTTCAAAGCGAATTCACGCTATATAGGCATGTGTTCTAGTAAGGGTTTGCTGTATTATCATCCTCATTTTTCAGATTGTACAGACAGGGGAAGTGACTGGCCAGAGGTCACACAGCAGCTCTGAGGAATATAACCTAGGTGTCATGAGTCCCAGTCCCTTAGGGTATGTCTACGTAGGGATAAAAACCCTGTGGCATGGCTGCAGCAGGCCTGGGTCAGCTGACTTGGGGTTGCAGAGCTTGGGCAGTAGGGCTAAAGATTGCTGTGTAGGATCCCAGAGCTCGGACTCTAGCCTGGGTCTGAATGTCAGCACAGCAATTTTTCAGCCCCGGAGCCCGAGCCCCATGAGGTCGAGTCAGCTGACTCAGGTCAGCCATGTTTTTTTTAACCCTGTGAAGACAGACATTATTAATGTTGCTCCCTCTGGTCATGTAGCAGTTGTGACACTTACAGGCCAGCTCAGGTCAGAGCAATAGGCCAATTCATTTGTTTGTTGTTAGGGCTTCCCCTACCCAACCTTGGTTCTTGTCACGCAAGCAGAGAGCAGAGAGCCAGAGTCCAAAATGCAGGCAATGCAATGTTTATTGCGGTTAACAAGCAAGCATAATCACAGCTTTTTACACCAGTAAAGCTTCCTCTCCCTCCTCCTTTGTAGTGGGCTTAATTATACCTGTAATGTATGTCCCTGGTACCACCCTTGCAATGTACAGTCCTATTCCATTTTGGAGGGTCTTGGATCTGGGGACTTCCATACCATCTCCTTTGTACCACATGGGAGAGGAAGGGAGTGAGGTTATGCACTGGTCAGGGTTACCTTTTTCACTGGTTTTCAATTATCCTTATAACTCCCCCACAGCCTTCTGGCCCTTCCCAGCTGGTTACTTGACCTTGTCTTGAGAGAGGAGTCAGACACCCGTCATTTATACACTGTATATTAAAATCCCACCATTTCCAGCAAAACTGAACTCTATTTCTTGTTTTTCCTCTTTGTACTAAAAAAACCCATCTGGCTATAGGCAGAAGCAACACACACGGTTTTGTTTGTTTGTTTGTTTGTTTGTTTGTTCCTTGTTTACATATGTTGATACAGGTATAAGACACAAACAATTATATTTTAAAAACCTCAAAATTCAACTGGGCAAACAAAACCCAAAATTCTATCTCAGGTAAATAAACAGGCCTACATACTATATTACTATCACTATCGTGTGACTATCAAAGAAAAGTTAAGTGTACTAATTCACTCAAGTGTTATTTTAGTTCAGAGGAAATGGGACTGATATTGTCTTCACTTATCTGTAACCTGTTGAATGCTATCCCTTTACGTTATGTATATCACTGTACTTAATTAACCCTAGATCAAAAGTATAAATGTACTTGTAATTTGAACTTCATGAAAACTAACAAAGGATGTAATTACATTTGCCCATCAAATGCGTTTGGAGCCTTGGAAATGTAAATGAAGAACATGCTAACTTCAAAGCATGGCTCATTGTGTTAGACAAAGGGAAATCTACAGACCCAGTCTGCCTTTAGTGAACAGAGGAAAGGGAAGACAGCTATAAGAATGGATCCAGGGAATGGTTCTGTATCTCGGCGCTGTTTGGACACTTTCAGGGAACATTCCAGCTGCAAGACAGAGGCCTGGTCTACACTACGAGTTTAAACTGAATTTAGCAGTGTTAAACCAATTTAACCCTGCACCCGTCCACACAACGAGGCCCTTTATATTAATATAAAGGGCTCTTTAAACCGGTTTCTGTACCCCTCCCCGATGAGAGGAGTAGCGCTGAAATTGGTATTGCCATGTCGGATTAGGGTTAGTGTGGCCGCAAATCGAAGGTATTGGCCTCTGGGCGGTATCCCACAGTGCACCACTGTGACCGCTCTGGAAAGCAATCTGAACTCAGATGCACTGGCCAGGTAGACAGGAAAAGCCCCGTGAACTTTTGAATTTCTTTTCCTGTTTGGTCAGCGTGGAGAGCTCACCAGCACAGGTGACCACGCAGAGCTCATTGTTACAGGTAATAATGCAGTCTTCTGAGAATTGAAAAAGAGCTCCAGCATGGACTGCACGGGAGGTACTGGATCTGATCACTGTATGGGGAGAGGATTCTGTGCTAACAGAACTCCTTTCCAAAAGACGTAACGAAAAAACATTTGAAAAAATTTCCAAAGCCATGATGCAGAGAGGCCACACCAGGGACTCACTACAGTGACGTGTGAAAGTTAAGGAGCTCAGATAAGCCTACCAGAAAACCAAAGAAGCAAACAGAAGGTCTGGGGCAGGGCCAAAAACATGCCTTTTCTACGCTGAGCTTCATGCAATTCTAGGGGGGGTCCGCCACCACTAGCCCACCCCTGTCCATGGATTCCGAGGTGGCGGTGGTAATCTCAGCCATGCCTGAGGATTCTGTGGGCAGGGAAAAGGTGGAGGAGAAAGAGGAGGATGAGTTTGCAGAGAGCACACAGCACACCGTTCTCCCCAATAGCCAGGAGCTTTTTCTCACCCAGACGGAACTACCCTCCCAGCCCTCCCAAGCCACTAGCCCAGACAATGAAGCCATGGAAGCGACCTCTGGTGAATGTACCTTTGTAAATATAAAACATGGTTTAAAAGCAAGCCTTTTTTAATGATTGATTTGCCCTGAGGACTTGGGATGCATTCGCAGCCAGTACAGTTATTGGAAAAGTTTGTTAACATGTCTGGGGATGGAGCGGAAATCCTCCAGGGACATCTCCATGAAGCTCTCCTGGAGGTACTCCCAAAAGCCCTTGCAGAAGGTTTCTGGGCAGGGCAGCCTTATTCCGTCCTCCATGGTAGGACACTTGACCACGCCATGCATGTAGCAAGTAATCTGCTATCATTGCACGACAAAGCCTAGCTGCGTATGGTCCCGGTGATTGCTGGCATTCAAACAACATCCGTTCTTTATCTCACTGTGTTATCCTCAGGAGAGTGATATCATTCATGGTAACCTGGTTGAATTCAGGAATTTAATTAAGGGGACAGAGATGGCCATTCCTACTGGGCTGTTTGCCTGTTGCTTAAAAGAAATCCTTCCTTGCAGGTAGCCAAGCAGGGGAAGAGGAGTGGGAGGGGAATGGCGCTGAGCTTTTTTTGCCTTTGACTAGCAGTGATCTTCCCTGCTACCAGCCACGCGGTGCGGGGGGGAAGGAGGGTGATTAGCAGTGATCTTCCATGATACCAGCCACGCGGTGGGGGGAAAGGTAAAGTGATCATCCCAGAGAATTGGATGGGGGAGTGGTTTCTGCTGCTGCATGTTAACAGGAAAGAAGCAGCACTGAATGGGATTTGCTTGGTATTTGGGAAAGGAGGGCACTGTGTATATGAAGGCTGCAGAAGCCGAAAGACAATGGCTTACCATGGACTCATGCAAGCTGAATTCTGCTGGCCGGACCTCCCTCTGTGAGATCTCTAACACCAGAGCCGCAGGCACTCAATATTAAGATGCAAAATGCGACCTTGTAGTGAGATCACATGTGCTGTAAGGTGAATAGTGTTGTTCACCGTGAAAGAGATAAGCATTGTTCTGTAAAATGTATCTTTATAAATGCTTCTCCCCCTTTTTTCCCTCCGTCATGCAGCTGCAAATTTTTCAAGCCTCTCTACTCCACCCGAAGGCTATCTCAGATAAGGAGACGGAAAAAAAAGACGGGAGACAAAATGTTCTCAGAAATCGTGGAAGTGACCCGCAATGAAAGAGCTCATCTGAATGAGTGAAAGGACGTGGTATCAAGTTACAGGAAAGATGGCAGTGAACGTGAGGACAGGAAGGACCAACGTGAGGATAGGAGGGACGAACGTGAGGAGAGGAGAGACGCTTGAGATGAGAGGTGTTGGCAGGAAGATCAGTGGTGGCAGGATGCAACACTGGGGCTGCTGCGTGATCAAACTGACATCCTCCAATGTCTGGTGGAGATTCAGGAACAGCAACAGGGTCAAAGAGTGCCGCTGCAGCCCCTGTGTAACCACCCTCACCACTCACCATGTTCCATATCTTCCTCACCCAGACATGTAAAAATGCGTGGGGGAAGGCTTCGTGCACCCTCCCACTCCACCTCCATGGACAGCCCAACCAAAAGGCTGTCATTACTTTGAAATTTTTTTAATGGCCTTTTCCTTCCCTCCTATCCTCCTCCCAAACCACACCTGGGATACCTTGTCAGTTCTATCCCTCTTTTTATAATGACTTAATAAAGAATACATGATTTTTAAACGATAGTGACTTTATTTCCTGAAGCAAGCTGTAATCGAAGGGGGAGGATGGGTTGCTTACAGGGAGTTCATCAAGGAGAAACAAACACAGCAGTCACACAGTACCCTGGCCCGTGATGAAACTAGTTTTCAAAGCTTCTCCGATGCGCACTGCTTCCTGGTGTGCTCTTCTAATTGCCCTGGTGTCTGACTGCATGTAATCAGCTGCCAGGTGATTTGCCTCAGCCTCCTACCCTACCATAAAGGTCTCCCCCTTACTCTCACAGAGATTGTGGAGCACACAGCAAACAGCAATAACAATGGGGAAATTGGTTTGGCTGATGTCTGAGCGAGTCAGTAATGTGCGCCAGTGCGCCTTTAAATGGCCAAATGCACATTCTACCACCATTCTGCACTTGCTCAGCCTGTAGTTGAACAGCTCCTGACTACTGTCCAGGCTGCCTGTGTATGGTTTCATGAGCCATGGCATCAAGGGGTAAGCTGGGTCCCCCAGGATAACTATAGACATTTCAACATCCCCAACAGTTATTTTCTGGTCTGGGAAGTAATTCCCTTGCTGCAGCCATTTAAACAGATTAGTGTTTCTGAAGACTCGGGCATCATGAACCCTTCCCAGCCATCCCACGTGGATGTTGGTGAAACATTCCTTGTGATCCACCAGTGGTTACAGCACCATGGAAAAGTAACCCTTGTTGTTTACATACTGGGTGCCCTGGTGCTCCGGTGCCAAGATAGGGATATGGGTTCCATCTATCACCTCATCACAGTTAGGGAATCCCATTGCAGCAAAGCCATCCACTATGACCTGAATGGTTCCCAGAGTCACAACCTTTCGTAGCAGCAGCTTAGTGATTGCTTTGGCTACTTGCATCACAGCAGCCCCCACAGTAGATTTTCCCACTCCAAATTGATTCCTGACTGACTAGTAGCTGTCTGGCATTGCAAGCTTCCAGAGGGCTATCGCCACTCACTTCTCAACTGTGAGGGCTGCTTTCATCTTGGTATTCTGGGGTTTCAGGGCAGGGGAAAGCAAGTCACAAAGTTCCATGAAAGTGCCCTTACGCATGTAAAAGTTTCACAGTCACTGGGAATCGTCCCAAACCTGCAAAACTGTGCGGTCCCACCAGTCTGTGCTTGTTTCCCGGGCCCAAAATCGGCGTTCAATGGGTAGAACCTCCCCCATTACCAGCAGGATCTCCATTGCGCAGGGGCCCACAGTTTGAGAGAATTCTGTGTGCATGTTCTCATCACTCTCTTCGCCGCACTGCCGTAGCCTCCTCCTCCTCGCCTGGCTTTGCAGGTCCTGGTTCAGCATAGACTGCACGAGAATGCACGAGGTGTTTACAACGTCCACGATTGCAGTCTTGATCTGAGCAGTGTCCATGCTTGCTGTGCTATGGCGTCTGCACAGTTCACCCAGGGAAAAAGGCGCGAAATGGTTGTCTGCAGCTTTCATGGAGGGAGGAGTGAGGCTGTACCCAGAACCATCCACAACAATGTTTTTGCCCCATCAGGCACTGGGATCTCAACTCAGAATTCCAAGGGGCGGGGGAGACTGTGGGAACTATGGGATAGCTATGGGATAGCTACCCACAGTGCAATGCTCCGGAAATCGACGCTAGCCTCGGTACATGGAGGCACACTGTCCAATTAATGTGCTTAGTGTGGCCGCGTACACTCGACTTTATACAATCTGTTTTACAAAACCAGTTTATGTAAAATCGGAATAATCCTGTAGTGTAGACGTACCCAGAGATCCCCAAAGTTATTTTTGGTAACCCTGAGAGACTTATGGAAAACTAGCAGATCACCACATCTCTGCTGTCACTCTGGACTGACAAACTTGGACTGTCCAAACCCGTTAATGTCTTTTACCTGCTTTAACCTCTTAATAACTTTCATTTCTTTCTTAGCTAATAAATCTTTAGTTAGTTTACTAGAGAAATTGGCTGCCAGCGTTGCCTTTGATGTGAGATCTATCCATTGACCTGGGATAAATGACTGACCCTTTGAGGTGGGGGAGGAACCTAATGTAAGGTGAGACCCAGCTCAGCTACCTGTTTTGCCATGGATTTCCTGTGTGATCTTGGGCACGTCATTCTGTCTGGACAACAATTCCCATCTATAACATGGATATAATAAAAATAACAAGAAGTACTTGTGGCACCTTACATACTAAGAAATCGATGCATACAGACATATATACATACAGAGAACATGAAGAGATGGGGGTTACCATACCCGCTCTAATGAGACAAATCAATTAAGATGGTCTAACATCAGCAGGAGAAAAAAGAAACTTTTGTAGTGATTATCAGGATGGCCCATTTCAAACAGTTGACAAGAAGGTGTGAGTAACAGTAGTGGAGAAATTAGCATCAGGAAATAGTTTTTAGTTTGTGTAATGACCCATCCACTCCCAGTCTTTATTCAATTTGATGGTGTCCAATTTGCAAATTAATCCCAGTTCTGCAGTTTCTCATTGGAGTCTGTTTTTGAAGATTTTTTATTGAAGAATTGACACTTCTAGGGCTGTAACTGAGTGTCCAGGAAAGTTGAAGTAGTCTCCGACTGATTTTTGAATGTTATAATTCTTGACATCTGATTTGTGTCCATTTAATTCTTTTGCACAGAGACTATACGGTTTGGCCAATGTACATGGCAGGGGAGCATTGCTGGCACATGGTGTCATATATCACATTGGTAGATGTGCAGGTGAACGAGCCCCTGATGGTGTGGCTGATGTGATTAGGTCCTGTGATGGTGTCCTCTGAATAGATATGAGGACGGAGTTTGCAAGGGGGTTTGTTGCAAGGATAGGCTCCTGGGTTAGTGTTTTTATTGTGTGGTGTGTGGTTGCTGGTGAGTATTTGCTTCAGGTTTGGGGGCTGTCTGTAAGTGAGGATTGGCCTGTCTCCCAAGGGCTGTGAGAGTGAGGAATGGTCCATCAAGATAGGTTGTAGATCCTTGATGATGCGCTGGTGAAGTTTTAGTTGGAGGCTGAAAGTGATGGCTAGTGTAATTCTGTTACTTTCTTTGTTGGGCCTGTCCTGTAGAAGGTGACTTCTGAGCAGGACATCCAGGAAGGAGAGGTTGGTGATAATGGGGCATACTGGACTGGTGAGTTTGGAGGAGAAGACCCAGAGATTCTGGCTTTCAGATAAACTTTTATTTCTTGTTAATAATCCAGAACCCAGAAAAGGAGAATAATTCCAAAGCTCCAATTCTTGGGCTTTATTTCCCTGGGAAAGGAGAGTAACTTGTACAGTGTCAGGATCTGACACCAGTTTGGTGTTAGCCTTAAGCCCTATCCATAACCCTAACTCATAATCAACAGGAATTTAAGTATAAGTTTTTCTTTAAACATTCAAAGAGGCCATTCGTGTTTAAAGTTTAGAAAGTGCTGAAGTAACTGCAGAATCAGGGCCTTTGTATAGAGTATTCAAAGTGAGTTTTAATTTCATAATCATGAGTTTTTGGACCAGGTCCTCAGCTGTTGTAAATTCTCAGAGATCTGTTGACTTCAACAGAGCTATGACAATTTAAACCAGCTGAGAATTAACCCCTTGATTTTTCAGGAACCTGTGTGTTATACTTCCATTTTTTCAGTGAAACAAAACACAGCATGTTTAAACTGTATCGAGTCAAAACAGCTCGAAGTCCAAACACAGAGTACTTTTGATGAGCTGTTTGTAAATGAGCAATGGAGTAAGATATAGTCATAAAAAATCTTTGCTAAATAAGGCTTAATAAGGACTTATAAGAATATCATGATGTGGACAAAGACAATCATTAACAGGAAAAGAAGCACAATAGTTTTCATAGCGTTTTTGTTATCTAACTATCTAGCTAACATAATTCACAATCAAAGAGAAATCTATCATTCTGACTAAATTTAGTTATGTGTTAGGAGAAGAAATGGTCTTATCTGTCTGTCTCTCTGTGTAATCCCATGATCTGTTTTTGTCTGTCATATATGTAGTGTACAGAGCCATGCACAAAGAAGGTATTCTAATACTAAGAACTTCGGAGATCCTTTCTCAGCTTGGAAGTGGGTAGATTTACATGGGATAGTGTATGGAACACCAGATCAATGCATGTGATGGCACTTTTCCACTTACACCAATGCTAGAAGGAAATGACTCCAAACAAGTAACTTACACCAGTGTTTATGTCACTACTGTGTGCAGCCCAGACACTTTGGGCCAGAATCTCATCAGTATTAAATTGATGATGTCAATGGGTCTAGTCTTCATTGGTGCTGGTTTAGATGAGTTGGGATATCAGACCCTTACATTTCAGTCATGCTCGCTTTCTCCAGGGGTTTGTCAGCCAATTCTGGATCCTTGTGTATATAGGTTATTGGCCAAATCCTATTTTTTTTTGAATTGAGGGGCTAAACCTTAGTGACTTCAATGGAAACAAAATTTGGCCTCATTATCCAAGGCTAGATTTTCTTTAGAAAACACTGGAACAAGTTTCTCTTCAAAATAGTCTTTGCACCATAGCAAGAATGACACAGTTCTTACATTGAGAAGATGGGTGAGGTGGGATCTTTTATTGCCCCATCTTTTGTTGATGAAAGGAACAAGCTTTCGAGCTGCACAGAGCTCGTCTTCAGGTTAAAATAATAAAAGACAGTTACCTGAGGTTCCTAACATGTCATTAATAATACAATAATATCCCAACAGTATATACATAATCATTTCAGGAGGAACTTAGCCATGCAGAAACTTATTGTGCATCTGGAATAAAGAAACAAATAAAAACAACAAACAACTAAACAAAAATAAACTAATAATATGACAAACGAAAAACCCAAAGAAGAAATGCACTGATACCTCAGTCAGAGATGCTATCCTGAAAAATAAGAAGAGCCAGAGAACCCAGTAGGAACTTTGCTGTGGCTCCTGATTTTATGTTCACGATGATCACATGGAAAAGTGATGGCTAGCAGTAGATAGATAGATTGATTGATTCTAATCTTAATTACATTGATGTAAACCTCTAGTAACTACTTTTTCGTTATTTGTTTGTCTGGATTTTTATTAGTGTAAATACTCAAATCTGCATAAATAGATTGCACAGTATGTTCTCAGGAAGCCAATAATGTCATCAGTTGATTATACTTATAAAGAAACACAGAATGTAACTGTGATCAGTGGAGAAATATCGACATTTTATTCTTGCTGAATATCTTCCAACCTATCAGTTTACTGAGTGCACCTTTCATTTCCTTGTTTCTCATGCTGTAGATGATCGGATTCATCATTGGGGGCATTATGGAATAGAGAACAGCCACCAAGAGATTCAGATCTGAGTTTGAGTTGGAGGTGGGTTTCAGAAAGGCAAAGGTGCCAGTGAAAAGGTACAAGGAGACGACAATGAGGTGAGGGAGGCAGGTGGAGAAGGCTTTATGCCGGCCCTGCTCAGAGGGGATTCTCAGCACTGTTTTGAAGATCTGAACATATGACACAGTTATAAAAGCAAAGCACATTAAACATAAAAGCACACTAAGAGAAATAACAACAATTTCACCGATGTTTGAGTCAGAGCAAGTGAGATGGAGGAGCTGGGGGATTTCACAGAAGAATTGATCCACCATGTTACCTCCACAGAAGGATATCGCAAATGTGTTCCCCGTGTGCAGTGCAGAGTAGAAAATACCACTGATACAGGCACTGGCTGCCATTTGGACACAAGTTTTCCTGTTCATCACCATCTCATAGTGAAGTGGCTGGCAGATGGCTATGTATCGGTCATATGCCATAATGATCAGTATGGCAAAACTTGCTGAAGCAAAGAATAAGAAAAAAAAGACCTGGGCAACACATCCAGAATAAGAAATTGTTCTGGTGTTTGTGAGGGAATTGGCCATGGATTTGGGGATGGTGACAGAGATGGAGCCGAAGTCTAGGATGGACAGATTAATCAAGAAGAAGTACATGGGGTTGTGAAGGTGGCGGTCTAGGGCTATGGCTGTGATGATGAGAAGGTTCCCCAGCAGGGATATCAGGTAAAGCACTAGAAACACAATAAAATGTAAAATCTGCCGTTCTCTAATGTCAGAGAATCCCAGCAGAAGGAATCCAGTCATGGTGGTTTGGTTGGACATTTTCTTCCTCAGTACATTGTGTGATGGCTGTGGATGGAATGAGAAGGACAATGGTCATGATCAGAGTGACAGAGAGAATGGCCCTATTTCTCCTTTTCCTAATATGTCATTATATGAATGTCAAAGGTGCACAGAACTCATCACTTACAATGACTAAGTGATGTTAGTGCTCCTCACCTCTGACAATCAATCAGTCACATTATCACACTAGTGTAACCACCTGTAAACTCAACAGAGCTTCATCACTTTACCAGATCTGAGGATTTGGCCCAAGGTGTACCTTGATAAGCTGCACTATGAAGAATGGAACAAAGCACACTCCAAATCCAACAATTCTTGCAAAGAAGGTCCCTCCACTACGACCATAACCAAGCTCACAACTTAGGCATGAAACTAATAGACAAAAATGCCAACACAGCCTGATTCCCACTTTGAAGGGCAATATGACATAGACTCCTCCAGCATTGCAAGTAGTAGCTCATTTGTTATCTTTCTACCTGAAGCTCTGTGCCTAGACAGCCTGCTGCCTGCTTCCAAATTAATTTATGGCAACAACCCTCACCTGCACTTCTGCCTGTGTGTAACCATGGGCTAGCAGCATCTTTCCATCATTCCTATGTTTTATCATTTACTCTGTGTTGTGCAGTGCAGGGACACTTGGGCTCTATTCTTGTCTCTGCCAGTGACCTGATGTGTGCCCTTAACCCATTTTTCCCCCTCTTTCTGCCTCTGTTTCCCTTCCCTCCCTTTCTCTGCCAACTCTACTAGGACTGTAAGGGCTTTTGGAGAGGGGCAGTGGTGCAGATTGTTAAAGGTATTGAGGCACCTAGTGGGATTTTCAAAAGCATCTAGGCCCCCAAAACCTCTTGAAATCAATGAGTTGTAAGCTCCTAGATGATTCTGAAAGTCCCACTATGCACCTAAATACCTTTGAAATCATGGCCCTGTGCCTTAAGCTGTGTATGTTCTGCAAACCCATTTACATCCTTTATATTCAGCTGGCAGCAATGTGGAGCTAAACCAAGAGATCAGAGTTCTACTCCCAGTGAAATCCCGTATGTCTTTGAATGGTGGAAGGATAGACAGGCTTTGGCTGCCTGGTTCAACTCTAAACTGGGATTCTAAGAGACTTGTCTGTTCGAAACATTGTTCACGCTGCCAGCTTTACTAGTTATTTAATTGTTACCTCTATGCAACGATCCCTTTGAAAGAGAAATCACACAGCTGCAATAGAATAAATGGATTTGAAAACAAGCTCTTATCAGGCAATATTAATGTTCTGACATTTACATAAAATTTACTGCTGGTTGGAAATTTTCAGCTGTGTTATTTCTAATGGAGATTGGTTTTTCATCTAAACAACACCACCACCAACAAAATCCTAGAATCTGTCTGCTTCCCTCAAACATTTTGGGATTCTTTTGTAAAGAAACTGAAAACTCAAACTTTTATGATTTTGTGATGAAAAAAATCCAGTTTTCAGCAGAAGGTTTTCAATTGCCAAAATCTGGGGGAAAAATGATTTGAGGTTTGCTGTGAAAAGTCAAAATTTCCCCAAAGGGGGGAAAAATTCCAATCAGCAGCAAGTATTTGATTAAACTGAGAGTAAAAGTCTTAATGAGTTCATAATGTAAGTCTTATTTAGCATCTGAAGTTTCCCCTGTATGTTGATTCCCCAACATATTTAATTGAAATAGCAGACTTACTGTGCTGATCTGTGTGGATTTTTTTTCCAACATGTGATGCGTTCAGTCATCCAGCACCAGGATGTTTTGGTCAATATCTATCTATACACCAGAATCTAGACGCTAAAGGCTCAGGTATCCGAGAATCCTTTCCCCACCTCCTCATTCTGAGACGGAACTGACAGAACCAGACTCAAACCTGTTGCTCTCTGTAGATGAGCTGTGTGTAGCTGGTGTTGAGCATCACTGGGATTAAAGGATTGATGCTGCAGGAAGGTGATTTATTCATGTCTATTTCCTAATGCCTATTGGGACTCACTCCCTGGAGCCCTGCTCAGCAGCAGAGGCCCAGAGGCAAGTGCATAGATGCGTAGGTGTTAAAGCCAAAAGAGCCATTCTGTCCCACAAGTCTGACCCCTTCATAGCACAGGCCTATGATCTCCCCCGGCGTTCCCTGATTCCAGCCCAGCTTCGGTGTTGTCTGTGGGCCAGATTTACAAAATGGAGACAGGCACCTACTGGGACTAATCAATGCTCGTAAATGAGTTAGGTGGTCATTCAGTGGGAGTGAGGAGCTTAACCTGCTTAGATGCTATTGTCAATTCCAATAGGCACCTGTCTCCTTCTTTAGGTGCCTTTGTAATCCTGCTCCTGTGTCTATCTTGTTCACATTCAAAGCCCAGGCTTCTCCTGAATTTCAGATAACGAACTCTGGGATTCGCAAAAGAACCTATGGGACTAAGGCATGTACCTCTTGGGCACCTGACTCCCTTAGAGTCCCTTGAGAATCCCAGCCTGAAATGGTAACTAGTACTGCCAGGCATCTAGAGAGTGGAGGTCACAAGATGCCAAGAACTCCTGCTATGCAGCTACGTTACTTCAACTCTCTGTGGCTCACTTTACCAAAATTTGGAGCATAATAATTGAGACTGCATGAGAAAATTCATAATGAAACTTTGATTTAGAGATGATCCATGATTCAGGTTTGTTTGAGCTCTTAATGAATTTTCATAGATCTGGGTGCAATATTTGTCTTTTTTTCCCCAAACAGAATTTGCCTGTGTTCCACAGGAATATAGGAATCTCCAGAGTCCAGTGCCCCTGGTCTGACAGGGGCCAGCAACAGATACTGCATCCCCCGCAGTCTGGAACAATAAGGATGGGATGGGGAGATCTGCCCCCACTGCAGCATCGTCTGCCTGAGTCTGAAGAGGGCCTTAGACAATGGCTTTGGGAGAAGGGAACTGCCCCAGGCATCTCCATGGGGTATGAACTCGCAGCTCTATGGCTCTAGAGGACTCCACCAACCCTGCCTTAGCAGAAGGCTCGGTGTGACTCAGACTCAGACTCTAGGACTGGAAGGGACCTTGAGAGGTCATCGAGTCCAGTCCCCTGCCCTCATGGCAGGACCAAATACTGTCTAGACCATCTCTGATAGACATTTATCTAACCTACTCTTAAATATCTCCAGAGATGGAGATTCCACAACCTCCCTAGGCAATTTATTCCAGTGTTTAACTACCCTGACAGTTAGGAACTTTTTCCCAATGTCCAACCTAAATCTCCCTTGCTGCAGTTTAAGTCCATTGCTTCTTGTTCTATCATTAGAGGCTAAGGTGAACAAGTTTTCTCCCTCCTCCTGATGACACCCTTTTAGATACCTGAAAACTGCTATCATGTCCCCTCTCAGTCTTCTCTTTTCCAAACTAAATAAACTCAATTCTTTCAGCCTTCCTTCATAGGTCATGTTCTCAAGACCTTTAATCATTCTTGTTGCTCTTCTCTGGACCCTCTCCAATTTCTCCACATCTTTCTTGAAATGCAATGCCCAGAACTGGACACAATACTCCAGTTGAGGCCTAACCAGTGCAGAGTAGAGCGGAAGAATGACTTCTCGTGTCTTGTTTACAACACACCTGTTAATGCATCCCAGAATCACGTTTGCTTTTTTTGCAACAGTATCACACTGTTGACTCATATTTAGTGTGCAGGAGAAGGGGAAGAGCACAGCAGTCCTGACCCCCTCATCCAAGCAGATAGACACTGGCTAGGGAGGTAAGGACTCAGAGTACCACGACTGCCCCATGCCTGTCTGTGGGCACCATGCTGATCCCAAGGGATTGGGGGACAGTCACCTGCTCCTCTTCTGGGACAGAGCAGGGGTCCAATGCCACAGTCCCAGCCTCTCTTTGAGGATCTCCTGCCAGTGACAGTCCATCTGGGACACTGGATCAAGGGGACAGAGTCCCTTGCATGGTCCTGGAGTGTCTGAATCCAACCCTGAGAATCAGCAGAGCTTGATGGGACTAAATATGCCTCTTTCCCCAGGCTCCTGGGAACAGCTCAGCTCAGATTTCCCTATGATGATGAGAAGGTTCCCCAAAAGGGATGCGAGGTAAAGCAGTAGAAACACCACAAAGTGTAAAATCTGCAGTTCCCCACCATCAGAGAATTCCAGGAGAAGAAATTCGGGCACAGTGGTTTGGTTGGACATTTTCTTCCTGAAGGACAGAGTCCCTTGCGTGGCCCTGAAGTGTCTGAATCCAGCCCTGAGAGTAAGCAGAGCTTTATGGGAATAAATTTGCTGCTTTCCCCAGGGTCCTGGGAATAGCTCTGCTGAGAGCAGAGACTCCTGAAGGGACCAGCACCACCTACTGTAGAGGGAAGGGCAGGGACCCTGCCCCCCCTCAATGGGCAATTCTGCACTAACTTCCACATCAGGGTGATTCCCTGTGAGTGAGTGGCTGGTTGGAGACCTGCACCATGGTGGTTTAATTCATTTTCTGCTCAAATGTAACTGTGAAGGCTTTCATGATACCTGTCAGTGTCTCACCCTTCTGGTCATTTTGTCTCAGTGATATCTTGTGGCAGTGAGTTCCCCAGGTTAGCTGTGTACTGGGTGAGGCTGGGCAGAGGCCAGTCTGAAAATACTGTTCAGAAAAGGGACTGGGCCAGGCAGAGGAAGAATGAGAGTTGGGAAGGAAGGAAATGGTGGCCAGGTCTTGTCAATGTGGAGAAGGAGGAGAGAATGGGCAAGTATTTGGTGTTGAGGTGGGGCTTGCTCCCTGGGGCTGAGGCCACTTTAGGGGAGTGGGGCTGAGAACAGGAAGGGACTGGTGGACAGAATGGTTAAGGAGGGATCTCTGAGAAAGCTCAGTCAGGAACTCAGGGTGGGGGAATTGGCTCAGGGCCATGGAAAGGGGAACCTCAAAGAACAGGGGCTGAGAGGGTTTGTGGGGTGGAGGGTTGCAAGAGGGAGGGAGAGGATTAGGGGCTGTAGGTGTTTGTTTGGGGGTCTGGGCTGTGTGAGGCAGAGGGAGGGAAAAACTCAAAGAGTAGGATAAGGGAGTTCAGGGGGTGGAGGATGCAGCAGGGGCTGGAGTCAAAGGACCTGAATCTCCTCTTCCTTAGACCAGACCTACTCCATTGTAACACCATGGACTTACCCTGCGGAGAGTGAGAGGGGAATCAGGCTCCTTGACTCCAATGGAATTACTCCTGACTTACACCAAGGTGAGCGAGCGGAAATCAGCCCCATTGACTCCCAAGGAGTTACTTCTAACTTTTCTTAACCTTGGTGTGTTTTGGTGCTGATTTTTTGTGCCCAGATAGAGGTCAAACCAAGGCTCAGATCCTCACAGTAGGGGTACGTCTTCACTACCGGCCGTATCGGCGGGTAGCAATCAATTTCTCGGGGATCGATATATCACGTCTCATCTAGATGAGATATATCGATCCCCAAACGTGC
The DNA here is from genome assembly GCF_025201925.1 of Gopherus flavomarginatus. Classification (NCBI taxonomy): domain Eukaryota; kingdom Metazoa; phylum Chordata; order Testudines; family Testudinidae; genus Gopherus; species Gopherus flavomarginatus. Next base: position 5,599,933 of record NW_026115061.1, on the reverse strand, counting down.
TCCTGTTGACTCCAGAACTCCACCAATGCGAACGGCAGTAGCGGAGTCAACAGGGGGAGGTGTGGACGTTGATCCCGCACCGTGAGGATGGTAGGTAACTCGATCTAAGCTACTTCGACTTCAGCTATGCTATTCACGTAGCTGAAGTTGTTTATCTTAGATCGATCTCCCCACAGTGTAGACCAGCCCTAGGAAGCATTTCCAGTGCTCAAGGCCAACCCAGCAGCCCTTCAGAGGAAATAAAGGTACAGTGTTATTAGTCAGAGAGTTTAGCTCTCAGTTGTGTCCTTCAGCCTCAGAAGTGCTTGGAGTCATGCTGAATGGATTAAACTGGCCACGTGCATGGAAAGAGCATGAGCTGGTTGAAAGCTACCGATAAGGTGGAATGTTCTGGCTGTCAAAACTGCAGGCCAGCTGGGCACCTTGAGTGGAGAGCTAACCCCATGCAGAAATCTGAAACTAAGAACAGGAGGCACCTGACTCTTTCTGAGTGCTTTGAATTGTGGGGAAATGTCACTTGAGTACAGCAGGATATTTAAGAGGTGCTGAAACTTTTTTTGAAATGCACTTACCTTCTGGGAGGGGAGGATGATGAGGATGGGAATTAGGGGAGAAGGGTTTTGGGGGCAGGGAGGACGGGGTGATTATGGGGTGGAGGATGGAAAGGGTGGGTGGGTAAGAGGTGGGTTGGGTGTCAGGAGATAAGGAGGGGTGGAACACTGGAAATGGGGGATATGAGGGTGAGTGACGGGGGACTGAGACAACAGAGGGGTGTGATGTCCTCTTTCAATGTTCAGGGGACTCTATGCTCTCTGCTCCCCCCGCTCCCAGCGGAAAGCCTCACTTTCCTTTTTTAGTTTCAGTTTTTCAACGGCAAACAAAGCACCCTGCTGTCTTTTCATCAGCACTGTCTGTGCGTGTGTGCTTATCTCAGGGATCAGCAACCTTTCAGAAGTGGTGTGCCGAGTCGTCATTTATTCAGTCTGATTTAAGGTTTCATGTGCCAGTCATACATGTTAACATTTTTAGAAGGTCTCTTTCTACAAGTCTATAATATATAACTAAACTATTGTTGTATGTAAAGTAAATAAGGTTTTTAAAATGTTTAAGAAGCTTCACATTAAATTAAATTAAAATGAAGAGCCTCGCGGATGGGAGGCCAGGACCTGGGCAGTGTGAGTGCCACTGAAAATCAGCTCGTGTGGCGCCTTCGGCACTCGTGCCATAGGTTGCCTACCCCTGGTCTATCTCTTTCTCTGCTGGATCCAGAACTAGAGTAAGGGGCAGGGCACCCGACAGCCCCACAATCCCCTCCCTTGTGTGTGCCAATATCAGGGGGCGGCTCTCTATGCATCTTTGGGGGTCGGACCCCCCTTCCTCTCTCCCTTTTGTGATCTTGGGGGCTTTGGTCTTGCCCTTTGGCAAGGCAGGGGGAGGGATGAGGCTCCTTAACACCCGCCCCCCCCCAGTGTGTGCCAGGGTCTGGGGAAGCGCTGCCCCTCAGGGTGTCAAGCTGTGAGGAGGCAAACAGGGACATGCACCCACAACACACTGAGCAGCCTGCTGGCACTTGGGTGACTGAGATGAGGGGTGCAGTTCACACCTCTCTGAGCTGTTTCAGGCTGTACCGTCTCCTGGAGGGGTTTCTCACTCTGCTGAGAATAGCTCATTGAGATGAACAGCCCACTTCACACATCTCTGAGCCTGCATTGCTGCAGATGGCTGTGTCCAGCTGTGTGCTGCGCTTACCGAGAGGTGGGGGATGGCTGCAAGGGGACCCCAGATTGGTAAAGCAGTGCACAGATTACAGCTCCTTTCCAGAAAAATGTGATGGCTCTTAAAAAAGCCTTTTGCTTCACTCATCATTCATATCCACGGCCACCTACAGTTGCCGCAATGACCACTAAGTCCGATCAACAAGTGCTCTTTCTCTTAAAAAAAATTAGGAAATAAAATGACTGAAAATTTCATTAACACAGAGTTAAGGTTTACCAGTGACAGCTCATGCCTGTCCAGAAGGTCGAGTTCAGCTAACCTCACACTTCTAGCAAGGATATGCAGAAGTGAATTAAATGTCCTCATAAACATAACTCCCCTGGCCCTGTGCGATGCCCCACGACATCCATAACACACATAATGTCCTGTCCCTTTCAATGTTTGAGCACTCTCCCCTCCCCAGTCCACAACCTCACTTTCATGTTACTTTCCATTGTGCAGCTAGAAAAAGAGCATAGCACTCAGCTGTGTTCCTGTCAGCTTCCTTGGTGTCATGTCTATCTTAGAATCATAGAATATCAGGGTTGGAAGGGACCTCAGAAGGTCATCTAGTCCAACCCCCTGCTCAAAGCAGGACCAATTCCCGGCTAAATCATCCCAGCCAGTGCTTTGTCAAGCCTGACCTTAAAAACCTCTAAGGAAGGAGATTCCACCACCTCCCTAGGGAACCCATTCCAGTGCTTCACCACTCTCTGAGTGAAAAAGTTTTTCCTAATATCCAACCTAAACCTCCCCCACTGCAACTTGAGACCATTACTCCTTGTTCTGTCATCAGGTACCACTGAGAACAGTCTAGATCCATCCTCTTTGGAACCCTCTTTCGGGTATCTTCTCTGCGGGGTGCAAACATAACAGCACATGCTTCCACTCTGCTTTGTCACTGGAGATACCTTCACCTCCCCTGCCCTCAAACACAGCCTGCTCCCCTGACAGAACACCACACCTGTGAAATTTAACAGCCACTTCATGCCCTTGTACAGCCCCTTCACATAGGAGATCACCTAAATTTATACTTCCCTACTCATCATTAAATCCACAGCCTGCTCTCATATCCCACTTCATTACTGGCTATACCGTGGCAAGAAGACACCAGTGCTACTGACACGACCTACACAGTTCTGTATTGAATTGATGCAGACGGGTTCCTTGAGGGACAGGTGCACCTCTCTCCTTTGATCACATACATGGGGGGGACTCAGACCCAGATCTTGTTATATCAGTCATGGCTCTGTGATGTTCCTCAGCTAATCCTAAAATCTCCTCATATCACAATCACACCTCCACCAACTTGCCCCATCTACTGCCTCCATTATTCAATACAGCTACAGCTAGCACAGTAAATGCAGCTGGGGGCAGAATTAAGGTTATGTGAGCATGTACCTTAACTCTATTTCTTGGGTTTCCAAAGTTTAAGCATTGCTGAACTTAATGTTCTGGTACAGCAAGAGCTATCACTAGGCGATAGATAGATAGATGTGTGTGTATTAGGATAGATAGATAGATAGATAGATAGATAGGTAGATAGATAGATAGATAGATAGATAGATAGATGTGTGTGTATTAGGATAGATAGATAGATAGATGGATAGATGTGTGTGTATTAGGATAGATAGATAGATAGATAGATAGATGTGTGTGTATTAGGATAGATAGATAGATAGATAGATAGATAGATAGATAGATAGATAGATAGATAGATAGATGTGTGTGTATTAGGATAGATAGATAGATAGATAGATAGATAGATAGATAGATAGATAGATAGATAGATAGATGTGTGTATTAGGATAGATAGATAGATAGATAGATAGATAGATGTGTGTATTAGGATAGATAGATAGATAGATAGATAGATAGATAGATAGATAGATAGATAGATAGATAGATAGATAGATAGATAGATGTGTGTGTATTAGGATAGATAGATAGATAGATGTGTGTGTATTAGGATAGATAGATAGATAGATAGATAGATAGATAGATAGATAGATAGATAGATAGATAGATTCTTATCTAATTTACACTGGTGTAAACCTACAGTATCTCCACTGACTTCAGTGAACTTAGTCTGGATTATTACTACTGTGAACATAGGGTTTTTGCATAAAAAGACTGCACATCACATTCCCATGGAGATAATAATGTCATCCGTTGATTATATCTGTAAAGAAGCACAGTATGCAAACATGGCCATTGGAGAAATCTGGAAATTTTATTCTTCTTGAATAACTTCCCCTCCGTCAGTTTTTTCAGGGCACCTTTTATCTCCTTGTTCCTCATGCTTTAGATGACTGGATTCATCACTGGAGGCGCCACAGAATAGAGAACAGTCACCATGACATCCAGACCTGATGTTGAGCTGGAGGTGGGATTCAGGTAGGCAAACGTACCAGTGCAAAGTAACAAGGAGATCACAATGAGGTGAGGAGGACAAGTGGAGAAGGCTTTATGCCGGCCCTGCTCAGAGGAGATTCTCAGCACTGTTTTGAAGATCTGAACATATGACATAATTATAAAAGCAAAGCAGTTTAAGCCTAAGAACAAGAGAAAAGAAGTAACAATAACTTCACCAAGGTATGAGTCAGAGCAGGAGATCCTGAGCCACCGGGCGATTTCACAGAACTGATCCACCATGTTGCCTCAACAAAAGGTTAGTGCAAATATTTTCCCAATCTGCATAGTAGAAAACTGAATTCCACTAATTCAGGCACCAGCTGCCATTTGGACACAAGCTCCCCTGTTTATTATAGTCTCATAGTGCAGTGGCTGGCAGATGGCGATGTGCCGGTCGTAAACCATGATGGTGATGAAAGCAAAGTCAGCCACAGTGACGAAAATGAAGAGAAAAACTTGGGCAACGAATCCAACATAAGATAATAACCTGATGTTCAACAGAGAATTGAGCATGGACTTGGGGACAAGACGGAGATGGATCTGACTCATAGACTCATAGACTCATAGATTCTAGGGTCAGAAGGGACCAATGTGATCATCTAGTCCTACCCCCTGCACAAAGCAGGCCACAGAACCCTACCCATCCACTTCTATAACAAACCCCTAACCTATGTCCGAGTTATTGAAGTCTTCAAATTGTGGTTTGAAGACCTCAAACTGCAGAGAATCCACCAGCAAGTGACCCATGCCCCACGCTGCAGAGAAAGGAGAAAAACCTCCAGGGCCTCTGCCAATCTGCCCCGGAGGAAAATTCCTTCCCAACCCCAAATATGGCGATCAGCTAAACCCTGAGCATGTGGGCAAGACTCACCAGCCAGCACTCAGAAAAGAATTCTCTGCAGTAACTCAGATCCCATCCCATCCAACATCCCATCACCGACCACTGGGCACACTTATCTGCTGATAATCAAAGAGCAATTGCCAAAATTAAGCTATCCCATCATACCATCACTTCCATAAACTTATCAAGCTTAATCTTAAAGCCAGATATGTCTTTTGCCCCCGCTACTCCCCTTGGAAGGCTGTTCCAGAACTTCACTCCTCTAATGGTTAGAAACCTTCGTCTAATTTCAAGTCTAAACTTTCTAGTGTCCAGTTTATATCCATTTGTTCTTGTGTCTACATTAGTACTAAGCTTAAATAATTCATCTCCCTCTCTAATATTAATCCCTCTGATATATTTATAAAGAGCAAGCATATCTCCCCTCAGCCTTCTTTTGGCTAGACTAAACAAGCCAAGCTCTTTGAGTCTCCTTTCATAAGGCAGGTTTTCCATTCCTCGGATCATCCTAGTAGCCCATCTCTGAACCTGTTCCAGTTTGAATTCATCCTTCTTAAACATGGGAGACCAGAACTGCACACAGTATTCCAGGTGGGGTCTCACCAGTGCCTTATATAATGGTGCTAACACCTCCTTATCTTTGCTGGAAATACCTCGTCTGATGCATCCTAAAACGGCATTAGCTTTTTTAACGGCCATATCACATTGGCGGCTCATAGTCATCCTGTGATTTACCAATACCCCAAGGTCCTTCTCCTCCTCTGTTGCTTCCAACTGATGCATCCCCAATGTATATCTAAAATTCTTATTATTAATCCCTAAGTGCATGACCTTGCACTTTTCACTATTAAATTTCATCCTATTACTATTTCTCCAGGTCTAGTATGGGCAAATTCATCAGGAAGAACTGCATGGGGGTGTGAAGGTGGTGGTCAAGCACTAAAAGGATGATAACAAGGAGATTTCTCACCAGGGCTGCCAGGTAAATCATTAGAAACACCACAGAGTGTAAAATCTGCAGCTCCTGAACCTCAGACAATCTGCAAGGCCTTGTGTGGGCCTACACCAGTTACTGGAGTTGCCCAGGGGCAGCCCAGGGCTAGGCAGTGGAAGCAGGTCCTACCCACCCCTTGTCAATGATGAGTGGCTATTACAGTCTTCAGTCTGCCCTAGGGAGTGGGGGCTAAATGATGACTAGCAGTAGGCACTGAGTCAAGCTGGGATTAGGGGATTTCTGGGGATGGGAGACCCAGAGACTGAGGGGATACTGCTGGGGCAAAATCCCCAGATAAAGGGTCACCAGGGTCTGGGAGAGACAAGGGGGGGCAGCCAGCGGTGATGACACCAGCCTGCAGAGGGTGCTCTGGAGCTGGAAAGCAAGGCAATTCCCAGACAGCCAGCAGGAGGCGCCACAGGGATGAGTCCTGAATTGCTACACTCCCTTACTGTAAATAGATGGTGGCCCGTTCCATGATCTGAGGATCTGGTCCAAGATGAGGCTTGATAAAACGCAGTGTAAATATGGAAAAAGTTACAACCCAAGCCCAACAATCTTAGGAATGATGGTCATCCTATTGCTACAATGGAGAGCTATTTGAGGAGAGAATAAAGCTACATTTACACTACAAAATAGGGGGAGTGATTCCCAGATCGCATACATTACTTGCAATAGCTCGACTACAGCTAGCACAAATCTGAAAAGTAGTATAGCCACGGTAGCATGGGAAACTGTACCGAATACAGTACATAGCCCCAGAGTTCAGGAGCGTTTGTACTCAGCATGGCTAACCCTTGCTGCCAGCCGTGCCGCCGCAGCTACACTGCTATTTATACTCCTCAACCTAGCGTGAGTACATGTGTGCCAGCTGGGGAAATACAGCCCCAGCTTGCTGAGTAGATGTAGCCTAAAAGAGTTTGGCTAATTTAACCTGGCAAACGCCAGCTGAGAGGGGTAATGATTACTCTTTTTATAAATACATCAAAGGAGTAAATAAGAGGGAGGGAGCAGAGCTATTGATGCTAAAGGACAATGTCGGCACAAGAAGGAATGGTGATAAATTGGCCAGGAGTAAATTCAGCTTGGAAATGAGAAGAAGGTTTGTCCCCATCAGAGGAGGGAAGCTCTGCCACAGCGTCCAAATAGGAGCAGTTGGGGACAAACAAGCTAGCTGATGTTGACATGGGGCTGGATCAGTTTTTGATGGGGATTATATGACTGGGTTTCCAGTGAGAGCAAGGAATTGGACTCGATGATCCAAGTCCCTTCCAGTCAGTTCTTCTTAGGACAAACAGCAAGATAACAACTTGGATAGGAAACTTCTAAAGCACCAGCACTGCCTGATTCCTTCTACCCAGGGAAACACGACCAGAGGTGGCTCCAGGCACCAGCGCAGCGAGTGCCTGGGCTGGCAAGACACAGAGTGCGGCCTGCTGGTTGCTGTGAGGGCGGCAGTCAGGCAGCCATTTCTGTGGCAGCGTTTCTGTGGGAGGTCTGCTGGTCCCACAGTTTTGGCAGCAGTTCAGTGGCAGGTACGCCAAAGGCGCGGGGACCAGCAGAACCACTGCTGAATCCGTGTGACCAGTGGACCTCCTGCAGAAATGCTGCCGATGGCTGCCTGACTGCTGTGCTTGGGGAGGCAAAAAACATAGAGCTGCCCCTGAACGTGACACAGACACACACAGCGTGCCAAGCGCCAGCTCATCTGTGATTCCACACTGAGTTCTGAGACGGCCTGCTACCTGCTTAGAGATTGATTCATGGCTGCAAATACCAGCTGAGCTTGTGTCTCTGTTTGATGATGGGCTGGGTGAATCCCTCTGTTACTGCTCTGTTTTATCGTTTCCCTCTCTACCTTCATGTCTGTGCCCTGTGGGTCAGTGGCAATCATGAAACTTGGGTTCTGTTCTTGATTCTGCCACTGACCTGCTGGGTGACCATGAGCAAATCACTTCCCCTCCCTGTGCCTCTGTTTCCTTCTCTCCCCTCCCGCACACCCCCCCTCGCTTTCTCTGCCTTGTGTTTTACTATGGGTGTGTTCTGTGTACCTGTTTACAGCATTGGTGTTCAGCTGGCAGCAGTGTGGTTCAGAGGATACGAGGCGCGAGCAGGAGATCTTCCTTCTATCCTCCTTGACCTCCTCTCTGTCTTAGAGCAGGACTGAGCTAGAGAGGCATCAGGTGGATGGTGCATCTCTGAATCTGAGTTTACAAGTGCTAGTGTGTATAAAACACAATCTGCGGGCTTTGCTGCTTGCTTGTATTTTACCTTGCCATAAGTATTCCTTTGAAACAGAAATAAACATGGTTGCAATAGAACAAAAAGGTTTGAAATTGCTGTATTAAAAAAAAGGTTCCTCACCTTTCTTTAAAGCTCAGTTTCCAATTTGGGGTGGTTAGAAATTTTCCGTCCATTTTTTCCCACCAAAATGGGATTTTGAACTAAGCAAATATGTCCGGGGAAAGATTCTTCTCTACTTAGCAAAAATCTATTTAATTTTTTTGGAAAACTGAAAACCACAATTTTCTTCTGCTCTTAACTTAATATTTCCAGTTAACATTAGAAATTAGATAAAAACAAATACATTTTTGGTTGACAAATCCTGAAAAAAATTCTGATTTTGGGCTTCAATACCAAGTCAAAATTTTGCACTGATTTTTTTTCTGATTGGGTCTAGATGTCTGACTTAATTGACAGCTAAAGCCTTAAAGGGTTCAAATTGTAATTTATGTTTAGCGTCTTACATTTCTCTGTATATTAATCAACAACAATATTTATATAGTGAACTTACTGTGCTGGTCACTGTGGATTTTTCCCCAGCTTGTGATGCGTTCGATCCTCCAGTACCAGGCTTCTTTGGTCATTATTTCTCTCTCCATTGTTCCTACTGCTGTAGTGTCTAGAAGCCAAAGACACAGATGTGTAAGAGCCCATTTGCCCCTCACTCTGAGAATGAACTGACAGAATTAGATTCAAACCTGTTACTCTCCGTAGATGAGCTGTGTGTAGCTGACTTTGAGCTTCACAGACACTAGAGGACTGACGCTGTAGAAGGCTGTCTATCCATGTCTATTTCCTAAGGGCTTGCAGGACTCCCTCCCTGAAGCTCTGCACAGCTCAGACGCTGAGGCCCAGAGGCAAAAGTTCATAAATTAATGGATTTCAAGCCAAAAGGTGCCATTATGAGCCCTTTGTCTGACCCCTGCATGGCACAGGCCTTAGTATCTCCCGCCGGTACACTTCCTCTACCCTAGCTTCTGTAGGCCAGGATTATGGAGAGATTTGGGCATCTAAAGATGGAGACAAGCACCCAGTAGGATTTATCAAAACTCCTAAGTGAGCTAGTTGGCTAAATCCCATGAACATTCAATGAGAATTAGGTGCCTAACCTGCTTAGGTGGTATTGAAAATCCCAATAGGCATCTATCTCCATATTGAGGTGCCTAAACCCATTTGTAATCTGGCCATGTGTCTATCTTGTTATTTCTAAGCGCTGTGCTTTTCTTGAATCTCAGAAAATGAAGGGTGGGATTCCCAAAGGAGCCTAAGGAAGTAAGGCATGTACATCTTGGTTGCCTTACTCCCTTGAGAATCCCAGCCTCAAATGATAACAAGTACAGCTAGGCAGCAGGGACTAGAGAAGTGAGGAGGCCACTAGAGCTACTGTGATATAAGCCCAGATATGTGAATAAATTACCTCAAATCTCTGTGTCTTGGTTTCTTCAACTGTAACATGGGGGTTACTTACAGAGAGTGGATAGGTAATTCACTAGGAGACATTTATTTAGACCCAATCTGTAATTTTTGGCAATTTATACCAGCCTATAGTCAAAATATTTTGTAGCTAATTTTGTCTTTATCCCTCAAGAGCTAGATGGATTTTGTGCCACCTCATCTCCTAGTCCTTTCCTCTTTCTCTACAATCATAGAATCATAGATTAGGGTTGGAAGAGACCTCAGGATCAGGCTGCTATCAAATTCCCCCTCACTGTTTTCTTCTGCAGACTAAGTAACCCCAGTTCCCTCAGCCTGTCCTTGTAAATCATATGCCGCAGCCCCCAATCATTTCCACTACCCTCCTCTGGACTCTCTCCAATTTCTCCACATCCCTTCTGTAGTGGGGGTATGGCCTCACCAGTGCCGAATAGAGGGGAATAATCACTTCCATCCATCTGCTGGCAATGCTCCTACTAATATAGCCCAATATGTTGTTGGCCTTCTTGGCAGACAAGGGCACACTGCTGACTATGTTAGCATAAGCATCAAAGTTTGTGCCTTGTGATGGCTTCATGGTGGCCTTAAGAAACGGACTGGGGATCTTTGTGCGGTTCCTAGAGGACGTGTCCCCAACACACAAATGTCAACATCACTGGAAATATATTTGCACCCTTGTGCTCCATTACTATAGAGAGGTCCAGAAGTGCGCAGAAGGAATCCTCTGTCATTTACAGCAAGAGTCCCTCCAGGGCAGGGTAGAAGCACACGTCCAGGGAGTGGTGACTGAGGGAAGATTGCACAGCTGCTGCCTCAGCTTCTATATGTACTACTGAAAAATGTCAGATTTCAGAAGCTTGGGCTAATCATCTGGCCGCTTAGGGTTAGGGTTGTACAAGGAAAATGAGGATACAAGGGGACAAGACAGAAATCTCTGTATATTAAGTCTGGGATATTCGAAGGGGTCTAAGGATGTTAGTTGCCTAACTCTCATTGTGCAGTCAGCGGGAGTTGGGCACATAATGCCCTGAAGTCACTCTGAAAATCACTGTCACAGCTCATGGCCTGTAGTAAAAGTTCACTGCATGGTTACAGATTCTGCAGCACCCACAGCCCCTTGTGTCTGTTCTAATTGCACAAAGACTCAAAAAATAACAGCAAAACAAATTTTAAGTACATGCAAAGCAGGAAGCCTGCCAAACAATCAGTGGGACCACTGAACAATCGAGGTGCCATTGCGGAGAAGCTTAATCAATTCTTTCTCTGGCTTCACTGCAAAGTATGTGAGGGAGGGGGGTTGAAAGTCCAGACTCCAAGGTTTTATTCCCAGTTTTGGGAGGAGAACCTAATTTAGTGGTCAGAAAAGGAGGACGTGGAAGTCAGGACCCCTGAGTGTTATATTGGGCTCCAGGAGGTAAGTGAGTGGGTGGTTATAAAGGGGACAGGAATCTCGACACCTGGGTTCTATTCTCATCTTGGCAGTGACTCAGACAAGTTACTTGGGCCCAGATCTCACAGATATTTAGGTGCTTAATTTTCAGTGGGAGTTATATGCCTCGATACCTTTGAGGATCTGGGCCTTCATCTCTTTCTATGCCTGTTTCTCCACCCATAACATGGCAACAATGATACCTACCTTTGTACTACAGACAGAAAGGAAAATTCTATTGTGAAATACACCAGTTTAAACCTGGAGCAACTTCATTGAAGATAATGGGGTTACCTTAGTGTAATCGAGAGAGCAGTCTGGTAGGAAAGGTTGTACACAAGGGATTTTATTATTTTCCTTTGCAGATTTTGCCAAGATTTCCCACATTTATATTACCTGCAAATGTTATCGATGTCCTGCATTGCAGATCCCTCTCACAGCTTTTGTTGACTCTGAATCTGTATATATATTAGGGTTGCCAAAGGCATTTAAGCAAATTAGGTGCCTAACCCTATGGGAGTTAGGTGCCTAGCTACTTTTTAAATTTGGCTCTCTATTGCCAATATCCTTCTGTATTGTCCAGTCCTGGGACTTCAGAATGAGGAAAATCCCAAATGTTATATAAATGTGAATTTTTTTATTGATATTACACTATTTGTAAAGGTTTCGGGATCAAAATGACCCCAAAATTCCAGGGCTAAATTTTTCAAAACCAGGAGCTTAAATTTTTATTCCTACACCCTGATTTAGCCTCCTAAATAAGTGACTTTCAGAAATGCTGAGTAGGGTTATTCAGCACTTTTGAATATCAGCTCCATTTAGACTCTACAGTCAGGATTTCTGGACAGTTCCTCAAAGAACTCCAGCCTGGCTTTTAAAATGTTGGCCCAAGATTGCATTCTCTAATACAGACTGAAAAATCTTTTTGAGAGATTTCACAGAAAACCACCAATTTCTGTCACACATTTTTCCTAAAACCAGCTCTGTAAAGGTCTGTAGCCACGTGGTTTGAAGACTCAACGGATTAATGTTTGGCATCTTGCCTTTTTGATTCAAGGAAATGGTGGAATAGTAGTCATGACTCGAGTACGGGTATTGAAGGCTATGTGCTGTTTAGGAAAGACAGAAATAAAGGCAAAGGTGGTGGAGTAGCACTGTACATCAATGAGAAGGTTAACTGTAAAGAAATAAGAAGTGATGGAATGGACAAGACAGAGTCTGTCTGGGCAAAAATCACACTGGGAAAGAAAGTTACTAGAGCCTCCCCTGAGACAGTGCTTGGGGTGTGCTACAGACCGCCGGGATCTGATTTGGATATGGATAGAGACCTCTTTAATGTTTTTAATGAAGTAAACACTAATGGGAAATGTGTGATCATGGGAGATTTTAACTTCCCAGATATAGACTGGAGGACAAGTGCTAGCAAGAATAATAGGGGTCAGATTTTTCTGGATGTCATAGCTGATGGATTCCTTCACCAAGTAGTTGAAGAACCAACAAGAGGGGATGCCATTTTAGGTTTGGTTTTGGTGAGCAGTGAGGACCTCATAGAAGAAATGGTTGTAGGGGACAACCTTGGTTCAAGTGATCATGAGCTAATTCAGTTCAAACTAGATGGAAGGATAAAAAAATAGATCTGGGACTAGGGTTTTTGATTTCAAAAGGGCTAACTTTAAAGAATTAAGGAAATTAGTTAGGGAAGTGGATTGGACTGAAGAACTTGTGGATCTAAATGCGGAGGAGGCCTGGAATTACTTTAAGTCGCAGCTGCAGAAACTATCAGAAGCCCGCATCCCAAGAAAGGGGAAAAAAACCATAGGCAGGAGTTGTAGACCAAGCTGGATGAGCAAGCATCTCAGAGAGGTGATTAAGAAAAAGCAGAAAGCCTACAAGGAGTGGAAAAAGGGTGGGATTAGCAAGGAAAGCTGCCTTAGTGAGGTCAGAACGTGTAGGGATAAAGTGAGAAAGGCTAAAAGCCAAGTAGAGTTGAACCTTGCAAAGGGAATTAAAACCAATAGGTTCTATAGCCATATAAATAAGAAGAAAACAAAGAAAGAAGAAGTGGGACCGCTAAACACTGAGGATCGAAAGGAGGTTAAGGATAACCGAGGCATGGCCCAATATCTAAATAAGTACTTTGCCTCAGTCTTTAATAAGGCTAATGAGAAGCTTAGGGGTAATGGAAGGATGACAAATGGGAATGAGGATATGGAGGTGGATATTACCACATCTGAGGTAGAAGCCAAACTTGAACAGCTTAATGGGACAAAATCGGAGGGCCCGGACAATCTTCATCCGAGAATATTAAAGGAACTGGTGCATGAAATTGCAAGGCCGTTAGCAAGAATTTTTAATGAATCGGTAAACTCAGGGGTTGTACCGTACGACTGGAGAATTGCTAACATAGTTCCTGTCTTTAAGAAAGGGAGAAGGAGTGATCCGAGTAACTATAGGCCTGTTAGTTTGACATCTGTAGAATGTAAGGTCTTGGAAAAAATTTTGAAGGAGAAAGTAGTTAAGGACATTGAGGTCAATGGTAATTGGGACAAATTACAACATGGTTTTACTAAAGGTAGATCGTGCCAAACCAACCTGACTCCTTCTTTGAGAAGGTGACAGATTATTTAGACAAAGGAAATGCGGTAGACCTAATTTATCTCGATTTCAGTAAGGCATTTGACACGGTTCCACATGGGGAATTATTAGTCAAATTGGAAAAGATGGGGATCAGTATGAGAATTGAAAGGTGGATAAGGAATTGGTTAAAGGGGAGATTACAACTGGTCATACTGAAGGGTGAACTGTCAGGCTGAAAGGACGTTACTAGTGGAGTTCCTCAAGGATCGGTTTTGGGACCAATCTTATTTAACCTTTTTATTACTGACCTTGGCACAAAAAGCGGGAATGTGCTAATAAAGTTTGCGGATGACACAAAGCTGGAGGGTATTGCTAACACGGAGAAGGACCGGGATATCATACAGGAAGATCTGGATGACCTTGAAAACTGGAGTAATAGTAATAGGATGAAATTTAATAGTGAAAAGTGCAAGGTCATGCACTTAGGGATTAATAATAAGAATTTTAGATATACATTGGGGACGCATCAGTTGGAAGCAACAGAGGAGGAGAAGGACCTTGGGGTATTGGTAGATCACAGGATGACTATGAGCCGCCAATGTGATATGGCCGTTAAAAAAGCTAATGCCGTTTTAGGATGCATCAGGCGAGGTATTTCCAGCAAAGATAAGGAGGTGTTAGTACCGTTATATAAGGTGCTGGTGAGACCCCACCTGGAATACTGTGTGCAGTTCTGGTCTCTCATGTTTAAGAAGGATGAATTCAAACTGGAACAGGTTCAGAGACGGGCTACTAGGATGATCCGAGGAATGGAAAACCTGTCATATGAAAGGAGACTCAAAGAGCTTGGCTTGTTTAGTCTAGCCAAAAGAAGGCTGAGGGGCGATATGCTTGCTCTTTATAAATATATCAAAGGGATTAATACTAGGGAGGGAGAGGAATTATTTAAGCTTAGTACCAATGTAGACACAAGAACAAATGGATATAAACTGGACACTAGAAAGTTTAGACATGAAATTAGATGAAGGTTTCTAACCATTAGAGATGTGAAGTTCTGGAACAGCCTTCCAAGGGGAGTAGTGGGGGCAAAAGACATATCTGGCTTTAAGACTAAGCTTGATAAGTTTATGGAAGGGATGGTATGATGGGATAGCCTAATTTTGGCAATTGCTCTTTGATTATCAGCAGATAAGTGTGCCCAGTGGTCGGTGATGGGATGTTGGATGGGATGGGATCTGAGTTACTGCAGAGAATTCTTTTCTGAGTGCTGGCTGGTGAGTCTTGCCCACATGCTCAGGGTTTAGCTGATCGCCATATTTGGGGTCGGGAAGGAATTTTCCCCCGGGGCAGATTGGCAGAGGCCCTGGAGGTGTTTTGCCTTCCTCTGCAGCGTGGGGCATGGGTCACTTGCTGGTGGATTCTCTGCAGCTTGAGGTCTTCAAACCCCAATTTGAAGACTTCAATAACTCGGACATAGGTTAGGGGTTTGTTATAGGAGCGGATGGGTAGGGTTCTGTGGCCTGCTTTGTGCAGAGGGTAGGACTAGATGATCACATTGGTCCCTTCTGACCCTAGAATCTATGAGTCTATGAGTCTAAATGAGAGACTGACAGATTTATGCTCTCAGCCAATTGCAAAGCTGCTCTCTTCTCTGTCCCACCTACCACTTCCTCTCATCTTTCTCTCTATCATCATCACTGTGATTCCTGCACCTTCCCTGTTCGTGTACTCCCAGAATAGTGTGCTTGGTAACTTGCAAGATCTTTAGCTTGGTTTGAATCCTTCGCCATCCACCCATGTTTTAGGATTGGAATAAATGTAGTTAAACTGTATGTGGTGGAGAAAGATTTTCCCCTGGATTGAATTTGGCCTTAGGGCTGTTGAATTCAGAATCCATAGGCCACCCCTTTAGGTAGGGCCAAAGACAGGGGATTAGTGGGAAAGTGATTTGTTAAAACTGGTGCTGTGTGATCTTCAGCAACAACCCTGAAATCCCCGTTGACTTTGCAGTCCCTGGGTGAAACAGACTGCATGATTTGTTCCTGTGTTTTAATAAATTACTGTATGTCTGCAGTGATCCTCTTCAGGTCTGCATGAAGTCACACCTGCTGTAGAATGAGTTTATCTCTTTCTCTTCTCCCTGCCCCTGTATGATTGATTACTCGTTTCAGGGCACCTAGGGAGGGTGCTGTCGAGCTCGGAAGCTAAGGCAGGAGTAGTGATGCTTAATTCTGCCCTTTACTCCAGCAGATTCCCTTCCAGAGCTGTGAGTAGAGAGCAAAGCCCTGAGATCCACTCCTCCTGCCATAGGCAAACCATCATAAACAGCAGCAGATGTTTTTATATACAGATCTGTTTTTAAGAGGAAAAACTACGTGGTGGATGAGCTGGTGAAGGCTGAACAAAGAATGTCCCTGCTGCAGAGGCAGGCTGGGTTAGCAAGGTGCCTTCTGCTGCGAGTTCTAGCAGTCTCTTCAGGGGTGTGGAGTGAGCCAGAAGTGGGTTTGACTTGGTGTTCAAAAATGCTGCTGCTGGTACTGGGGGAGAGTGTGGGAGTTGAAGGTGACTCCAGGCCTCAGTTTTGGCCTGGCTATTCTCCCCACTTTATAAACTGCATGCTGCACCGCTGAAGTAAATACATGGAAGCTCCATTACAGAGAAGAAAGTTGAGCGAGCTCTGCTGGTTTTGAAACACAGGGTGGAATTCAGAGGCTGTCTTGAGCCCAATCTGACTCCAGTGGTAAAACCCCCACCTGCTTTGCCGAACCCCACGTGCCATCCAGACCCCCTTTTAAAAAAGCAGTTTCATGATGGGGGTGGGTGAGCAGGGAGTTAAGACTCCTGGGTTCTACCACAGCCCTGGGAGCGTAGTGGGGTCTAATGGCTGGTGGGCTGGGAGCCAGGACTCCTGACTGTTGGCTCTGATGCTATCCCAGGGGTGACGCTGAGCAAGCCACTTTGCCCTTGCCCCTCTGTACCTCAGTTTCCTCACCTGTACAATGTGAATAATACTTCATAGGAAGCATGTGATGCTTGATTAATTCATGATTGTAAAACACTCAAATCTTTAGATGGGAGTTCCTAGAAAAAGAGCAAATTATCAAATGTTGTTGGTTTTGATATCTTATTAGCTACTAGTGGTTGGGTACTTCATAACCTGTGAGTGATCCCAGACTGCAACTTTTACCTGATCTGTAGCACCTACCACGATAAAGAAAGCCAACAACTTTTATGCAGGTTAGAAAGATACCCAAGAGCCCAGTATCTGTGAAGCCTCAAAGGATTTCAGATACAGAATGCAAAGGCCATAGGCTGGCAGCAGCCGGGCTTTAACAGAACAGTTCTCTGTCCTGCTTTGGGGTTGGATCTGCAAGTGAGGCAGCGGGATAAAGTCTGGAGGCTGATTCAGGGCAGTAATGGGTTCAGTTAAGGATTATTCTAACACAGAAGGTTAGAGCTAGGTAGAATGTGTGGCCTAACAGGCCTGTCGTCTTGGGGTTAGTGCAGGATTGTTCCCTACAGTCTGCTTTCTATCACTTTGTTCAGTCTAGTTTTAAAAATCCCAAAGTAAATCAGGAAGAGCTGAGACTGGAAGTGTAAAGCCTTTTGGCTGAGAGGAAGGATGCACCAGCAATTAGGGTGCTAGACTGGGATTTGAGAGACATGGGCTTAATATCCTGCTCCACCACAAACATCTTGTGTGACCTTGTGCAAGTTTTAGTCTCTCTGGGCCAGATTTGTGTAGGTACTTGGGCACCTAAAGATGCAGACTATAGAATCACAGATTCTTAGGGTTGGAAGGAACCTCAGGAGATCATCCAATCCAACCCCCTGCTCAAAGCAGGACCAATCCCCAAGTGGCCCCCTCAAGGGTTGAACTCACAACCCTGGGCTTACCAGGCCAATGCTCAAACCACTGCGCTATCCCTCCCCCTGTTCCTTACATCGTGAGATGTTCAGAAGTGCCTAGGCGCCTAACCCCTACTGATTTCAATCTGCCTCTTTAGGTGCGCACAGACATTTAAAAAACTGGCCCTCTGCCTCAATTCCCCATCTGTAAAATGTGGATAATAGCAATGCCCTACATTACCGGGAAGAAATTGTGAGGTGCTCAGATAGTTGACAACGGGAGCTCTGTTTCTGGTGCTGGGAGGAGGTGAGGCTTACTTATTAGAGAAGTGTGAATTGAGATTGACCTTTATTTGGTACTGTTCATGGCTCTGCCTCTCACTGTGTGACCTTAGGCAAGTGATTTGCCACTCTGTGCCTTAGTTTCCCCAGCTATACAGTGGGGATGATATTGACTTCACAGGGTGGATGAGACTTAATATTTGTAAAGCACTTGGGCTGGGATTGTTAGAGGAGCCTAAGGGGATAAGTAAGGTGCCTAATTCCCTTAGACTTTTCTGAAAGCCTTTGTTGGAGATTTTTGGAAGAAAGGAGTTAGAGAAGGACAAACCCTTATTACTGTATTAATTTTAGTGGGTATAGCTTCTGCATTATTGGTGACTTGCTGCTGCTTACTCCTAAAGGTGGGAACATCCTGCTGTGAAGGCTTTTACAATCTTGTCTCTACTGTAACTTTTACAAATCAATTTTCTGACATAGCTATGGCAGGGTTGGATGTGGTCTGGTTGCCATGTTTTGGTCTGTGTATCCTAAACCACTGTTGGTATCTCTTCATTTTAGGCTGAAAATGGAAATGATGAGCTGGGAGGAAACAGTTGCTTTGAAGAAATGGCACGTTCCAGATATGGGGCTCAGTGAGCTGGTATGAGATTGGCTTTTTACAGAGGAATGGAGAATCCCTGCCCAGGGGGTTAAACACTACATAACAGCAAAACTGGCAAAATCTAAGGACAACTCTAATGGGTTAGAACGGGGGGGGGGAGTTAGGACTCCTGGGTTCTATTCCCAACTCTGGGGGAGTGTGGACTAGTGGTTAGAGCAAGGGGAACTCACTTCTAGTTGTAGAGAAGGGGGACTGGGAGTCAGGACTTCTGAGTTCTATTTGGCTACCTCTCTAAGTGCTTTAGCAAGACCTCAAATTTCCAACCTGGAGAGAGGACTCCAGGGTATTCCTGTTAGGTGGTCAGGCAGGCCTAATCCTGCCCTGATCTATCTCCCTTCCCCCAAATAGTGCAGGCTGAGGTGTGTCAAACCTTCAGCTTTGGCCTTTGTAATGTAGCAGATGTTTTTCAACTCTGACTTGATCAAAGTATCTGTTACCAGCTGTGTTGGCCAATCCACCGTTCAGTTGTGGCAGTGGAGTGTAGGAGTGACTTGTGGCTTCACATGTCTTGAGGCCTTCAGATTTTAAGTCTTCATTGTCCAGGGCTGGTTCATCTCTTCCTCCTGCCACTGCAGATAAATTAATGCTTTCTCTCTGAAGCTGTTCGGTCTTTTGCTTGAGGCCTTAACAAAATTTGAGATCCTGGCTGCTCACTGTGGATGTTAAAAGGGCCATGTGATCTTCTGTAAGCATCAGAAGGGAGCTTACCCAGTTGTCCGCTAAAATATTCCCCTCTCTTTTCCTCTTGCACTTTGCGCTCACTGCCTCCCTCCACCCCAGAAGTGATTTCCTTTTACTCCTGTTGTTTTCCCCTCCATGTATAGTGTTATCTCTTTCTGCCTAGATATGCTCCCATAGAACTGGGCTGTGGTGTGCTGGGAATTAGGTATAGATGCGTCCAGTGGCAACTCTGATCTCTGGTGTAGCTGCTACACTAGGAGAGAGGAAGAGGCTGTGCTGGTTGCGCTCTTATGAATGTTTCTTTGCCCGTTTCAGATTGTGGAGAGGCTGAGGATGAAGACTGACTCCCCAGCCCCATGAAATGATCGGGGCTGAAGTGGAAAAATTAAGTACTGTAACTGAATCTTGAAAATGGTCTGTAATGAAACATCCTGGACCTGAGCCCCAAGGACTGTAGGGTAAGTGCCTCCAACTGAGTAGGGCCTTGAAGAAAAGGGACTGAGTGGTTTTATGGCCTACCTGAGCTGAGATACAGAGAATCAGCTCCTGTACGTTCTGGGCTTGCTCTGGTCTCTTAGGAAGTAGCCAGGGATGTGTTGCTAGAGGCAGGATGCCTGACTTGATGGGCCCATC
The DNA here is from genome assembly GCF_025201925.1 of Gopherus flavomarginatus. Taxonomy (NCBI): domain Eukaryota; kingdom Metazoa; phylum Chordata; order Testudines; family Testudinidae; genus Gopherus; species Gopherus flavomarginatus. The sequence goes on along the minus strand of NW_026115061.1, from coordinate 5,580,099 downwards.
CACAGTTTTATTAACTGTGTTACACTGTAGCCTAGAGGCTCTACTGTGCTAGGATTTGTACAGACACTTTATTAGAGACCATCCTTGTCACAAAGATTTTTGTTGGCTTTGTCTACTTAGGTTATAAAGGATGGAAAAGAGGAAGTATCAGCATTGCAGATGGGAAACTGAGGTACAGAGAGCTGAAGACTGAAATTTTCAAAGGAGCCCACTGGAGTTAGGTACCCAAATCTGAGATTTAAAAGGATTTGTTTGAGGTCACCCGGGAGTCTGTGGCAGAGCTGAGAACTGAGCCCAGATGGCCCAGTCCAGAACCGTCACCACACAACTGTCCCTGTGCTTGAGGCACTTTTTAATCCTTCAGTTTCCATGGCGAGACCATGTTCCTATGTCTCAGACTCCAGAAATATTGGGGTAAGGTCCTCGTTCTTGTGGCACAATGAGTGCCCCTTGGACAGACACTTAGTATTGGGGGAAGTGCAGTACTGTATGAGGCAGCTCATAATTGGATGCATGGGGGCTATCTTGAGGGTGGGTGTGGAGGGAAGACCCAGCCTACAAGAAGTTTCTTCTCAGACCCATGAGACCCCTCTTTTTGCCATTGGTGATGTTGCAGCTGGGTTTGAGGGCGTGGGTGGGGTCTGCCATGATGAACTGTATGTTCAGTCGATCTTTCACCTGATCCACCCTGATGCCACATGTGCCCTCAGCAGACCCCACTACACCAAGGAAGGAGAGAAGCATTAACTCCTTGTGTGGCTTCCATTTCGGGCCTGCAGTGAAATCTGGGCATTTCCCGTAGTAGATGGGGTCAAGGTTTAAGGCCAGGAGGTGTAAGACCATTATAGCCATCTAGGCTGACTTCCTGCATTGTAGGGGGCATAGAACATCACCTAGTAACCCCCACTATGACTCCTTGACTCCTTCCCCTTTCTAAAACTCAGCTGTTCTCCCCGCATGGTCCTTTAAAATAGTTCCCTGCATTAACTCTCGCCTCACAACGTCTCCAGGTAACTTCACTGTGGCATTTCCTTGTCTGTAACTGCTGTGTCCTTAGCAGCTGCTCGTCTGGCCATATTGAAAAGCCAGATCTTCGTACGCCAGAAGGAACCGTTAGATTGCCTAGTCTGATCTCCAGTTTAATACTGGCCAGAGAATTCAGTCTGGATTGGAAGACAGCAAGGAATGGAGCATCCACCGTCCCTTGGGAGTTTGTTCAGTCACCCTCACTGTTAGAAACATTTGCGTTATTTCTAATCTGAATGTGCCTGGCTTTAACTTCCAGCCATTGGTTTGGTTCTGCCTTTCTCCGCTAGCTTAAAGAGACCTACAGGACCTATAGGTCACCTCTCTCAAGCTTCCTTTTCTTGATTTAAACTACACAGACTGAACTTCTTAAGTCTCACTATCAGACATTTTCTCCAGCCCCTGAATCACTTTTCTGGTTCATTTCTGAACCCTCTCCAGTTTTCAATGTCGTTTTTAAAATCTGGACACCAGAACTGGATGTGGTATTCCAGTATCGGACTCACCAGTGACTTATACAGGGGAAAAATCACCTCCTTGCTTCTAGTAGCTACTCCCCTGTTTATGCATGCAGGGATTTTATCTGCCTTTCAGGTGAAGTTGGGAAGCCAGGGAGTCCATGTTGCAACGTGAGGAAGTTGGGTAAGGAAGCAGCTAAAATTCTCAAACACTTGAGGTCTCAGAGTCATGGTGATTGGTGTGTGGGAGGGGCAACCACATTGCCACTTTTAGGACTAGGAGGGGTCTGCTGTGATGAACTGCATGTTCAGTCCGTGTTTCACCTGATTTACCTTGATTACACACATGCCCAGAGCAGACTAATGAAACAAACACCTGTAGCTGAAGTCTGATTTGGGGGGAAGAAATTGATGTTCTAATGGTTTCCAGTGCAACCATATGTAAAGTCCCAGACAGTGAGGGGAATAAGTAGCAGATCCAGGGGACCTCTTCAGAAACGTGGATCTGGTTTCTGTGCAAATGAAGAAGGAACAGAGACACAAGGAAGTGAGTTTTCCCTTTAGCTGGTAGCATGCTCTTTTAATAAATAAGGTCATGAAGCGGAAATAATTCCTCTTTGCTTCTGAAGGGGCAAGAACTCTGAAGACAAGATTGGCTGGTTTCGCTTCTCCCTCCTCACCCTGGATCCTTATAGGAATCACAGATGTAAGTGCTGCAGGAAGTTCGTATCCATTCCGTTTCTTAGTGTGGTCCCAAATTGGTACCCCAGCCAGTGTCACCATTGAGGAATTTGTGGGACAAAAAAGGGGTATTATGGTAGACATAGTTTTCCAGCAGTTAACAAATGTCTGGCATAGGGTGCATCATGCATTCCTCATTCAGTGACAAACAGTCTCTGAACTGATCTTCCAAACATTGCCAGGCTGCCTTTCAGTGCCTGAAGCTGCAGGTGCTTTCAGAAAGCCATATCTTTCTGCACATATGAACGGGAATTCCCTGCTGCAGAACTTTACTGAGGTAACTGCTTAGTAAAGGTTTGCTATTTGGGGTGTTCTTTCTGGGGAGTCCTCTTGCTCTCAGAGCTGTTCATTTAAGGAAGAGTGGCCACGATGACCGTTCCTCTTGCTGCCACGAGCCATGGGCAGTGGGATTTTGTGTCATCGCAGATTACACTTGGCCTTTCTTCACTCAGGGTGCTCTTGGATGGATTTGGCTGTCCGTTAGCACCTTCTGAATTTTGCGGGGTCAGATACTCAAAGAGGCAGAAGGAGACTGGACTCTGGGGACAGAAATAGGGTTTAAAAACAACCTGCTCTGTACATATTGCTCTGTAAACTTTAGGCAGTGGGCTATAGTAACCAGATAGTAATTTTTCAATGTGACCTGAAAGATTGCCTGCACTGAGGCACTAGGAGCTATGCTGGCCTCAGCTGGGAGGAGTTAGCTTCAGTGCACCAACTTGGTTTCCAAGACACAACCGTGTGCTGCATTCTGCATTTGTGAACCTTTATCTTTACAGGGATGATTTGAGATGAGCCCTAAAGGAAAGGAAAATGTATCTTTCTCTCCACCAGAATCAACTGTAAGAGAGAATTTGAGGCCTGAAGATTAAAAGATTTCCCCCATCTCCGATCTGCATTACAAAGACTCTTTGAAGTTATGTTCAGGAAAGGCTATGCTAAAAACAGGATAAATAATAAAACTAGATTAAATGGACGTATAAAAGTTGGGTGTTTTTTGTACAAAAGGGCAGTGGTAGAACTAGGGGAAATGGAGCTTTCTCAACTCTAATCCACTGGTCTGAATTCAGCCCAGGTCAATAGTGGCTGTAGTTGGGATTTTCACAGGAGATTTAAGGGTGCTAGATGCCATACTGCTTTAGGCTCCTTTGAAAATCTCATCTTTAATGCATGGCAATTTTCAGTTGCCCTTTCTGTGAAATAAGTTAGGGCTTGATCTCATATCTGAAATACAATATCTGTCCATGTATTTTTAAAACTCCTAGTCACTAGTATCTATGCACTTGTACAAAATTGAGGATCAGGATGTTAACCAACATTGACCTATTTACTGCTGTGTCCAAAATTACTTTCCATTCTTCCATGAATTGACTCCACCATGTCCACTGTCTGTTGTCTACTACCAACAACATTTAGGTTAGGCTGAGATTTTCAGATGCACTCAGGATTTGGACACCCGGTTCCCATTTTAAAAAAATAATGGGACTTTAACAGGCAAATCCCATAGATTTGAAAATCTTAACCTAAATGCATTTAAACCATGTCTCCCCCACCCTACAGGTGCACACTCGCTCCTCTGAAACGAGCTCAGATCTTTATTACTTGCTTCGAATATTGGCATCCTCTATCATCCTGTTTTCTCTTCACCCCAAATAAACAACCATAGATCCTTTCCCATTGACCTGGGAGCCACCACTGCAGTCCTGCTACATCTTGCAGCTGTTGTGCTGAACAGCTGGGAGACAGTGAGAGAGATGGAGCTGAGAGGCAATGCTATGTGAGCCAAATTCAGCAACGTGTGGTTTTGAGTTTAGGTAACCAGGGGAGTTCTGTTGAAGTCAGGACAAATTTTCAGTGTCACAAGCAGAGATGCCAAGCTGGACCCTCAAAACCAGAGCCATCCCAGAAAACATGAGCCATTTGGTCATCAAGAGTTCGAACTAGCTTTTGGGGGTTCAGCTGAACATAAGAAACAAGTATTTCCCCAAAATCCTGTATTTAACATTAAACCAGCATGAATCCTAAAAATCTGTAATTCTCCAGTTTTTATTTTTATTTGTACTCCGTACTATGGGAGAAGTTGCAATTTTATTCTTTTAACGTGATTGCTTTTTAACAGGGTGAAGGTCTCTGATTACATATGTACAGACAAGTACACAAATGCTATGTGATAACTTTTGAACACTGCATGCAATCATTTCCAACTTTTGTGGGAATGTTTGAGGAGGTGAGCGCCAGCAACTTATTCATTTTTGGGGAAAATGGGAGGAGGGACAGATTGACACATGGAGCCTTTGCCAGCTGTTTAGCACAGCTGCTGCTTCAAGCAACTCTGCAATTGACTATAGACTAAAGAACTGGTGGATGGAAGCCATTAACCCCTTCCACCATAACTATACCCCTAGCTCATTTGTCTGTCCTACCACCAGAATTTAACATTTGACACCCTAAATAGCTTCTCATAGACCAATAATAGGGAAAGTGGGGGCATGCACACAGCCCCTGGTATGGGGGGGGAGGAAGGGGAGGTGGGAGCGTACAGAACCTAGTGGGGCAAATCCAGTTTGGGGGAAGGGGGCACACAACTCCTGGCACAGAGGGGTATCAGGTGCAGGGAGAGTCCCTGCAATTGCAGGGGGAGATTGGGGGACCCTGCTATAGAGAGATGGGAGCATACAGAACCCCTGCCACAGGGTAACTTTGGGGACCTTGGCATGGGGGTAAGTGGGAGTAGGCATGTACCCATTACTGCTGGCAGGGGGAAGATGGAGGGATGCAGGGAGTCCCTGATGTGTGCAATAAGCTGAGCCTACAGAAGCTATGAAATGTAGAAGCCACCAAGTTAAATCCAAATTAACAAAATCGTCCAGATATAACAGTATTGAACCCCCAAACCAGCTGGTAAGGTTTGCAGTCAGCGGTGGGAGTAGTTGAATCCATGGGGAGTTATTTTATGGCGTGGTTATTTGGGCGGGGGGTGAGACCAGTACAAACAGGGATGTCTTTTAGCATCCTGAGAAATGGAGTCTAAAGTCACCAGTTGTCACAAGTTCAAAGCTGGCCCCTTCCAGCAGCAGCATCTCCCATCAGTGCAGGAGGCAGGTAGAGTCAGTAAAAAGATGGTTGCTCATGTATTGCCCCTAACATGCAGATGAGCACCGTTTTGACATGGCAGTTGTTGGGATCCTAGAGGTGCTGTTTTGATGTGGGTTGAGAGGGCAATGTGGGTGCCATTTTGGTGTGGTTTATATGGGGAACCTATGCGGTGCCATTTTGATAGGGGTTGAGAGGTGGGATGTTGGGTGTCTTTTTGACAGTTTTTATTGGAATCTCTTTGGTATCATTTTGAGCTGGGGTGGAGGTGGCATGTGTGTGCCGATTTGACTTGGCTTTTTTGTGGGGGAAGCCTTGGGAACCACTTTGAAAAATGTTGCAGTGGGTACCATTTTTGACATGGCTTTATGGGGAAACTGGATGCCATTTCGCTGCAGGTCAGGGAGCAGATGTGTCAGTGCCATTTTCCCGTGGATCAGGAGTGGATGCGTGGCTGCCCTATTGAAACTGGCTGGGCAGCGGGTGGGTGCACGGGTGCCCTGTTGACATGGCTCGGGCAGGCGGGTGCCCTGATGATGTGGGTCAGGCAGGGGGTGCAGCATGGGTGCCCCATTGACGTGGGGCTGGCAGCAGCAGGTCGGGCAGCCGGGGGGGGGGGGGACTCTGCTGACGTGGGGCTGGGCGCTAGGCAGCCGGGGGGGGGGGGGGCCCTGCTGACGTGAGGTCTGGGCGCTAGGCAGCCGGTGGGGGGGGTCCCTGCTGACGTGGGGCTGGGCGCTAGGCAGCAGGGGGGGGGTACCCTGCTGACGGGGGGCTGGGCGCTAGGCAGCCGGGGGGGGGGGCCCTGCTGACGTGGGGCTGGGCGCTAGGCAGCGGGGCTGGGCGCTAGGCAGCCGGGGGGGGGGGGGGGGCGCCCTGCTGACGTGGGGCTGGGCGCTAGGCAGCCGGAGGGGGGGGGTCCCTGCTGACGGGGGGCTGGGCGCTAGGCAGCCGGGGGGGGGGGGCCCTGCTGACGTGGGGCTGGGCGCTAGGCAGCCGGCGGGGGGGGGCCCTGCTGACGTGGGGCTGGGCGCTAGGCAGCCGGGGAGGGGGAGGGGGAGGGCGCTAGCTCAGCAGCAGGCGGCTCTGCCTGGGCTTGCCGGCAGGGAAGGCGGCGCCGCGGTCACTCTCTGCACCACGTCCCAGCGCCCTCCCCCCACAGCGGCTGCGCAGAGAAGCCGGGCGGGGACTTTCGGACCGAACCATTCCGCAGAAGCGGGCTGCTTGGTGTGAACAAGCTGGGACCCTTTTGGGCGCATTTTGGGCACCAGCCTCTAGTCAAGAGATTTTGAAGCGAATTTTGTCTTTATGCCTCAAGAGCGAGATGGAATTTGCGCCACCTCAGCTCCTGGTCCTTCCCCCTCTCTCTACAATGGTACGTCTCAGGGCCTCCCCCGCCCTCCCCTCAAACGGCTCTGGGGGGGGCGGCGCGGGAGCGGCAGGGTGAAGCTGCCGCGGTGCGGGCGGGGGCGGGACGCTCTGCGGCGAGGGGAGGGGGACGCGGACGCGGGCGGAAGCAGCGGCGCATGCGCAGAGAGGGGTTTACTCGCCAGAGGGGGGGATTTTCCCGCCCGAAGGGATTGTTTGTAACCGCTGCGCGGTTTGCGGGTCAATGAGCGAGTCGCCCCCACGTTATCCTGGGGGAGACGAGCCCCTCCCCACACCCGTCAGTCTTTGCCGCCAAATATAAACGTGTGTCACATTCACCCCTCAGGGCAGCAGGGCGCAGCCCTTTGTGATTCCCTGGCTCTGTCAAAGCCAATGGGCCCCCCCCGGACACCCCTCCGAAAAACGCCAACGGCTGCTCGATAATCCCACGTGGGCTCCTATCAAAGCTGCGAGGCCCCGTTGTGGCACCTGTCACGCTTACGGCGATGTTGGCTCATGCCAAGCCAGTGTGGGTGGGTGCCCTAACAAGGCCACTTTAATGACCAAAAGCCACACTGTTGTCAGCCAGCTCACATTACCAGACAGAAAGTCCCAGTATTGCCATGGCATAAAATGCTGTTGGCGTGTGCCAATTTGGACGAATAAAATCCACCATATGGACTCATGGCAGTACTCTGTCGGCAAACACCACACGCTCAACGGCAGGAAAACATGGCATAATTGCATTGTCAAAAGGTGCATCATCCAAAGCAAGGAATCCTGTGTAGATGTGTGACCAGACACCATTGGTATTCACTAACCCTGTATTGGTGGGACAACAGAAATCCATGTTGGCCCATGTCATAGCCTATAATGGCAAATGGAAATAATCCCTCTGAAGGCAGCACCTGTGAAACTGCCATTAGTGCACCCCCAACCTGCACTGAGAGCCTTGCAGAAAACTACAAATACACTTTGCAAGTAGTTGCCTTAATAGCCATATAGTTCCCCCTCAAAACCTGCACACACAATTGACTAGCCCAAGATCACAAAATGAAGCTATAGAGAGTCAGAGTGGGTGAAGTGGTAGCATTTACTGGATCAACTTCTTTTTGTGTGTAACCTTTCTGCCCCTCTGAGTTGGCAGCAACAAGGGCCGGGTTCAGTATCCAGGGGTTCCGTTTCAGTAACACAATGCATAACCAGCTCGAGCCCCCACCCAGTGACCTGGGACACTCACATACCACACCCCCCTGGGCGCCTCTAGGAGGCAATACTTCCCCTCTCGCAAGCACGGAGTCTGAGTGTAGCAAAATCTTTTTAATAAAGGAAGGAATTAATGCGGCATCCCATTGGAGAAACACCACAAACAGGGTTATAACACAAACCATAAACAAAAACCCACCTCCAAGTACGTTTGGCACTGTCCTTTTTCCCCTTAGGGTTTTAAGTCCAATCACCCCAAAGTCCAACAACCCAAAAGTCTCTGGTCAATGCCACCCCAGAGTTCGAGAGTTTATCTGTAGAGGTCCCTCCCCACAGCCTGGGTAGAAAGGGGCACCTTACGTGGTCCGGGGCCAACTGCCCTGCCTCTCCATGGGTTCTGCTTCTGCCTTCTCCACGAACTGCTCCGCTTTACCAGCCGCTCCACACTGCTCCTCTAGCCGTCCTCAGAAACTGCTCCGCTCCACCAGCTGCTCTGCTCCATGAGCTGCTCCAGTTCTCTCTGCAAACTGCTCGGCTCCGCTCGCTCTGTGGGCCACTCCACCCATCCCACAGCTACTCCGCTCTGTCAGCCGCTCTGCTGCCACCAGCTGTCCCGTGATCCGCTCCAGCCGTCCCCACAACTGCTCCACTCCACCAGCCGCTCTGTTCCACAGCATATCTTCAGGCTCCCCCACTAGTTAGCACAGTACTCAGTGCTCTCAGCTCAGTTATTTCAGCTCTTTAGTGAGTTCAACTCTTAGTGATCTCAGCTCTTAGCGGGGGAGCCCCACTGCGAGTGCACCATTAGCCCAAAGTGATTTCAGCTCAGTAACCTGTATTTAAATTCTTAAGGGAATAAAAAAATCAACTCTGACATTCCACAGTGGAGAGAGGAGGGGGTGGAACTGGTGCTTCTGGCTCCACAAGGAGACTGCCCCACCAGGCACAAATACCTGTCCCCAACCTCTCTCAATTCTCTGGGTTTTGGAACCCATGTCCCATGTCTAGCCAGTACCACCCAACTGAGGGTGAGCAATTTGTCACCAAGCAGTCCCACAGCTTGGGAGTCTGGGATAGGGTAGGCGTGCCTATGCAAATACACTCTCTGAAATTCTTTCCACCAGATGTCAGTGTAGAGCTTATCCTGACTCTGCTTACATCCTCCCCCCAGCCAAGAATTTGTCGTCCCGACAAATCACATTCCCTACTATACCAACTTATTGCTCCCCTCCAAAAGGCATTAGATAGCCCACTTTAGCTTTCACAAACCTGTGTGCTAAATGTATAGGCTCCTCACTAATCACCCCAGGTGCATCGTAAGTTAACCGTTTCACTGGTCTTATTACCCTGTCTCGCCTATTGAGGATCTCTATTGCTATGGTAGAGGGGACATCCTCTTGAGTGACGGATGGGGAGGTTTCCTGTGAGTTCCCCTCGGGTACTGGCATAGGCCCCTGCATTTCTAGTTCTAACAGTGGAGGGTCTCAGGTGCTCTGGACATCCTCCATCTGTATGTCACCACTGTCCAAAAGCCTTTGTAAGTCATTACACGGGGGTCCCACCAGTGGCTCAGGGATGTCAGGAATGGGCCTAAATACTTCTGCCATAGGGTTTAGGGCGGAAGAGGATGTGCTCTCTTCTGATTCAGCGGATCGAGACTGAAATCTTGTCTTCATCCCAGGATACACCATGGTTGTGTCTTCCTCCTCAGACTCACTGTCAGATGTGCTGAGTAGGGGTAGGTTAGCTGCAGGAGGCCGGCTGTCCACGTTGGAAGGCGGCTTTGGTACAGCACCTTCGTTCTGCCCAGTTGCCCTGTTGTGGCCCATCTCATAAGGGCTGCCTACCAATTCTCCCACAGGAAGCAAAAGGTTTCTATGTACGGTTTTGGTCTGCCCTGGACCCTCTTCAGGTTTGATCTTGTAGACCGGCAGGTCTCCTAGCTTTTCCATCACTAAGTAAGGTATTGCCTTCCATCTGTCAGCTATCTTGTGCTTGCCAGCAATACCCAAATTTCGCAGCAGGACTCTGTCCCCTGGCTGGAGCTCTTGCAGACGCACCCTAGCATCATATCGCTGTTTGTTGCGGTCTGCGTTCTTCCGAGCTGCAGACGTAGCTAAGTGATAAGCATCCCGTAGCTTTTCTCGTAGTCGGGATACATATTGCTGATGGGTTTCATAGCTATCGCCATCCTCTGATACACCAAAGCACAAATCTATGGGTAGTCTTGGTTCTCGCCCAAACATCAAGAGATATGGGGTGACCCCCGTAGCATCGTTCTTTGTGGCATTGTAGGCGTGCACCAGAAATGCAACATGTTGACTCCAGGTTGCCTTCTGCTCTGGCCGCAAAGTCCCTAACATATCCAATAGGGTTCGGTTGAACCTCTCTGGCTGAGGGGCACCTTGTGGATGGTAAGGCGTTGTCCTCGACTTTTTAATACCTGCTATCCTCAGCACCTCCTTCAGAAGGTGACTCTCAAAATCTCGTCCCTGATCTGAGTGTATCCGGGCTGGGAATCCATAAACTGAGAAATATTTTTCCCACAGTACTCGAGCGACGGTAGTGGCCTTCTGATCACGTGTGGGGTATGCCTGTGCATATCGCGTATAATGGTCGGTCACTACTAGAATGTTCCCAATATTCCTCTTGTCTACTTCTAAGGACAAGAAATCAGTGCAAACCAGCTCCAGAGGTTTGTTGCTGGTGATGTTCTTCAGATATGCGGCCCTTGTGGGCAGAGTTTTCCTTTGAACACATCGAGCGCAGGTGTCACATTTTCTGCGAACATCTTCGGCCATCTGAGGCCAATAGAACCTACTGCGGATAAGTTCCAGGATCCTCTCCATCCCTAAATGTCCAAAGTCATCATGCAGGGCCCTCATGGCCAGGGCTCTGTACTCTTTTGGCAGCACTAGTTGATTCCGTTGCTTTTGTGGAGGGTCTGTGGTCACGTGGTGTAGCACTCCCTGAATCAGTTTCAGTTTGGTCCATTCTCTCAATAGTAGTTTACCCTCTGGGGTAGATGGGACAACCGCAGCTGGGCCTCGCCCCTCTCTTTTGGCAAGTAGTGTATCACAAATGTCAACATCTTGCAGCTGGGCTTCCTGCCAGTCAGCTGCATTGAGCATTGGCAAGGGAGATTGGTCCAAAGCAATATAGTTCACTGAAGCAGAAGGCACGCATTCAGGGGGCAGGCCCAAAGCTTCAGCAACACATCCATGAAGGCTCTCAGGGGCCTCTGGCTCTCGGCGACTCACACTGCAGATAGCTCTCACGCCATCCGTGGGTATCACAGCGACATCAGGTGCCTGCGGACGTCTGGACAAGGCATCTGCATCTACATTGCTCCTCCCCGATCGGTATTGAATGCTGAACTCATAGCTAGCCAAGGCGGCCACCCATCTCTGGCCTGTAGCATCCAATTTAGCACTTGTTAACACATAGGTCAGTGGGTTGTTGTCTGTCCACACCTGGAACTTAGCACCGTACAAGTAGTCTCGAAATTTCTCAGTGATGGCCCATTTCAAGGCCAAGAACTCCAGCTTGTGGATGGGGTAGCGAGTTTCACTGTCAGACAGTCCTCGGCTGGCAAAGGCTACCGGTTTGCGTTTGCCTTCCACTTCCTGATACAGTACTGCTCCCAGACCCTCCAAACTGGCATCAGTATGCAGGATAAACGGTTTGCTTGGGTCAGCAAAGACTAGGATGGGAGCATGAGTTAGGCAAGTAATGATTTCCCGAAAAGCCCTCTCACATCTTTCATCCCACCACGGCCCAAATGGTTCGAAGGGGCCATAGTGTCTCTGCAAAGGAGGCTTTGGAGGCCTCCGCTTATTCTGGGTCTTAGATTTGTTCTTGTTGGACTGGTATCCCCTGGTAAGATCATTCAGAGGTTTTACAATCGTAGCATAGTTCTTCACAAATCTGCGGTAGTAGCCACTAAATCCAAGAAACGTCTTGAGTTCTCTGTAGTTACTGGGACGTGGCCAGGTAATGAGTGCTTCTATTTTATCGGGGTCAGTACTCACACCCTCTTGGGACACGATGTGACCTACATACTTCACTGAGGTTTGGCAGAACTGGCATTTATCGATTGAAAGCTTCAAACCGTATGCCTCCAACCTATCGAGCACTTTAAGAAGTCTTTCTTCATGTTCCTCCAGGGTTCTTCCAAACACAATCAGGTCATCCAAGTAAACTAACACCTGCAGTAAATTCATGTCTCCCACGACTTTTTCCATAAGTCGTTGAAATGTGGCAGGGGCCCCAGAAATCCCTTGTGGCATGTGTTCGAACTGGTAGAACCCTAACGGGCAGATGAAGGCTGTCTTCTCCTTATCCTCTTCTCCCAGAGGGATCTGGTAGTATCCACTCCGAAGATCCAACACAGAGAACCACTGACTACCCAGCAAACAGTCCAAGGCATCTTGTACTCGAGGCATGGTGTATTGATCAACTGTAGTGCGCCTGTTTAGGGTGCGGTAGTCAATACACATCCGGATTTTTCCACTCTTCTTACGAACGACCACAATGGGTGAGGCATAGGGGCTTCGTGACTCTGTGATGATACCATTCGCGATCAGCTCTTGAAGATGATGGCGCACATCTTCCATCTCAGAGAGGGCAATCCTCCTAGACCTCTCCCTGAAGGGTCGGGGATCTTGTAGCCTGATATGGTGTTCCACTCCCTTTGCACATCCCACGTCCCACTCATGTAGTGAGAACACCTTGGATCTCTCGCAAAGCTTCTTCCTCAGGCGATCCTTCCACTCCTCAGACAGCGGTGAGTCCCCGAAGTCAAACTTCGCAGGATCTATCATTGGAACTTCAGCTTCACACTGGGGTCTCACAACGCTTTCAGGCTCAAAGATGTCTGCAATCTTCTGCCCTGGTTTTACAAACACATCACGGCGTGTTTCATTAGCAACCAGTTTCGTCACCTCCTCCTGGGCTTCAACAGGTAGGGTTATGACTCCACTGAGAACCAGCACTCCTTCTGGGAGCCCTCCCTTGGTTGGCTGCTCTACCACAGCTAATGTTCCCTTACTGACTTTTAGGCAGGTACTCCTGACAATCACCTCCTTTTCTGACATGGCAGGCACCACTAAAGGGACCGGGCCCGCATACCTCAGTGCTCCTACTGGCAAATCAGGCATCACTTTTCTTGTGTCCTCAATTTTTCTGTAAGCCGCGGCACAGTGTGTGTGTATCACCAAGGTGTTCAAATATTGGTCTCCTGCTTGCTGTCTGCAGTAATCGGCCAGTATCCTAAAGAGGCTGGAGTTGGTCCCTATCAGCACAGACACATCAGAGGTCCCTTTCGGGTCAGGGCATATTAAGGCAGCGGTGTCTACCTCTTGCCTTACCCCAGCAACCTCCTCTGGGAATTCCAGGTGCACTATGACATACCCTTGATAGGGGTATTCATCCATGCTGAGGCCACACAGACCAATGCCAGTCAGTGGCTGTATGGGCAGGTGCCTAAGCATCTGTTGGTAGAATGACTGAAATATAATAGTCACTTGAGATCCAGTGTCAAGCACGGCTTTACACTCCGCCCCTTCAATCCTCACCATGACCTCTGCTCGAGGCCCTATCAGTCCTGCAGGGATCCCAGCTGGATGGTCTCTTCTGGGGGAATCTTCAAATCCTCTAGGCCTAGGTGGTCTCTGTCCCCGGACCTTCTGACAGCTACTGGATCTCTTCCAACTAATCCTCAGCTTTTCATACACTAAAGAGGGGTTCTCTTCCTTATGGCAGTTAGCAGCACTGTGCCCATCCTGACCACACCGGTAGCAAAAGAATTGTCCTTTCCCCATTCGGCGAGGTGGGACAGTGACTCTAGATACTGACTTCTCTATTGTCACAGTCTGAGGCTCCTTATTCCTGGAAATCTTAGCTTGGTCAATGATGCTTTGCAGCTCAGCTATCCGTTCTGTCAGGACTTGCATTTGTTTGGCAAGTTCCTCTGTGGTGCTCACCATCAGTACACTGGCCATTGGCGGTGGCGTCGTGCTGGCTGGTTCCAATGTTTGGGCTTCCCAACACTCGCTGGCCGCCTGCCTTTCTTCTTCTTCCCTGACTTCCTTTATCAGGTGGGAGTAACTTGGGGGATGTTCCTGCCGTTCTCTTAGTCGGAGGTGAAGTAGGATCGGGTTCTGATACTGAGTCCCTCTTACAACTTGAGCCAGTCTGGTCTGATCCATCTGCTCAGCAGTCACTGCTCCCCTCATAACAGCTCTCTGAAGTAGTCTCTCCAGCCTCTGTATATAGGCTGAAATTTTCTCACCCCTTTGCTGTTGGGAATTAATGAATTTACAGTAACTGTCCTCAGGGCCCTCTACGCTCCCAAAGGTATTATCAAGGGCCTCTAGGCAGTCCTTCACACTGACCTCAGGGTCAATGAGCTTCAGGGTGCGAATTACATCTAATGCTGGGCCACTAAGGCTCTCTATTAGACATCGTCGCTTTTCTACATCGGGTATGGCCCAGTCCCGCAGCATTTCAGTAGTATGCTCCGACCAGAGTTCAAACTCCTCTTCCCCATCAAATAACCTTAACTTACGACAAGAGTTCGATGTAGCATAGGCCAACACAATCTTTTCCAATATATGCCCCAGTGCGTTTGCCCAATCATAGGCTGAATCTGCCGCCCCTGAGCTAGAGGCTGCAGGACTGGAGCCCAACAAACCCGACATATTAGCCATTATACAAACAGTAGTTTCCTCAAAATATAAACACAATTATTTCCCATTACAGTGGAACACTCAACAGGTGCTTGCGAGGAGTACTGACCCAGGCATCCCGGACGAGCCCCCAAAAATGTAACCCTTCTGCCCCTCTGAGTTGGCAGCAACAAGGGCCGGGTTCAGTATCCAGAGGTTCCGTTTCAGTAACACAATGCATAACCGGCTTGAGCCCCCACCCAGTGACCTTGGACACTCACATACCACACCCCCCTGGGCGCCTCTAGGAGGCAATACTTCCCCTCTCGCAAGCATGGAGTCTGAGTGTAGCAAAATCTTTTTAATAAAGGAAGGAATTAATGCGGCATCCCATTGGAGAAACACCACAAACAGGGTTATAACACAAACCATAAACAAAAACCCACCTCCAAGTACGTTTGGCACTGTCCTTTTTCCCCTTAGGGTTTTAAGTCCAATCACCCCAAAGTCCAACAACCCAAAAGTCTCTGGTCAGTGCCACCCCAGAGTTCGAGAGTTTATCTGTAGAGGTCCCTCCCCCCCAGCCTGGATAGAAAGGGGCACCTTACGTGGTCCGGGGCCAACTGCCCTGCCTCTCCATGGGTTCTGCTTCCGCCTTCTCCACGAACTGCTCCGCTTTACCAGCCGCTCCACACTGCTCCTCCAGCCGTCCTCAGAAACTGCTCCGCTCCACCAGCTGCTCTGCTCCATGAGCTGCTCCAGTTCTCTCTGCAAATTGCTCGGCTCCGCTCGCTCTGTGGGCCGCTCCACCCGTCCCACAGCTACTCCGCTCTGTCAGCCGCTCTGCTGCCACCAGCTGTCCCGTGATCCGCTCCAGCCGTCCCCACAACTGCTCCACTCCACCAGCCGCTCTGTTCCACAGCATATCTTCAGGCTCCCCCACTAGTTAGCACAGTACTCAGTGCTCTCAGCTCAGTTATTTCAGCTCTTTAGTGATCTCAGCTCTTAGCGGGGGAGCCCCACTGCGAGTGCACCATTAGCCCAAAGTGATTTCAGCTCAGTAACCTGTATTTAAATTCTTAAGGGAATAAAAAAATCAACTCTGACATTCCACAGTGGAGAGAGGAGGGGGTAGAACTGGTGCTTCTGGCTCCACAAGGAGACTACCCCACCAGGCACAAATACCTGTCCCCAACCTCTCTCAATTCTCTGGGTTTTGGAACCCATGTCCCATGTCTAGCCAGTACCACCCAACTGAGGGTGAGCAATTTGTCACCAAGCAGTCCCACAGCTTGGGAGTCTGGGATAGGGTAGGCGTGCCTATGCAAATACACTCTCTGAAATTCTTTCCACCAGATGTCAGTGTAGAGCTTATCCTGACTCTGCTTACATGTGTAAGAGACAATCTTTTGAGATAGAAAGAGCTCTTCTTCTGGACCAGACCTGGACCAAGCTCAAAAACTTATTTTTTATTGAACCAGCTTCTGTTGGTGAAAGAGACATCACCTCACCCACCTTATCCCTCTAATATCCTGGGACCAACATAGCTACCACAACACTGCAAAGTGAAACTACGGCAGAGTTGGGAAGCAACTGCAGGAGCCTTATTTTCAGTCCCACCTGTTCTAACCACTAGAAAACAGACTTCTCCCAGAATTAGGAATAGAATCCAGTAGTCCTGCCTCCCAGCCCCCTAGACTCTACTGCCTGCGCAGAAGAGGGGATAGAAACAAGAAGTTCTAACTCCTAACCACTAGACTCCACTTCTCTCCCACAACTGGAACAGAACCCAGGAGTCCTAACTCCCAGCCCCACCCTGCTCTAACACCTTGGTGTTAATACAGGCCAGACTTGCATTGGGACACTGTAGACCCATGTGCATTGGCAGAAGTAAAAAGCTGGATTAGCACATACCCAAAAGCTGGGCATCTCTGGCAACCATGCTACTCTATCGCCCTTGACATGCACAGGACTCTCCCAATGTGGCTTTTGGACACTATTAAAAGAATTAAAGTTGCCCTTTCAAAATATTAACTAGACTGGAGGAAATGTCATCTCCCAAAGGGACATGCCCAATTTCACAGATGGGTTGTCCAGAACTCCAAAATGAGGATTGACATTTAGAGTTTCCCCAAATAGCCCTTTAAAGTATCCAGTGTCCATTTTAGTGGCCAAATGTGGGATTTTGGTTGCCACCACTTTTGAAAATTGGGCCATTTTTTTCTTCACAGAGGCAAGAGGTTTCTGAAGAAAAATATCCAACTGGTTATTTTGATGCTGCATAAAAGTGTCAGTGTTTCCACTTCAGCTTTTAGGGTGGAATTTATAAAGCAGCATAAGGAAGTTAGATGCCTGAATCCCATAATTCAATGGGAGTTGAACACCTAACTCTCTTAGGCTGCTTTAAGAATCCCAGCTTGTATGTTTGTTTTGCTTTATAGGTTTGGTGTGGTGATTGGCAAATTCCTTTCCACCAGGGGGTATTTGTTTTGGAGTCAACACCCTTGCTATTGGCTCAGTTGAAATGTCCGTGTGTGAGGATAGGTTGCTATGCAATTACCGCAAGTGCCGTGTCAAGCTCTCTGGCTATGCCTGGGTCACAGCTTGCTCACACATCTTCTGTGACCAGCACGGTAGTGGGGAATTCAGCCGTTCACCAGCAGTCTGTCCTGCCTGCAACAGTGCCCTCTCTGGCAAGTTAGACATTGTTCGCACCGAGCTAAGTCCCTCTGAAGAACACAAGGCCATGGTGTTGACTGGACTTCGGCCAGAGACTGTGCTGGACATCAGCTCCCGCGCACTCGCCTTCTGGACATACCAGGTAAATCCACCCCAGGTGGGGTATCAGCATGATGTCCTAGGATAGGTAGACACATTCAAAAATGTCTCTGAAAATATAATTGGGAAGAGATTTTGTTTGTTAAAGGAATGAAAAATCCAAAATTCAGTCTTTATGGCTACCTATATCTCGTACATGGAGGGCAGAGCTGACACCTAGGTGACTCCAAAGGGAGGGCCAGCATGCTATATTTTTTGGCCTGAAAACTGTGGAAAGGAGCCAAAGGGAATGGAATAGGATTAAGAAATCCCATTGTTTGGTTTTGTTGGGACCACAGAGAAGGTTCACTCTCTGGTTCAAAATCACCAGAGTGTGGCATTTGCACTTCTCCCTCCCTTCTTCTCTGTCCAACTGTCAGTGTAAAACATTATCACTCTATTAGCCATTCCTCTCTTTCTCATCTGTCACTGTGGAAAGTTCTCTCCATCTTTGCTATACATTCTTTCTTTCTTACATCACAACAATATCAAAGCACCTCACAAACATTCATGAATTATCCTCAAGGAGAAGTATGTCTCTATTACTATCTCCATTTTACATGTAGGGAACTGAAGTACGGACATTAAAGCAACATTTTTAAGTGTCCACTAATTTTAGGAACCTCGCATTTGAGTGCTCAACATGAGACCCATATAACCTGATTTACAGAGATGCTGTGTGTGACAGGCTGAGTCACAGAAACCCCCTTGGGACTGCCACCTGATGTGCTGAGACTACTTCTGAGCCCATTTTCCCTACCAGCTTGGGACTTCAGTAGTCTGTCTTGTTGAGACAGACACGCTAGCCTGCTACAAACACAGACCCAGGTCTGAACCACATCCCCCACAAGCTGAAGACTTAACTGAAAACAGCTTAAAAAATTCTCCTGTCTCTAGCACCCAGATACCCAGTTCCCAATGGGATCCAAAGCCCAAATAAATCTGTTTTAGTCTGTTTAAAGCTTATGCAGGGTAAACTCATAAATTATTCACCCTCTATAACACTGATAGAGAGAGATGCACAGTTTTTTGCTTTCCCAGGAATTAATTACTCGCTCTGTGTCAATTAATAAGCAAAAAGTGATTTTATTAAGTATAATAAGTAGGATTTAAGTGTTTTCAAGTAATAACAGACAGATCAAAGTAGATTACCAAGCAAAATAAAACAAAAACATGCAAATCTAAGGCTAATACAGTAGGAAACTAAATGCAGGTAAATCTCACTCTCAGAGATGTTCCAATTTGCTTCTTTTACAGACTAGACTCCTTTCTAGTCTGGGTCCAGTAATTACTCACCTCCCCACCCCCGTAGTTACTGTCTTTTGTTCCAGTTTCTTTCAAGCATGTCTTTGGGATGGAGAGGCTATCTTTTGAGCTAGCTGAAGACAAAATGGAGGGGTTTTCAGGGCCTTATATCGTCTTTCTCTTGTGAGTGGAAACCCCTTTGTTCTCCTGTGTAAAATTCCCTCAACAAGATGGAGTTTGCAGTCACCTGGGCAAGTCACATGTCTATGAATGATGCACTTTTTGCAGGCCAACACCATTCTTTACATGTTAGTGTGAATGTTCCCAGGAAAGCTCAGATGTGGATTGGCACCTCACAAAATCCATTGTTAGTTAAGTGTTTCTTGATTGGGCACTTACTCAGAATAGTCTTTTCCGAAGAAGCTGACCAAATGCTTCACTGAGGCTACTTAGAACCAAACAAGTACATAGTCAATATTCACAACTTTGAATATAAAAAAAGAGATACACACATACAGACAGCATAATCATAACCAGCAGACTACAACCTTTCCATAGACACCCCACTTGGCCTCCTTATACAAGACCTGGTGCAACCATAGGACCCTGGTTGCAACAAGGATTTATATAGTCACAGTTTACGTCAATAACATCACACTGTGCACCCCACAGCTCTTATCAGCTTCAGCTGGAGTGTGGAGTGCTCAGCACATCTGAAAATCAGTCCGTAGATGTCTCATGTTGGCAACCCTAAATTTGAGTTCCTCTTGAGAATATTGACCTAAGTGACTTACCCAAAGTCACTGTGGCAGCAGTGGGAACTGAATCCAGATCTCATAAGTCCCAGTCAGTGCCTTAACTCCAGACCATCCTTCCTTTGGTACACTGTAGTCATGCTACGATATCTCTGATGCAGTGACTTCACTTTCCTTTGACAATTAGTGGTCAAAGAAGCCTGTCACACCTGTCATAATCTCCACATGGCAGGTTCACCAGGAGCGCCTGTACCAGGAATACACCTACAGCAAGGCTGAGGGACACCTGAAGCAGATGGAGAAGGTGTACACCCAGCAGCTGCAGAGCAAGGACATGGAATTGACCTCCATGAAGAGCAAGGTCTCCTCCCTGAAGAAGGTGCTGGAGGAGTACAAGAAGAAGTTCAGCGAGCTCTCTGAGAAGCTCATGGAGCGTAACCGCCAGTACCAGAAGCTCCAGGGCCTCTATGACAGCCTCTGTCTGCGCAACATTGCCATGGCTAATCAGGAGGCTGCCCACGAGCCTCCCATGATGCCTCAGCCTGCTGTCTTTGGCTTCCCATTGGGTAAGATCTGTGGAGAGTTCTCATTTCACTACTCACAGAGGTTGCAAAAGCAAGCATAAGGAGTCACTACACTGACACTGTTAGTGGAGGGGACAAGGGTTTAGTGAGCTATAGAGACTGAACTCTCCCTCCATGCCATAGGACAGGAGGAGGCACATATGTGTGTGTGTTTGAAGGAGAAGGGCTTCATACAGAGCAGTCACTCTCCAAGTGCTGTGAAATATTTGATTAGACACTCCTGTGTGAGACAAGTTGATGGGTTCTCAGCTTGGACAGTTGTCCATCTATCAAACCCCACTCACACTAATAGCCCCCCTCCTTGGCAGCCTAAGAGGAGAGACCATGGACTGAATGGGCCATGGAGATTAAGCTCCTTTCTCCTCCCTCAGAGGGGATTTCTCCAGAACATGGGCTAGTTCACACCCTGAATCCGAAAGCTTTGAACATCCCTTGTAATATCTCCAACCTTAGCTAGCCATGTGGTATCACCAACACACAAACTTTACTGTGAGTCTCTGGGCTTTTGGTGTGTTTAAAAAAAGGGTAAGTTTCTAGCCCCCATGGCTGCAGAGAAAAGAGGGAAACTGTGAACAATAAATGCTACAGAACCAGAAGGAAATTTTTTATATAATATAATTTTAAAAACATCATGATTTTGTAAGCATATCTCATGAATTTTGGGGGTTGGACTCTTGAGCGTTGCATTTGTTTCTTTCGTGGCTGGTACCTCCTCATCAAAAGGTTTACGAATCCAGGCTAATGGATTTAGGTCTAAATCAAGCCTTCAAATTCCACCATGTCCTGTGAGAAATCCAACCTTAGCTCCTGTATTTAAATCGAGCCATGGTCACTCATGGTCTTAGATTTGGAGATTCTATGTTCAATCCCCAAATTGTCACACTACTGTAGTCACTAATGTCTATCTTGATAGAGAATCCAGCATCCAACTGACCTTGTATCACCTCCTTCCTAGGTAATGCTGCCAAGTTCCCTGGGGATGCCACGCCAGTCCGGGGCAGGTGTGGGGAGGGAGACTTCCATTTCAAACCCTTCTTTGCCACATCCCCACCTGCGGGTGAATTGAGCAACAGCTTCTTCACCTTCGCCTCTCCCAGCAATGAGCTGGAGCCACATCCTGGAGCCAGCAAGGCGTACAAGATGAAGAGGATATAACCGGTAATGTGCCTTCCACACCTGCTTCTTGGAAATTCAGCCCATCCGTCAGCAGGGGAAAGAGCGAAAATGCATATTGTCTGGATTTGAGATTCTCCGCAGTATTGAGATATTTCTTTTAGGTATTATAATGTAATCAACCTCTGATTGGCACTGGCAGATTGTCTTGACTTCTCATCCTAGTCTGTAATGCCCTGTCGCTTCTGAGTGTCAATTTCATTGTCACAATCTGTCACCAACAGACTGTCTTTCAGACTGTAAATCTCTCTCACCCTTGGATTGCCCCTCTCAGATTGTAAAATTGACACCATCTGACTGTAGTATCCCATCGCATTTGGACCAAGATCCTCAAGGCACCTAAATACCTTTGAGGATCTGGGCCTGGTTCTGATGTACTCTGCTTAATAGGTTACAAAGTCATTGTTGTTTTCTGTGTGTGAGAGATAATGTATTTGTGTGTGCTTGTGTGTATGTGTCTATGTGTGCATGCAAATCTATGTGTGTATCCTGGTGTGTTTGCCTCTGTGTGTGTATGTGGGTCAATCTATGTGTGGGTGTGTTTGTCTGTACACATGGGTGTATAAATCTAGATAGCTGTGTATTGTCTCTGTGTGTAAGTCAATATGTGTGCTTAAATCTGTGTGTATTTTGGTGTGTCTTTCTCTCTTGTTTATGCGTGCAGATATACATGTGGGTAGGTGCCTCTTGCTATGTGTGTGTTTCTCTCTGAATGGGGGAGGGTGCGTAGCTCCATGGGTGTGTACATGCATAGTTCTGTGTAAGTGTATTTTTGCTTCTATATTTATGCTTGTGTTCATATGTGTGTGTGTATTTCTCAGTGTTATCCAGTGTGTTCCCCTGAGTACACTCCACCTCATCCTTCCCTTTGCAGTTATTCCCCACCCTTAAAAGTTCAGCCATGTTCATTTCACACTCATTAATTTAGCCGTCACTTTCATGAGGATTTATAATCTTTGGGCCCCACAATGGGAGAAGCAGGGTTGGTTTTGGCATCTCGCAACCGATGGATTTGTGCACTGTGTAAAGTGACCTTTGTAAATAGGCTGTTCACCCTCTCAGAAATAAGGATTAGCAAAAAAAGAAAGAAAAAAAAAGATCTTTTGTATCCTGGTTTCTATTTCTTGTTGGATCAAAGATGTCTGCAGTGGGGGAAGTGGGTAGTGTGGGGAAGGCAGGTTGGGTGTTGGGGTATGAGATCAGGGAAGGATCCCAGGAGTGAGGGAGGTAGGTGGCGTGGAGAGCACAGGCCAGGTGGGAGGGGAGTGGTAAACTGGGGAAGAGATCCCAGCAATAGAGGAGACAGCAGTGTGGGACATGCAGGCAAAGAATGGGAATTGGGGAGAGATCCCAGCAGCAGGGAGGAGGATGGTGTGGGGAGTGCAGGCCAGGCTGCAGGGGCACGGTAAATTGCGGGAGGTGGCAGTGTGGAGAGTGCAGGCTGGGGGGGATGCAGAGGGAGGATTGGTGAGGGAACCTGGTAGCTGGCCAGGGGGGTGGAATCAGAAAGGGATCCCAGCAGAGATGGAGGTGGGCAGTGT
Organism: Gopherus flavomarginatus; assembly: GCF_025201925.1. Taxonomy (NCBI): domain Eukaryota; kingdom Metazoa; phylum Chordata; order Testudines; family Testudinidae; genus Gopherus; species Gopherus flavomarginatus. Next base: position 5,557,424 of record NW_026115061.1, on the reverse strand, counting down.
GCAGAGCACAAGCCAGGTTGCAAGGGAGTGGATGTAAATCAGGGGAGGTGGATGGCAGGGTGTACTCAGCCTGGGGAGGGGTTGGGCAGCACAGGCTGGGATAGGGTTATACCTCCCAATATTTCAAGTGGCTACAGTGGGATGGGTGCTGCCCCCAGGGGAAAAGAGGCCTGTGGATGCAGGGGCTAGGTGCTGCCTGGGGGTGGAAGGCCCCTGGAGGGACAGGTGCTGCCCCCAGTGTAGGTGGGGGGTGAGTTGCAGAGTGAGCCTGTCTCATACTCACCCTATACTGGCAGCTCCTGCAGGGCTGGCTGGGCTCAGTTCCCCGCTGTGGGCGTTACGCCCTGGTTCCTGGTGTGTGGAATCACAGCAACGTTTGTGTTTGGCCTGGCCATGCCCTCGGTCCCCCCTCAGCGGGGCTGAGCCAAACATGTGCGTTGCTTCAACCCAATGTGCCAGGGATCAGGGCAGAATGCCTAGAGCGGGGAGTGGAGCTCAGCCATCCCCACAGGATAGGAGCCGCTTCAACCGCGATAGGGGGTTGGGGTCAAAGCGGGACAGTCCCACAGAACCCAGGACCACTGGAAGATCTGTAGGGTTGCCACCTGTTACATACAGCTGGGATGGTCCTGAGCCCATCACACTGGACAGCTGATAGCACGAACCAAGCACCCAGACAGGCTTCCCAGGACAGCTATCTCAACAAAGGGAAAAGGGTTTTCCTGGGAAAACCTGGACAGGCAGCAACCCTAGCAGAGCATGGAATTAAAAAGGGATCCCAGGAGTGGGAGAGGTGGGCAGTGTAGAGAGCACAGACCAGGTTGTAGAGGGCTGGTAAATGGGGGGAGGTGGGAGGGGTCTGGACCAACGCAAGTGTTGTGTGGGTAGGTGGTGCAATGCAGGGGCTGGCGGGGAGGAGGAATGCAGGGGTTGCGATGCAGGGAGTGTGTGGCAGGTTGCAATGCAGAAGCGGGGGGGTAGCGATCAGGGCTGTGTGTGTGAAGAGCAATGCAAGGGCTGGGGGGGTGCAGTGCAAAAGCAGTGTGTGTGTGTGGGGGGGGCGTGCAGTGAAGGTGCTGTGTGTGTGCAGAGCATAGCATTCCCCTCCAGCCCAATAGATGTCCCTGCCCTGTCCAAGCTCCGCTCTCCTCTGGTGAAGCTCAGAGGTGGAGGAAGGGGAGGAGCTGGGCAATCATAGTTGAGGAGGGAGAAGGAAACCACCACCTTGCAAACTCTGCCAGAAGTCCCCTCCCCGCCCCTCCCCACACACTGGTGCCTTCACACACAGCAATGCTCGCATACACACACTGATTCCTGCGCACACACACACACACAGCGATAGACATGCGCTGTTCCCTGCACAAACAACACATACTCTGATCTCTGTGCGCACACACTGATCCCTGCGTACACACACACGACACACACACTCTGATCTTGCACACAAACACACACTGATCCCTGCACACACAGCAGTGCACACATATACACACACACTAGTCTCTGCACACACACGCACACTGATCCCTGCACTCCGATCCTGCACATATAGCAATGCACACATACACTGATCACTGCGCACACACATAGCAGTACACAGACACATACAAAGCGATGAGAACATACAGTGATCTCTGTGCACACACAGTGACACACACACACTGATCCCTGAACACAAACACACAGACACACACACACACGACACGGACACTGCTCCCTACACACACACACACACACACACACTGATCCCTGAACACAAACACACAGACACACACACACACGACAGAGACACTGCTCCCTACACACATACACACACACACACTGATCCCTGCACGCGCACACACACACACACGCAGAGTGATGAACACACCCAGTGATCCCTGCGCGCACACACAGCAATGGACACACACAGTGATCCCTCTGCACACACATAGTGACACACACTGATCACTGTGCACACAAACACTGATCCCTGAAGACACACACACAACACGCACAGATGCTGCTCCCTACACACACACACACACACACACACAGTGATCTCTGCACACACACATAGCGATACACACACACTGATTCCTGCACACACACATACTGATCCCAGCACAGACACAGCGATGCACACACAGATACTCCCCCCCCCACACACAGAGCCTTGCCATATAGCCCCCCTTAGACTGTCTTCTGCTTTTGCAATCCCTGCATGTGATTTAGCCTCTCCATTTTTCCATGTGCTTTTCTCTGTGCCCTCACTCTGAGCATCTGGGCTGCTTTAGCCATTTTCCTTTTGCTATTTAAAGCCCCCAGCCCAAGATCGGTGGCAAATAACAGGCCTGCAACAGGAAACAGGGTCCTAGTATGCATCAGGCGATGTATTTCCAGTAGAGACAGGGAAGTGTTAGTACCATTGTAAAAGGCACTGATGAGACCTAATCTGGAATACTGTGTGCAGTTCTGGTCTCCCATGTTTAAGAAAGATGAATTCAAGCTGGAACAGGTGCAGAGAAGGGCTACTAGGGTTATCAGAGAAATGGAAAACTTATCTTATGAGAGGAGATTCAAAGAGCTTGCCTTGTGTAGCCTAACCAAAAGAAAGCTGAGGGTAGATAGGATTGTCCTCTAGAAATACATTAGAGGGATAAATAGGGAGGGAGAGGAGTTCTTTAAGTTAAGCGCCAAAAACAAATGGATATAAACTGGCCCTCAACAAGCTTAGGCTCAAAATTAGGCGAACGTTTTTAACCATCAGAAGAGTGAGGTTCTGGAACAGCCTTCCAGGGGAGCAGTGGGGGCAAAAAACCTAACTGGCTTCAAGACTGAGCTTGATAAGTTTATAGAGGGATGATGGGACTGCCTATGATGGCATGTGGCCCATTGGTGACTGCCGGTAGCAAAAATCCCCAATGGCTGGTGATGGGACACTGGATGGGTAGGGCTCTGAGTTACTACAGAGAATTCTTTCCCAGGTATCGCCTGGTGGGTCTTGCCCACATGCTCAGGGTCTAACTTGGGGTGGCCAACTTGTGGCTCCAGAGCCACATGCGGCTTTTCGGACGTTAATATGTGTCTCCTTGTATAGGCACCGACTCCAGGGCTGGAACTACAGGTGCCAACTTTCCAATATGCTAGGGGGTGCTCACTGCTCAACCCCTGGCTTGGCTCTGCCACAGGCCCTGCCTCCACTCTACCCTTTCCCACCTCCTCCCCTGATCCAGCCGTGCCCTCACTCCTTCCCTCACCCTCTATAGCTTCCTGCATGCCACAAAACAGCTGATAGGGAGGTGCAGGGAGGGAGGGGGAGGCGCTGATAGGTGAGGCTGACGGTGGGTGGGAGGTGCTGAGAGGGGGGAGCTGATGGGGAGCTGCTGACATATTACTGTGGCTCTTTGGCAATGTACATTGGTAAATTTTGGCTCCCTCTTGGGCTCAGGTTGGCATCCCCCATTCTAACTGATCACCATATTTGGGGTTGGGAAGGAATTTCCCCCCAGGTCAGATTGGCAGAGACCCTGGGGAAGTTTTGCCTTCCTCTGCAGCATGGGGCATGGGTCACTTGCAGGTTTAAACTAGTGTAAATGGTGGATTCTCTGTAACTTGAAGTCTTTAAACCAGAGGTTTTCAAACTGTGGGGCATGCTCTCTAAGGAACATTCAGGGGGGTTCGGGCCAGCACCGCGCAGAGGGGAGAGTGGGAAAGAGAGTGCCACCTCCACTCCTGACTCACCTCAGCAGGCCATCCAGCCTCTGGGTCAGTGTAAACACCTGGACACCCAGTGCTGGCTCCATCTCTCACTCTGCCTCCAGAGACCATAGCATCACCTTCCCCCACCCTGAAAACCCCATGGGAGAGGGGCAGGTATTGGGGGGTACAACCCAAAATTGTAACTTAAAGAAGGGGCTCAGCTCAAAAAGCTTGAAAACCGCTGCTTTAAACTATGATTTGAGGACTTAAGTAACTCAGCTGTAGTAAGATGAGGCCCTGAAACATAAACCCTTATATCAGAGGCCCGGTATGAGGCCTAAGGCCTGAGCTACAGTAATGGTTAAGACTTTGCTAACATAAAGCAAAGCAAAGCTGTAAGCTAAAGGCAGGCCCTGCTCACAGAAGCTGGCAAGAAGAAGACTGATGTTGCAAAAACACACATACCTGAATGGTACTGGACACTAGAGATATAAACATATGCCAGGATGGTACCAGAGTGCTCTGATACTAACACATTTCACACAGAACATGCTGACCCATCCTAAAGACAGGGTCAAAAGGGTAATATGATGGATAGAGTTGTTTTGCTTGAACCAACATGTACAAGGTGATAGGTGGCACCATACTGTGTAGAGGGGTTGTACCTCAATACGTCAGAAGTATGTGTAACTTGTTTATACCTGTGTATAAGACTGCACCTCTGTGTAGTTGTCTTGGTCTGGCCTAGGGGGCAGTGGTAATTCCCGCCACTGACTGAGCCAGTCCATGTCAGGGAGCACATATGTACTAGCAGAACTGTAGACATCTGATCCGGGGAGCTGGAGACTGTTTCGTTTGGCAATAAACCTGGCCGGGTGCCTTCGTACCTTATCAGAGTCTGTGGTCCTTGAGGTTTCTCTCGGGATCTGCTGTGCCAGAGGGAACACACACACACAGAGCTGACTCTTATGATCATTGAACAGCATGCTCTGGAACTTCCTGCCCTTCACCTGGCTCTAGGGAGAGGAGAATATACCCCAGTAATATCCCTCCATTCAGCCCTCCATTTTCAGCTGTGCAGCTATGTCCCACCATCCCTTCATCCTCAGATATATCCATTCTCAGCTATGTCCCACCATCCTTCCATCCTCAGATATATCCATCCATCCATCCATTCAACTGTTGGTGTCACTCTGGCATAACCCTAGGTAACTCGGGAGGGTGGTAGACCACAAGTGTCAATGAAGCCTTCCTGTTGTAGGCCTCAATGAACCAAAGTTCCTCCATGTTAAACACTTTGTGTAACCTAGTGTAACCTAATATGTTAAGAGCTGTAAAATGTAATGTCAGCAGTTAGTTTTCTGATTGTAACAGCCAGTTCCCTGCTGTAACACACTGGAGCTAAATTGAAGCGAGTTTCAAGGCCGCTTTTAGATACAGCATACATGTCTCAGCAGCAGAGAGGGGGGAAAAAGGGGGAAGACAAAAGATTGAATGAGAAGAGAATGCTGCAGCTGGACAGAAGAGGGAGGGGAAACGGGGAATTGCTAGTCAGCGAGAAAAGTTCTCATGGGATATAAAGGAACAGACTGCTTGTTTTAATCATGCTTGATTTGAGGCATCAGCCTCCCTGCACCGCTTTGAGATCTCAAATAAACTTGGTTTGCTTCTCCACCCTGGTGTGTTTATTGGCGCGGCACACCAGGCGACGGACCCCCCCGCTGTTGCTTGGCCTCAGGCAGTTATCTGCTGGCAACACAACCCTCCATCCTTGATCACAGAATCATAGAATATCAGGGTTGGAAGGGACCTCAGGAGGTCATCTAGTCCAACCCCCTGCTCAAAGCAGGACCAATTCCCAACTAAATCATACCAGTCAGGGCTTTGTCAAGCCTGACCTTAAAAACCTCTAAGGATGGAGATTCCACCACCTCCCTAGGTAACCCATTCCAGTGCTTCACCACCCTCCTAGTGAAAAAGTTTTTCCTAATATCCAACCTAAACCTCCCCCACTGCAACTTGAGATCATTACTTCTTGTTCTGTCATCAGGTACCACTGAGAACAGTCTAGATCCAGCTAGGTCCCACATCCCTCCAATCTCTGATATATCCATTCTCAGCTATGTCCTGCCATTTCTCTTTCCTCAGTTATAGCCATCCTTCCCTCCATCCATTCATCCTCAACTGTATCCATCCATCCCACCATCCATCCTCAGCTATATGCCTCTGTCCATCCTTCCATCCCTCCTCAGCTATATGCCATCCATCCTCAGTTGTATCCATCCATCTCCCTCAGCTATATGCTTCTGTTCATCCATCTTCAGCTATAGCCGTCACTTCACCCATCATTACCTGTAGCCATCCATTCAATCCTTCATCCTCAACTATACCCCTCCAGCCAGCCAGCCATTCATCTTTGATGCCCTCTGTCCATCTGTTCTCAGTGCTAACCTCTCTGTCTTTCTGCCACAGACATCCTAGGAAATGCCTACCTCTTGCTGTTCTTCAACACAGGCCAGAACCCCAATATCTCCCAGCAGGCCCTAAGTACCTATGCCTAGGCGGTAGGTACTGCTCTGTCTTCGGTTGGCTGCAAGGGAGCCCTGTTCTGCAGGGAGCGGGACAGAAGGCTCAGTAAAGGGCACTATTCTTTAGGAGCCAATGCTGGTGCCAGTGCTCCAGCACCACGCTGGAGGTGCTGTGCTGCAGGGAGCAGGCGAGAGGCTCTGTAGGGGGTGCTCTGACACTGATTTCCTCTCCACGCTAGGAAAAGGTGGATCCTACAGCATCCTATAACCCAGACCTGCACCTCAACAGAGCTACAGTGAGAAGGAGGAGAGCGGAAAGTGTGGTTGAAAGGCATGGGGGCTCAGTAGGGGTGCTCTCTTCCGGATGTCAGTGCTGGCATCAGTGCCCCAATGTGGTTCTAAAGTTGCACTGAGCTGCAGGAAGCAGGGCCAGGACTCAGTTGGGGTGCTTTCTCTTTGGCTGTCTAGTTAGAAAGAGCTGTGACGTACTCTGTGTGTGTGTGTGTCTGCTGCCCCCTGTTGGAAGGACTGAGCTCTGCTCGGTGTCTGTATGTCACTGCTACTCTCTGGTCTAACCACTAAACCCCTCTTCCCTACCAGAGCCAGGAACTGAACCCAGGAATCCTGCTTCTTCCCCACACATGCTGTTCTAACCCAGTGGACCCCACCTCCACCTTGAGCCAGGAATAGAAACCGGGACTCTTGGCTCCCAGCCCCTCACTCTAACCCAATAGACCCTCTAAGGCCTGGAACAGAACCCAGGAGCCCTGGCTCCAAACCCTGCTGCTGTAGCCATAGGATTGTGCTGTGTTTCTCTTGGGTCAGCTGCATAAGTATGAGGAGAATTATACAGAGGCCCTAGAGGGTTTTTTCCATGCAGCATCCTTTGAGCCAGCCTGGCCCAAACCCTGGCAGCCCCAGCAGCAGCTCCTGGATTTCCTGGAGTGTCTCACCAGCCTCCTGGAGAACATGGTAGAGCATCCACCCTGCTCCCTGCCCTTCCCTGCCTGGACTACCTGGAGACATGTTTCTGTCAGTGACCCTGCCATCCTTCCTCCCCATGCAGGGCAAAGTGAAGGGTAACAAACTGCACAGCACACTGGGAAGCCTGCATCCATTCCAGCTGGGCCCCTGTGGGGATGGGCAGTACCGGGGTCCTTGTGCCAGAAGGTGGCACTGGAGCATCGGCTCCTGAGTGCCCTGAGGCTGTGTGTGAACATTGGGGCCATAGTGCTGGGCAGGGTGGTCTTCAGCCTTACCACAAACGAGAAAGTGCCCTTGTGAGTACTGGCCTGTCCATCCATCCATCTTTAATGCTTTCTATTTATGTCATATATCCATCTTCCGTGTCATTCATCTGTCCATCCTGTTATCATCTGTCTGTCCTGAGTTCTGTCCATTCGTCCATCCTGCTATCCATCTGTCAGTCCAGAGCCCTGTCCATCCATTCATCCTGCTATCCGTCAGTCCTGAGCTCTGTCCAACCTGCTATCCATCTGTCAGTCCAGAGCCCTGTCCATCCTGCTATCCTTCTATCAGTCTTGATCTCCATCTGTCCATCCATCCATCCTGCTATCCATCAGTCACTGCTGAGCTCCATCTATCTGTCCATTCTGCTACCTATCTGTCACTCCTGAGCTCCGTTCATCCATCCATGCTTCCTCAGTTCCATCCACCCATCCATTCATCCTCATGATCATGGGTGTGGCCTTCCATCCATCCATCTATATATCCTCAGCACCATCCATCCATCACCTCAACTTCTGTCCCAACATGTTGCTCATGCTCTTGCCTGGTTTCCTGGCAGCACGTTCAGTCTGGCTGACCCTGAGGGCCGCTGTTTTGCTGTCACTGTCTATAACATAGTGCAGAGCTGGAGTGTGGTCATCGGTGACTTGGTGGCCATCCCTGAGCCTCACATCCAGCACCACCACATCCAGCACCAGTTCAGGCTGGTCCTTAGTGCTGGAGGGATTCATAGGCCTGGCCCTGTGTGGCAGGAGGGATATGGGAAGTCACCAGAGATAGCAGGTTGAAACAGGACTGTAGCCCTTCGTCCGTTAAAGGGTTAATCCCCACCCTTTCCTCAGGCCTCTCCCTCAATCTGTTGTTTCCTCCTACCCCCACTGCAGTGGTGGGAAGCATGAATGAACTTGAGACTTCCTGTCTGCTATGTGCATCACTTCCTGTTTGGAACATAAGACCTCAGTTACAGAGCCACTGACCCTGGAATGTTGGGGCCACAGACCCTGGAATTGGGGCCTATGTCACTATAAGAACATAATAACGGCCATACTGAGTCAGACTAATGGTCTATCTAGCCCAGTATCCTGTCTTCCAACAGTGGCCAATGCCAGGTGCTTCAGAGGGAATGAGCAGAACAGGGAATCGTCAAGTGATCCATCCCCTGTCCTCCACTCCCAGCTTCTGGCAAACAAAGGCTAGGGACACTCAGAGCATGGAGTTGCATCCCTGCCCATCCTGGCTAATAGCCACTGATGGACCTATCCTCCATGAATGTATCTAGTTCTTTTTTTAACTCTGTTATAGTTTTGGCCTTCACAACATCCCCTGGCAAAGAGTTCCACAGGTTGATTGTGTGTTGTGTGAAGAAGTACTTCCTTTTGTTTGTTTTAAACTTTCTGCCTATTAATTTAATTGGGTGACCACTAGTTCTTGTGTTATGTGAAGGAGTAAATAACACTTCCTTATTCGCTTTCTCCACACCACTTAAGATTTTATAGACCTCTATCATATCCCCCCTTTACTTGTCTCTTTACCAACCTGAAAAGTCCCAGTCTTATTAATCTCTTCTCATATGGAAGCTGTTCCATACCCCTGATCATTTTTGTTGCCCTTCTCTGTACCTTTTCCAGTTCCAATATATCTTTTTTGAGATGGGACGACCAGATCTGCATGAGTATTCAAGGTGTGGGCATATCATAGGTTTATATAGAAGCATTATGATATTTTCTTGTTATCTGTTCCTTTCCTAATGATTCCTAACATTCTGTTAGTTTTTTTGACTGCCACTGCACAGTGGGGGCAATGTGTTTTTCCTACCCCCTTGTTATGGGGTAGAGGTAGAAGTGCCTTTAAATTGAGGGAGGGGATCACAATTCCCTACCCTGGTGTTATCCACCCCCACATCCAGGGAAGCAGAAGCCCACTAGTTTCACAGGAGTGCACAGCAGGGAAAAAATAATTTTGACGCTGGGAGACTGGGCGCCTCCACCCTCACTAGAGCACATCCCAGTCTTCTGTAGGAAGGTGGGGGGATAACAGTCTGGCTTTTCAGGTTTTTTACAGCTGTCTAGGGGATTTGGGCTCCCAACACCTGTTAAATTTGGTGACCCGGATTCCTTAGGCAGGTTTAAAAACCTCAGCACATGAAATGGAAATCACAATCAGCAGGATCTAGAGCTACCGGTGGAATTTGCCCTGCCTCTTAAATGGATTGGGAAACTTCAACCCATTATGTGCAAACAGTCATCAGCAGGATTCAGAGTTAACAACCCTTCTGACTGACTTCTCTGTCTCCACAGTACCCGCAGAGCTTCTCCTTCCCTGGGATCCTCATGGAGACCCCATGGTGGTGAACAGCAAGATGCAGAGACCCTGTACTCATCAGCTACTGTGGCCTACCACACACAGAGCAAGTGAGGCCGTTGGAGAGAGAATGTGTAAAGGTAGCTCCTTGCCCTCTGCAGCTGCTGCTGTGGGGGTCAGACTTATCTTGCTGTCTGCTGCCCCCCAGTGGATCCCAGAGGCATAATAGATTGGAGAGTCTTGTGGGGCCAGCAGGATACAGGGGATTTATAACTGGGTATCGGGGCAAAGGATGGGGCTTGAGAACAGGGCGATCCCCTCTACAGAGTGGGACTGAGATAGCTGGGGTGTGGGGCATAGATGGGGGAGCTCTGAAGGGAACGATTCCCTGTACAGACAGGGACTGGTGCAGCCGGGTTGGAGGGTATAGATGGAGGAGCTCAGAATGGGATGCTTCCCCCTACAGAAGGGACAGTGATCCCTCTTTTCCCATTCTCTCTCCACTCAGCATGATGTCGTCTCACATGGCAATGAGCTGTTCCCAGGCCCTGCCCCCTGGCAACCCAATAAACCACCCCAATGGGCTGATCCCAGGTGTGAAGAAATCTCACTGGGACTAGAAGACCCCGAACCAAGCCCATCAATGCCCCCCTCCATCCACACCTCTTCCCTGCCCTTTCTCCTTCTCCGCTCCCTTTCCACACTCCTCCTTTCTGTTTCCTTCTCCCTTGGTTGGAATCACTGGCTCCAACCTCCGTGGTTTCACTGGTTTATGGCTTGCGGATATTTAAAGGCATCTAATGGGCGTTGTAGCAACCAAATCTCTGTGGGGTTTGGGGATCAGACTTCCTTAGTCGCCTTTCAGAACAGGTCTGACCTGGTGCCTGGCTCTCCATGTATACAGGGCGGCAGCATATTTATTTTGGAAGGTTTGATTTGTTTTGTAATTTAGTATGTTTAAAGGCTTTTCTTTTCTTCTCTAATGAATAAAATCTGTTAGCAATGCGATTCATGGTCAGTGAGTTGTGTCTGTCTGTCCATTTCCCTACTCAACCATCTGCATGTCTGTCTCCTTAACTACTGCTCCATGTCCATGATGTGTCATTTATTTCTCTCAGGAAGGTAAATTGAGATGGTCACTGGTCAGCTCTGACTCTGACCACCTGCTCATCTGCCCTTGGCTACGACAGCCCAGTGTGTGGCTCAGCCACTCGGCCTGCCTGCCCACCAATGCAAGAAAAATTGCCGAGATGGAAAAGGAGGCTCAGGCAGATCCACAGTGAGGTTTAGGTGCCTAAGTTCAGCATTTAGATCCTCCAACCTGCCCCCCAACAGCTGCCACCTCACCTGGTAGGTCCCTAAGTTAAGGCCAGTGGGCATGTGCCAGATGCCTCAGTCATGGCTCAATCTAAGCCCTGGCAGGATTCACAAAGGAGGCATTCTCCGCCTAGCTCATCTGCGGGCTCCAACCCGGTGAGCGTGCTCAAAGTGTGCCCTGGAGTGCACCTCCCAGCTCGGGGGCCTCACAAACACAGTCAGTGGAGGAGGAGGGGGCGCTCCTGCGTTCTCTAGAGCTCAGTGGCTGGAGCGCTCACCCAGGATGGGGGAGACCCAAGTCCAGATCCTCGCTCTGCCTGATGTGGAGCAGGGACCTAGCTCCAGCTCACCCATGGTAGGGCCCTGCTTGCGGGCGATGGGGGGCAGATCTGATCTGAGTCTTTCTCAGCCTCCTCTGGAAGCTGTTCCACTGGGTGTCAAATAATCAAACAGCAGCAAGCTGGTGGGACTGACTTTATGGGCCAGTGGTCAGGGCACCCAGCCGAGTGGGGGAAAGTCAAGCTCAAGTCTCTGAGCCAACTACTGCTTCATACAAAGTGAACCAGGAGAGAATGAGAGCCAGCCCCTGTGCACAGCCCAATGACCATGGCCAGAGCACTCCCCTGCACCATAGGAGACCTGCGGACAAGTCTCTACCCACATTATACAGAGGGGAGCTTGAACGGGGGGTAGGGGGCTTGAACTGGGGGAGGTGCTCTGACCCAGGGCTGGCTCTAGGCACCAGCAAAACAAGCAGGTGCTGGGGTGGCAATTTCCAGGGGGCCGCATTTTGGCCATCCTTTTTTTTTTAAACTCACTTCCTCCCCTCTCAGAACCCTGCAGAAGCAGAGCCACAGAGCAGCTGGAGATCCAGCATGGGAGCTGAGAGCGCACGGGACCCTGGGAACTGTAGTCCGTTGCCTAGCTCCCTGCCTATAGCGCTAGCCCTGGAACAGGGAAAGAACTACATTTCCCAGGACTCCTTGGGCGCTATCAACAGGAAAGGGAGGGGTAAGGAGTCAGGTAGCTGAACCATACTGCGAGTCGAAAGGGGTGGCACTGTGAATGGGGAACAAGTGTGCCAAGGAGTAGAAGGCTTTGCCCCAGGTATCCCCTTCAGAAGACTTCCCCAAACTGCATTAGGGATCCTGGTGTGACCTCACCTTGCAGCCCACAAAGAAGGAATTGAGTGGACTAAATGGACAGTGCCCCTCTCTATCTGAAGCCTAGCAAGGGAGGTAGGTGTATCCCACTAGAATTTAGAATGAAAAGTAAGAGAGGGGAGGCTTTGCTAGGGGACTTCAGCAGCTTTAGATACAGTACCAGGCACGTAGGAGGATTTCCACTTCTGAGCCATGGAAGCAGAAATTGACTTTTCCTTTCCAGATTTAGCTAACATTCAGAAAGGAAATCTAGCACTTGCCTTCCAGATTTGAACACTCAGAAAATTCAGGAGTGCTCAAACTCAATTTGGGCAGCTGTTACTTCATTTCTCCTGTATCAAATATACTGATCCACTGTAACTTGCTGTAGAAAAGGTAGGACACGGAATGAAGAAGCAAGAAATGCTTCTCAGTGGTTTTTAGGACTGGAATTGCTAGTTTCAACAGCTATTGCTCTTTTTTTTTTTAATTTTATTTGTTTAAAAGGAAGACAGTGATATTGCATTGGCAAATTCCCCATAGAAACAAAGAGTGGAACAAAAATATAATAAAGGCACCTCAAAGTTTCCTTATTTATGTAGAGCAATCTTATAATATGCATCCAGATATCCTCCAATCACACAAGCTGAAAATTGTTCCCCTTTGCTGCAGTTCTGTAACTATGTGGGAACCAGTCCTGTCTGTGTTCTGTGCACATCCAAAATTCCTGCTGAATGACCCGCCCTGGGAGCAAGTTACCAGTGACCCAGGGCTGGGACAGCAGGAAGGTGCAGGTCGCGGGGGAGAGCCCAAGGCTGAGGCGGCCGGGGAATGCGGGTGTGAGGGGGGAGCCCAGGGCTAGGGCAGTAGGGAAATGCTGGAGGGGAGCCCAGTGCTGGGGTGGGGGCAGCCACAATTTTTTTTGCTTGGGGCAGCAAAAAACCTGAGCCGGCCCTGCTCTGACCCCTGGGCTAATGGTTACTGTGGGGGTGGGGTGGGTGGTCTGCTGACTCGTTTTCTGTGAGAAGGGCTGATCTGGCTGAGGGTCTGTCACGGAGTCGCCTATGCCCAATCTCCTGGGAGTTTCCCATTACTGGGCTGGCCCCAAGGCTCCACACAGCTCCATGGGGTCAGGCTTCCATGGCTCTGAATCTGGGCCTTGGGGTGCCGGCGATCCCTATCTCTCTCTGGGCTCCCTTCAGTGAGTTTAGCTGAGCCAGACTCCTGGGGGAGGCTTGTTCCAGCCCTGTGGGGGGCAGTGTCCTCAGGCCATATGTGCACCAACACCAGGCAGCCTTTTCAAACCAAGGGGACCCTTCATCAGTCCTCTGGCTACAGACCGGCAGTCTTCAGCTTAACAGAGATACAAAGCTGAATAGAGTGGGAAGACTTAGCTCCCCCCTCTGCCCGAGCCCCCCAGTCCTGACGCATAGCCCTCACCCCTCTCCTAGCACTGAGATCTGAACTCCGCTCTGTCAGGAGATGGGATAACTTTTACCTTTAATTGCCTGGCTGCAACTTTTCAAGCAGGAACTGGCAGCAAACTCAGCTCAGTTCTTTAATTGGCTTCCCCAGCAGCCCAAGTAATCAATACCCAGAGCAAGCTAATTCCACCAAGGGATTTGCACTCTGGTCTGTATGATTTATTAAATGACTCTAACTCTCGTGAAAGATACTGGATGGAAACCCCACAGTGATGGACAGCCTCTCTTCATTAATTGACACAGCACAGGCAGTGGGTGCACGGTCTACTGGTCAGAGAGTTGCACTGGGAACCATGACTCTTGAATTCTTTTCCAGCTCGGGGAGGGGGGGCAGTTGGGTCTAGTGGTTTAGAGAGGGTAGGGAAAGGGTAGTCAGCACTCCTGGTTTCTATCCCTAGTGCTGGGAGAGGAGTGGGAAAGTGAGATTGAGTGGGTTACAGCAGGGGGCTGGGAATCTGGAGTCCTGGGTTAGGGTTTAAGACCAGAGGGGACCAGCAGATCTCTAGTCTGACCTTCTGTAGATCACAGGCCACCAACACCACCCAACAACTGAAATTAGAGCAAAGTAGGACAGCCCTCAGGAGGCTAAACTACGATGTGCCACAGGCAGAGAACAGGACGGACCGAGGGGCACCAGTGCCTGTGACCCCCGCAACTGCAGGGAAATGATTAAGTGAGCTACACCCAGCTAATCCTGGCAAGTGACCCACACCCACATGCTGCAGGGGAAGGCAAAACCCTCCCAAGGTCACTCCCAATCTGAGCTGGGGGGAAATTCCTTCCCCACCCTACACATGGTGATCAGTTAGACCTGAGCATGTGAGCAAGAACCAGCCAGCCCAGCACCCGAGAGAGAAAGATCAGTGCCACTTCAGAGCATTGAGCCGCCCTCCCCTCATGTCCCAGCTCCAGCTCTAGCTGTTGAGGTTGATCCCTGATTCTTCAGAGGAAGGAGAGAACAACAAAAAATAAACAGCCACTTCCTCCCAAAAACCAGAGCACATTCTGAGGGAAAGGAATTCCTCCTGATCTTTGCAGACCAGCTGAAACCCTGAATCATGACATTTGAGAACATCAGAGGTGAACCAGAAGGGACCTTCAGGCCTGCCCTGCTCCCCATCACAAGCAATCCCATCATACAGTCCCCACATATATTTGTTCAGCTCTCCATTAATTGAGTTGTTTGCCCCCCACAACATCTATTGGGAGGTTTTTCCAGAATCTCACCCCTCTGATATGCTAGAGAATTTCTCATTTCTGTCTTTGGCATTGGGATGGGAGTAGGGGGTCTAGAGGGTTAGATTATCACAGAATCATAGAAGTGGAAGGGAGCTCAAGAGGTCATCTAGTCCAATCCCCTGCACTCATGGCAGGACTAAGTATTCTCTAAATCATCCCCGACAGGTGTTTGTCCAACCAGCTCTTAAAAATCTCCAATGATGGGGATTCCACAACATCTCTAGACAATTTATTGCAGTGTTTAACCACACTGACAGTTAGGAAATTTTTCCTAATGTCCAACCTAAACTGCCCTGGCTGCAATTTAAGCCTATTGCTTCTTGTCCTATCCTCAGAGAATAAGAAGAACATTTTTTCTCCTTCCTCCTTGTAACAACCTTTTATGTACTTGAAAATGGTGATCGTGTCCCCTCTCAGGCTTCTCTTCTCCAGACTAAAAAAAAACATTTATTTTTTTTAAATCTTCCCTCATAGGTCATGTTTTCTAGACCTTTAATAATTTGTCTTGCTCTTTTCTGGACTTTCTCCAGTTTGTCCACATATTTCCTGAAATGTGATGCCCAGAACTGGACACAATACTATAGTTGAGGCCTAATCAGCGCGGAGTAGAGTGGAAGAATTACTTCTTGTGTCTTGCTTACGACACTCCTGCTAATACATCACAGAATGATGTTTGCTTTTTTTGAACAGTGTTACACTGTTGACTCATATTTAGCTTTAGTTCCACTATGACCTCCAGATCCCTTTCCGCAGTACTCCTTCCTACACAGTCATTAATTGCTAAACACATAAGCCTGGGTTTAGCAGGATGTTGATTTCATGGAAGGAAGGGGGGGAGCAAATGAATACAAAACAAATCTGGTTTATTTCTTGTTTTGATCCACTCCATCTATCTTTTACATCTTAGGCTGGCAGCAGAGCAGTTTGACTGCTAGCCATCATCATCTCCTAGGTGCTCGGCAGAAGATGCTGCATTATGACTGCTAGCCAACATCATCTCCTGGGTGCTCGGCAGAAGATGAGAAATGACCTGGCTAAGTCACTCCTATCTCTGTATGATGGCAATCGCTTTCAGTCCTAATGCACCATCTGCTGCCAAAAGGCAATGAGCTGCTGCTGTGTAGTCATGCAGTCTCACATCTGTCAGCACCCAGGAGACTTACAGTGAAGATCAGCTGTGCGAGATTCATGCTTCCCGTGGGATGGCGTCTGCACAGTAACCAGGGAAAAAGGTGTGAAATGTCTGCTGCTGTTTTCACAGAGGGAAAGGTTGGCCTGACAAAATGTACCCAGAACCACCTGAGACAATGTTTTTTGCCCCATCAGGCATTGGGATCTCAACCCAGAATTTCAGTGAGTGAGGGAGACTACAGGAACTATGGGATAGCTACCCACAGTGCAACACTCTGGAAGTCGACGCTAGCCTCGGTACTATGGACGCAGAATGCCGAATTAATGTGCTTAGTGTGGCTGCATGCACTTGACTCTATACAATTTGTTGCCAAAAATCGAATTCTGTAAAATTGGAGAAATCTCATAGTGTAGACATACCCTAAGAAATAAAAGTTGTCTAATACTGGAGTTCCATGCAGACATTGCAATCGTATAGTTTTATAATGTAAGAATCACACATTTTGTGTGTGTGTGTATATATATAGGGAAAGTATTCGCTCACCCTACAATGGCTGCTCAGCATTCCAGCTGAGTCCATTTTGCCAGCACCCTCTCACTGAGCACAAACTCCCACGACACCAGTAGTACCCATCTGTGGCATCTTATAAAGGTCCTTAAAAGAATGGAGTCATAGGATTAGAGAGTTCTATCTGTGTCCATGTTCTCCCATGGCTGTGATCCTGAAGAACATGACAGGAAGCCCAGTGAAGCTAATGGCAACACAACTATAGACTACAGCATGTTTCGATTCAGTCCCCAAACCAGTCCAGGGTACGTCTATTTTATTTTAACCTACGAAAACTAATTGTTGTGGAAAATCGATCACACGGTTGATTTTAGATCACACATCCTGAGGCACCTTTATTTTATACAAGCATATATGCAGGGAGAGACAGCATAGACCCCACGCAAGAGGCTGGCTGCTCTACATATTACAAATTTTACCAAGCTTATAAAGGTTAAAACCACAAAACGTCACACAGCGATATATCCTTATTTGGCAAATACATTGCTAACACTGCAAACATAATTGATAATTCTCCTTATATGGCATACATATTGCAACTTCAGCAGCATTCTGTCACAATCATCCTGTTATTGTACAGACTGTTCTATTTTTCCTACTTGTGGTTACTTTAGGCAAGCAACTTATTGCTATACTATAACCACACGAAGCTGCAATGGCATCCAGGGCCCCCCTTGTCCCAAGACCAGTTCCCTATTTTGGATAGTAAGTCTTCGTAAACAAGTTTTAGGGAAGTTAAAGTAGTTCACCTAAGGGCTTGGGCCTGCAAAACCCTGATGACAAATGAGCCCCGATATATGGAGGGGATTTTATTTTCCCTAACATAATCAATTAGCATCATCCAAACATGAACTTCCTGTTAGCTTTCCTCAGAGCCTCCTTGACCTCTTTGTTTCTCAGGCTGTAGGTGAGGGGACTGACCAGAGGAGTCAGGACTGTGTAGACGACAGAAAGAACTTCCTTGAAGTCTCTCAATGTATTGGTTGTTGGGAACATATAGACAATCAGTAGAGTTCCATAATAAATGGTCACCACAATGAAGTGGGAGGAGCAGGTGGAAAAGGCCTTTTTCCTCCCTGTGGTGGAAGGGATTCTCAGGATGGTTACAATGATGCAGATGTAGGACATCAAGGTAAGTAGGAACGGGACCACTGAGAAAATCAAGCATAGTGTGAAAACCAAGATTTCCATCAGCTGAGGATCATTGCAGGAGAGATTTATCAGAGGGATAGGATCACAAAAGAAATGGTCAATATCTTTGGAGCCACAGAAAGTTAACTGGGATATTGACAAGGTTATTATGCCACTACATAGGAAGCCAGCTGTCCAAGAGCCACCTGCAAGCTGGAGGTATAAGCTGCCACTCATACGGGTTGCATAGTGCAGTGGTTTGCATATTGCTAAATACTGATCATAAGACATCACTGTTAAGAGAAGACATTCCCTGGCAATCATAGAACCAAAACAAAAATATTGTGTTAGACACCCACTAAATGAAAAGTGTCTGTCCTCGGTCAGGAGACTGGCCAGCATGCTGGGCAGGATGGTGGAGGTGTAGCAGGTCTCCAAGCAGGACAAGTTCCACTTGTAGAAGTACATGGGGGTGTGAAGGTGCTGATCAGTTACAACTAGCACTATGATGAGGATTTTGCCAGCCATGGTTGCAATGTAGATCACTAGAAACAGCAGGAAAAGAAGGATTTGCAGTTCAGGGAGAGTGCCAAATCCCAGGAGGATGAATTCTGCGATGGACATTTGATTTCCCTTTTCTGGGTTCTTCATGGGTTGTGTCTACAGGAATGGAATTCAGGCTGAGCTATAAATGAAGAACATTCACTCAATAAAACATCAGCATTGTTTTCATTGTCCCCACAGCTGGTTAACAGAACAATACATGAGTAAAGAGTGGAGGTTAAGGGAGGGGAAATGGGGAAAATGCCATCTCACTTGGCCCCTGGGACAGATTTGATATACAAGCAGACAGCAGGTTAAACAAAATGTTAATCTCTCTGGAAACCTGTGTAGTAACTGGACAGATCACACCAAGCACTCAAATATTGTGGTGATGGGGCTCATGTACAACAGAACAGGAACACAGATAGATATTGGCTCCAACAGTCACACCTTTCACTTCCCGGTGTATCAAAGCAGAACAGTGAGTAGCCTTTGAGAGGCTGCAGTTCTACTGCTGAAATGGGTCAGGATATTTTATTTTAGGGGAAGCCACAAGAAAGAAGCAAACCAAGTAAATAAGACTGGGATTTGTAATGTTTAAGTGGCCAACTCCAAGTGAATTGCAATGGAAATGGGCAACCTACCTCTATTAGCACCCTGTTTTATCCTAAACAGACAAATATCTGTCATTCCCTAGGACAGTATTTCATTGTTCTGCAGTAGGACACTCTACACAATCTCCATTAAAAATAAATAAACAAAAAAACCTCTACCTAGACACTGCCATTACAACTCAGAATTTATCCTCTATTGGAAGAAAAAATTCTGTATAACATTTGACAATTGTAAAAAAAATGTGCTATTTTCATATTATGAGAGCGATGTGGAACCCATATTTCGCTTTCATCGGCAAGTCTCTGATTTCAAAATGTTGGTTTTCATTACTATTTTGACTTTTTTTAATCTATTTTTATTTTTATTTCTTGATTTTCATTTTATATTATTTTATTTAATATTTGTATTGTATTTTGTTTGATACAGTAATTATATTAGTACAATTATTTAAATTTTCTAATTTTATATTTCAGTCATTTTATAAATATATAACAACTTTTTTTCCTAAACAAACTTTTGTAGAAATGTGTGTGTTCCTATTGAACATTTTGATCACAAAGAGACGATTTTTTTTGCAAAAATATTCCTTCAGAATTTTTTTTTCAGGTCTACATTTTATTCTTTTCTTCTTTAACATTGGTTAAAAAACATTAATTCTTTCTTTCCCATTTTGTTTGTGGCTGTCTAGTCCGCCATTACTAATCCTTATTAACTGCTAAGTGAGGACCTGATCCTGCCCAGAGCTAATTTTACAAACTGGAATAATTCTGTTCAGTCTGAGCCTTCTCTTGCTGAAGTCAAAGATAAAATTTCCACTGACTTCAATAAGGTGACCAAGTGTGAAAAATCATGATGAGGGTGGGGGGTAACAGGAGCCTATATAGGAAAAACACCCAAAAATCGGGACTGTCCCTATAAAATTGGGACATCTGGTCACCCTAGACTTCAAGGACGGGATCTTTTGATTTCAACACGTTGACACTGGTAGCTCGGCTCACCAGGTTTCAGTTTCAATCGCTAGACGTTGGTAAATGTCACAGAGACACTGAAACCAACAACAGAAATGATTGGTCACAGATGGCATTAGCGCAGCCTCCCCCGCGCCGTGCAGCGGCAGAGATGGGAGTCACCAGCCCCATGGCCAGGCAGGGACCCTCCATACCGAGCTGTCACTGGGGTGAGCGAGTGGGGCAGTGACAGCCGAGCTGCACAGAGCTCCCTGCACAGCCGGGGACTGGGGACATCCATCCCCGGTGTCAGGTGCAAGGCACGGGGCAGGCTGCAGTCCTGGCAGGACAGAGCAGAGACACCCCCCCAGGCTGGGCTGGCAGGAAAAGGAAGAGTCTGTGGCAGTCAGGGAGGCCACCCCAGTGCTGGATGGCTTCTGCACATCAAGAGAGCCATTTGAGGAGGGCTCCCCAGGAGCTGGAGGCTCATTGTCCTCCTCCTCCTCCCAGCCCTGGCAATGGATCTCTGCTCCACTGGGCTATGGTAGCCACCTTCCCTGCCCCTTGCACCTTGGTGGTGCAAGGAGCCACCAGTATCCTATTGCTCAATGCTGGGTGTTACCCGAAATTGAGTCAGCTAGTCAGCTTAGGGAGGACTAATGACTCACCAGAGTTTGGCAGAAAGCAGCACATTTATTATATTGATAACTAAGCTCAAAAGAAGTGGAAGGGGGAGGGTTGTCACACTCAAACTCGTATACTCACGCTCCCAGGACAGGCATGGCACTGGAGATGTCAGGATCCTTCAAGGTAAGTGTCCCACAGCACAGTGATGGATGGTGTGATGAAGGTAAGTCTTCCCGAGGAACGATGGAATGCAACACAGTGAACCACTGGCCAAGTGGTCCTGGCGAAGGGCCTCCATGAGAGGTACAAGCTTATGAGTGCACTCCTAAGCACATGGCCCCTTCCCCTTTTAAGGACCTGCTCCTCATGGCCTGCAACTAGAGATGACTTGGCTGCGTCTAGTAGGTCACACGCCACCTCAGCCAGTGCCCATGCAGTGTCCATGTATTGGATGTGTGAGTGCTGCCTAATTAGAGTCCCAGACATCTTGCCTATCTAGGAGCTCTTCTGATCTTCCAGCAGTTTAAGCAGCCCGTTCATCCCACAAGTATTCCAGGAAGGAGGGGTCGGGGAAAGCCACTTCACAGATATTCAAAGAGGGAGTGGAGGCAAGTGGGGATGAGGGGGAGAGTGTAACAGACCTTTCGAGCATACCGGTTATACAGAGCATACTGATCACTGGGAGCCCCTGCAGCCCCGCTGTAAGCGCTGCCTCAACCCTGACCCCTCCCCCTGCTGAATTTCCTGCAACTGTAAAAATTAAAATAGTTTAAAATGGAGGAAGGGGAGAAATTAATAAAAATCAATATTAGTAGTGACAACTTGGGGGGGGGGGAAGTATTCTGCCAGGCAAACTTATTGCCAATGTCTCCTCCCCTAGTACTGAGCTCAGCAGCAAATATCAGCTCTGGTCTACACACAACATGTCCCTAACCCTCTCCATGCCCCAGCGAGGTCTGTGCCAGAAAGAAAAGTAAAATCTTGTGTGTAGCACCTACGAAAGCTTTAAGTGCAATGTGGGATACCCCAGTGTTTGATGAGTTTGACTTGGACGATGTTGGTTCAATTCCTTCCTTTGCCACAAACTCTTTATGTGACCTTTGGGCCAGATTTCAAAAGCTCTACAGGTACCTAAAAATATACAATGGTGACTGAGTAGGTACAGTATCTAACACCCATGGATTTCAAATCCCACTATGGGTATCTCTGTCTTTAGGTGCTGAAACACCTCTATAAATCTGCCCCTTTGGGCATCAGGTCCCCGTTTGTAATGCATGTCATGGGACAATGGGAGGATGGATACATTCAGTAGAGTGAGGTGCCCAGATACCACGGTGATGGGGGCCAGATAAGGAACTAAGATAGCAGAGACCTGACAAGTCTTTCCTTTTTCCAGATTCTGTTGTTTTGCTTTGCATTGGGAGTTCGAGAGAGATCATTGCTCAGTTCCCCTTGGATTCCCATGGAATCAGTTATCAAACACAATTATATTGCTTCAAAAACCTCAAGCTTCAAGAAGCAGGGAGGAAAAGGCTGATTTACCTTTAAGGTGGGTCAGTCACAAGCCATAATCTCTGTTATCACCTCCTCACTCTCCTTTTCAGAGACCAGGATCCAGGAGTTCATCTTTGCTTCCCACAGCATCCACGTTCTCTTATTTACCCAGTAACTAGAACGTCATAACCTAAAAAAGCTACCGGGGCTCCATTGCCATGTCTGTAACTTGCCCTGTGCATCATACCCTCCGCCAAATAGGGAACATCTCTGATTCGTTATATCGCCTTCTGTGGGAAGGCGCAGTCTCCTGAGGCACCTCTGCTGTGGGGAATGCAACAAGCAAGGAAAAGTTGATATTTGGTTTAATTTTCGAAAACATCAGTAGAGTCAAACTTCTAATCTCAAAGGGAAAGTCACCATTCTATGCACTCTAGTTCTAAAACAAATCTCTCTTTTTATTGGGTGAATGCTATGGTGACTGTCAAGAAATAATGCATGAATTACATCTGAGATATTCAGAACTGCCTGAGAAATTTAGACTGAGTTCCCATCTAATTCCCTGAGGCAGCTTTGGATATTTCAGCATAATTAGCTGAGCTTGCACTTTCTCTAAACAAACCTCCTGTTGCCCTCAAAAGCACGAAACACAGGTACCCAGTCCCCATCCAATAAGCTTACTCAATCAGTTCAGGTAGCACTTTAAAAAGTGTCTAAGTGATTTCGGAGCCTAAATCTCATTTTCAAAAGTTTCTTGGGCTTAGCAGCTTAGGTCTTCACTGAAAGTCAACAGGTCTTTGGTTCCTAACTCACTTTTGATGTTTGCTAAAGTGTTTTTGAAAATGTTACTGGATTGTTACTCAGATAAAATACAGGGACAAAAATGTGCTTCACTCATTTAGGCTTTAGGAATTTAGAAAGTGGTAATGTTCACAATAAACATTGAACTCTCATGACATTGCTATGAGAGTTTGGCACCTAACTCCCTTAGGCTTCTTCGGAAAGCCCAGACCATGGAAGCATGGAGGTCAGAGACCCGAGCTTATAAAGTGAAAATAGTTTGTTCCCAAATCCCTGACAAGTTTCAGTGTTATGTGGATCTTCAGTGCCACAGGAATTGTACAAATTAGATAATCTTGCACCAGAACTGTAGGCCTCTAATTGGTCAGTTGGAACGTTTGATAAGCAACCGAACAGTACAGATTCTATCCTGGAGGACAGTGTGATATGTTGACACTAGACAATTCATGGTTGAATTGGGTACGGTCAATATAATCATTTCAGTTATGTGTATAGCAATATATTCTGCAACTTCTTGTCCTGAAGGAAAGGTTTGTTCCAGCCTTTACAGAAGAATACGAATATCCACTTATTTCTGAACGCAAAGCAAACTATCAGATTGTTATTCTCAGTCCTCTCCTAGCATAATTTGCTCCGTACCATGTCATAAGGTCTCAGTCCAATTTATAACCAGGGTGAATAATTATGTGTCACCAAAATTTTGTTGTTCATAATGCCCAAATGTTGACTATTTGTGGCTCATATTTTGGAAACAAGAGGTTTCTTGTTTTGTTTTGTTTTTTAATTAATCTCTGGCAAAACTATTGCAGACAGGGATGAAATCCCATTGCGTAACTCTTTGAAGGATACTTATGGTGACAGACCCAAACCAGTGGGGTACAGGAGTCTGGTAGAGGACAAATATACTCGTCACTGGGTGAGTAGTTTTCTGTTCACTGAGTGACCAGAGCAGGGGCTGCACTAGAGTAATCAGGAACCTGCTAGAATCAATTAAGGCAGACAGGCTGGTTAGAACACCTGTAGCCAATCAAGGCAGGCAAATCAGGGCAGCTGGGTTTAAAAAGGAGCTCACTCCAGTCAGGTGTGGGGGGGGAGAGCCAGAGGAGAGGAAGTGTGTGTGAGGAGCTGGGAGCAAGAGGCACAAGGAGCTGAGAGTGAGAGGGTGTGCTACTGGAGGACTAAGGAGTACAAGCGTTATCAGACACCAGGAGGAAGGTCCTGTGGTGAGGATAAAGAAGGTGTTTGGAGGAGGCCATGGGGAAGTAGCCCAGGGAGGTGTAGCTGTCACACAGCTGTTACAAGAGGCACTATAGACAGCTGCAATCCACGGGGCCCTGAGCTGGAACCCAGAGTAGAGGGTGGGCCCGGGTTCCCTCCAAACCTCCCAACTCCTGATCAGACACAGGAGGAGTTGATCCAGACTGTGGGGAAGATCACTGAGGTGAGTAAATCTGCCAATAAGCACAGGATCCACCAAGGTAGAGGAGGAACTTTGTCACAACTGGTGTGAGAAGTGGGATATTGGTGTGCACAGCGCGGCGGAAGAAGGAGGATGATTTAAAAAAAAAAGGTAGAGGGTTTTTTTTTCCCACCACAATGGATGACTTAGTACGGGCATTGATACAAGCTACGGCGGCCCAGCAGGAAGCTACCCGTGTCCAGGCAGCTGCCCAACAGGAGGCAGTGCGGCTGCAGCAAGAGACTAATAGCCTGCTGATGGACCAGGCTTTTCAAGACCAAGCTATGTTTCAGGAACTGGTAAACCAGGTAAAGACCCTTACAGAGCTGAACCGCGGCCATGATGGGACGCAGATCATATGGGCCAGCCATTGGCTGCAGGAAATGACGCCGGAGGATGATGTAGAGGTATACCATCTGGCCTTTGAGAGGACAGCCCTACGGGAGGCCTGGCCTCGAGATCAGTGGTCTGGCATCCCTGCCCCATTCCTGTGTGGGGAGGCCCAGAAGGCCTACCATGATCTGCCTGAAGAGGCTGCAGCAGACTACCCCCAGCTGAAAGCAGAGATCCTGGCCAGATCTGGGGAAATGACCGCATGCTGGCCCAGCGGTATCACGAGTGGAGGTACCAGGAAAACAAAACCCCACGGTCCCAATTGTATGACCTCATCCATCTCGCACACAAGTGGTTGCAAATGGAGTCCCGGAGTCCGAAAGAGATACTAGAGGTTCTGGTCGTTGACCGATACATGAGGGGGCTACCACCAGACCTTCGTGCCTGGGTAAGCCAGAACGAACCCTCCACCTATGGTGAGGTTGTTGCACTGGTAGAGAGGTGAAGAACAGCGAGGGAGCTGACCCGACCAGTTAAGGAAGAGGCACCCCAGGTTAAACTAGCAGCACCAAGCCCTAGAGCTCGAATGACGGGGCCCTCAGGAGAGCCCAGGTGGAAAAAGAGAGGGGCTGAAGGCCCACCAGACGCCACAAAGAGTCGGAGCACTGAGAGAGAGGAGGATAAAGATGTTAGACTGTCCAAACCAAGAGACCAGGGAATGCCTAAGGCCTCATACAGATGTTATGCCTGCAGGGAGTGGGGACATATAGCTGCACAGTGTCCCAATGCTGAGGAGCCGATGCAGTGTAACCTGGGGAACTGGGCAGACCCATGCTCCCTAATCCACCTTGTGGGGGTCTCACTAACCCCACATATGTACACCAGACCAGTAAAGCTAAATGGGGTAGAGACCACTGCACTGGTTGATTCGGGGAGTGCTATCACGCTTGTCTCGGGGAAGCTCATGAAGCTGCTGTGGGCTAAGCGTAGGGGAATAACATGTGTCCATGGGACAGTAGGTTATTACCCCACCATCCCAGTAAAAATCAAGATTCAGGGGAACACTACTGAGGTAGCAGCAGGTGTAATCCCTAAACTCCCATACCTGGTGCTCATAGGGAGGGACTTCCCACGGTTTGGAGACTTACTCCCAGTAGGAGGATTGGAGAAAGAAGAGAACCCTTAAGTAAGTGAGGCATCCACAGTAGATTGTCAACCCTCAGTCTTCTC
Organism: Gopherus flavomarginatus; assembly: GCF_025201925.1. Taxonomy (NCBI): domain Eukaryota; kingdom Metazoa; phylum Chordata; order Testudines; family Testudinidae; genus Gopherus; species Gopherus flavomarginatus. The sequence goes on along the minus strand of NW_026115061.1, from coordinate 5,531,605 downwards.
TGAAATATCCCCCGATTTATTTTCCATTCCCCGACAGGGTAGAAAGTCAAAAAGGGAAAGGAGGGCAGCTAAAGCTTTGGGAACCCTAATACTGACTCAAAGCCAGAGGGTCGCTTTCTTAGGTAGGAGGACCTGAGCAGCTGAAAAGGAGGCCACCCAGGAGGGAGAAGCACCCTAGTCTGACCTCCACTCTAATGCTTCTGAACCAGTACAGGCAACAGAGACTGGGCCCCTAGATCTTAGGCAGATTAGCCTTGGGAGAGGAAATTTTGGACGGGACCAGGCCGAAGACTCAAGGTACGACAACATTAGGAAGGAGGTGACTAAAATAGATGGGGCCTCTGTGGAAGGGAAAAGCCAGGGACCAGGACCCTACTTCATAATGAAGAGGAATCTCTTATACCAGGTTGCACTAGAACAGGGGCAGAAGGTACAGCAGATCCTAGTACCTCAAAAACACCAGAATGCTATATTAAGTCTTGCTCATAGTCATCTTTTCGGGGGGCATTTGAGGGTAGAGAAGACCCTGGCACGAGTCCTATGACTCTTCTTCTGGCCCGGAGTACATGAAGAAGTGTGGAGGTACTGTGCATCCTGCCCAGAGTGCCAGCTGCATAGTCCCTGTCCCCACCTGAGGGCACCTTTAGTACCCCTTCCCATCACAGAGTTACCCTTTGAGCAAATAGCCATGGACCTAATGGGACCCCTGGAGAAGACGGCTCATGGCCATCAATATATACTTGTTGTTTTGGACTATGCTACTCGCTACCCAGAAACCGTCCCACTGCAGAAAACAGCCTCTAAAACGATAGCCAAAGAACTGGTGGGTATCTTTGATGGAGTGGGGCTACCAAAGGAGAAATTAACAAACCAAGGAACCCCATTTATGTCAAAACTAATGAAGGACCTCTGTATGCTGATCAATATACATACCCTGAGAACTTCAGTCTACCATCCGAAGACTGATGGATTGGTAGAAAGGTTTAACCGAGCCCTCAAGGCAATGATAAGGAAGGTGGTAAGTCGGGAAGGGAAGGATTGGGACACCCTTCTACCCTACCTTATGTTCGCTATCCGGGAGGTACCTCAGGCCTCACCTGGGTTTTTCCCCTTCGAGTTATTATACAGGCATCACTCCCGTGGCATACTAGACATCGCCAAAGAGATTTGGGAAGAGGAACCCAATGAGGGGAGAAATATAATAGAACATGTAATATAGATGCGAGACCGGATAGCCCTTGTCACCCCTATTGTACGGGAACATTTGGAAAAGGCACAGGAGGCCCAGAGAACCTATTACAATCACCAGGCAAAAGTCCGACAGTTCCAACCAGGGGATCGGGTGATGGTGTTGGTACCCACGGCAGAAAGCAAGCTTCTGGCTCAATGTCAGGGGCCCTATGAGGTGGTTGAACCAGTGGGAGAAGTAACTTACAAGGTGCGGCAGCCAGGACGCCGAAAACAAGAACAGATTTATCACATCAACCTTCTGAAACCCTGGCATGCACAAGAGGCATGCATAACTGTCCAAAAAGACCTAATCCAGGAAAACAAGCCTTCCAAAGAGGTGAGAGTGTCTCTCAATTTAACACCAGACCAGAAGAATGAGGTGTCTGAGATGATCATCCGGAACCAAGATGTATTCTCGACAAAACCAAATCGAACAATTGAGACATATCATCACATCGTCATGAACCCTGGGGCCAGAAAACGAGACCCTATTGGGTGCTAGAAGCCAAAATGGAGGAAATAAAAGCAGAAGGAAAATAAATGCTGGAGTTGGGGATCATCAAAGAATCCCACAGTCAGTGCTCCAGCCCAGTCGTGCTGGTGCCCAAACCTGATGGTACCACAAGGTTTTGCAACGACTTCCGGCGACTAAATGAAGTATCCCAGTTTGACGCGTACCCCATACCTCGCATGGATGAGCTAGTGGACCATCTGGGTAATGCCCGGTACTTGACTACTCTAGACTTGACAAAGGGGTACTGGCAGATTCCCCTTGCGGAAGATGCAAAGGAAAAGACTGCGTTCTCTACACCAGAGGGTCTTTTCAATATATTGTCCTCCCTTTTGGACTACATGGGGCCCCAGCTACTTTCCAGCACCTCATGGACAAACTATTACACCCGCATACCAGTTATGCTGTTGCCTACTTGGATGATGTGGTCATTCATACCCCAGACTGGGAAACTCACCTAGAGAAGGTAGAGGCAGTCCTTGATACCTTCAGACAAGGTGGCCTTATGGCAAACCCTGCCAGGTGCGCTGTAGGGTTTACAGAAGCCAAATATCTTGGCTACATTGTGGGAAAAGGTCTGGTAAAACCCCAAGTGAAAAAGTTGGAGGCCATCCAAAACTGGCCCCGACCATGTTGCAAGAAACAAGTTCGGGCTTTCCTAGGTGTAATGGGGTATTACCGACGATTTATCCCCCACTTTGCCACAAGGGAAAGCCCCCTGACAGACCTAGTAAAAGCCCATGGACCTGATCTGGTAAGATGGTCTGATGCAGCAGAGGAAGCATTCACAGACCTAAGGACTGCCCTCTGCAGTAACCCTGTCCTAATAGCCCCTGATTTCACCAAGGAATGTATCCTGCAGATGGATGCATTGGAAGTAGGGTAGGGGGCCGTCCTATCACAGATGGTCGGGGAGGAGGAACACCCAATTCTCTACCTCAGTAGGAAACTCCTTCTGAGGGAACAAAAATATGCAGTGATGGAGAGAGAGTGCCTCGCCGTAAAATAGGCCATGGAAGCATTGTGCTACTACTTGCTCGGGCGCAGATTTGTCTTCGTGACCGACCATGCCCCTCTCCAATGGATGCAGCGGAACAAGGAGAAGAACACAAGGGTGACCAGGTGGTTCTTATCCCTCCAACTTTCCAGTTTTGTGTGTAACACAGAGCAGGGAGCCGTCATAGCAATGCTGATGGCTTGTCATGTGTGCACTGTCTGGCATGCCAAGCTGCCCAACCCCTTGGTGTTGAGCAGGGGGAGGGATATGTGACAGACCCAGACCAGAGGGGTACAGGAGTCTGGTAGAGGGCAAATATACTGGTCACTGGGTGAGTAGTTTTCTGTTCACTGAGTGACCAGAGCAGGGGCTGCACTAGAGTAATCAGGAACCTGCTAGAACCAATTAAGGCAGACAGGCTGATTAGATCACCTGCAGCCAATCAAGGCAGGCAAATCAGGGCAGCTGGGTTTAAAAAGGAGCTCTCTCCAGTCAGGCAGGGGTGGGAACCAGAGGAGAGGAAGTGCGTGTGAGGAGCTGGGAGCAAGAGGCGCAAGGAGCTGAGAGGTAGAGGGTGTGGGTGTGCTGCTGGAGGACTAAGGAGTACAAGCGTTATCAGACACCAGGAGGAAGGTCCTGTGGTGAGGATAAAGAAGGTTTTTGGAGGAGGCCATGGGGAAGTAGCCCAGGGAGTTGTAGCTGTCATGCAGCTGTTACAAGAGGCACTATAGACAGTTGCAATCCACAGGGTCCTGGGCTGGAACCCGGGGTAGAGGATGGACCTGGGTTCCCCCCAAACCTCCCAACTCCTGATCAGACACAGGAGGAGTTGATCCAGACTGTGGGAAAGATCACTGAGGTGAGTAAATCTGCCAATAAGCACAGGATCCACCAAGGTAGAGGAGGAACTCTGTCACAATATCTAAACAGAAAATTGGATATAACAGAACGATAGACCAGAATCTTCACAAATCGTGGCTTAAAAATTTTTAATTCCAAGATTATTGACTCTTAATGACTTAAACAATATTTTTTAACTCAAGTCATGGATGTAACAGTTACTGACTATTTGCCATTCCATATGAATAGCTGCCATCTAGAGATCATTAGAAAGGATGCATTACAAATTAGTCACATTAACCTTGACTTTCGGTAATGCCCATTTTCCAGTATAGCCACCCTTTTCCCAGCCTTCACCCTCTGCTATCTCTAGTATCCATGGTAGAGCAGAGCTGCCCCTTTCCCATACCTCATGCTCTGCTGCCCCCAATGCCCCTTGGCCCAAGGTACATTCTGCTTGTACAGCTGGCACAGAAGCTGGTTACCACTGTTTTCTAGCTTCTATTTTTAGTGAGCCAGCTAGAGTACAGTTACTGCGGCTACATCTACAGGAGTTGCTATTCACACCCCCGGCTGCAGTGTAGATGCCCCCCAATTGTCTAAACTGTGAATTATTCACTCTGGCCTCTCTTTCCATCAGTCGGCTGGTTTTAACTTGGTAGATTAGAATAGATTATCAGCATTCCATTGTAATGCAGAAACAAACTGGATAGAGGTAATGTAAGATGGGTTCATAACTGGTTGGAAAACCTTTTCCAGAGAATAATCATCAGTGATCATCAGTGCGTACTCAAGCTGGAAGAGCATATTGAGTGGAGCTCCACAGAGATAGGTCCTTGGGTGGATTCCATTCAATATCTTCATCAATGATTTAGATACTGGCATAGAGAGTACACTTATAAAGTTTGCAGACGATACCAAGCTGGAAGGGGTTGCAAGTGCTTTAGAGGATAGGATTAAATTTCAAACTGGAGAAATGGTCTGAAGTAAATAGGATGAAATTCAATAAGGGCAAATGCAAAGAACTCCACTTAGGAAGGAATAATCAGTTTTACACAAACATAAAGGTAATTGACTGCCTTGATAGGAGTACTGCAGAATGGGATCTAGGAGTTATAATGGATCAGAAGTTAAATATGTGTCAACAGAGTAACACCATCAAAAAAAACCCGAACATCATTCTGGGATGTATCAGCAGGAGAGTTGTAAGCACTACGTGAGAAGAAATTCTTCCACTCTTCTCCACAGTGATAAGGCCTCAACTGGAGTACTGTGTCCATTTCTGGTGCCCCATTTCAGGAAAGATGTGGAAAAATTGGAGAAAGTCTATAGGAAAGAAACAAAAAGAATGAAATTTCTAGGAAACATGAGCTATGAGGGAAGATTGAAAAAACTGAGTTTATTTAGTCTGGAGAAGAGAAAACTAAGGGGGGACATGATAACTGTTTTAAATACATAAACGGTTGTTACAAGGAGGAGGAAGAAAATTTGTCCTCCTTAATCTCTGAGGACAGGACAAGCAGCAATGGACTTAAATTGCAGCAAGGGAGGTTTAGTTTGGACACTAGGAAAAGCTTCCTAACTATCACAGTGGTTAAGCACTGGAATAAATTGCCTAGGGAGGTTGTGGAATCTCCTTCATTGAAGGTTTTTAAGAACAGATTAGACAAACACCTGTCAGGACTTGTCTAGTAATTATGTAGTCCTACCTTGAGTGCAGAGGATTGGACTTCATGATCTATTGAGGTCCCTTCCAGTCCTACTCTATGATTCTATCAATGCAAAAGACAGTTTTCCTGCATTACTGTAGTTTCAAAGCCATGAATATACTTATGTATTTTCACAGGGATTCACTTACACAAGGTCTCCACCCTAATTTTGCATCATAGAATCATAGAACTGGAAGGGAGCTCAAGAGGTCATCTAGTCCAGTCCCCTGCACTCAAGGCAGGACTACGTAATAACCTGACAATTCCCGACAGGTGTTTGTGCAACCTGCTCTTAAAAATCTCCAATGATGGAGAATCCACAACCTCCCTATGCAATTTATTCCAGTGTTTAACCACTCTGATAGTTAGGAAGTTTTCTATTATCCAACCTAAACCTCCCTTGACACAATTTAATTCCGTTGCTTCTTGTCCTATCTTCAGAGGTTAAGAACAACAATTTTTCTCCCTCCTCCTGAAACAACCTTTTATGTACTTGAAAACTGTTATCATGTCCTCTCTCATTCTTCTCTTCTCCAGACTAAACAAACTCAATTTCTTCAATCTTTCCTATAGGTCATGTTTTCTAGACCTTTCATTCTTTTTGTTGCTCTTCTCTGGACTTTCTCCAATTTATCCACATCTTTCCTGAAATGTGGCACCCAGAACTGGACACAATACTCCAGTTGAGGCCTAATCAGTGAGGAGTAAAGTGGAAGAATTACTTCTTGTGTGTCTTGCTTACAACTCTTCTGATGATACATCCCCGAATGATGTTTGCTTTTTTTGCAACAGCATTATACTGCTGACTCATATTTAGCTTGTGACCCCCAGATCTCTTTCCGCAGTACTCTTTCCAAGACAGTCATTTCCCATTTTGTATGTATGCAAGTGGAGTACTTTGCATTTGTCCATATTGAATTTCATCCTATTTACTTCAGACCATTTCTCCAGTTTGTCCAGATTATTTTGAATTGTAATTCTATCCTCCAAACACTTGCAACCCCTCCCAGCTTGATATCGCCCATAAACTTTATAAGTCTATTCTCTCTGCCATTATCTAAATTATTGGTGAAGATATTGAACAGAACTGGATCCAGACCCCATTCATTATGCTCTTCCAGCATGACTGAACTACTGATAAATACTCTCCGGAAACAATTTTCCAGCAAGTTATGAATTCACCTTATTGTAGCTCCATCTAGGTTGTATTTTACTAGTTTGTTTATGAGAAGGTCATGCAAGACAGTATCAAAGCTCACATGTACCACTTTCCTCTATCCACAAGGTTTGTTACCCTGTCACCAAATGCTGTCAGGTTGGTTTGACATGATTTATTCTTGACAAATCCATGATGACTGTTACTTATCTCCTCTTTTATCTTCTAGGAACATAAAAATTGATTGCTTAATTATATGCTCCATAATGTTTCTGGGTACTGAAGTTAAGTTGATTGGTCTGCATTGTCCTTGTTTCCCTTTTGATAGATGGGCACTATATGGGAATCGTGTGTTCTGTGGCACAGGTTAGAGGGGTTTCCTTTCGCTTTTCTGTTTCTTTTGAAGAAGTCCTGGGAATGAAATACACTATAAGAATCAAAAGTTAATTATACAATTTACTAACATTAGCATTTCATGGTGATGTTTTAACTATATTTTTATAATGTAGGAATCATGTATTTTTGTGTGCATGTGTGTGTAAGTCTCTCATCCTACAAGGAGTAGATGCTCAGCTTTCCAAGTTAGGCCATTATCCCTGCATCCTCTCACTGAGAACAATCTCTCCTCATTGTCTGAACTTGGAGCAGCCACAAGTTCAAAACTCCCACCAGTCCAGTAGTACTCAACTGTGATATCTTACATAGACCTATGAAAACCTGTGACCCCATTCTTTTTAGGACCTATCTCTCTCCACTTTCTCCCATGGCTGTGACTCTGTAACAGCATGACAGGAAGCCCAGTGAAGCTAATGGAAACATGACCTTGGACTATAGCAGGTTTCAATTCAGGCCCTAAACCAGCCTATGGTATCTCTATTTTATTTGAACCTAAGGAAACTGATTGGTTAGCATTGTCCAAACATGGATTTCCTGCTAGCTTTTCTCAGGGCCTCCTTGACCTCTTTGTTTCTCAGGCTGTAGATGAGGGGGTTCACCAGGGGAGTCAGGACAGTGTAGAAGATGGAGAGAACTTTCTTGAAGTCTCTCAGTCTGTTGGTTGTGGGGAACATATAGGCAATAAGTAGAGTTCCATAATACATGGTCACCACAATGAGGTGGGAGGAGCAGGTGGAAAAGGCCTTTTTCCTCCCTGTGGTGGAAGGGATTCTCAGGATGGTCACAATGATGCAGATATAGGACATCAAGGTAAGTAGGAATGGGACCAGTAAGAAAATCAAGCTGAGAGTGAAAGCCAACATTTCCATCAGCTGAGGATCATTACAGGAATAGTTTATTGGGGGATAGGATCACAAAAGAAATGGTCAATACCATTAGGACCACAGAAAGATAATTGGGATATTGGCAATGTTATTATGCCGCTACATAGGAAGCCATCTATCCAAGAGCCACTTATAAACTGGAGGCAAGACCTGCCGCTCATATGGGCAGCATAGTGCATTGGATTGCATATAGCTAAATACAGATCATATGACATCACCAATAAGAGAAGGCATTCTGTTGCAACCAGGGAAGCAAAGAAATAATATTGTGAGAGACACCCACTAAATGAAATTGTTCTGTCCCCACTCAGGAGACCGGCCAGCATGCTGGGCAGGATGGTTGAAGTGTAGCAGGTCTCCAGGCAGGACAAGTTCCCAAGGAAGAAATACATGGGGGTGTGAAGGTGAGAATCAGCTACAACAAGCAGCACGATGAGGATGTTCCCAGACATGGTTGCAATGTAGATCATAAGAAACAGCAGGAAAAGAAGGATTTGCAGTTCAGGGAGAGTGCTGAATCCCAGCAGGATGAATTCTGTGATGGACGTCTGATTTCTCTGTTCTGGGTTCATCGTAGGTTGTGTCTATGGGAAAGAAATTCACTCTGGGATATAAATGAAGAACATACACTCAATAAAACATCATCATTGTTTTCATTGTCCCTCCAGCTGGCTATCAGAACAATAGCTGAGTAGAAAGTGGAGGCTAGAGGATGGGAAATGGGGAAAATGCCATCTCACTTGACACCTGGGATAAATTTCATATCTGATCAGACTGCAGGTTAAACAAAACATTAATCTCTCTGGAAACCTGTGTAGTAACTTGACAAATCACACCAAGCACTGTGGTGATGGGGCTCCTGTACAACAGAATAGAAACACAGATAGATATTGGTTCAAATAGTCACACATTTCACTTCCTGGTCTATCAAAGCAGAACAGTGTCCTTGGACGGGGTGGAGTTCCACTGCTGAAATGAATCAGAATTTTATATTTTAGGGGAAGCCACAACAAAGAAACAAACCAAGCAAATAAGGCTGGGAATTGCAACGGTTGGGCAGCCAACTGCAAGTGAATTGCAGTGGAAATGGCCAGCCTAATTATAATCACCCTTTGAAAGTTTTTATCCTAAATAGACAAATACCTGTCCTTCCCTAGAACAACGTTTCATTGTCTTGCAGTGGGTCACTCTACACAGAGACGAAATCAAAAAGAAACAAAAAACAAACAAACAAAAACAAACAAACAAACATCCTGCTAGAAACCACCATTTTAGGTAGAAATGTATCCTCTATGACAAGAAAAAACTTTCCTTAACAATTTCTAATTTTATACAATGTGCTATTTTCATATTATGATAGTGGTGGGGAACCCAAATTTCCATTTAATCGACTATTCCATGATTTCAGATGTTGGTTTTCATTCCAATTTCATATTTTTACAATTTTTTTTATGTATTTTTAATTTCTTGACTATTTTTATTTTATATTACTTATGTTATTTTAAATATTTATTGTATTTTATTTGAATCCTATTTTATGTTAAATGTACTTTATACTAGTCTATGTTTATATTTCATTTCATTTCATATTTTATAAAATATGTACAATAACTTTTTTCCTAAACAAAATTTTGTAGAAATTGAAATCTACTCATGGGACATTTTGATCTCAATGAATTGACATTTTCTGATGCAAAAATAGTCCATTAGAATTTTTTTTGCTCTATTTCTTATCCTTTTCTTCTTTAACATTGGTGAATAATATTAATTCTTTCTCTTCTCCCCTCTTTTTATTAGTCATGGCAGATGAGAGAGCCACAATCCCTCTTGCTATTACTAATCCTTAGAGAAAAAAGGTGGGTGAGGTAATATCTCTTATTGGCCCAATTTACTAATCTTTTTTAATTGCTAAGTAAGGACCTGCACAGAGCTATGCACAGAGTTAATTTTACAAACCGGGAATAATTCTGTTCAGTCTGAGCCTTTTCTCTCTGAAGTCAAAGATAAAATCTCTACTGACTTCAGTGATGGGATCCATTGATTTAAAGGGATTTGAACTGGTAATGCCTTGAGCCTTCTTTGACACTTATAGCTCGGCTCGGCAAGATTCGATTTCACTTGATAGATGTTGGTAAACATCAATATCAGCTGAGACACTGAAATCAACATCAGGAAAGATCGGTAACAGTCAGCGTTAGTGCAATCTCCTCCCATGCCTTGCACTGCAGGGTTGGGTGTCATCAGCCCCATGGCTGTGCAAGAGCCCTCTGCACCCTCGCAGACCTGGCTACTGAACTCTGCTCCACTGGGCCAGAGCAGTTGCCATCCCTGCCCCTTTCACCCTGGTGTCTTGGACCCCTCAGCCGATAGGGAGCGAACAATATCCCTGCTGGGGGACTCCCTCAGCCCCACTGCCCTAACTCTGAACCTAACCTACCACCACTGAATTTCCTGCAACTGTAAAAATTGAAATTTTTAAATATCAGGACAAATCATAAAGATTAAAATCCCAATATTAATCATCAAAAGGGCAAAAGAAAAAGAAATTCTGCCAAACCTACTTAGAGCCAACGTCTGCACCCCAAGCGCTGAGCACAGCAGCAAATATCAGCTCTGCTTTACCAACCTCATCTCATTAATGTTTTCAACATCCCAGTGAGGTGGGAGCGGCCATTAAGAGTACAATCCTGTACGTAGTATGGTGGGAAGCTCAAAGCTTGATGAACGATGCTGCAGTGTTTGAAGAGCTTGCTTTGTACTTGGGAGCTGTTGGTTTAATTCTCTGCTGCCTCACAAACTACTTGTGTGATTTTCATGCCAGATTTCCAAAGGCCAGTAGATAACTAAAAATGCACATTGGAACCTGAGTTGGGGTGGTACCTAACACCCATCGATTTCAAATCCCACCATGGGTGCCTGTGTCTTTAGGTGCTGAAACACCTCTATAAATCTGTCCCTCTGGGTGTCAGGTCCTCATCTGTAAAGCTGGGAAAATAGCACCTCATGGGGCATTGGGAGAATAGATACATTAAAGACAGTGAGGTGCCCAGACACCATCATGATGGGGGCCACACAAGGAGCTAGGATAGCAGTAACCTGAAAGGCATTTTATATTTCCAAATTCAGTCATATTGCTTTGAGTAGAGAGTTTAAAGAGAGATAATTGCAATCTTCCCCTTAAGTAATTAATTTCATGGGAATCCAACAAACTTTCATTGCTTCTAAAACCTCAAGATTCAAGGAGTAGAGGCAGGAAAAGGTAGATTTACCTCTAAGGCAGGTGAGTCACAAACTTGAATCTGATGTCACTTCTTCACTTAGCATTTCTGTGACCAGGTTATTCAGTGCATCTTTCCGCACACCATCCACGTACTTCCATATGCATAGGAAATAGAATGTCATAGCCCAGATGGGCTACCATGGCTCTGTTATGTCTGGTAACATGTCTTGTGCATCAAACACTGAGACAAATGAAGAATGTTTTCTCTGATTCATTATATATCCTTTTGTGGGAAGGTGCAGTCTTCCAAGGCACCACTGCTGAGGAGAACATAACAGATAAGGAAAAATTAGTGTTTCATTTTTTTTCTAGGCAATGTCAGTAGAGTTAAACTTCTAGTCTCAAAAGAAAAGTCACGGAGAGAGAAAACACTTTTAATCCTAAAACAAATTTTTGTTTTCTCGGTGAACGTTATTTCGATTGTGAAGTAATAACTCACTAATTCTAGGAATAAAGTTTACGGCGGAGATTGCCAGAGCTGCCTAAGTGATTTAGACATCAATGTCCCATTCAATTCCCTTAAGCAGCTTTGAAAATCTCAGGATAGTTAACTGAGCTTGCACTTTCTCCAAAGAAATCTCCTGTTGCCCTCAATAGCAACCACACCTGTACCCAGTCTCCCTCCAAAAACACTGGATAATCAGTTCTTGTAACATTTTAAAAAGTGTTTAAGTGATTTAGGTGTCTTTGATAATGTTACCCGATTAACACTTAGATAAAATGCAGGTGAATAAGGTGCTTTACACATTTAGGCTGGGATTTTCAAAGGGGGTTAACATATACCATATACACCTAAATCCCACTGAATTCCTAGGAGAATTTGGAAAACTACTTTAGGCTTCTTGGAAAAGCCCAGAGCATGCAAGCATTGAGGCTAGAAACTGAGATTATAAAGTACAAACCATTTCTTTCCAAATCCTTGACAAGTTTCAGGGTCATGTGGATCTTCAGTGTCACAGGAATTGTACAAATTAGATAATCTTGTACCAGAACTATAGGCCTCTGATTGGTCTACTGGAGTGTTTGATAAGCATCCGAACAATACAGAATCCATTCTGTAGAGGACAGTGTTATACATTCACACTAGCCAATTCATGATCTGATTTGGGTACAGTCAATATAATCATTTCAGTTGTGTGTATTGCAATATATTCTGCAACTTGACTCCAAAACTGTCCATTTTCAGCATGATGTTTCTCACATACTGACACATCTTGCCATGAAGATAATGTTTGTTCCTGCCTTTTCTGAAGAATACAAATATTCACTCATTTCTGATTGTATGTTGTTATTCCCAGTTCTCTCCTAGAGTAATTTGCTCTCTAACCATGTCATAAATCCTCATTCCAATTTATCACCAGCGTGAATAATTGTGTGTCACCAAAGCTTTGTTGTTCATAATTCCCATATGTGGAACATTTGTGGCTCACATCATTGTATTTTGGAAAAAGGTTTCTATTTTTGTTTTGTTTTTAAATTAATCTCTGGCTAACATATTGCTGATAGGGATGAAATCCCACAGCTCAAGTCTTTGAAGAATACATGTTTCCACTGAAAATTGGCTATAACACAGGGATACACCTGAATCTTCACACAACGTGGCTTAAATTTTTATTTCCAAGTTTATTAACTCCTAATCACTTAAGCAATATTTTTAACTGAAATCATAGATTTTAACAATTACTGTCTATTTGCCATTCCCTGTGATCAGCTGCCATGTAGAGATTATTAGAAAGGATACACAAAACATTGGCCACATTAACCTTTGCTTCCTCCGAATGCCCATCTTCCACTATAGCCGCCTCTTTCCCTGCCTTCAGCCTCTGCTATCCTTAGTATCCATGATACAGCAGAGCTGCCCCTCTCCCATCACTCACCCTCTGCTGCCCCCAGTGCCCCTTTGCCCAGGGTACATTCTGCTTGTGCAGCTGGCACTGAAGGCAGTACCATGGTTTCCTCACTCCTATTTTCAGTGAGCTAGCTAGGGTACAGCTACAGCGGCTACATCTACAGGAGCTGCCATTCACACCCCCGGCTTCAGCGTGGATGCACCCCAAGTATCTAAGCTGCGAATTATTCACTCTGACCTCTCTTTCCATCAGTCAGTTACTTTTGACTTGGATTATCCTCATTCCATATTAATGCATAAACAAACTAGGGAAATACAGTCTAGATGGAGCTACTATACAGTGGGTAAATCATTGGTTGGAAAACCATTCCCAGAGACTTATCGGTGGTTCACAGTCCAGCTGGAAGGGCAGGGATCGGTTCTGTGTCTGGTTCTGTTCAATACCTTCATCAATGATTTAAATAATGGCATAGAGAGTACACTAATAGCGTTTGTGGATGATACCAGGCTGGTAGGTAAGTGCAAGTTCTTTGAAGGGTAGGATTAAAATTCAGTTGGAGAAAGTCCAGAGGAGAGCAACAAAAATGATGAAAGGTCTAGAAAACATGACCTATGAGGGAAGATTAAAAAAAAATGGGTTTGTTTAGTCTGGAAAAGAGAAGACTGTGAGGGGACATGATAACAGCTTCCAAGTACATAAAAGGTTGTAACAAGGAGGAGTTATTCTCTTTAACCTAGATAGGACATAAAGCAATGGACAAACTGCAGCAAGAGGGTTTAGTTTGGACGGTAGAAAAAACTTCCTGTCAGTGTAGTTAAGTAAATTACCTAGAGAGCTTGTGGAATCTCCATCACTGAAGGTTTTTAAGAACAGGTTAGACAAACACCTGTCGGGAATTGTCAGGTTATTACGTAGTCCTGCCTTGAGTGCAGGGGACTGGACTAGATGACCTATTGAGGTCCCTTCCAGTCCTACTCTTCTATGATTCTACAAATGCAAAGAACAGTTTTCCTGGATTATTAATGTTTGTTTCAAGCTAGGAATGTGTAGCTGTATTTTCACAGGAAATCACATGAGGTCTCCACCCAAATTTTGAATCAGTATAGCTATTTGGGTTAGGGATATGACTTTGTTATGGAAATAGTTCTATGGGTACAACCTCTAATGCGGACATGGTTTACCAATATAAAGGTGCCTTATACAGGTGTCTCTTTATTCCCCTTCTTGAATCGGGATTAACTATACTGCTATAAGCATCTTTGCATCAGTGTAATTGTGTCTATAGAGGAGCAGACTCACCCCTACAGCGCCTCCTGCTGGTCTCTCAGGGAATTAGCTCATTTCCAGCATCTGGAGCATCCTCTGCAGGCCGGTGATCCACCTGTCCTCTGGCCCTGTGTCCCTCCCTGGACCCCAGTGCCCTTTTAATCAGGATGCTGCCCCCTGGCAGTACCCTACCAATCTGGGTATCCCCTTCCTGGGGAACCTCCAACTCACAATCCCCACTTTGCCTCATTTTGTCTACTGCCCAGTCTCCATCTAGCCCCTGTTCACTGGGGCAGGCTGCAGTATCAGCCACTCATCATAGGCAAAGGGGTTTGGACCTGCTGCCTTGCCTATCTCTGGGCTGCCCCCTGCAACCCTCGATACCTCTTGGCCTTATGCTAGGCTGCAGCCTGGGGCTTTCCAGGCAGGAGCTCCCCAGCTCCTCTGCCTTTCCCCAGCCCTGCTCCACTCAGGTACCCATGTCTAGCTCCCTGCAGCCAGGCCCTTCTCCTTCTACAGGCAGAGGAAGACTGCCAGGGCCTCTGGCTCACAGCCTCTTATAGGGGCTAGCTGGGCCTGACTGGAGCATGGCCACAGCTGAGCCTGCTTTCCCTAATCAGCTCAGGCTTCTTGCCCCAGCCACTGGGCTGTTTCAAGCCCCGCAGGGCAGGAACGGGAAATCACTCTGCTACAACGTCCATTCTGTGTAGATGAGTGGGCATCTCATGGCAACCCCCTGGAGGCCTCAGGGCAGCTCAGAAAACAGCCTTTCACCTCAGTTTCCCTTATTTTTTCCCCAGATAATCTCCAAACAGGTTTTTTTTCCAGTCTAGACATAACAGCCCTCCTTTCAGTTTCGTTTATTAACCTAAATTTCAAAACTAAACCCAGAAGTCTTCCCCCCCAGATGAGGGCTTAAATTCAACCAGAGCTGTCTGGAGCTCTCGTAAATATTTTCAACCCCCCTGGAGTTTATATAGCATATTGTGCGGTGCAGTGGGGGACTCCAGGAAATACTCTATAAACATTTAAGCCCTGGCTCCAGCTGCATACACCCGAAACTCCCCTCATCTGGTCTGAGTTCTTCCCACCTTAGCAGGCTACTCCCAGCTCTTCCTACCTGTACCAATTCTCCTGGTCTCAGGGTTTTCTCTACAGGAGCCTCTCTCACTCTCTCAAGTCACACTTCAGCCTCCTGAGCTGGCCTTTTACTCTAGCCTCCTTCTGTCCTTTATTGAACATTGCCTGATTCCCCTCAGCTGGACTTCTTCTCTAATTAGGGCTGGCTTGGCCAGAGGCTCTCCACACCAGGGCATGCGGCCCTGTCACAGGCAAGGATAGGCTAGTATAGGTAAAGTGGTGCAATTTCTATGTGTAGACAAACCTTGACATATTCATTCCTCACACTGGTTACAAAGGGGATAGATAATGGGACGTATGACAAGAAAGACAACAGAAAGGAAAGACAGTTTAGTTCTTTTATTGCACAATGCTCTTGGTAACAGATATACAGCTATTAGTATCACTGAGAAAATGGTAAAACATGAGAAGGAAGTGGGGGGAGCATCGCTTGGGCATGGGAGGAATTCTCAGGACATTGGTTTGGCTATAAATGTACAGGCCGGGTTTTCCCATAAGAGGCTCATGTTAAGCACCCAAATCCTATGGACAGTGAATGGGAGTTTGGCACCTAACACCCTTAGGTCCCATTGTCAATTACAACTGGACATGATGGAGCAGACAGTGCACTGGACTAGGGCTCTGGATAACTGGTTTCTATGCCTGTCCCTAGCCCACTGAGTGACTGTGGCAGGTAATGTCACCTCTTTCTGCCTTCATTTCCCCAGCTATAATGTGACAATGAGGATATGGAGCTAGGGACAGAGTCACAAAGCTCCTCCTTACTCTCACAGATATTATGGAGCACACAGCAAGCAGCAATAACAATGGGAATATTGCTTTCACTGGGGTCTAACCTACTCAGCAAACTGCACCAGTGCCCCTTTAAACGTCCAAAGGCACATTCTACCACCATTCTGCACTTACTCAGCCTATAGTTCAACTGCTCCTTACTGCTGTCCAGGCTGCCTGTGTACAGCTTCATGAGCCATGGGAGCAATGCTAGGCTGGGTCCCCAAGGATAACTATTGGCATTTCAACATCCCCAACAGTAATGTTCTGAACTAGGAAGAAAGTCCCTTCTTGCAGCTTTCCAAACAGCCCAGAGTTCTGAAAGATGTGAGCGTCATGCACCTTTCCCGATCATCCCAAACTGATGTCGGTGAAATGGCTCTTGTGATCCACTTGTCCTTGCAACACCATCGAGAAATATCCTTTGCAGTTTATGTACTGTTTGGCAAAGTGGTCTGGTGCCAGGGGCGGCTCTAGGAACCAGCGCTCCAAGCGCGTGCCTGGGGCAGCAAGCTGTGGGAGGCGCTCTGCCAGTTGCCGCTAGGGTGGCAGGCAGGATGCCCTCGGCAGCTTGCCTGCGGAGGGTCCACTGGTCCCTCGGCTTCAGTGGACCTTCCACAGGCGTGCTTGCGGAGGGTTAGTTGGTTCCGCAGCTTCAACGGACCTCCCGCAGGCCTGCGAGAGGTCCGCCGAAGCTGCGGAACCAGCGGACCCTCCGTACTTGGGGTGGCAAAATGTCTACAGCTGCCCCTGTCTGACACCAATATAGGGATATGTGTTCCTTCCATCGCCCCACCACAGTTAAGGAACCCCATTGAAGCAAACCCATCCGGTATGACCTGCACATTTCCCAGAGTCACTATCCTTGTTAGCAGAAGGGTATTGATTGCCCTGGCTACTTATATCACAGAAGTCCCCACAGTATATTTGCCCACTCGGATTTGGTAGTCAGGCATTGCAAGCTTCCACAGGGCTATCACCACTCGCTTCCCAACTGCCAGGGCAGGTCTCATCTTGGTATTCCTTACATATGCAAAAGTTTTGCAGCTACTAGGAATCTTCCCACACCTGCAAAACTATGTGGTCCCACCAGTTTGTGCTTGTTTGCTGGGCCCAGAATCAGCATTTCATTGTATCAACATGCTCCAATGCTGCCATGATATCCCAATGCCACATCCTGTGTTTTCAGGAACATCTGTGTCCATGTCCTCCTCACAAACTTCCCTGTGCTGGCAGTTCTTATCTAGGCTCTGCACATCCTGCAGGACCATGCGTGAGGTGTTTACAACGCTCACAAAAGCAGTGTGCGTCTGAGCCGCTTCCATGGTTGCTATGCTGCATGGATAACCCAGGAAAAAAGGCGCAAAACAACTGCTTGCCATTGCTTTCAAGTAGAGAGCGAGGGAGGGAGGGGACACTGACGACATGTACCCAAAACCACCCGCGACAATGTTTTTGCCCCATCAGGCATTGGGAGCTTAATCCAGAATTCCAACGGGCAGCAGGGACTGTGGGATAACTACCCACAGTGCACCACTCAATGAATTGATGCTAGCCATGGTATTGAGGACACACTCCGCCGACCTACTGTGCTTAGTGGGGACATACATGATCAACTGTATAAAATTGCTTACTAAAGATTGACTTCTATAAAATCAACCTAATTTCATAGTGTAAACATGCCCTAAGTGTTTGCCATAAAAGGGCCACAGTACCCTGTACTTGTGCCTCTGGACATGCCCTCTGCAGCTCCACACCAGGCACCCGGACGCTGAAGCCCCAGAGCAATGCATGGACCTGGGGAAGATAGACGTTTCTCTGCCTGACTCGCCTGCAGGGCTCGATCTGTCAGGCGAGGTGCCCAGATGCTTTTGAAGATCTCACTGGGCAGCCAAGTATCTTGAAAAACAAACAGACTCTAAATCATTGTTTCAAATGGACAAATAAGAGGCCTGGGCTGGTGTCCTGTGGCACAGGTTAGAGCAGTGGCTCTCAACTTTTCCAGACCTTTCAGGAGTCTGATTTGTCTTGCGTAACCTAAGTTTCACTTCACTTAAAAACTACTTACTTAGAAAATCAGACATAAAAATACAGAAGTGTCACGGCACACTGATACTGAAAAATTGCTGACTTTCTCATTTTTACCACATAAATTATAAAATAAAACAATTGGAATATAAAAATTGTACTTACATTTCAGTGTATAGTATATAGAACAGTATAAATAAGTCATTGTCTGTAGAAAATTTTAGTTTGTACTGACTTTGCTAGTGCTTTTTATGTAGCCTGTTGTAAAAGTAGGCAAATATCTAGATGAGCTGATGTATCCTCAGAAGACCTGTGTACGTCCATGTTTACGCATACCCCTGGTTGAGAACCACAGGATTAGAGGGTTTTCTTTTGCTTTTCTGTTCCTTTGGAAAGAAACCTGGGGATGAAATACACTATAAGAAACAAAAGTTAATTATACAATTGCCTAACATTGGAGTTCCATGGTGATGTTGCAACTCAATATTTTTATAATATAGGTATCATATTTGTGTGTGTATGTGTGTTGCTAAAGAAGTCTCTAACCCTACAATGAATGGCTGCTCAGCATTCCTGCTGAGTCCATTTTGCCTGCACCCTCTCACTGAGCACAGTCTCTCTCATCTTCTGATCTTTGATCAGCTCAAGTTCAAATCTCCGACCAGCCCAGTAGTACCCACATGTGGCATCTTACATAAGTCCTAGAAAGAATGGGGCCACAGGTTTTAAGAGGTCTGTCTGTGCCCATGTTACTGTGATTCTGTAAGAGCATGGCAAGAAGACCAAGGAAACTAATGGAAACATGATATTAGACTACAGCAGGCTTTGGTTCAGCCCCTAAACCAGCCTATGGTATGTCTATTTTATTTGAACCTAAGGAAACTGATTGGTTAGCATTGTCCAAACATGGATTTCCTGCTAGCTTTTCTCAGGGCCTCCTTGACCTCTTTGTTTCTCAGGCTGTAGATGAGGGGATTCACCAGGGGAGTCAGGACAGTATAGAAGATGGAGAGAACTTTCTTGAAGTCTCTCAGTGTATTGATTGTGGGGAACATATAGGCAATCAGTAGAGTTCCATAATACATGGTCACCACAATGAGGTGGGAGGAGCAGGTGGAAAAGGCCTTTTGCCTCCCGGTGCTGGAAGGGATTTTTAGGATGATTGCAATGATGTAGATGTAGGACATCGAAGTAAGTAGGAACAGGACCAGTAAGAAAATCAAGCTGAGTGTTAAAGCCAACATTTCCATCATCTGAGGATCATTGCAGGAGAGTTTTAACAGGGGGATAAAATCACAAAAGAAATGGTCAATATCTTTGGGTCCACAGAAAGTCAACTGGGATATCAACAATGTTGTTAAGCTACTAAGTAGGAAGCCACCTGTCCAAGAGCCACCTGCAAGCTGGAGGCAAGACCTGACAGTCATATGGGCTGCATAGTGAAGTGGATTGCCTATGGCTAAACACCGATCATATGACATCACCAATAAGAGAAAGCATTCTGTTGCAACCATAGAAGCAAAGAAATAATATTGTGTGATACACCCACTAAATGAAATAGTCCTGCCCTCAGTCAGGAGACTGGCCAGCAAGCTGGGCAGGATGGTCGAGGTGTAGCAGGTCTCCAGGCAGGACAAGTTCCCCAGGAAGAAATACATGGGGATGTGAAGGTGTTGATCAGTCACAACTAGTGCCACGATGAAGATGTTCCCAGCCATGGTTGCAATGTAGATCACTAGAAACAGCAGGAAAAGAAGGATTTGCAGTTCAGGGAGAGTCCCAAATCCCCGGAGGATGAATTCTGTGATGGACGTTTGATTTCCGTTTTCTGGGTTCATCATGGGGTGTGTCTATGGGAAAGAAATTTACTGCATGACATAAATGAACACCAGTCACTCAGTAAAACGTCAGCATTGTTTTTTGAATGTCTGCCTCTGCTGGCTACCAGAACAATAGCTGAGTAGAGAAAAGAGGACAGGAGAGAGGAAATGCCATCTCTTTTGATCCTTGGGACAGATTTCATGTCTGAGCAAACTACAGGTTAAAGAAAATGTTAATCTCTCTGGAAATCTGTGTAGTACCTTGACATATAGCACCAAGCACTGAAATATTATGGTGATGAGGCTGATACAGAAGAGCACAGAAACACAGAAAGAGGAGACAGATTAGACTGATATTGGTTCAAACAGTCACATATATCATGTCCTAGTATCTAAAAGCAGAACAAAGTAGGCTGGAGTTCCACTGTTGATATGGGTCAGGATTTTGTATTTTAGAGGAAGCCACAACAAAGAAAGAAACCAGTCAAATAGGGTTGGGAATTGCAATACGTGGGCAGCCAACTGAAAGTGAATTGCAGGGGAAATTAGAAGCCTAATTCTATTAGTACCCTTTGAAAATTTTATCCTAAACAAACAAGACTACCCGGTGCTTTCCTATGACAATAGTCCATAATCCTGCAGTAGGACACTCCATATACAAAGACCCAACCAGGTGACCATCTTATGCAGAAAGGAATGACAATTGAAAATCCCTGGAGTTGGCTCCCAGTGGTGGAAGTGTTATTACTGGTCATACAGTTACCCAATAATTATTAAAAACAAGAAATAATCCTAGAAATCACCAATTTTACTAAAAATGTAACCTCTTTTCATGAATGATTTCTGTTCAAAATTTGTAAGAAATATTATATATGTATATTATTAGAGCGGTGGGGGACCCAATTTCTATTTCATGGTTTGAAATGGTTTTCATGCCAATTTTGACATTTAAAAAATGTATTCTTTATTGATATTGTTTCTAGATTTGTATTTTATATTACTTTTATGTTTTTATATTTTATTTTGTTTTATTTGTATATTTTAACATTATTTCTGTTTTATTTTATTCTATTTCATTTTATCAAACAATATACAATAACTTTTTTTTCCTCAATAAAATTTTGTTAAAATAAATGTTGCCATGGAACATTTTGATTTTGATGAATTGGTATTTTCTGATGGAAAAATATTCCATCAGAAATTTTTATCAGCTCTACATTTTATCCTATTCTTCGTATTTTGTTAAAATATCAATTCTTTCTCTTTTTGCTTGTGGCTGTCGTATTTGCCAATACTGCCTCACTTGCCATTACCGATCCTTAGAGAGACAAGATGGATGAAGTAATGTCTTTTATTGGACCAATTTACTAATCTTTATTACCTGCTAAGTAAGGACCTGATCCTGCACAGAGTTAATTTTACAAACCAGAATAATTCTCTTCAGTCTGAGCCTTCCCTCACTGAAGTCAAAGATAAAATCTCCACTGACTTCAAGGATGGGACCCTTTGATTTCAATAGGGTTTGGACAGCTAACGTCTTGAACTTTCTTCAAAATGTATAGCTTGCCTCGGCAGGATTCGATTTCAATCAACAGACATCGGTAAACGTCGCTATCAGCTGAGACACTGAAACCAACAACAGAAAATATCCATCAGATAGAGACGGCATTAGCCCAGCGTCCCCCCGCACCATGCATTGGCAGGGACGGGAGTCGCCGGCCCCAAGGCTGGGCAGGGACCCTCTGCTCCCAGCTGTCACTGGAGTGAATGAGTGGGGCAGTGACAGCAGAGCTCCCTGCAGGCTGAGCAGAGGAGCAAATATCAGGTCTGCTTTACCCACCTCATCTCCCTGTCCGTAATGAAGCAGCCTCTGGGAGGACACTATTGAGAGTATCAATTCAGGACAAATTGCTTAGAAACTTTTCAGGGATTTGGAAAGAAACTATTTGGACTTTTCTAATCTCAGGTCCGTGGACTTCTATGCTTGCAAACTCTGGGCTTATCCAAAAAGACTAAAGGAGTTAGGTGCCAAACTCTCATAGCAATGGTATGGGAATTGGATGTTTATTGTGTACATTACCCCTTCTTTGAAAATTCCAATGTAAATGCATGAAATACCTTGTTCTATTTGCATTTTATCTGAGCATCAGTCAGGTAACATTTTCAAAAACACTTAAGCAAACATCAAAAGTGACTTAGGAGCCAAAGTCATGTTGACTTTCGATGACACTCAGGTTGCTAAGCCTTAGTAAGTAAGACACTTATGAAATGGGACTTAGGCACCTAAATCACTTTTTAAAAACAGACATTTCTAAAAATATTACCTGAACTGATCATCCGATGTTATATTGCTGGATACAGATGTGGTTGCTATTCAGGGCAATAGAAAGTTTGTTTAGAGAAAGTGCAAGTTCAGCTAAGTATGCTGAGACTTTCAAAGCTGCCTCGGGGAAGTGAATGGGAATTCAGTATCTAAATCACTTAGGCAGCTCTGTAAATCTCAGCTGTAAAAATTATTCCTAGAATTAGTGAGTTATTACTTCACAATCAGAATAACATTCACCCAGTAAACAGAGATTTGTTCTAGGATAAAATTTTTTTTTCTTTCTCCAGGACTTTCCCTTCAAGACTGGAAGTTTGACTCTAGCGACATTGTCTAAAATAAAGCAAACACTTATTTTCCCTTGCCTGTTACCTTGCCCACAGAAGTCGTGCCTCAGGAGATTGCACTTCCACACAGAAGAATATATCATGAATCCAAGGCGATGTTCCCCATTTGACAGAGGGTATGATTCACAAGACACATTACCAGACATAACAGAGCCACGGTAGCCCATCTGGGTTATGACATTCTATTTACTGGACACATGGAAATATGTGGATATGATGGGGACAGAAGATGGACTGAATAACCAGAATCCTGTTCCCAGAAATGCTGAGTGAGGAAGTGACAAGAGAGACTCCAGCTGGTGATAGACTCGCCTTAGAGGTAAACCAACCTTTCCCTCCCTCTTCCTTGAATTCAGAGGTTTTTGAAGCAACGTAAGTTTGTTAGATAACTGATTCCATGGGAATCCAAGGGGAATTTGGAAATGATCTCTCTTAAACTCCCAACCCAAAGCAAAATAGCTGAATTTGGAAAAAGAAAAGACCTCTCAGGTCACTGCCATCGTAGCTCATTATCTGGCTCCCGATCTGAGCACCTTGCTGTCTTTAATGTATCTATCCTCCCACCACCCTATGAGATGCTATTAGCCCAGGTTTAAAGACAAGGACCTGATGCCCAGAGGGACAGATTTGTAGAGGTATTTCAAGACCTAAAGGCACAGACACCCCTAGCGAGATTTGAAATTAATGGGCATTAGGTACTGACCCTACTCAGGCCCCAGTGTGCATTTTTAGGTACCTACTGGCCTTTGGAAATCTGGCCTAAAGTCACACAAGGAGTTTGTGACCAAGGAGGGAATTGAACCAGTATCTTCCAAATCCAAGATGAGCTCTTCAAACACTGGAGCATCCTTCATTCCACTTTAAGCTTCCCTCCATGCTATGCACAAGATTTTACTTTTATTTCTGGCACAGACCTCGCTCGGGCATGAAGAAGGTGTGACGTTACTGGCATGAACTGTTTCTAATGTGGCAAAGTACCTGTCTCTCCTCTCCTAGCTCAGTCCGTCTCAGCCTTGGAGACACAGGCTTGGGCAAAGCAAAAGCCCTTCACAGTCGCGCAGGGTCTGGCTGATCCCTTCTCAGTCAGGCTCTTGTTCTGTTGTCCTCTCCTTCTGGGGAGAGTGAAACCTGCCTTGCCAGAAAAGTTTTAGAGTTCAGCTGCCTCTACTCACTGGCAGCTACTCTACTTCTCTCCTCCCCCCGCTTCCCTGCCAGGGAGGGTTTAAAAAGGTCTCCAGCCATTGGGGCCAGCTGAAACTAATTACCTCCCTGATAACCCCTGTTCCAGCTGAACCTTATTCCTCCATGGTTAAGCCTTCTGGGACTAATTACTACCCCTCTCTTGATAGCTAAGTGTCCTGAGTTTGCCACACTATATAGATCACTTTTGCAACCAAGGTCCTATTGTTACACCAAATCTTGTACAAAGGAGGTCAAGTAAGGTGTCTATGAAAATATTGTAATTTTCTGGTTATGATTATACTGTCTGTATATCATTTTTGTATTTGCAGTTATGAATATTGGCTAGGTACTTGTAGCTCAATGTGTTTGATTCTAAGTAGCATCAGTGAAGCATTTGCTCAGTGTAGTGTGGAGAACAGCAATTTAAGTGGTAAGGATGCTGCCCCACTCTCCCAGTATTTGTCTATAACCAGCCCTGTGTGCTAAGACAAGGGAAAAGGAAATTTTGGAGGAGCCTAGGCAACCTTGTGAGCTGTTCATAGAATACTAGGATTGGAAGGGACCTCAGGAGGTCATCTAGTCCAACCCACTGCTCAAAGCAGGATCAACCCCTAGACAGATCTTTACCCCAGTTCCCTAAATGGCCCCCACAAGAATTGAACTTACAACCCTGGGTTTAACAGGCCAATGCTCAAACCACTGAGCTATCCCCCCAAAGCTGATGGCTTTGATTAGTCAGTAGTTTGGGAAGATCAAAGATAGTGGAAGATGAGTATCCCCATACTTTACCAGTTATCTGTGTGGAGAATGACACCATAACTAGGTTGCATCCAGTTAGAGTCCTAGCAAAATCCCAGAGACCAAACAATTTGGGTACTGTTGCTAGTGTGTTTCTGGGAAAGGGTATACAAACTCTTTCTGACCAGACTAATATCCTAGCCAGGGCACAAGGGGAGCATAAACGTGATTTGAGTGTGTTACCCACTGACAGTTTGGAAAGTTGTAGCAAGAAGGAAAAGATTCCTGAGCTTGTGTGTGGCAGAGGGAAAGAAAGTACCTCTAACCTTTTATCTAGTGAGTATATGAGTTTGTCTGAAATGGGATTGTGTAGGCATCCACTTGATGGGCCAAAGGTTATTCTGGATGTAAGTGAACACAGGAGTTGGTAGTGGCTCAGCAGAGCAATGCTTTTGTGGAGCAAGGTAAAGATGAATTGGTGCTTAGAAAGATTCCTGAAGAGAAAGATTTTCAGGGTAGTTTTTGCAAGCAGTTTGCTGCAACTGAATGGTGTAGAAGTGATTTGATCAAAGAAGTTTTGGCTCCTAACAGCCAAAAATTTTCTGTTGTGAATGTACCCACTGACTTTCCTTTTGAAAGATCCAGTGTGAATAGCTTTGAGAAGGTCCCAGATGAAGTGAAAATTGTTAAAAAAACGTTGAACAGCCCTATAACCAAGCGGCTGTGCTTGAGCAGTTTGTTGGGAAGACAAGGTTGTTGAGAGAGGAATGTCTCCATTCTGATGCTTTATGTAAGTAGTCTGTTCTTCAGGGTCTGAGGACAGATTTGGTTACTGGTGTTTCAGAGCAGAACAGTTTTATGGCTGAATGCTTAAGAATCCAGGGGAGAGTAAGCAAACTCTCACCCTCAGATGCTGAATTTGTTTGGTATCTCTTTGAGACAGAGTCCAGCCTTGGAATCGGTAACAGTTGAGAATCTTAAAACTAGTATACAAGCTAGTGTCTGGGTTGATGCAGATTACCTGGCTGACAGAGGGAAGAAAGACTTGCTGGTGGTTGTTAGCAAAGAGAACAAGCCCAGCCAGCTAATGGATTATGTTAAGCAAGAGAAATCATGGTTTGATCCTACAGGACAAGAAGGAAAAAGATAAATTAATTTTGCAAAAGGAAGCCACAGGGTAGCCCTAAAATGCCAAAACCCAAATGGTATTGAGCCAAAGGAGTAGCATAACAAAAATGATGGTAATTTTTGTAACTAGTGTGTTGCTGGTACCAAGAACTGTAAAAATGTACAGTGTGCCTAATTTTTTGAACATGTTAAGAGTGATACATAAGAACACACTTTGTGTTAAAAGACACTGTGATATGGATGCTGCACAGTTAGTACCTGTAAACAGTCTTGGAACTTTTCACAGGAGAAAAGACATTCCAGACCTGATGTGCTGTATGAAAAGGGAAACTGAGGCACACTACTATATTGCTTTCATGGCAAAATGCCAGGATTCTTATACTATGGACAACATTGATATCTGCGTTGTCTTGATATTAATTGGGTTCCAAACATTTGTCAGAGCTTGTATGGATAAAGTAGCTATGTTCTTTAGCTCTTGGAAAGATCACATGAGACATACAGGAACCATGCTGCAAAAGCAGATCCAATCCACTGTTCTTCTAACCAAGGTTTACCTTGAGTTTGTAAAAAGATTCAGTTATGTTATTAAACGTGACTTTGATATACCATTTCAGTTATACACTGATACAGCTTCTAACCTAATACTAGCTGTAGTAAGACAGAACCAAGGATGGGGAGCCCTTGGGAAGCAGTTAGCAATGTTTGTGTTATTCCTTCCTGCATCAATTTTGCATTGGAGGTGTGAAGTTATTGATATGAAGTTTAACCGTATAGATCACTGTTGCAACCAAGGTCATATAGTTACACCAAATCGTGTACAAAGGAGGTCAAGCAAGGTGTCTATGAAAAGGTTGTAATTTTCTGCTTATGATTATGCTGTCTGTATGTGTGTATCATTTTTGTATTTGAAGTTATGAATATTGGCTATGTACTAGTATCTCAATGTATTTGATTCTAAGTAGCATCAGTGAAGCATTTGGTCAGCTTCTTGGGAAAGGACTATTCTGAGTAAGTGCCCAACCAAGAAACACTTAACTGAACTTGGGAGACTCCAATCCACATCTGAGGAGCTTTCCTGGGAAAGTTCAAGGTAGTATGTGAGCAATGGCTGCCGCCTGAAAACTGAGTCATGCATGGACATGTGGCTTGCCCATGTGACTCCAAACTCCATCTTGCTGCTGTGATTTTCCACAGTAGGAACAAAGGGGTTTCCTTCCACATGGCAGATGATATAGAAGGCCCTGTAAACCCTTCCATTTGGTCTTCAGTTCTGCTTCTTACCTCTGAAGGAACTTTGCTACACTGAAGCTCTGAACAAAGGATTGAATGACCCAATGCAGCTGTGGATGTACTCCAGAGACTTGATTTGAGCCTGTAGTTTATTCCATCACTGCTACAAGCATGAACCGAGAACTTTACCATTGCCATATGTAATGGATTACCTTCACCACTTTTAGCTCTCATCTATATTTTCTTCTTTTTATGAATAAACCTTTAGATTTTATATTCTAAAGGATTGACAACTGCGTGATTTGTGGGTAAGGTCTGATTTGTATATTGACCTGTGTCTGGGGCTTGGTCCTTTGGGATCAGGAGAACCTGTCTTCTTTTACTGGGATGTTGGTTTTCATAACCAGTCATCCCCATAAGAAGTGGTGCTCATGATGGTACTGGAATGTGTGAGGGAATTGCTTAGCCAGTGGGGTAAAAAAAATGTCCTCTCTCTTTGGCTGGTTTGGTGTGCCTTGGTAGAGGAGGAGTGAGGGGAAAAGTGTAACCAGAAACGTAAGAGGATGGCTGTGAGGAGCCAGTGTAGGGGCTGCAACCTGGCACACTCTAAGTAAACATGCGCCAGGGTCTCCCTCACGCCGCAGAAGGGGCAGGTGTCCGGGACAGGGGTAAACGGCGCCAAGTACACGCCCGTGCTCACGACCCCATGGAGGAGCCGCCAACTGATATCCCCAGTGGGCCTTGGGACCAGGGTGGAGTAGAGGCTGGCCCACCGGGGCTCCTCACCCTCCAGAGGTGGCAGGAGGTCCCGCCACTTCGTATCGGGGCGGGACACGAGGGTGAGGAAGTGAAGGGTGTGGAGCACGAGCATGTAGAGCTGTTTCCTCGGCGCGGTTTGGAAACGGACCAGCTGCAGGTCGTGCAGCCGGCTTGCGGAGAAGGGGCGGGGGGGCCGGTCGGGCCGACGGGGCAGAGGCCCGATGAAAAGGTCCGGAGGGCTTGGGGTGGGGGGTGGGCGGGGCGTGCCCTCCTGCAGGACCCGGTCGAGGTAGGCCTGAGCAGCTGGCGGCAAAGCGGCCTCCACCTCCTGGAGTACGCGTCAGGGAGCGCAAGGTCTGGAGAGCCCCATGCGGTGAGCGAGCGTCAGGGGATCCAGCCAGCCTCCCCGGTCGTAGTCCAGGAGGTCTCCGACCCTGGTGGCTCCCGCCAGGACCAGCCTCTGGCGCACCGCGGGGGACTCCACCACCTGCACACGAAGCTGCGGATTGTGTAGCAGGGGCTCCGCGAGGAGGTCGGCCCCCTCGGTGGCCGCCACGGACCTGGTCGCAGAGAACAGCTTCCAGGTCCGGAGAAGGTCCTGGTAGAAGACCGGCAGCCCGGAGAGGTCTCGCGGAAGACCCCTCGGTTTGAGATAAAGGAGCTGCCGGTCGTATCGGAGCCCTCGGAAGCGGCGCAGGAAGGCGTGTGCCAGGGCTCTCCACGCTGGAGTACCCGCACCATAAAGGAGCCTCTGCAGTGCCTGGAGGCGGAAGACGTGGACGTGAGCGCGCAGGCACTTCAGGCTCTGCCCTCCCTCCTCCAGGGGCAGGTGGAGTACCCCTGCAGGGACCCAGTGTAGTCCTGGCCAAAAGAACTCCAGAACCACCTTCCGGAGGTCGGCCAGGAGACCCGGGGCCGGGACCAGGGTGTTGAGCCGGTACCAAAGCATGGACAGGACCAGTTGGTTGAGCACCAGTGCCCTCCCTCGAAGGGAAAGGCACCGGAGGAGTCCTGTCCATTTCCGGAGCCGCTCCGTCACCCTGACCTGCAAACTGTGCCAGTTCTCCGGCGGAGACGGATGCGTGGCGGAAAGGTAAACGCCGAGATAGAGCAGCGGACTCGCGCTCCACCGGATGGCCTGAAGCACGGGTGGGAGGGAGCCTGCCTGCCACCCGTCCCCGACCACCAGGCCAGAGCTCTTGACCTAGCTGACCCGGGCGGAGGAGGCCGCCGAGTACACAGCCTGGCAAGCCTCCACCCGCACCAAGTCGCCCGGGTCCTGGACCACGAGGAGCACATTGTCAGCGTACGCCGACAGGACCAGCCGCAGCCCCAGCTCCCGAAGCACCAACCCCGTCAACCTCTTGCGGAGGAGACAGAGGAAGGACTCGATCGCCAGAGCGTACAGCTGGCCCGAGAGCGGGCACCCCTGCCGCACTCCCCGCCTGAAGCTGACCGGCTCGGTCAGCGTCCAGTTGAGCCTGACCAGACACTCTGCAGAAGCGTACAGCACCTGGAGAAAACCCACAAACAGGGGTCCGAAGCCAAACGCTCGCAGAGTGCCCAGGAGATACCCATGATCCATCCGATCGAACGCCTTCTCCTGATCCAGGGACAAGAGGGCGAACGACAGACCATCCCTACACCACAATTCCAGAAGGTCCCGGACCAGATACAAGTTATCAAAGATGGTGCGGCCTGGGACGGTGTAGGTCTGGTCTGGATGGACCACGTCCGCCAGCACGGACCCTAGCCGCATCGAGATGGCCTTCGCAACAATTTTGTAGTCCGTGCTGAGGAGCGAGACAGAACACCA
Source organism: Gopherus flavomarginatus (assembly GCF_025201925.1). Classification (NCBI taxonomy): domain Eukaryota; kingdom Metazoa; phylum Chordata; order Testudines; family Testudinidae; genus Gopherus; species Gopherus flavomarginatus. The sequence continues at coordinate 5,502,201 of NW_026115061.1, read as the reverse complement.
ATTCCGTAAGTCGCGGAGGTCCCCCCTCTTCGGCAATAAGGCCAGCACAGCTCGCCTGCACGAGAGAGGGAGGACCCCGCTATGCAAAGCCTCGGCCCAGACGGTGACCAGGTCTGGGCCGAGGACGTCCCAGAACACGCGGTAGAACTCCACGGTCAGCCCATCCAAGCCCGGAGATTTATTGGTGGGCATGTGACGGAGGGCCTCCGAGAACTCGGCCAGAGTGAGAGGCAGCTCTAGCCGGTCCCGGTCGCCCGTGCTGACCGTCGGGAGCCCGTCCCAGAGCACTCTGCAAGCGTTAGGATCGGTCGGATCCGGGGAGAAAAGAGTAGCGTAGAAGGCCCTGGCCCTCTGGCACATCTCCGCCGGATCCGTGAGGGGGGTGCCGTCCTCCGCCAGGAGGCAGGTGACGTGCTTCTTGGCCCCCCTCCTTTTCTCCAGGGCTTAGAAGAAGCAGGAGCCGCGATCCATCTCCCGAAGAAGGTGGATGCGGGATCGAACAAAAGCACCCCGGGCCCGATGGTCTTCGAGGGCCCGGAGCTCCTCCCGCTTCTCCCGGCACGCTCCGCAGAGGGATGGATCCTCGGGGTTGATGGACAGACGCCTCTCCAGCTCCAAGACCTCCCACTCCAACTGCCCTATCGCCGCATCCCTCCGTCGGCTGGCACCTCGAGTGTAGTCACGGCAGAAGAGCCGGGCGCGCACCTTCCCTAGATCCCACCACCGCTGCGCCGAGGAAAAGGCGCGCCTCTGCCCTCGCCAGGCCAGCCAGAACTCCCGGAAGAACGCCATGAATCCCACATCCTCCAGCAAACTATTATTAAAGTGCCAATAGGCCGGCCCCGGCCTCTCCGCGCAGAGAGAGGCCGTCACGGTGGCAAGGTGGTCATCCGAAAAGGGGGCCGGCCAAACGCTGGAGGAGTGGGCCCGTGAAAGGTGGAAACATGACAGGTAAATACTGTCCAGCCGGGAGTGGCACGACCGATGGGCCTCCACCCGGACGAAGGTGAACGTCGAGACGTCGTCTGGGTGGTGGTTGCGCCAGACGTCCACCAGGGAGTGGCGGTCGACAATCTCCCGGAGGACGTCCACAGCTGCCGGGCACTGCTCGGTCCCCGAGCGGTCCCGTTCCTCGAGGGTGGTGTTAAAATCCCCTCCCAGGACCAGGCACTCACGAGGATCCAGGGAGCTGAGGAAGGCAGATGCCTGCTGATAAAAACGTAGCCTCTCCGGGGCCGATGTCGGGGCGTAAACGTTGATGAGATTAACCACAAGCCCCTCCATGCGGACCCGGAGGTGCAGCAGGCGACCCGGCACAGCCGCGGCAACCCCTAGCACCTCGGGCCGTAGGTCGGGGGAGAACAGGGTCGCCACTCCAGCCGCGCAGACAGAGAAGTGGCTAAAGTAGGCCCCGTCCCCCCACTCCAGCCGCCAGCTAGCTTCAGCGGCCGGATCCGTATGGGTCTCCTGCAGGAAAACCACAGAGTACCCCCCTCCCGGAGGAAGGAGAGCACCTGGCTCCTGCGGAGACCCATCCTACAGCCTCGGGTGTTCAAAGTGGCAAGGATGATCGGCTCCATGAGGAGGGCTGGGGGGGATCCTCGCTGGCAGACACGCCCACGGCCTCCGGCAGGCCGCGCAGCAATCCGTGACCAACCCCGAAGGTGAGTAAAGAGTCACGGAAGACACGGACCCGCCGGTAGGCCGCGGCGGCCTGCTTCCCGGTCCTCTTACCCTCCCCCATGAGGGCCCTTGCGGCCCGGAGGACCTGATTGAAATCCCCCCACTGCTGGAGCGCAAGATGGACTTTGTTCCGGGAGCCACGGACGTCCTCAAGGAACTCCCGCAGCTCCTCCCTCAGCGCATGGGGGGGTGGGGTCACTGATCGATGACTGGCCCCCCAGTGGGGCCCCCGTCACAGCCCCGTGGCCCACCAAGGCGGGTAGGCAGGGGGCAGATCCGCAACGTGGCAGCAGATGGACCGACGCCACACGACCCGCCCCGCTCCCAGATTCAAGAAGGGGCAGTGGAAGGAGAACAGTAGCCCCTGGGGGGTCGGGACAGGAAAGAACTAGTGAACCCGCTCCCTGGGAGGTATTGCCAGGGGCGGCACTGGCATCACAGGAAGTGGGGGGGACAAGGACAGAGCCAACAGGAGTGTGACGGGGATCAGGGAGAGAATCCGGGAAGGACGTAGAGGCAGGATCCGGAGCCTCCATAGGTGAGACGCCAGAAGGTGGCTCCTCCTGGCCAGGCTCAAGGATCTGGGAAGTGGGCAGGGGACCCCTAACGATGCCGGGCTCAGCCACTGTGGCACGTGCGGCAGCCTCGGCATCCAGAGAGAGATGGTGGTCAATGGGGTCCCTGCTGAGGAAGGAGGGCGGGTCCTCCACACCCAAGAGGGACACCCCCTGGGAAGCGGGTCTTGGCAGCGTGGCACTGGCCGTCGCCCCAAGGGGCTCGGCAGCCGCCAACAGAGTGCCACCCGCAGCCGAGTCGAGGGAAGATTCCAGGGGACCCTCAGAGGTGGGAGCAGAACCAGCGGGTAGGGAAAGGGAACCTGGGGACAGGGGGGATGTAGTGAGGTCGCCCAAATCGAGGCCCGCCGGCAGAGGGTCGTCCTCCCCCTGCGTGACCGGGGTCAAACCCAGGGCCTCGATTTCTGCGGAGATGGGAGGGAGATCACAGTCCACCACCCCAGGGCCCTCCCCGCCAGCACCCGAGGCGATACCCACCGCTGCACTCTCAGGGGCGCCAAGTGGGAAGGGGGCGAGAGAGGCTCCCTCGGGGGCATCCACAGGAAGGGACCCCGGAGGAGGGACGGTGTCACCTTCTGGTGCTGCCACGGCATCCCCAGCCGGCACCACAAACTGGGAGTCATCAGGGGACAAGGCGGAAGACTCGACATCGGCGCCCCCCTTCCTGCTCTTCCGGGGGGCCTCCGAATCCGAAGTATGTAAAGAAACTCGAGCCTTCCGCTTGCCCCGCTTCCCCTGCACTAAGGACCAGCCCTCCATGGCATCGTCCGGGGGCTGGCTAACGGGTCGGATCGGGGGGCAAGGGCAATGGCTCAGGGACTCGGGGAGGCATTGGTGGGACAGCGGAAACCGGGGAGGATTCCCCCTGGGACGAGCCCTCTCCCACATCCGGCGGTAGCCCCGCCACACCCTCCTCCACAGAGGTGGACCGAGAAGGAGGAGGAGGGGTAGCTTCAGGTGCCGGGCAGCTAGGGGGACCAGCGATGACAGGGCCGGCGCCTTGCCGGGGCTCGGGGGTCCCGGGCGCTCCTCCGAGCCGAGCCCAGGGGCAGTCCCTCCGGACGTGCCCCGTCGCCCCGCAGAGGTAGCACCGGGCCTCCCCCGTGGAATAGTGCACCCGGTAATGGGCCCCCTGATAGGGGACCAGGAAGGACCCCTCGAGCGCCTCTCCGCCACGTGCCGCCGGCGGCAGTTGAAGCTGCACTTGCCGGCGGAACGAGAGGACGTGACGGAGGGCGGGGTCCTTGCAGCCCAAGGGGAGAGGGCTCACCACTGAAATGGGCTTCCCGAGAGTCGAGAGGACAGGCAATAGGGCGGCATTGGGGAGGAAGGGGGGGGACAGAGGTCAGGGTAATACGGACCCCCAGGTCCTCCAGCGGCTCCAGGGGGACAAACACACCCCCCACCGCCAGGCCCTTCTCCACCGCCTCCTGGGCGGCGGCCTCCGAGGCAAGGAAGAAGACGACCTTGCCATACATTTTGGAGGCCGCCACGATGGCCATGGGCCCCACCACCCTCGCCAACGCCCGCACGTAGGTCTCCACGTGGGGCGAGGCGGGCACCAGGAGGCAACGGACGCCGTGCTTCCTGGTCAAGGTGGGGAAGGGGCCCCGGCCGCTATAGATGGTAGCGGAGGCGGCGGCCTGGGGAAGATGACGAAGCGGCAGGCAGGGAGGCCGCCGCCACCTGGGCGTATGCCCTGGGGGCCGGGGGAGGGGCACCCGCAGAGCTGGTGGAGGGAACAGCAGGGAGGGGCGCCGCGGCCGGTGGTGGGGCCGCGGCAGAGGTGACAGGCTCCGCCATGGAGGGCTTAAGTTTCCTAGTGGGGCCCTTTCCCTTCTCCTTGCCCTGGCCCTTCCTGCCAGCCGGAGGGGGTCCCCCAGAATTGGAGGGGGCGAGGGACGTGGCGGCAGCAGAGGACACCCCTGCACCCGCCGCTGCCGGTGCCGCAGCGAGAGTGGTGGCAGGCGGTCCGGCAGCAGCGGCAGCGGTGGAGACTAGGGGGGTCGTTGAGGGAGCAGGGTGGGCGGGGGGGACAGGGGTCATCCCAGGGGTCCCATCCGCTGCATCCCCCGCCATGACGAGTAGGGAGGGAGGGGAAACACCAGAGAAAGGGAGGGGAGGGGAAGCAGGGCAACCACTCCTTCCTGCTAGGCTGTAGGCAGGGGAGGAGGGTGCAAAAAATGGGGAGGGGCAGATAAGGGGCCAAGCAAGGACTCGGGGGTGGGGATCAGTCACCGGACACGGGAGGGAAAGCCGGCTCCTCTAGCCGCACTAGGGAAGGGAAGGGATACAAAAGCAATTGAGGGGTGCAGTGCCAGAGGGGAAAACTCAAATGGAGGGGGCACAAGCGCACGAGAAGGGTACAGGCGCACGAGGGGGGGGGTCCGAACAGGGCGAAGGGGCAGTAGGGAAGGGGCTCAACAAGGCTGGGAGTGGGGCAGAGGGACCAAGGGGCCGGTGGCGGGGCTGAGGCAGGACAAACAAGGCTACAAAGGGGGACGGGCGGGGCAGGCAAACAAACTGAAGCTGGGAGTGGATGGGCAAAAGGCTACAAGGGGCAATGGGGCAGGCAACAAGGGGAAAGGCTGGGGGGCCTGGCACGGAGGGGAAGGGGTCAGGTTGGGGAGGAGGGTAGGGTGGTGCGTGCACCCACGAGCACTTGTGCAGGGGCTAAAGGTGTGGCTGGCTGCTGCTGGAGGCCCAAACGGTGGAAAAAGGGCGTGGCTGGCCAGGCAAGCAGCTGAGTCCCAGAGGTGGGGACCGAGGCAGATGGTAAGCAGTCCGTGGGGGTGGTGGAGGGGGCAACGGTGGTGGTGGGGGTAGGGGGGGCACAGATGGACCAGGGGGCAGGCTCCATGCCACACCCCCTGTGCCCCCACAAACACAGTCTACACCCCCACCACTAGAGCACAGTCAAAGAGTTACTCAGTTTCTGAGGGCCCCCTCCACAGTGGTCTGCAGGGTCTTCCTGTGCGCTCCCCCAGCAGCCGGTGGTCCTCTCAGGCCTCACGCGCCTCCAGGCTCCAGCAGCTCCCAGGCAAACACAGCTCCAGCAGCAGCAGCAGCTCCTTCTCCAGCAACCCTGGTGGCCAGGCAGGAAGGACCCCACGTAGGTGGTAGCAGCAGTGGTGATGGTGATCGGGTCCAGGCTTCTCCCCCCGGAGGTGGAGGAGTGGAGGCTGGCCAGCAAGGCCCCCCACCCCGCCTAGCCCAGCAGCAGTGGCAGCAAGCAGCAGCAGTCCAGCAAAGGAGCCAACAGCAACAGCAGCCCAGGAAGGGAGAAGGAGCTCCAGCCAGCAGGGCAGCCAGAGAAGGGCGGGGGAACACTCCAGCCAGCAGGGCAGCCCAAGCAGACACAGAGCGCTCCCGGTACCTATTGGGTGTCTGGGAAGTGGGCGGGCAAAGCCCGCCCACTGCTAAAGGATCCTCCCCCAGCCTAAGGGGAGGAACCACAGGGCCACAGAACCCACTAAGTGCGGGGGACAACTAATAAAAGAACAGGGACAGGAGTGAGGTCAAAGGGTCAGAAGGAGAGAACCTAATGGGGACACCGAGCAGAGAACCCCGGACAGCGCCCACTGCTCCTCAAAGGCGTCAAGGGAGCCAGTGGACGCCGCCCAGAGGAACTCCGCCCGGATGCGTGATCGGACCATGGAGCGGAAGCAAGCCCCACAGTCACCGGAGTCTCCATCGGCCAACCTCCCCTCCCTGGTCGCGTGGATGGCCTTTTTCGCCAGGGCGAGGAGGAGGTTGACCAGGAGGTCCCGGGACTTCGTGGGGCCACGGATAGGGAGTGCATACAAAAGGAGGTGAGGGGAAAAGTGTAACCAGAAACGTAAGAGGATGGCTGTGAGGAGCCGGTGTAGGGGCTGCAACCTGGCGCACTCTAAGTAAACATGCGCCAGGGTCTCCCTCACGCCGCAGAAGGGGCAGGTGTCCGGGACAGGGGTAAACCGCGCCAAGTACACGCCCGTGCTCACCGCCCCATGGAGGAGCCGCCAACTGATATCCCCAGTGGGCCTTGGGACCAGGGTGGAGTAGAGGCTGGCCCACCGGGGCTCCTCACCCTCCAGAGGTGGCAAGAGGTCCCGCCACTTCGTATCAGGGCGGGACACGAGGGTGAGGAAGTGAAGGGTGTGGAGCACGAGCGTGTAGAGCTGTTTCCTCGGCGCGGTTTGGAAACGGACCGGCTGCAGGTCATGCAGCCGGCTTGCGGAGAAGGGACGGGGGGGCCGGTCGGGCCTACGGGGCAGAGGCCTGATGAAAAGGTCCGGAGGGCTTGGGGTGGGGGGTGGGCGGGGCGTGCCCTCCTGCAGGACCCGGTCGAGGTAGGCCCGAGCAGCGGGCGGCAAAGCGGCCTCCACCTCCTGGAGTATGCGCCGGGGAGTGCAAGGTCTGGAGAGCCCCATGCGGTGAGCGAGTGTCAGGGGATCCAGCCAGCCTCTTCGATCGTAGTCCAGGAGGTCTCCGACCCTGGTGGTTTCCGCCAGGACCAGCCTCTGGCGCACCGCGGGGGACTCCGCCACCTGCACACGAAGCTGGGGATTGTGTAGCAGGGGCTCCGCGAGGAGGTCAGCCCCCTCGGTGGCCGCCACGGACCTGGTCGCAGAGAACAGCTTCCAGGTCCGGAGAAGGTCCTGGTAGAAGACCGGCAGCCCGGAGAGGTCTCGCGGAAGACCCCTCGGTTCGAGATAAAGGAGCTGCCGGTCGTATCGGAGCCCTCGGAAGCGGCGCAGGAAGGCGTGCGCCAGGGCTCTCCACGCCGGACTACCCGCACCATAAAGGAGGCTCTGCAGAGCCTGGAGGCGGAAGACGTGGACCTGAGTGCGCAGGCACTTCAGGCCCTGCCCTCCCTCCTCCAGGGGCAGGTGGAGTACCCCTGCAGGGACCCAGTGCAGTCCTGGCCAAAAGAACTCCAGAACCACCTTCCGGAGGTCGGCCAGGAGACCCGGGGCCAGGACCAGGGTGTTGAGCCGGTACCAGAGCATGGACAGGACCAGTTGGTTGAGCACCAGTGCCCTCCCTCGAAGGGAAAGGCACCGGAGGAGTCCTGTCCATTTCCGGAGCCGCTCCGTCACCCTGACCTGCAAACTGTGCCAGTTCTCCGGCGGAGACGGATGCGTGGCGGAAAGGTAAACGCCGAGATAGAGCAGCGGACCAGTGCTCCACCGGATGGCCTGGAGCGCGGGTGGGAGGGAGCCTGCCTGCCACCCGTCCCCGACCACCAGGCCAGAGCTCTTGACCCAGTTGACCCGGGCGGAGGAGGCAGCCGAGTACACCACCTGGCAAGCCTCCACCCGCGCCAAGTTGCCCGGGTCCTGGACCACGAGGAGCACATCGTCGGCGTACGCCGACAGGACCAGCCGCAGCTCCGGCTCCCGAAACACCAACCCCGTCAACCTCCTGCGGAGGAGACAGAGGAAGGGCTCGATGGCCAGAGCGTACAGCTGGCCCGAGAGGGGGCACCCCTGCCGCACTCCCCGCCCGAAGCCGACCGGTTCGGTCAGGGTCCAGTTGAGCCTGACCAGACACTCTGCGGAAGCGTACAGCACCCGGAGAAAACCCACAAACTGGGACCCGAAGCCCAACGCTCGCAGAGTGCCCAGGAGGTACCCGTGGTCCACCCTGTCGAACGCCTTCTCCTGATCCAGGGACAGGAGGGCGAACGACAGACCATCCCTGCACCCAAGCTCTAAGAGATCCCGGACCAGATAGAGGTTATCGAAGATGCTACGGCCCGGGACGGTGCAGGTCTGGTCTGGGTGGATCACGTCCTCCAGCACGGACCCCAGCCGCAGTGAGATGGCCTTGGCGATGATTTTGTAGTCCGTGCTGAGGAGCGAGACGGGACGCCAATTCCGTAAATCGCGGAGGTCCCCCTTCTTCGGCAATAAGGCGAGCACAGCTCGCCTGCACGAGAGAGGGAGGACCCCGCCCTGCAAGGACTCGGCCCAGACGCTGGCCAGGTCTGGGCCGAGGACGTCCCAGAACACGCGGTAGAACTCCACGGTCAGCCCGTCCATGCCCGGAGACTTGTTGGTGGGCATGCGACGGAGGGCGTCCGAGAACTCGGCTAGAGAGAGAGGCAGCTCTAGCCGGTCCCGGTCGCCCGCGCTGAGCGTCGGGAGCTCGTCCCAAAGCACTCTGCGAGCGGCAGGATCGGTCGGATCCGGGGAGAAAAGGCGCGCGTAGAAGGTCTGGGCCCTCTCGCACATCTCCGCCGGATCCGTGAGGGGGGTGCCGTCCTCCGCCAGAAGGCAGGTGACGTGCTTCTGGGCCCCCCTCCGTTTCTCCAGGGCGTAGAAGAAGCGGGAGCCGCGATCCATCTCCCGCAGGAGGCGGATGCGGGAGCGAACAAAGGCGCCCCGAGCCCGATGGTCCTCGAGGACCCGGAGCTCCTCCCGCTTCTCCTGGCACGCTCCGCAAAGGGATGGATCCTCGGGGCTGGCGGCCAGACGCCTCTCCAGCTCTAAGACCTCCCGTTCCAACTGCCCTATCGCCGCATCCCTCCGTCGGCTGACGCCCCGGGTGTAGTCGCGGCAGAAGAGCCGGGCGCACACATTCCCCACATCCCACCAGCGCCGTGCCGAGGGAAAGGCGCGCCGCTGCCCTCGCCAGGCCAGCCAGAACTCCCGGAAGGACGCCACGAAGCCCGCATCCTCCAGCAAGCTGTTGTTGAAGTGCCAATAGGCCGGCCCCGGCCTCTCCACACTGAGAGAGGCCGTCACGGTGACGAGGTGGTGGTCGGAAAAAGGGGCCGGCCGGACGCTGGAGGACTGGGCCCGTGAAAGGTGAAATCGCGACATGTAGATGCGGTCCAACCGGGAGTGGCACGACCGATGGGCTCCCACCCGGACATAGGTGAACGTGGAGACATCGTCCGGGTGGTGGTCGCGCCAGACGTCCACCAGGGAGTGATGGTTGACGATCTCCCGGAGGACGTCCGCGGCGGCCTGGCTCTGCTCGGTCCCCGAGCGGTCCCGCTCCTCCAGGATGATGTTGAAGTCCCCGCCCAGGACCAGGCACTCACGAGGATCCAGGGAGCCGAGGAAGGCGGACGCCTGCTGATAGAACGGCAACCGCTCCGGGGCCGATGTCGGGGCATAGACGTTCACGAGGTTCACCACGAGCCCCTCCAAGCGGACCCGGAGGTGCAGCAGGCGGCCCGGCACAGCCTCGGCAACCCCCAGCACCTCCGGCCGTAGGTCAGGGGAGAACAGGGTAGCCACTCCAGCACTACGGGTGGTAAGGTGGCTGAAGTAGACCCCGTCCCCCCACTCCAGCCACCAGCTGGCTTCGGCGGCCGGATCCGTGTGGGTCTCCTGCAGGAAAATCACAGAGTACCCCCCCTCCCGAAGGAAGGAGAGCACCTGGCTCCTGCGGAAACCCACCCTACAGCTCCGGGTGTTCAACGTGGCAAAGATGATGGGCGCCATGAGGAGGGCTGGGGGGGATCCTCGCCGGCAGGGACGCCCACGGCTCCCAGTGGGCCGCGCAGCAATCCGTGACCCACCCCGAAGGTGAGCAAGGAGTCACGGAAGCTGCGGACCCGGTTGTAAGTCGTGGCACCCTGCTTCCCGGTCCTCTTGCCCTCCCCCATGAGGGCCCTCGCGGCCCGGAGGATCTGATGGAAATCCCCCCAGCGCTGGAGAGCAAGCGACACCTTGTTGCGGGAGCCCCTGACGTCTTCCAGGAACTCCCGCAGCTCCTCTCGCAGCACGTGGGGGGGTGGGGTCACTGGCCCCTGGTGACCCACCAGTGGGGCCTGTGGGACAGCCCCGTGGCCCGCGGGGATGAGGAGGCAAGGGGCGGACCCCCGACGTGGCGCCCGATGGGCCGACGCCACGCGCTCCGCCTCAGACCCCGGCTCGATGGGGGGTGACGGAGGGAAGAGTGCAGCCCCGAGGGGGTCAGGGCTGTGAAACGTAAAGGCCGCTCCTTGGGGGTCTCCCTGCGGGAAAGGGAAGGAGACAGCCCCAGGGGCGGCAATAACAGTGTGGGAGGTGGAGGGGACAGGGACGGGGTCAGGAATAAGGGCAGGGCTGGGCTCAGGAGCAGCGTCGGGAGGAGGGGCAGACCTGGGACTCTGGGCCGCAAGAGCTGAAACGTCAGGAGGCGGCTCCTCGCGGCCAGGCGCAGGGGTTTGAGGGGCAGGGAGGGGGTTCCCGGGGACACCGGGTTCGGGCTCAACCGCTGGCAGGGCAGCCTCAGCGGTGAGGGATGCAGAACCCTCACTGGGGCCCCCGCCCAGGAAGGAAACTGGTTGCCCCACGCCACCGAGGGATCCCCCTGGTGGCTCGCCCCCCAGCCCTGAGGCACCGGCCCTCGCCTCAACAGGCTCGGCAGCCGTCAGCGAGGTGCCCTCCGTGGCCGGGCAGGCAGAAGAATCCAGGGGGCCCCCGGAGGCGGGAGTGGACGCAACAGTCGGGGCAATAGGACACAGGGAGGGGGAATCCGGGGTGAGGTTGGCTAGGTTGGGGCCCGCTGACAGAGGGTCGTTCTCCCCCAGGGTAACTGGGGTCAGCCCCAGGGACTCGATCTCCTCAAAGAGGGAGGGGAGCTCACTGCCCACCACCCCGGGGTCGTCCCCACTCGCGCCCGAGGTGACGCTCACCACGGGTGTTGTAGGGGGCACAGGCGGCACGGGGAGAGGAGGGGACTCATCAGGGGCCTCCGCCGGGAGGGACTGCGGAGGAGGGACGGTGGTACTCTCCAGTGCTGCCACGTCTTCCCCAGCTGGGACTGGCATATGGTCTGATCCCGTGGGCATGGCGGAAGGCTCGGGGTTTGCGGCCCCCTTCCTGGTCTTACGGGGGGCTTCCGCATCAGATGGCGCGGGTGGAGCCCGAGCCTTCCGCTTGCCCCGCCTACCCTGTGCTAAGGTCCAGCCCTCCATGGCGTCACCTGTGGGCTGGTCGACAGGGGTTGGGTCGGAGGGCAGGGATGGTGGTTCGTGGACTTGGAGGGGCACTGGTGGGACAGCCGGAGGAAGGGAAGATACCCCCTGGGGAGGGCCCTCTCCAACGCCCGGCAGGCCCCCTGCCGCACCCTCCTCCACAGGCCCTGCCAGGGCGCAGGCAGCGGAGGCGGGGCTCTCCCGCTCGTCTGGGCATGCCGAGGGAGGTACCCCTGCAGCCCGAGCGGGAGCAGTGATGGATTGAAGAGGAGGAGGGGCGGCTCTGGGCTCCGGGTGGCCAGGCGCGCCGGCGATGACGGGGCCGGCAGTCTGCCGGGGCTCGGGGGTCCCGGGTGCTCCTCTGAGCTGGGCCAAGGGGCAGTCCCTCCGGACGTGCCCCGTCGCCCGGCAGAGGTAACACCGGGCCTCCCCCGTAGAATAGTGCACCCGGTAATGGGCCCCCTGATAGGGGACCAGGAAGGACCCCTCGAGTGCCTCTCCGCCACGCACCGCCGGCGGCAGTTGAAGCTGCACCTGCCGGCGGAATGAGAGGACGTGACGGAGGGCGGGGTCCTTGCAGCCCAAGGGGAGAGGGCTCACTATAGAGATGGGCTTCCCCAGAGTCGAGAGGGCGGGTAGCAGGGCGGCATTGGGAAGGAAAGGAGGGACGGACGTCAGAACAACACGGACACCCAGGTCCTCCAGCGGCTCCAGGGGGACGAACACGCCCCCCACCGCCAGGCCCTTCTCCACCGCCTCCTGGGCGGCAGCCTCCGAGGCAAGGAAGAAGACCACCTTGCCAAACATCTTGGAGGCCGCCACGATGGCCGTGGGCCCCACCACCCTTGCCAACGCCCGCACGTAGGTCTCCACGTGGGGCGAGGCGGGCACCAAGAGGCAACGGACGCCATGCTTCCTGGTCAAGGTGGGGAACGGGCCCCGGCCGCTGTAGGTGGTACTGGAGGTGGCGGTCGGGGGAGTTGACGTAGCGGCGGGCTGGGGGGCCGCCACCACCTGGGCGTATGCCCTGGGGGCCGGGGGAGGGGCACCCGCAGAGCTGGTGGAGGGAACAGCGGGGAGGGGCGCCGCGGCCGGTGGTGGAGCCGCGGCAGCGGTGGCAGCCACTGCCATGGAGGGCTTAGTCTTCCGAGCGGGGCCCTTCCCCTTCTTCTTGCCCTGGCCCTTTCTGCCAGCTGGGGGGGATCCCCCAGAATCGGAGGGGGCGAGGGACGTGGCAGCAGTGGAGGTCACCCCAGCGCTGGGCGCTGCCGGCGCTTTAGCGGGAGGGGTGGCAAGCGGTCCGGCAGCGGCGGTTGAGGCTGAGACTGGGGGGTTTGGGGGTAGAGCAGGCGGGGGAGGGGCGACAGGGGTTGTCCCAGGAGTCCCACCCGCCGCATCTCCCGCCATGGTGAGTAGGGAGGGAGGGGAAAGGACCCGAGAAGGGGAGGGGAGGGAAAGCAGGTCAACCACTCCTCCCTGCTAGGCTGTAGGCAGGGTAAGAGGGTGCCAAAATGGGGGAGGGGGCAGAGAAGGGGACTATCAAGGACTTTGGAGGGGGGTCAGGCACCGACACAAGATTGAAATCCGGCTCCTCTAGCTGCACTAGGGGAGGGGAGGGATACAACAGCAATTGGGGGGTGCAGTGCAAGAGGGGCAAACTCAACCGGGGGAGGCACAAGCGCACTAAAGGGGCATGGGCACACGAGGGGAGGGGCCGATCAGGATGAAGAGGCCATAGGGAAGGGGAGCAACCAGGCTGGGAGTGGGGCAGAGGGACCAAGGGGCTAGCTGCAGGGCTGGGGCAGGACAAACAAAGCTGCAAAGGGAGACGGGCGGAGCAGGCAAACAAACTGAAGCTGGGGGGGGCAGGGAAATGCTACAAGGGGCAATGGGGCAGGCAACAAGGGGCAAAGCTAGGGGGCCGGTTGCAGAGGGGAAGGGGTCAGTCCAGGGGAGGGGGGGTGCGTGCACCCACGAGCACTTGTGCAAAGTCAATATGGGTGGCTGGCTGCTGCTGGAGGCCCAAACAGTGGCAATAGGGCGTGGCCAGCCAGGCAAGCAGCTGAGTCCCAGAGGCGGGGACCAAGGCAGATGGCAAGCAGTCTGTGGGGGTGGTGGAGGGGGCAGCGGTGGTGGTGGGGGTTGGGGGGGACACAGATGGACCAAGGGGCAGGCTCCACGCCGCACCCTGTGTGCCCCCACAAACACAGTCTACACCCCCACCACTAGAGCACAGTCAAAGAGTTACTCAGTTCCTGAGGGCCCCCTCCACAGTGGTCTCCAGAGTCTTCCTGTGTACTCCCCCTGCAGCCGGTGGTCTTCTCAGTCCTCACCTTCCTCCAGGCTCCAGCAGCTCCCAGGCAAACACAGCTCCAGCAGCAGCAGCAGCAGCTCCTTCTCCAGCAACCCTGGTGGCCAGGCAGGAAGGACCCCACGTAGGTGGTAGCAGCAGCGGTGGTGGTGGTGGTGGTGGTGGTGGTGATGGGGTCCTGGCTTCTCCCCCCGGAGGTGGAGGAGTGGGGGCTGGCCAGCAAGGCCGCCTCACCCAGCAGCAGTGGCAGCAAGCAGCAGCAGTCCAGCCAAGGAGCACTCCAGCCAGCAGCAGCAGCCCAGGAAGGGAGAAGGGGCTCTAGCCAGCAAGGCAGCCACAGAAGGAGGGGGAACGCTCCAGCCATCTATTGGGTGTCTGGGAAGTGGGCGGGCAAAGCCCGCCCACTGCTAAAGGATCCCCCCTCAGCCTAAAGGGAGGACCCACAGGACCACAGAACCCACTGATTTCGGGGGACAACTAATAAAAGAACAGGGACAGGAGTGAGGTCAAAGGGTCATAAGAAGGGAGCCTGAGGGGGACACCGAGCAGAGAACCCCGGACAGCGCCCACTGCTCCTCGAAGGCGTCAAGGGAGCCAGTGGACGCCGCCCAGAGGAACTCCGCCCGGATGCGTGAACGGACCATGGATCGGAAACAAGCCCCACAGTCGCCCCTCCCTGGTCGCGTGGATGGCCTTTTTTGCCAGGGCAAGGAGGAAGTTGACCAGGAGGTCCCGGGACTTCGTGGGGCCACGGATAGGGAGTGCGTAGAGAAGGAGGTGAGGGGAAAAGTGCAGCCAGAAACGTAAAAGGATGTGAATGAGGAGCCGGTGTAGGGGCTGCAACCGGGCGCACTCTAAGTAAACGTGCGCCAGGGTCTCCCTCACGCCGCAGAAGGGGCAGGTGTCCGGGACAGGGGTAAACCGCGCCAAGTACACGCCCGTGCTCACGGCCCCATGAAGGAGCCGCCAACTGATATCCCCAGTGGGCCTTGGGACCAAGGTGGAGTAGAGGCTGACCCACCGGGGCTCCTCACCCTCCAGAGGTGGCAGGAGGTCCCTCCACTTCGTATCGGGGCGGGACACGAGGGTGAGGAAGTGAAGGGTGTGGAGCACGAGCGCGTAGAGCTGCTTCCTAGGCGCGGTTTGGAAACGGACCGGCTGCAGGTCGTGCAGCCGGCTCGCGGAGAAGGGGTGGGCGGGCCGGTTGGGCCTACGGGGCAGGGGCCCGATGAAAAGGTCCGGAGGGCCTGGGGTAGGGGGGGGGGGGGGGCGTGCCCTCCCGCAGGACCCGGTCGAGGTAGGCCCGAGCAGCGGGCGGCAAAGCGGCCTCCACCTACTGGAGTACGCGCCGGGGAGTACAAGGTCTGGAGAGCCCCATGCGGTGAGCGAGCGTCAGGGGATCCAGCCAGCCTCCCCGGTCATAGTCCAGGAGATCTCCGACCCTGGTAGCTTCCGCCAGGACCAACCTCCGGCGCACCGCGGGGGGACTCCGCCACCTGCACACGAAGCTGGGGATTGTGTAGCAGGGGCTCCGCGAGGAGGTCGGCCCCCGCGGTGGCCGCCATGGACCTGGTCGCAGAGAACAACTTCCAGGTCCGGAGGAGGTCCTGGTAGAAGACCGGCAGCCCGGAGAGGTCTCGCGGAAGACCCCTCGGTTCGAGATAAAGGAGCTGCCGGTCGTATCGGAGTCCTCGGAAGCGGCGGAGGAAGGCGTGCGCCAATACGCTCCATGCCGGACTACCCGCACCAAACAGGAGCCTCTGCAGGGCCTGGAGGCGGAAGACATGGACCTGAGTGCGTAAGCACGTCAGGCCCTGCCCCCCCTCCTCCAGGGGCAGGTGGAGGACCCCTGCAGAGACCCAGTGCGTCCCAGGCCAAAAGAACTCCAGAATCGCCGTCCGGAGGTTGGCCAGGAAACCCGGGGCCGGGACCAGGGTGTTGAGTCGGTACCAGAGCATGGACAGGACCAGTTGATTAAGCACCAGTGCCCTCCCCCGAAGGGAGAGGCACCGGAGTAGTCCTGTCCAGTTCCGGAGCCGCTCCGTCACCCTGCCCTGCAAATCCTGCCAGTTCTCCGGCGGAGACGGATGCGTGGCGGAAAGGTAAACGCCGAGATAGAGCAGCGGACCCGCGCTCCACCTGATGGCCTGAAGAGCGGGTGGGAGGGAGCCTGCCTGCCACCCGTCCCCGACCACCAGGCCAGAGCTCTTGACCCAGTTGACCTGGGCGGAGGAGGCCGCCGAGTACACCGCCTGGCAAGCCTCCACCCGCGCCAAGTCGCCTGGGTCCTGGACCACGAGAAGCACATCGGCGGCGTACGCCGACAGGACCAGCCGCAGCTCCGGCTCCGGAAGCACCAACCCCGTCAACCTCTTGCGGAGGAGACAGAGGAAGGGCTCGATGGCCAGAGCGTACAGCTGGCCCGAGAGGGGGCACCCCTGCCGCACTCCCCGCCCGAAGCTGACCGGCTCGGTCAGGGTCCAGTTGAGCCTGACCAGACACTCCGCGGAAGCGTACAGCACCCGGAGAAAACCCACAAACTGGGACCCGAAGCCCAACGCTCGCAGAGTGCCCAGGAGGTACCCGTGGTCCACCCTGTCGAACGCCTTCTCCTGATCCAGGGACAGGAGGGCGAACGACAGACCATCCCTGCACCCAAGCTCCAAGAGATCCCGGACCAGATAGAGGTTATCGAAGATGCTACGGCCCGGGACGGTGTAGGTCTGGTCTGGGTGGATCACGTCCTCCAGCACGGACCCCAGCCGCAGCGAGATGGCCTTGGCAATGATTTTGTAGTCCGTGCTGAGGAGCGAGACGGGACGCCAATTCCGTAAATCGCGGAGGTCCCCCCTCTTCGGTAATAAGGCGAGCACAGCTCGCCTGCACGAGAGAGGGAGGACCCCGCCCTGCAAGGACTCGGCCCAGACGCCGGCCAGGTCTGGGCCGAGGACGTCCCAGAACACGCGGTAGAACTCCACGGTCAGCCCGTCCATGCCCGGAGACTTGTTGGTGGGCATGCGACGGAGGGCGTCCGAGAACTCGGCCAGAGAGAGAGGCAGCTCTAGCCGGTCCCGGGCGCCCGCGCTGAGCGTCGGGAGCCCGTCCCAAAGCACTCTGCGAGCGGCAGGATCGGTCGGATCCGGAGAGAAAAGGCGCGCGTAGAAGGTCCGAGCCCTCTCGCACATCTCCGCCGGATCCGTGAGGGGGGCGCCATCCTCCGCCAGAAGGCAGGTGACGTGCTTCTTGGCCCCCCTCCGTTTCTCCAGGGCGTAGAAGAAGCGGGAGCCGCGATCCATCTCCCGCAGGAGGCGGATGCGGGAGCGAACAAAGGCGCCCCGAGCCCGATGGTCCTCGAGGACCCGGAGCTCCTCCCGCTTCTCCTGGCACGCTCCGCAAAGGGATGGATCCTCGGGGCTGGCGGCCAGACGCCTCTCCAGCTCTAAGACCTCCCGTTCCAACTGCCCTATCGCCGCATCCCTCCGTCGGCTGACGCCCCGGGTGTAGTCACGGCAGAAGAGCCGGGCGCGCACCTTCCCCACATCCCACCAGCGCCGCGCCGAGGGAAAGGCGCGCCGCTGCCCTCGCCAGGCCAGCCAGAACTCCCGGAAGGACGCCACGAAGCCCGCATCCTCCAGCAAGCTGTTGTTGAAGTGCCAATAGGCCGGCCCCGGCCTCTCCGCACTGAGAGAGGCCGTCACGGTGACGAGGTGGTGGTCGGAAAAAGGGGCCGGCCGGACGCTGGAGGACCGGGCCCGTGAAAGGTGAAATCGCGACATGTAAATGCGGTCCAACCGGGAGTGGCACGACCGATGGGCTCCCACCCGGACATAGGTGAACGTGGAGACATCGTCCGGGTGGTGGTCGCGCCAGACGTCCACCAGGGAGTGATGGTTGACGATCTCCCGGAGGACGTCCGCGGCGGCCTGGCTCTGCTCGGTCCCCGAGCGGTCCCGCTCCTCCAGGATGATGTTGAAGTCCCCGCCCAGGACCAGGCACTCACGAGGATCCAGGGAGCCGAGGAAGGCGGACGCCTGCCGATAGAACGGCAACCGCTCCGGGGCCGATGTCGGGGCATAGACGTTCACGAGGTTCACCACGAGCCCCTCCAAGCGGACCCGGAGGTGCAGCAGGCGGCCCGGCACAGCCTCGGCAACCCCCAGCACCTCCGGCCGTAGGTCGGGGGAGAACAGGGTAGCCACTCCAGCACTACGGGTGGTAAGGTGGCTGAAGTAGACCCTGTCCCCCCACTCCAGCCGCCAGCTGGCTTCGGCGGCCGGATCCGTGTGGGTCTCCTGCAGGAAAATCACAGAGTACCCCCCCTCCCGAAGGAAGGAGAGCACCTGGCTCCTGCGGAAACCCACCCTACAGCTCCGGGTGTTCAATGTGGCAAAGATGATGGGCGCCATGAGGAGGGCTGGGGGGGATCCTCACCGGCAGGGACGCCCACGGCCCCCAGCGGGCCGCGCAGCAAACCGTGACCCACCCCGAAGGTGAGCAAGGAGTCACGGAAGCCGCGGACCCGCTGGTAAGTCGCGGCACCCTGCCTCCCGGTCCTCTTGCCCTCCCCATGAGGGCCCTCGCGGCTCGGAGGATCTGATGGAAATCCCCCCAGCGCTGGAGAGCAAGCGCCACCTTGTTGCGGGAGCCCCTGACGTCTTCCAGGAACTCCCGCAGCTCCTCTCGCAGCGCGTGGGGGGGTGGGGCCCCTGGCCCCTGGTGACCCACCGGTGGGGCCTCTGGGACAACCCCGTGGCCTAGGGGGACGGGAAGGCAAGGAGCGGACCCCCGACGTGGTGCCTGATGGGCCGGCGCCACACGGTCCGCCACAGAGCCCGGCTCGACGGGGGGCGGCGGAGGGAAGAGTGCAGCCCCTAAGGGGTCGGGACAGTGAAATGTAAAGGCCGCCCTCTGGGGGTCACCCTCCGGAAAAGGGAAGGGGACAGCCCCAGGGGCGGCAATAACAGCAGGGGCAGGGGAGGGGACAGGGACGGGGTCAAGGGCAGGGGCGGGGCCGAGGTCAGGGAAAGGGAAAGAGAAGGGAGCCGGGACCGCGGGAGCTGAACCGTCAGGAGTGTGCTCCTCGCGGCCAGGCGCGGAGGTCAGAGGGGCAGGGAGGGGGTCCCCAACGATGCCGGGCTCAGGCTCGGCGGTAGGCGCGCTAGCCACGGCATCGGGAGATGTAACACTGTCGGTGGGGCCCCCACCCGGGAAGGGAGTCAGGTGCCCCGCACCACCGGGGGAGACCCCCGTGAGCCCGTCTCCTGGCCGTGGGGCACCGGCCGGCGCCTCAGCAGGCCCGGCGGCCGTCAGCGAGGTGCCAACCACGGCCAGGCAGGGCAGGGAGTCTAGGGGACCCCCGGAGGCGGGAGCGGATGCAGCGGCCAGGAGGAGGAACACGGGGAGAGGGGAGCTGGGGTGAGGACGGCGAGGTCGAGGCCCGCTGGCGGAGGGTCATCCTCCCCCTGGGTAACCGGGGTCAGACCCAGGGCCTCGATATCCTCAAAAATGGAGGGGTGCTCACCTCCCACCACCCCGGGGTCCTCCCCGCTGGAGCCGGAGGCAATAAGCGCCCCGACCGTTGCAGGGGGCGCAGGCGGCAATGGAGCAGGAGGGACCAAAGCCGAGGCCGCCACAGAGGGGGCTTGCAGAGGAGGGACGGTGGAATCCTCTGGTGCCGCCACGGCTTCCCTGGCTGGAACTAGCGGACGGGCCGACCCGAGGGCACGGCGGAAGGCTCGGCATCCGTGGCCCCCTTTCTGGTCTTACAGGGGGCTCCCGCATCAGGCGGTAAGAGCGGAGCTCGAGCCTTCCGCTTGCCCCGCCTACCCCGGACCAGGGTCCAGCCCTCCATGGCGTCGCTCACGGGGCTGGGCGTCAGGGGTCGGGTCAGAGGGCAGGGTGGTTGGTGGGTCGCGGACCTGGAGGGGCACCGGTGGGGACAGCGGGAGGAAGGGAAGGTACCCCTCGGGGAGGGCCCTCCCCCCGCCCGGCAATACCCCTGCCACACACCCTCCCGCCAGGCCCCGCCAGAGTGCAGGCCGCGGAGGCAGGCCCACCCTCATCCTGGGCATGCCGAGGGAGATACCCCTGCAGCCCGAGCGGGAGCAGCGATGGATGGAGGAGGAGAGGGGCGGTCCCTGGGCAAACGCGGGGCGGTCAGGGGTGCGGCGATGACTGGGCCGGCGCCCTGGCGGGGCCCGGGGCCGGCGCTCCTTCCGAGCCGAGCCAAAGGGGCAGTCCCTCCGGACCGTGCCTCCTCGCCCGGCAGAGTAGCACCTGGC